>NC_042617.1:154059493-154676228 GCF_901001135.1 Rhinatrema bivittatum
CTTAATTCTATGGCTACTATAGCCAGGCATGTTGTGAATACTCTCGGTGACACTGCCAAGACAAAGGGAAGAACCTTGTGTTGATAATGCTGTTGTGCAAAGGTGAAGCAGAGAAATTTCCTGTTTTTTAGTGAATCCAAATGTACTCATATGTATCTCTAAGGTCTAATGCGGTCAACCATTTGTTCGTCTGCATTAGATACAGGATAGTTCCTAAAGAATTCACTCTTAATTTTTCTCTTTTGAGAAATATAATTGTTTCAGGTCTAAGACTGGTCTTTTGTCCCCTGTTATTTTCAGGACTAGAAAATTTCTTGAATAAAATCCCTTTCCTCTGAATTCTTTGAACTTTCTCTATTGCTTTTTTTCTATAGCAGAGGTGCTATTTCCTCTGCTAATCCCTTCTGATTCTCTTTTGAACATCTTATTTCTTGTGGTCCCTGTAACTGTGGTTATCTTTAGAATTTTAGATAATATCCCTTGCTACAACTGTCTGTTATTCTACTTGATTCTTCCCAACAATAAGGTATTTTTTTCTTTGTCAAAAGTCTGTGACTGTTTAGGTTGTCCTTGGCTTATCTCTGTTGCTACTGAGGTTGTAAATATTTATTTTGTATTGGAAAGGAGATTACTGAAAAATTATTACATTTAGATTAACAAAGGACTTAATAAAATTATACAAACTATAAGAACTGAAAATAAAAAATAACTAGCATCAAAAAGGAAAAGCAATTCAAATGTCCACAGC
This sequence comes from Rhinatrema bivittatum, assembly GCF_901001135.1. Taxonomy (NCBI): domain Eukaryota; kingdom Metazoa; phylum Chordata; class Amphibia; order Gymnophiona; family Rhinatrematidae; genus Rhinatrema; species Rhinatrema bivittatum. Next base: position 154,060,242 of record NC_042617.1, read on the forward strand.
AAAACACTTTAGTACAGGGGTTCCCAATCTTTCAGGGAACACGGACTCCTTTTCTGCTTCAAAACGTTTCACAAACCCCCCCACACACACACACACACACACTTCTCTTTCATTTTTTCATGCCATAGCAAAAGAAATAGATATGCGCTCCAGGATTATTCATAATGTATAAAGCTTTGATCTAAACTGAATATGTAGGGAGGGCAATTCCCAAAGCTATTTAAAAATTGCCACCATAATCGAAGGTTGAAACCATTTCGCCTTCCAATCCAGCTGCAATGGGGAAAAGGAAGCATGTTCAAAAACGTTCCTTTGGCAATTTGATGTGACCTCGCAGAAAATCATATCTGCAGACCCGCAATCTAATTTTCAGTGGGAAACTGCCTGTGAAGTTTCCTTTTGAAAACTCGGGCTGTGGAAGAAAGCCAGTACTTTTGTTCCTGCTTACTTTGCATGTGCTTTAAAGCAGGTGCAAAGTACATGAGTGAAAGTTTGCACAAAGATTTCAAAATTAAATCTCTGCATTTAGATTCCCTTCCCAACCTAGTCCTGCTCCTTTTTTCTCCACAGGTAAAAATGTGTCCTTTTATACTTTATCTTCTTTTATGATTCTTACAAAAACATATAGAAAATGATAGCCACAACATAATGTAGATTTTAGAAGAAGCAAAACAATAGCTGCTTCTCAAAGGGGAAAAAAGCTTATGACATCTCCTTGTCTGTCTGTGTGGTCCCCTAAATAAATATTGTGTTTGATGTCATATCCAAATCTGGCTATTGTCTCATCCTCTCTCCTCTTTGATCCCTAGTGCTCATCTTTCCCTTCTTCCCTCCTGGAGGTCCTCTCCTCCTCTCCCTTGATAGGCTGCAATCCACTCTCACTCCACTTATCCAGGTCAGTCATGAATTCTTGTCCTCCTATCCCTCATTCCTATCTTTCTTTCTTACCTCTGTATTTCCCCTTATATTATCAACCCCATTCCCATTTCCTCCTTTCTTCCTTTGAGTCATTCTACTCACTTTTTTGGTGCAGCTCTGCTCTTCTCTCACTCTATCTGGCCAGTGGTAGAACAGATAGCAATAGTGGGAAATATCTGTCACCACTGTGATAACCCAACTTTCCTCTGCTTTCCTCAGTGTGCAGCAGAGGTTATAAAGGTTCTGACAACTGCATTTGGCCTCTCTCGCCTTCATTTTCAATAAACATGCAGCAATGCAGTTTGAGGCTTATAATGGTGTGAATAGCCCTCTCAGTCCCTCCTCCTCCTGGTCTGCAGCAATGTGGGATGAAGATTTTGGGGCCATAATAGGCCCCACTCTCACTCTCCTGGCCTGTGGCAGCAGCTGAGCAAATTACAGGTAGCAGCAGCCCACTTGTTTTCTCCCTAGCTAAATTTTCTTGCATGCCTTCTGGAGGACTCCCTGGGATAGTCTCACGGACACCAGGTTGGGAACTACTGCTTTAGCAGATGAAAATAACTGAAAGGAAGTCACATAGTAGCAGAAGCACAGGAAGGGACACATATGCTCAGAAAGTTCTGGAGCTGGAGAGGGCAAAGATTTTTGCACAACAGATGGCTTACCCACGGAGAAACTATGGCTCTCCCTTCTCCATGCATGGAGAAAAAGCCTTAGTATATCCTGGCCTGTGCAGTTTATTTATTTATTTAAAGAATTTATATACCGGGGTTCCTGTATAGTATACATATCACCCCGGTTTACAAGGAACCATAACTATCGCTAAGGAACCGTAACTATCGCTTCATTTAGCGGTTTACATTGAACATTTAGTGGTTTACATTGAACATTTAGCGGTTTACATTGAACATAGTTAATTTGAGAAAACATAAATAAACATAAATAAACATAAATAAACATAAAATAGTTAATTTGAGAAAAAGTATATAATATGGTTAACCAGTTAATAACTAAAAAATAAAAAATAAAAATAACTAAAAAAAAAAAAATAACTTTTTCTGCCATCACCTACAATGGCGCGCAGCAGAGGTAAGAAAGTGAGAAGGCTCATTCCTCTTTAGCCAAGCAAAGCACAGAGCAGCAGGATTTAACAATTACATTTTACAGTTCCCCTCTCAATGCAAATCACTGCCTACAACCGTGCTTGTGGCTGGCTGCGCTACATTCAGCTCATTTGTTTACAGGTTTACATTTATTTTTATTCAGACCTCCACTTACTGCACAGAAATTAGAAGATGAAGCACAGGAAGTGTGCAACTAGTATCAGCAGATAAACGACTTTCTGACTGGCGGGCTTACTTAGCTTCCCAGTCCCTTTCTTTTTTTGCAATAGCAAAGGGCTATTATAGTCCCTCAATAGAAGGTGGCCATGGCAGGGAATATCTGTGTGTGAGGTTGCTCGTGAATGTTTGGCACCGGTCCCATTCCAGGCCTAGGTGGGTTAATGCAGCACTGAGGGGGAATCACAATGTGTAACACTACAGCTTAAGCTGAAATTATCCAAATCAAAAAACTGTTAAACCCTTCAAAACCCCTGTTATCACCACTACAGTATTAATCAGCTAGCAAAAAATATACAAATAAATACAATCTTTTGTATTTAGCTTCTATCACCCACTTCTGTCTCTCCAACAAAACAAATTCGGCTAAAGCTCCAGCCCAAACTCGCAATCCCCCTGCACTGCCTCAGAAATAGCCTCTGAGGATACGGAAATAACTACTTCACTTGAAGGCAATTCACTTTGACCTTCCTGAAAAAGAATATAAATCAAATAAGTAAACTGATGCGATCTGGCTCCTTCAAGCCTAAAGTAACTTCTACCACTCCCCTACAACTACGACTACTATTGCTACTGCTAAGCCCAGGAGAAGCTCTCTTATACTGCTCCCTGGACTGGACCACCTTAAAAGGGCAGCACCTCCACCCCCACAGACACATGTAAGTAAAAAAAAAAAAAAGGCAAAATAAATGAATATTTTCAGCCCCCGATACCCACTATTTTCTTCTATAAGCCGCACCCACCTCATCCCGATGTGGTACGAAGGGAAGGCTTTCCCGGCGCGGAACTGACGTCTCCGCGCGCCGAGACTGAATGGGCGGGGCTGCGCGACGCTCGTCGGCATCTGGCGCGAGCACAGAGTCGGTGGATGTTGCTGCTTCTGTTGACGTTGAACTGCGTGCGCGTGGTGAGATTAATTCCGCCTCCCCCCCTCCGTTCTAGTCGTGCTATGGCGGTCGTAGCTTGTGGTTGACGTCACTCTAGAACGGTGCAGCAGTGGTGGCCATGGGCTTCCATGCGCCCCAGGGCGGCAGTGGCGTTGGGCGACGGCGGGCGAAACGTCGGCGGCAGCAACAGCACCAGGAAGGCGAGCTGGTAGTAGTGGCGGAGGTCGAGCGACGGCGGGTCTCGCGGGCGGCGGTGCTGTTCTTGCTCGTGTTGGCTTCTGCGGCGGTGGTGGCGCTTATCCTGTATTGGGGAGATGCGACCCCCATTAGCTCCAGCAGCCGGCGGCCGGCACCGGACTACCGGCAGCGACTGGAGCAGAGCTGCTTCTGTCACGTAAGTTGCGTAGGCTGCGTCAGTACTGGAGGCGGGAGAGGGGATGCGCTGGAAGGGTTCTCTGAAGCTCACTTATCACTTGCAGTGGAAAATATCTTGCCGGACTTGTCCTTTAGAGGGGAAGGGAAAACGCGCAGTTCACTCCCACCCATTGTCTCGTGAACTGCAGAGTTACCCGGTTCTGAAAGAACGAGAGTTGTAGCTGTCTCTGGTTTTCAACCTTACATCCCACATGTATTGTGGTTCTTGTAATCCCCGATTCTGACCATTGAAATTAGTGCTGCTCTGGGTACCAGAATGCATCGGATGGGGTAGTCAGAAAATCGGATCTGGCCTGAAATCTTCCTGCTGCCAAGGGATTATTTGGCTACTGGTGGCAGAGGTTTGTTTTCAGAATATCGGGCAGTAGCTACCTCGCGCCTTGCACATTCAGTGATGGTAAGCTGGCTGTTTAAAATGACTTGTTACAGGATTTGTGGAAGTACGGGTCAACAAACAAATTGTAATACTTTTTATCGGACTATATTAATTCTAGAGAAGTAGTTTCGAATGTATTATTACCTACAATTTGACTTTTTACACACTCACGTGGACTAACACGGTAGCTGCAGTACTTGGTTCCAGGATGAAACTTCTACCTTTTATGACTTAAGACAGCTGGAAGTTAACAAAATGGTAATGCTTTTGTATTTTTCCTGTTTCTTAACTTTGGCATCAAACTGGTTATCCCGACTTATTTCTACCCCCCCCCCCCCCTCCCCTTTTATTCACTTTCTTTGGCATATTGATAACTGTAGCAGGTTCCCAAGTTGGCTGGTTTAGCTGGACCTAGGGAGCTATACAAAACTGGGGTTCATCCGGAGGGGGAGGATTACCTCCTGGGCCTTAAGTGCTGTTCAGGGGAATTCTCAGCTGGCAATTAGATTCGCAAGGAGATTCCCAATAGCTAAAATATAATCATGGACTCCAAGGATGGTGTTCAAATTTAAAGGTTTTTTTGCAGAGAAAATCAGACCAAGCCAGTATGGCAAAATCTAAACAGCATAATTGGTGGGGGAGGGGATCCAAAAGTCCATGGTGCATCCCCTGGGTGGTGTTCTCCCACTTGAACTAGTGTCTTAGCAAAAAGATTCTTCCCTGTGACGGGTACGGTAATTCTTCTAGCCCCAGGAAAAGGAAAAGCTGGGAAGGTGAAATCCTTTTGTCCCAAAAAACCAGATCTCAGAAAACAGACTTCAAACAAGCTTTGCAAAGTCCACAAACTACAAAATCTATCAGCCTCTGTTAACTGGTCACAAAGGCAAAAGATCCAAAGCCCTTTGAGATAACCGGGTGTATGACCTTCTCTTGGGTAACTTAGCCCAAAAATCCAACACAAATGTTTTCAACATCTCCAAGAATCTTCTTCTCTTGGTCAAGCCATCTTAGGGATGGCAAAGGCACCTTTCCTCCTGAAACTGAAGTTGAATCTGGTGAGTGGAGACCTACCAAAAATTTCCTTCCATCTCTAGTCAATGGGATACTGGAGGAATTTTCCTTTCTCTTCCTATATTGCCTTCCCTCTACTTCTGAGCATGCTCATAGGGCACTTTATACCTCTGAGCCACAACCAACAAAAAGGTGGGAATAAAGCCGGGGGAGGATTAAAAAAATGTAAAAACCCACTCATACTGCCTATACTAGAAAAATCCAGTAGAATCTTAATGACAGGCAAGGCTGGGTCACAATACAATTTTTCCAGAGGCAACCAGATAAAACTGCAGTTGAGTTCCTGTTTTCTTTTTTTGCACAGTACCTTTTAAAACAAGGCCAGTCTGCTAAAATGTGAAAAACTGCAAATGGCAGTTGGTGTTTGAAATTCAGAAATAGATCACATTACAGTAAATCGTGGGCACAGTTTCAGATTTTAGCATGCAAAGATGTTTGCATGGGGTTTTTTGTTTGTTTTCAAATAGTAAAATTATGCATGTAGTCTTCTGTACACAATTTTATTTAAATCGAAAGTTCATCTGCTGCAATGCAAAATCATGCAAAGCAACTTGTAAACTACCTGCAAAATTTCCTTCCTGGGCCATGTGTTTAAAAAAAACAAACCAAAACCAAAAACCTGTACCTCAAAGGTGAAGTTCAGGGTTTTTTAATTTTATTTATGTTTTGTGTGAAATTTTTCTTAGCTAAATTTTGCACACTTTTGCTCTGGTGCTTATTTGCATACTTAGAAAATTGTGTACAAAAATGCACAGCTTGGTACATAAGCTTTGATTGGATACCTCTAAAATGCATCTCTTTGAATTCTTAGATAGTTCTGAATAAGGTACAACCTTATTTAATTCAGAAAATTGATTGAATATATGTAAAGCTACTGAGTTCCAGCTTCATGCTCTTTCTTCATGGATTATAGTCTCTGTGTGAGAATTGCTTTAGGGTCACCACCAAAACACATCTTTCCTGTCCTCTGACAATTCTGAATAAGGTACTTCCTCGCATACAGAAAAAGTGTATAAATAAACCTTTATTTCTATGCATTGGCATGGACTAAGAAGGCAACTACACTTTTATTCAAGGAATGGGTGTAAGCAGTTAGTCTTCTGCTTTCCTCTCCCAAATCCTCCCCACTGGAACACATACACTCTTCTGTTTGCAAGGGTGCTTTATTCACAGTTTGTGGATAACAATCACTCTTGGGCTGTCTTCAGTTCTAAATAAGCTATGACCCACTTTTATATTCAGAAAGCAGTATTTTCAGCATCTCCTACCTTTTGTGCAATTTGTTCCCTATTAGCAAATTGCAACTTGTGAGTGTTAACTCTTGTGGCAAACCAAGAAGGATATCAAATAATTGGACATATCTGAATAAGGTATTTCTTGTATTTGCATCGGGATAAGTACTTGTATGTATCCAAAACAATGTTTTTCAGCATCTATCCTACTATTTTCTATCATTGATTATAGCTCCTCTTCAAATATGGTAACATCTTAATGAGAAATTCCCTCCCCGATCACTTTAAAATACATTTCTGTGAAGAAGTCCTAGAGTTTGGAAGGAGGATTGAGTATGCTCTATATCACTTTTTTTTTAAAGTAAAAAATCATTTTATATACTTTGTTAAATACATTGTTTATAGATTGCAGATATCTCTGTGAAAAATCCCTCTGGTCGCTACATTTTCCATTGATAAGCAGGCTAAATTAACCATTACATGTGGGTGATGTCATCTGGCAGCCCCAAATGGACTCATCTCTCCAAACTAGTAGAGCTTTGTGCTCTGAGCATGTACAGGAGTTCTTGTGTTGGTGTTGCCTTGTGAGTCTATTCAGTAATTTTTTTGTCTGTACACAGCATGGATGTGAATTCACACACGCCTGAAATTCTTGCTCTAATTAAATTTAAACAATTTTAAGGATAAGTTTTCTTCAGTTTCTTCTTAAGTTGCCTCACTGCCTCTGCAGGCCCACAACAGCACTTTTCAGTGCTCTTAAAATAAATAAATAAATAAATAAAAAATTGCCTTTTCCATCATGTCCAGCCAGAAGAAGTAGTCAACACCTGTGAGCAGTTTAAGTTATATTAGTGGAAAGATTGTCCCTTTCTGACAGGCATGAGCTGTGTTACTGAAGCCTTGGTCTGGAACACAACCAGAAGCACCGTCAGCTGTGTCGTGGCTCCCATTGTCCCACTGCCCCAGTTTTGCTTTATTTCTCCCTTTTTCCAGCCCCAGTGGGCCAATGGGAAGCTTCCTCCCATCTACCTGCCAGTGGGGGTAGGAAGAAGGGAGGAAGCCTCCGTTTGGCTGGTGAGGCAAAAGGGGCAACGCATAGCCTGGGGGAGTGGGGTGGTTTGAGGGGGGCTGGGAGGAATGGCAGTGTCAAACCCTGACCAAGACCATGTAAGGCTTTTTTGTCGTCACGGGAGTCCATTCCCGTGACGACAAAAAAGCCCCCCCACCGGAACTGGAGCCTGTCCCTGCAGCGAAGGAAGAAGAGGTTTGGCGGTGAGGCCCAATGTATGTCTGTGAGAGTGGGAGCTTGGGGGTGTCAGAGAGAGACCAAGACTGGTTGTGGGGTCTAATTGAGTGTGTGTGTGACTGATTGTGGGCCCTAAGGAAGAGGACTGTGAGGACAGAGCTTTAGCAGCTAGTGCTGCTTCTGGTGAGTGCTATTAGCCTGCAAGGGAAAGTAGTAGGAGAGTTCCTGGAGAGGGTAAGTAAAGGTGGCTTAAGTTTATTTTTCTTGATTGACTGCCATTTTAATTATTGGGTATTATGCGATGTCTGCTGTTTTGAAATATTTTATTGATATTTGGACATGTTTTAATAATTTTTGAGTTTTTAATTGTTGGATGTTATTTTGTAACACTTTTAGTATATCTTTACAATTATTTCTGTGTGGGGCTCTATAGCAGCTTGGCTTATTCTGTTTTCCTAATAGGAGGTGTATTAGTGTTTAGGGCTTGGTTTAATATTTGTAGTGTTCCCTTTTCATAGATAGGGTTGTTACTGGTTGAGTGTGTTCCAAAATACAGGTATAACTTTGTGCAGATTAGTTTGTGTGCTTTATTGCAGATCCTGGGACTGATAGGCGCTATATTTCTCTTTCCATTTCTCCAGGTTTGCACTGCATGCAGAGTGGCTTTTTATTTCTCCATTCCAGTTTCTGTCTCCATATTTATAATTTGTAGTTTTTCTGTACATGGTGAAGGTCAGTTCTGGGTGTGTGACAGAAGTGAGATTTTTTACTAGCATGTAGGCATTTATATCAATCTTATTTGTTGTGTTTTCTCAATATATGCATTAGTGATAAATTACTGTCTTTTCATAAGGAAAGCTATTGTGCTTGGTAGTAAAGGGAGTTTGGCTTTTACTAAGATGTCATCAGAACCATAATATCTTTTTTTGTATGGTGAGTTGTACGAGTAATGCCCTAGTTCTGCTCTGCACCCATTGTTTGAAGTCTAGGGGGTTCCTGAGGATGCAGAATGTATGTTTACATTTAGCCCCGAGACAGTCGCGTGTTCATTTTGTCACACTTGTGAGAACCATCTGTCAGGTGCGTCCTGGCTGTACCACTTCTAACAGACCATCCATTCTCATGCAGGAGCCTATCCTGGGCTCGGAAGAGGATGCCCTACCATATTCACCAGGCCAGAAGACAAGTCGCTCAACCAAATCATAGACTTGGTGAAGAGTGTCGTTACCTCTTCTGACCAAGGAGACAGAAGGAATATTCCAGACTCTTCTTTTCACTATTGCTATGGAGATTCCACAGACTGGAGTCCCAAGCTCACCTAGAGGAGTAAACTCATCAGAACCCTAGATTAGGTGTTCATCTATTGCAGCAGAGTCTAGTAGGTCGGAGGTCTTAGACAATGCCATTCCTGTGCAAATGACTGTATCTGAACTAGGCACTGAAAGCTAGTCGTTTCATACTGTGGACACATCAAAAAAGGACTTGTCAAGGATTATTGCTTAAATTCCTGTATGAATAGAAATACCTTCCGTGCCACCTTAAATAGTTTAGTTTTGTACACAATCTCCTGCATTTGCTTGGATAAAGCATCCCAAATGTGTGGGCCTGCCACTGGGCAAACCCTTTCTCTAGTTGTCTAGCTGCGCCAATTTTGGTAATATAACTTCTAAAACGTTTTATTTGTTGAGCGGAGCCAATGAGAAGACTTGTACAATCATAATATTGTGTTAATACATGGAGAGACGTCACTGTTTAGGATAGGGCTTCCCAAGCTATGGGTGGTGACCCAAGTTGGGGTCACAAGTGACTCAAATGACAGCACTCTGCTGCCAGCAGCTTTAGAGGAGATGAGGGGTGAGAGGATATCAGCTGGAGGGGAATATGAGAGAAGGTAATGCTGAAAAATGAGAGAGAGTATGGCGGATGAGAAGGGGGGAATGGGAGGAGATTATAGGGTCTGTTGGGGGTTATAAGAAGGTCTTGGGGAAGAGAGGATGGGCTGGGGTGTGAGGAAATGAGACAGAGAGGGTCTGCTGGAGGGAAGAAGGTCCTCTGGAAGGGTTGGAGGTCGAGAGAAGGTATCAGCTGGACTGCAGGGAGGGTGAGGTGTGATTGTTGGAGGGGGACTACATCCCTCTTAATTTGTTTTGGTCATCCTCTGAGGTCAAGTGAATTTTTGTTTAAATCTGTTTTGATTTACAATAAACACATAGGGGTAGATTTTAAAAGAAGCGCGATCAGCCTACTTTTGCTTGCGCATCAGACTCAAGCAAAAGTACGCTGGATTTTAGTAGATACGCGCGGAGCCGCGCGTATCCACTAAAATCCTGGATCGGCGCGCGCAAGGCTATCGATTTTGTATAGCCTGCGCGCGCCGAGCCGCGCTGCCTCCCCCCGTTCCCTCCAAGGCCGCTCCGAAATCGGAGCGGCCTCGGAGGGAACTTTCCTTTGCCCTCCCCTCACCTTACCCTCCCTTCCCCTACCTAACCCACCCCCCCGGCCCTGTCTACACCCCCCCCCTTACCTTTGTCGGGGGATTTACGCCTCCCGGAGGGAGACGTAAATCCCCGCGCGCCAGCGGGCCTGCTGCGCGCCGGGCCGCGACCTGGGGGCGGGTACAGAGGGCGCGGCCACGCCCCCGGGCCGTAGCCACGCCCCCATACCCGCCCCCGGAACGCCGCGACGACCGGGCCCGCCCCCCGACACGCCCCCCTCCGAGAACCCCGGGACTTACGCGAGTCCCGGGGCTCTGCGCGCGCCGGGAGGCCTATGTAAAATAGGCTTCCCGGCGCGCAGGGCCCTGCTCGCGTAAATCCGCCCGGTTTTGGACGGATTTACGCGAGCAGGGCTCTGAAAATCCGCCCCATAAAGAATAACAAGCACCAAGAATAATACACAAACGGAAGTAAAATTAGAGCAGAAACCCAGAGAAAATCATCTCTGAACCAATGAAATAGTTCAACTCCATCTTCCCCCCCCCCCCCAAACCACTCCACCCCCATTCCACTAATTAGCCATTAGTCACAAAGGTCCAGTGTCTATCCAAGCAAAATAATGGAAATAATCCTCTATTAAAATCATTCAAAATCTGACTTTGAGTAATATGCAGACATGTCAAAATACATGGAAGCCATATGTCCAATCCAATTTTTTCCTCTTAAGCACAGATCTACTGGACATCTGTTCCATAAGCAATAAGTGATTTATCTTGTTCCTCCAAAAAGTGGTTGACAAGTTCCTGGTTGGTGCCAAAAATATAGTATAATAAACTTTGCTAGCAAAAATGCTTTAAATATCCAAAATCTTTGTAAAGGTGCACAGTTCATTGTAGATCTGACATCCCCAAATAAGGCAGACAAAGCATCACATTTCCAGTATAATGAAGTAACTTTTTTTTTCTATATACAGAAATATTTTTACCTCAAAAGCCTGTATGCTAGGGCAAAGCTAAAAAGAATTCACCAGAATACCTATATCTGTCCCACATTTAATGCAAATATCTGAATTCGCAATGATTGCCATAAAAGGTCATGCAGATTTTTAAGTGCTAAAATGGGGGTTACATTGAGTAAGTTTTGGGATGCCCTGGTTTAGGAATTTATGTATGTATTAAAGTTGCTAACTTAGATTGAATTTGGGATTCAGTTTGCTGGAAGGCCTATACATAAGGAATTGTAGTAAGTGAGCCAGTTCATTTAGGGTCAGTTGAAGACTCTACTGCCGATCTTTTGGACCAAACCTCACCAACAGAGGCTCTTATTCTAATTTCGGAAAAGATGATTACAACACTGGGTGTCCATGTTCGTAAAGATACCAGCTCTGAGCTCCTTGGCATTCTTCAGCTACTGGATAATCCAGCTGAACCAGCAGCCCTTCCAATTCACAGCATCCTCCAATGTTCTACAGATGAGAATGTGAGAAACTCCCATTTCGGTCACTCCTACAACTCGAAAGTTAGACCCTAAATACAGATTCTAGCACTCATCGGGCTTTGGTATTGTTCATTGCCTCACCAGTTCATAGTGGTTGAATCTACTTTGAAAAATGTAAAAAAAGACATGGATTCACTCAAATTCTGCCTCAGGAATACACAAACGTTTTAAAAAATGCTCTCGCCAAAGTGCTATCTGCTTGCATTACTGTCCACTAATTCTATATTGTGCAGTGTGTCCATGATTGTGTTAAAAAATGGAAGCCTTTACTACCTGCCACTGAGCAAGGCAACTACTTTCTACAACTACTTCTTGATGTGGAAGAGGGCATTCACCATCACCCTTTGATCAGTCTACGAATCTTTTGATTGCATCATGTTCTTCCTCAGCCTTCATTATACCCAGATGCATGGCTTTGAGCAAGTAGCATCTGTGAGGACATCCACGAAAAACTAGCTGACCTGCCATGCTTGGGGGACAATCTTAGTGAGAAGCTCCAGTAGATATTCACTTAAAGCAGAGCTTTCCAAACTTTTCATGTTGGTGACACACTTTTTAGACAAACACAATTTCGGGACACAGTAATTCAGTCTACTAGCAAACCAGAGGTTAAAGGTTAAACGAACAAAATGTTTCACCACACAACCTATCTTGTGAAAACCTTGTGAAAACCTTTCATTTATATTAAAAATATATAATATTCCAAGATTAATGTTGTTGTTATAATTTATGAGTAACAATAATAAAACAAAGTTATTGTGTTATTCAATTTACCTCTTTAATGAGATATATGAGCTTGATGGGATGAACACAGCTTTTGAATATTTGGTGTTAATAAGAAAGTCCAAAGGGTCTTCTGCGCAATTTTAAAAAGCTGGCCAGTTTCACACTATAAAATTATTTGATAGCCTCATTCAACTAATTCTATATGGCTATGAGAGTGAAGTCTGGAATTTATAGGAAGGGACAGAATGTCAATATAAATCCTGCACCTCCAGTTCTGTAACTCTGTGCATCCACTGAAATTCCCCCAAACAATGGAGCTTGAATGTTTCCCTTACAGCTCATCATACTAAAAGATATTTTCAAATTCTGGTGTCACCTCACAGTAACAGCAGCACAAACACCTTCCACTGCCAGGCACATTGTGAACGAAAATAAAACCTCGCAAAAAAAAGACACTCAAAATCTATACTGCAATCCCATTGTAACATAACTGTAATAACACCAAGGACTCAAACAACAATAACCCTACCTGTGAAAAAGCAAGGGTAAATATTATACTGGGTCCTAGAATACCAATACACCACCTACTGAGGAAACAAAACAAACCCGATTGCTATAGATCCCTATGCTAGCAAATTTCTCATCATGGTCACACAGCAGAGACAAACCCTCACCAAATACAGAATACAAAATAAAGGAGCACAAATTAGACAAAAACTGAAATGGAAACCCCAAGAAGCCAGAGTCTGTGTATTAACAATGGAAAAACAGAACCACCATTCCTCATAAAACAAAATCAAGAAACATAAAAGCATCAGTTATAATAGTAAAACCATACTAATAAAAGAATATTTTAAAACTACTGATAAATAGAATTTCTATTCATTTAAAATCATATACATTTTTTACAATTTCCCAAACACCAATAAAATATTTCAAAACAGCACATATATCAAATAACACTCAATAATTAAAACTAATAAGGATTTTAAAAAGCCCCTCCTGTCCATACGTGGGAGCTCTTGATTTCCAGTCACCCTGATATTGTCAAGGATTAGGAGGTTATCCTCTCTCTCACACATACTCACATGTCCATTCTCTCTCACACATACACTGTCACATACATACACATTCATGCTCTTATACCCACCATAACCCCTCGCTCTCACAGACACTGACACACTCTCAAGCTCTAAGACACTCTCTCTCCCTCCACACACATCCCCCACACAAACTCTTACTCCCCTGGATTTTCTCATACACACTCATGCTCTCACTCTCTCTGGCTCCCTCACATACACACAAACACGCACACCCAGGCAAGTTCCCAAACATTCTCACACACTGAAACTGACCCCCAGACAGGCTTCCATTCATTTTCACACCACTCCCTCACCATCCCCCAGGCATGCACACATTCATTCTCACACTCACAGACCCCCAGGCAGGCACCAATTCATTCTCACACATACACCACACACAGCCCGGCACCTATTCTCACACATACAAACCCCAGGAAGACACCCATACATTCTCATATACAGACACACCCTCAGGCAGGCACACACTAAAGGCAAACCCCCTCTCTTTCTTTTGCCAGCAACCTCGGAGCCTCTCTCATTCTTCTGCTGCCACTGTCACTGATGCCGCATGGCTATTGGGGAGGCGCTGATTGCTGCTATTGGCACTGAAGCCCATTCTGCTGCCTCCTATGTGCAGGCCCTGTGGGTTTCCACTTCCTCCATGTTGATCTCGTACATTGTGAAATCAGCATAGAGAAAGTGAACTCTTGCACATTACCAAAGATTACATGTGCCAATCAGTAAAAAGTAATTTATTTCTTTTTTTTTTACCTTTGCTGTCTGATCTTAGTTTTTCTAATCGGTTGGTCACAGGCTTTTTTGTTCCACCTCCCCTTTCTTATTTTTTTGCCAATTCCTTTCATATTGTCTTTTTTTCTATTTCTTTTCTCTCCATCTATCTTCTTCCCTCAAACATTTAGTCAGGTTCTCATTCTCACATGCTTTCTCTCTCTCTCACACACACAGGCTCTCACTCTCACAGGCTCTCTCTCATACAATCATTCATACAGTCTCTCTCTTGCACATACTGTCTGACTCTCACACACCCAGGCTCTCTCTCACACCCACATGCTGTCTTGCTCAAGCACAGGCTCTCACTGTCACATGCTCTCTCTCATACAATCATTCATACACAGTCTCTGTCTTGCACATGCTGTCTGACTCTCACACACCCAGGCTCTCTCTCATACCCACATGCTGTTTTGCTCAAGCACAGACTCTCACTGTCACATGCTGTCTCTCACACACACACAGGCTCTCTCACATGCTGTCTCTGCAAACATTCAGGTCCTCACTCCCACACACAATCGCTCAGCTCGCCTCACACACGCACTCTACGGGCCCTCGGCCTCCTCTTCACGGGTCGCTGCAGGATGGGCTCTGCAGCGGCCCTGATCTTCTCGGGCCGATCGCGGCGATGGCAGCAGCCCTGATCTTCTCTGGCCGATCGCGGCGGCAACGGCAGCGGCCCTGATCTTCTCGGGCCGATCCGCGGTGGGGACCCTGCTATCGGGCCGCCTCCTCTTCTCGCCCGCTGCAACAACGCTGCTGCTCCTCTTCTGCACGTGGCTGACGCTCCTCCCCCTTTCTGCCCGTGCGGCTCCGGCAACATTTTTCTTCCGGGGCCACATGGGCAGGAAGGAGGGAGGAGCACCTGCAAGTATAAACGTGACCTTTTTCTTCTTCGGGCCGTGGTGACGTGAGCTCCACCACGGCCATGCCGATCTTCCACAGCGATATTTCACTGCTCAGCCGCCAGTGGGATGAGCTCCACCGGCGGCTGCATTGGCTCCCACTTGCCGATTTGTCACGTGCACCGGGCTTGCGCGACACACTAAAATGTCGCGACACACACTTTGGAAAGCTCTGACTTAAAGGACCAAAATGTGTCTGTGCAGTCACTCTCGACTGCTTCTGAACAGCCTTCTACAGAAAGGCAGCACTTCCCTTGCAAGTGACCATACTTCCACAGGAGGCTGTACCGGTCTTTTCAACAGTACCATCTGACCAGGCCTCGACAAAGGGAGTGCTGTCAGCTGAAAACTGCAAAACAGGCTCAGCCCAAATCCAGGTCTAGTTTTTCATCCGTCCAAACAATCCATTCTGCATCACAACAGAACACTAAACTAAACCAGTTTTGCTAAATTCTATCAAATGATTACAGACTAGCTCAGGACACTTTTCTCGATTGGGATCAAAGCCCCGTACGCTTTTTCACTGTTACTGCATATTGTGAGGACAGTATAAAAGATTTTTCAATACTGTGCTTCATAGTCCTGGCATGGCCCAAACAGATTTGGTATGCATATCTTGTACAACTTTCTAGCAGTCCTCCCATACATCTGAGGACAGATCCTGCTCTGACTCAAAAAGACAGCACATTTTTTTATGGCCAGAATGAACTGAAAGACAATGAAATGCTTTTTAGGGGAGCTAAAACAAAATCAGCAGCACAGTAATAACGGGTGATTTCAATTACCCCAGTATTGACCAGGTGAATGTTACATCAGGACATTCTAGAGAGGTAAAAGTCCTAGGTGAAATTGATTGCTTCATGGAGCAGCTGCTCCACGAAGCAAACAAAAGGGAAACTATTTTAGACCTAGTAGAATACAGGATTTGGTGCGAGAGGTAACAGTGTTGGAGCCACTTGGTAATTGTGATCACAACATTATCAAATTTTGACTTAATAACTGGAGGGAGCACAAAAAATAAATCTATTGGTAAAATGAGGGAAATGGTTGGTAAAAATGTGAAGGAGCAACTACAAAGGCTAAAAGTTTAGGTCAGGCATGGGCTTGTTTAAAAATACCATCTTGGAGGCCCAGACAAGATGAATTCCATGCATTAGAAAAAGTGGAAGGAAGGCTAAATGACTACCTGCATGATTAAAAGATAAGTTGAGGGGGGCTATAATAGCTAAAAACATCTTTTAAGAAATGGAAAAGGGATCTGAATGAAGAAAGGAAAAAGTAAAAGCACTGGCAAGTTTAAATGCAAAGCATTGATAAGAAAAGCAAAGAATTTGAAAAGAAGATTGCTATGGAAGCAAAAACTCATAAACGTTTTCAGGTACATTCGAGGTAAAAAGCCTGCAAGGGAGTCAGTTGGACCATTAGATGATCAAGGGGTAAAGGGGGCACTTAGGGATGACTAAATTAATTCTTTGCTTGGGTCTTCATTGAGGAAGATGTAAGAGAGAGACTCATGCCAGAAATGATATTCAAAGGTGGTGATTTGGAGGCACTGAAACAACAAACAAGATGTACTAGGGCAAATTGACAAACTAAAGAGTAGCAAATCATCTGGCCAGATGTTAGTTATCCCAGAGTGCTGAAAGAACTGAAAAATGAAATTCTGGACCTGTTGGAAATTTGTAAACTAACAGTAACATCTATGGTACCTGAAGACTGGAGGGTTGCCAATTTTTAAAAAGAGATCAAGATGTGATCAGGGAAACTACAGACCAGTGAGTCTGACAACTTTGCTATGCAAAATAGAATTTACCATCATAAAGAACAAAATTGCTGAACCATAAGCATAGTTTAATGGGACAAAGCCAACATTGATTTAGCCAAGGGAAGTCTTGTCTCCACAAATTTGTTACAATTTTTTTTGAGGGCGTAAATATATGTGTATAAAGGTAAGCCAGTTGATATAGTGTATCTGGATTTCCAGATAATAGTGGATCCCTGGGGCACTCCACTATTCACCCTTTTCCATTGGGAAAATTTGAACATTAAGCCCTACTCTGTTTTCTATATTTTAACCAGTTGGCAATCCACAATAGGACACTGCCCCCTATCCTATGACTTTTTTTAATTTCCTAAGAAGTATCTAGTGAGGGACTTTGTCAAATGCTTTCCGGAAATCCAGATACACTATATCAACAGGCTCACCTTTTATATACGTATATTTACGCCCTCAAAAAAATAAGTGAGGTGATCAAATTTGTAGATGACACAATTATTCAATTTTGATAAATCGCAAGAGGAGACTGCAAATCTGAGACTGTGCATACAAATGAAATTTAATGTGGACAAATGCAAAGTGATGCAATTAGTGAAGAGTAATCCAAATTATGGCTATGCAATGCAAGGTTCCATATTAGGAGTCACTACTCAGGAAAAGGATCTAGGTGTTACGTTGAAATCTTCTACTCAATGTGCAGTAGCAGCCAAGAAAGCAAATAGTATGCTAGGGATTATTAGGAAATTAATGGAGAATAAAACAGAATATCATACCTCTGTATCACTCCATCTTGAGTATTGTGTGCAGTTCTGGTCACCATATCTCAAAGATAAGGCAGAATTAGAAAAGGTGTAGAGAAGGGCGGTCAAAATGATAAAGGGGATGGAATAATTCCCCCTATGAAGACAGGCTAAAGAGGTTAGGACTCTTCAGCTTGGAGAAGGAGATGGTTGAGGGGAGATATGATAGAAGTCTATAAAACGAGTGGAATGAAACACACGTTATTCAGTTGTTTACTCTTGCAAAAAGTACCAAGACTTGGACTCACAATGAAATTACTAGGTAATACATTTAAAAATATATATTTTTTTACTTAATACATAATTAAGCTCTGGAATTTGTTGCCAGAGGATGTAGTAAAAGCTATTAGTGTAGCTGTGTTTAAAAAAAAAATGGTTTGGACAAGTTCCTGGAGGAAAGGTTCATTAACATTTTATTAAGGTAGAGTTGCAAAAATCCACTGCTTATACTTGGCATAAGCAGCTTAAAATCTATCTACTCCTTGGGATCTTGCCAGCTGCTTGTGACCTGGCTTGGCCACTGTTGTAGACAGAATGCTGGGCTGTATGGCAAGTCTTATATTCTAAATATTCATAATTCACTTATGAGAGCATGCTAAGCTGAACCCTTTCAGCCCTCAGCCTCACAGCTTGGATGTTGAGTGCTTAGTGATTGCTGATCTCCATTTACCTGTAGAAATGGTGGACACAGTCTCAACTAGAAAAAGCCTTTAAATGGAATAGGTTCTGTAAATGGTGTCAACAAAACGCTTGACCCCATTTTCTTGTGAACCTAAGCATCTGCTGAAATACTTGCTCCACCTTTCTCACTTGGATCTCACCGCCTCTTCACTGCAAGTACACCTCAGCGCTATAGTGGTTTACCATATACAAGTAGATGGCAAACAAATCTCTACTTATCCACTGATATGGCATGTCAAGCCCCAGTACAAAAGCCACTGCTGTTATGGTTTTGAGATGTTGAGTGGATTCTTGGGTACTGCAGTGATGGCCACTCCCACGGGGAGGAGTCCCGTGAGGAACCGCAGTACTAGGCTAGACTCGAGACATGCAAACACAGAAGATTTCTTTATTATACAGCTGAATGATACTACCAGAGGTGCAAGTAGTGAGGTGATCCTGTAGTAGCAATCCAGGGGCCCTCTGCAGAGGAGACCCCTCTCACAATGGTAGATGTTAGCAGCACATGTAGTGTCTCCTGTATGTACTAGTTAAAGATAATGTATATTATTGTATATAATACTTTTTTTTGTTGTTGTATATAATACTTTTTGGAGTGTATAATTTATATAAGGTTATCCACAGTGGATAAGGTTACACACTGTCCCTTATTGAGTATATAATTTGCAATGCTACTTATTATGTTTCCTCTGTTTTCCATTAGGTACTATTCCTTTTCTCCTCTTCCTGTTTTTCCCTCTCTTCTCTCGCCCCTTCTCTCTTCCTATCTGCTCCATCTTCCCCCCCCCCCCCCCCACCCTGGGTTTTTGTAATTTCCTCCTTCAATTATATTGTAAACTGGCATGATGTACCCACGAATGTCGATTTATATAAAAGCTAATAAATAAATAGTATAGGGAGTTTCGGATGCAGGTTCCCAGTGCTGAGCTGTAGATGAGACAGACTAATAAAGGTTAGATTACTCACTAAGTTGGTAGCTGTATAGATGGAGATTCCAGCAGGCAGCACGGAAGTGGCAGAGTAGCTCAGACCGGAGTCATTCCAATCCTTGCTAACTCGAATTGTTAGCAAACGAAGGGCAGGCTAAATACCCGGATGGCGTGACATCACTCGAGGGGGATGCCCTCGAGATTCCCACCATGACATGGATAAAGATGTGGGTGGTATGCGTGTGCACACCCTAGGAGGCCCTCAGGAGAAACATGGTGGATAGCCCTGCCATTGCCGTTCCGGGGACGCCAGAGAGAGCGGCATGAAGACGCGGCGGCAACCATCTTCCCAAGGCTAGTAGAGAGAGCAGGAAGAAAGGTGAGGCACAGAGGTCGAAGTCATCTGAAACCGGACGCAACACTGCTCCATGGGATCTGAATGCGGTCTTTTTCCTAACTAACGTAATAAGGGCAGGTAATAAATGCTTTTAAATAAACACTGAAGTCTCCCTTTGAGCCACTGGAGTCAGCTTCTCTAAAGTACTTGTCATGGAAGGTGTTAATCCGTGTTGCAGCAACTTCCACTAGAAGAGTTGGCGAATTCCAAGCTCTTGTCCACGATTGTTCGTACATTCAGTTCTTCCACAACAGAGTGGTTCTCCATTCCCACTTGAAGTTTCTGATGAACCTAGTCTCTGCTTTCCATCTCAATCAGTCCATCATATTGCCTGCCTTCTTTCCTAGGCCTCACGCGCATGAATCAAAAAAGCCCTACAAACTCTAGATTGCAAAAGGTCATTAGTGTGTTACAAGAAACTGCTGCATCATAAAACTTACCAACTGTTCATCTCATAAGACCCCCAATAGGCCAGGAGTAGCGGGTCGCTAAGCACTCATTGTCTAACTGCCTGGCTGAGTGCATTCACCAATGCTATTCAAGTATTTCGTAAAAAACTTTTTTTTTTTTAAATAGATGTTTCCAGTTCACTAAAAGCACCAAACTTTCTTCCATTGTTTCCAGTCTCTGTCATACAACTACTCACCAGAGTTTCTTGTAATCAAAGTTCACAAAACTTTCCAAAAGTCCTCAGTCTCTCAGTCTTAGAATTAATCCCCATTTTGTGAATTTCCATTAAGAAATGTATTGTATATTTGTATACTGGAAATTAATTATAAGATCTAGAGACTTAGTACATTTGAAAAACCTGTGAAATTTTTCATTAAAAGAAACTTTGACTGAGAAACTGGAAACATTGGAAGAAAGCTTTAGAGCTTTTAGTGACCTGGAAACCTCTGTTGGAAACAAAAAAAAGTTAGAAATGCTTAGATATTCTTGATTGAGTGTTTATAGAATGTAATAGTCACTGAAATGGTGGTTTTGAATGTATTTTGCACTATAAAAATTTGTATGGTTTGTGAACTCTACAACTTAAGCCTACCTGGCAATATACGTAGCTAAGCCCTCTTATACCCATAATGGTTGTCTCTCTTTCCTTCTCTTTCTTCTATTCCCAAGTTTGATCTCCTTGTTAAATGTAACTGTGCCTCTTCTGAATGTTCTATTGTTAAATGGTTGCTAAGAGTGTTTACCCCCTAGTTCCATGTAAACCAATTTGATATGACATCTGTCATGAAGGTCGGTATATAAAAGAATTAAATAAATAAAATATTCTTATCCTCATTTTGATTTATTTAAGGTATTGCATACATTATGCTATTAAAGATTAAAAACAGTCTATCCAGTTGCTACTTATAGTTTTATACTATTTATTTGATTTATAAGTAAATTTATTGTATTCTGGAGGTTGATTTTTGTATTTTGCTATTGAGATATACTACCTAATATATTGTGATCCTTACTTTATAGTAATATACAAAGAATAGGTATGTCACTTTTCACTTCCTCCTTGTTCCTATCCTTGTGGACAATTACTATGTCATCTCTTTTCCAATTTTGGTAGTACCTAATCAGGTCCTAGAGTCTTGTTTTCTTACAACTGTGTTTATTATATTGAATACTACCTCCTTAGTAAATAATGTGTTCCTCTACAGTCCCTTAGGTCTTGCTTTTGATTCATCACACTCTCCTTTCATAAATGAGGCAAACATATTTTGACATTTTACTTTCTTCTGATCAACCTCTTCATTAAACTTGTTCTCACATTTTTAATTATTGCTTTTTGGTCTTTCTCTTTTTGCTTATCAGAGTTTATTCTTCACTTTTACTAATTGGACAGTATTCTCCTCCATTTGATCCTTTGCCTATCTGATTTTTTTTCTCCTGCCTCCCTCTGTTTCTCCTGGTAATTTTCTTGTCCTCATTCCTCTATAAAAATAGGCAAGAACAACAAAAACGGAGTATACCAGTCGAAGCAGAACAAAGGCACCATAAGAGATTCTCGAGAAGAGGATTGAGTTTTGAGGAGGCACTTAGAAATAAGCCATGGTGGTTCTGGAGATTTCTAGGAATTCTTGGAGTCTGGATGGGAGTGGAATATAGTGAGCTACTTCCTTTTGAAAATTCCTCATAATAGAACATGCTGACTTTTTTTTTTTTTTTTTTTTTTTTTGGAAGTAGTATGTTCAGAAAGAGCAAGTAAAGTCTCATGTTCTTGTTCAAAGTTTGGAGAGTCTAGTACATTGAATTTTTAGGAGAGGGGAGATCTCTTGCTTGGAAGTACTTGGGAGAGAGACCCAGGGCTGCTGTGAGCTTCTCTGTTTGCCCTTCCACTGTGGCGACGCCCCAACCCCCGTGTCTATACTGCTGCCGATGTCATCATTTAGGGGACACCTATCTCCTATGAAATCTACAGGCCTTCGGCGTGCTGCCAAAAGAGTGAAAAGTTGCTTATCTGTAACAGGTGTTCTCTGAAGACAAAAGAATTGTCAGGGTCACAAATACCCCTCCCCCTTCCCCTTCTGGAGTTAGGCTTATTAGCTTAATAATAGAGCTGAGGCACACTGCACCGCTGTAGGAACATGGGAGCTGCCACTAAGGCAAGAAGGATTTGGGGATACCTGTAAAGGTATTCCATAGCCGTGTTGTCAGATGGCATTGCCCATCATTGGTGATTCTGGTCCTCTGAGAACACCTGTTACAAAGTCATGATATGAGGCTCAACAGGGATAGACTCAAGAGTAACCTTGAAAAATACTTCGTGAAAAGTGTAGTGGATGATGGAATGACCTTCCAGTGGAGATAGTGGAGGCAAAAACAATAGAATTCAAGAAGACCATAGGATTAACCCTGAGAATGCTGAGTTAAGAAGTGACAGGAAAGCCTGAAATCAAGTAGGGCCAGACTATGGTATTGCAACAGGAAGGGACTTGAGTTTTAGGATATTTGCCATGTCTGTTTCTATAACAAGCAGGTATTTGTTACCATTTTTTTTCATTTAAGTAATTGGACCTATTGATGTCTAACACATTGCAAATGTACACATTCCTCAAAGTTTTAATTTTCAGCAACTTCTGGGAAGTTGATAGAAGGTGAAAACGTTCACAGAAGGAATTGTACAAGCAAATACTTGTACAAAAAGCACTGTGGACTTCTGCTATACATTAAATTTGGTCTTT
Source organism: Rhinatrema bivittatum (assembly GCF_901001135.1). Classification (NCBI taxonomy): domain Eukaryota; kingdom Metazoa; phylum Chordata; class Amphibia; order Gymnophiona; family Rhinatrematidae; genus Rhinatrema; species Rhinatrema bivittatum. Next base: position 154,082,944 of record NC_042617.1, read on the forward strand.
AGGATTAAGTATTCCATAGTGCTGTTTTAGTTTTTGCTTGCACAATTTCTCCTTCCAGAAGTGATAGGGAATTACTATCAGGAAAAGATGCACACTAATAATTCTGAAAAAATTGGCATGTAAAAGATGTGCATGCCTTTTGCCCTAATATTGTACTGTTTTTAAATGTATCCCTGACTTTGATTTGTACAGTGGAAAACTGTACTTATGCAATACAGCACTAGCCTGTTGAGATTCAAGTGGTGCATAAACCTCTGTTCAGGTAACCCCCCCACTATGCTTGGACTTCTACAGGGATTTTAAGTTAGGGTTATAGAAAAGCAGCATGTACCAAAATTCTTTCTGATATTGTCAGTTATTACTGTCTATAAGGCTATTGAGATGGCAGCTGCATACTTGATACTTTTAAAAAATTCTCAACCTTCTGTTTTCCCAACAAATTATTTGTGCTTTGTGAGTTTAGTCACTATTCACAGTAAAATTTAATAAAGTATAGAGTGAGTGTTCTGAGGGGGGAAAGAGAGATCTATATAGAGGGTAGGATGGCTGATGTGCATGCCATAGATGTATGCTCACCCATACACTCTTACTGCCTGTGCTCATCAAATAAAAATTTTATTTGGGGCTAGGGGGCCATAGCAGTTGCTGGATTACACGATGAGTGCATTTTATCCCTGAGTAAACACTGGAGATAAAGAACACCTTGGGAAATTTTGTACACTCTGTGGTGTGCATCTGTCTAAACATGTTCCAAGTTTTTTATATTTTCCCCTTTGTTGCTTTCATGTATTTATTTTTTCCATAAGGCTGTATATCCTCTATTTTAAAAGTACTAGTTACAGTTTTAGGGTACAATTTTCAAAAACTCTGCATTGTGACAATGTTTGTAGATACTTTCACTTTGAGAACTAGTATAAAGTATGTGTGTGCATCTTCTTTGAAACTTGCCATGGGTACAAATACCCACAGACATTCACACCTGCTTTTTGTGCATTTACTTTGTGAAAAATTATGCACACAGATTGAAAAAATGCAGTTTATACATGTACTCTTCCTCCCCTGACCTAAGCATGCTCCTGAATGCCATCTTGAAAAACAGCTGAAAGTACTTGGCTTGTGGAACAATGCACAGATATTTAGCCTCACTGTGGGAGAGATTTTCAGACAGCTACTAACTTACAGGTGTTATGGTTTAACCAAATAAACACTTAAAATATTTATTGGAATATTCCAGGAGAGTGTGAGACTTGTCAGCAAGGCAGTTCAGAATTAGTCTCTGAGAGCATTGTTTACACAGTAGGTTAAATCCAATTTAAACACCAGTGAGCTAGCTATTTACCTAATCATGTTGACATTAACTTAACATCCTCTTAATAGGATGTTAAATAACATGGGATTCTTATGTCATTGTAAATTGAGCCCAGAAGACAGGGATGAAACATAAGACTAAACTTGACATCCTTTTTAGTATTGGCATACATGTTAGCATTTCAGCATATTTTGGCATGTCAGCAATTTTCAATAATTCTAAAAGTCTAATCAGGATACATTCACTGGGCTAGATTTTAAAAGCCCTGCGTGCGTAGATCCTGCCGGATTTACGCGCGCAGGGCACTCGCGCACCTATTTTGCATAGGCCACCGGCGCGCACAAAGTCCCAGGGCTTCGTAAAAGGGGCAGGAGGAGGCGTGTCAGGGGGGGGGCGGGTCCAGGGGGCGTGGCGATGGTTCGGGGGCGGACCAGGAGGGCAGTCCCGAGTCCCCCGGCACTGCGGCCTGTGCTGGGGGATGCCGAGGCGGCGCGCGCAAGTTACGCCTGCTTCAAGCGTAACTTGCACAACAAAGGTAGGGGGGGGGGATTTAGGTAGGGCTGGGGGGTGGGGTAGATAGGGGAAGGGAGGGGAAGGTGGGGGGACGCGAAAGGAAAGGTCCCTCCGAGGCCGCTCCGATTTCGGAGCGGCCTCTGAGGGAACGGAGGCAGGCTGCGTGGCTCGGCGCGTGCAGGCTGCCGATTTTTGCGCAGCCTTGCGCGCGCCGACAACGAATTTTTGTTCGCGCCGGCTTACTTATTTAAGATCTACCTCACAGTGTAGTAGTAACAGCTTTATAGGAAAACCTTTTCAAAGCACCCTAACAGCACAAATCACTGTTTACTTATGCAAATATATTTGGAAATTGTCCTCCCCGTGTTGTCACTACTTCTTGAAATTCTTTAAGCAACATTTTTCATGCCAATCATCTTTCAAATGGTGCCATGTATTGACTAGTGATGTGCATTTGTTTTGAATGAATAAAAAAAAAAACGCAACAAATTAGGCCATTTTTAGTTTGAGGCGCATTTTTGGTTCACATTCATACAAACAAATATATTAAAATGTTCATGTACAGTGAATTCCAAAAGTATTCAGACCCCTTCTTTTTCCTCATTTTAACATTACAGCATTATTCTAAAACAGAAAATATGCATTTTTTCCACCCTCAACACACTACCCCATAATGATAAAGCAAAATCAGTTTATAGAAATGTGTGCAAATTATATAATTAAAAAAAACAAACCCTGAAATATCGCATTTACATAATTATTCAGATTCTACTTAATACTTTGAGACTCCTTTTGCAGCAATTACAGCATCAAGTCTTCCTGGGTATGACTACAATCTTGGCATACCTGGATTTGGGGATTTTCTTCCATTCTTCTTTGCAGATCCTTTTGAGCCCCATCAGGTTGGATGGGGAGCGTCTCTCCAGGGATGTTTGATCGGGTTCAAGTCTGGGCTCTAGTTGGGCCACCTAGATATTCACAGACTTGTCCTGAAGCCACTTGTGCACTGTCCTGGCTGTGTGCTTAGGGTCAGTGTCCTCTTGGCAGGTGAATTGTCGCCCCAGTCTGAGATCAAGTACTCTGGAGCAAGTTTTCATCAAGGATCTCTCTGTACTTTGCCCTGTTCATCTTTCCCTCGATTCTGACTAGTCTTCCAGTTCCTGCAGCCGAAAGAATTCCCACAGCATGCTGCCACCACTATGCTTCACCATAGGGATGGTATTTGCTAGGTGATGAGCAGTGCCTGATTTCTTCCAGACATGATACTTGGCATTCAGCCCAAAGAGTTCAATTTTGGTTTCATCAGACCAGAGAATTGCGTTTCTCGTGCTCTAAGAGTCCTTTAAGTGCCTTTTGGCAAACTCCAAATGAGCTGTCATGTGCGTTTTACTGAGGAGTGGCTTCTGTCTGGCCACTCTACCATAAAGGCCTGATTGGTGAAGTGCTGCAGAGATGGCTAACCTTCTGGAAGGTTCTATCTCCACAGTGGAACTCTGCCAGTGACATTGAGTTCTTGGTCACCTACCTGACCAAGGCCCTTCTTCCCCGATTTGCTCAGTTTGGGTGGGCAGCCATTTCTAGGAAGAGTCTTGGTGGTTCCAAACTTCTTCCATTAAAGAATGATGGAGGCCATTGTGTTCTTCAGGACCTTCAATGCAGCAGGTTTTTGGTTTTGTTGTTTTTTTTGTACCCTTCCCCAGATCTGTGCCTCAAAACAATCCTGTCCCAGAGGACTATGGACAATTCCTTCGACTTCATGGCTTTGATTTTGCTCTGATGTGCACGGTCAACTGTTTGCCTTTCCAAATCATGTCCAATCAATTGAATTTACCACAGGTAAACTCCAATCAAGTTAGAGAAACATCTCAAGGATGATCAGTGGAAACAGGATGCACCTGAGCTCTTTGTCATAATAAAGGATCTGAATACTTATATAAATGTGAGATTTCAAAATGTTTTTTTTTTAATTTGCACATATTTCTACAAACCTGATTTCCAATTATTATGGGGTACTGTGTGTAGATTGAGGAGGGAAAAAATGCATAGTCATTTTAGAATAAATTTGTAACATAACAAAATGTGGAAAAAGTGAAGTGGCCTGAATGCACTCTGTAAATCATTCTGTAAAAAACAGATCTCTACCAGGATCAGACCTAAAATTAGGTCCAATGCTGGGGTCTGGGTATAGGCTTGGCCCAGGTACAGAGGCCCAGAAATAAGCTTTCCAACATCATCTTTTCTTGATCCAGTGACTAAAAATTGCCCTCCGCCTGGAGGTTGCCCCACAGTGTTGTGGCTCCTTCCTCTAGGATGAAAGTGCCATTTTGTGACTGTTTAGCCTAGGCCTGGGTCTTGGCATTGGACCTAGGCCTCTGTGACTAGGACCCGGCCTTGGCACAGAGCCACAGCATTGGGCCTGAGCTTCGGCAACAAGAATTGGACATTGGGCCCAGACTGAAGTCTAGGCCTGGGCCTCAACAACTGGGCCCTGGCATTGGGCCTGGACCTAGGCAGCCAGGCACTGGTGTTGGACTTCCCCCATTGACTTCAATGTAAAATAAGCACATGGAACAAAAAATGAATATTTGTTCTTTGTTCCAAAACTGATGAAATGAATAGCTCCCATGAAACAAGCCAACAAGCAAAATGATTTCTTTGAGGCTGCATATCCCTAGTATTGACTCACGTGGAGTGACTTCTGAATGAATGTGGTTGCATTATACCCAATATTTCATTCTAGAGAACATGAGATAATTTTGTCTTTTTGCTGTATGGTTATTCTCAAGTGCCCCTACTTTTGAAGTAATATATAGTACACAGCATATGACTTGCTTTTGAATGGTGGCATTTCATACTTAAACTATAACTTATTTAATAGCATATATTTGTTAATTTTTATGTTGCAGTTTTGGCTGCCACACCAAACTGTTTTAGAATAGAGGTATATATAACATTCCATCTATGGGTCTAAGATATTTACTTGTAATTATGATGTGGTACATTGGTAAAGCTGTGTAAGGCTCTCATTTCAAGGTTATGTACTGTAAATAAGAGATGAGAGAAGTTTAGCAAATTGGCCTCTTACAATTTTGTTAGGACTACTTTATAGCAATAGTACTAGATAGATCTTTAAATACCAACTTGCATGTTTTTGCACTCTGCTCCTTTGTCTTGTTGCTTTTAAGTACTAATGTATTTTATTTCTTAATATTATGCTCCTATATTTTTTTTAATAATTTTTGAGTTTGCTCATGGATTTATATGGATTGGTGTGATGCTTGCGCAGAGTTTATAATAATGGGAGTATAGATGGTGAGATTTTTCAAACTACATTCTCATTTCTGAGAGAATATTTGTGTTAGAATTAAAATAGTCTTAAGCATTTTGCTGGTGTTCACTAGCAGCCAAACTATTTCAGTTAATTTTGCTAATACTTTTGTATCATGCTACCTCATGTAAGTTCATAGCATCTGGTTATGAGAGTGGCAGTTTCTAAAACATTTCCTCTCCCCCATCCCCATCATTTTTCTCTAAAAGTGCAGTTGAGGTACATGATAGCTCTGCCATCATGTTAGTCAACTAATAAAACATGAAGTTTGTTGAAATTATTAAGCTTTATTTCAATGGCTTTTGTGCAGAGAAGCGTGACTTAAGGTTGAAGAAGAATAGAGCACTGTAGTAGGAAAGTAAGCAATAAATCTTTGTAGTAAAAAAAAAAAAAAATAGATGTTTGTTCAAGCTCTGACTTTTTTGGATTGCATGCAGCTCCACTTAAGCTGTTACATTGTGTGAACTTTTTAACATCTGTTTTGGTTTCACGTGTGGCACTTAAGACCGCTTTATCAGGAAGTGGTAATGTTTCTCCAGATTATATTTACAAATGTTGGGCTGCTACTGACACTGATATTAACACTGTGATAATACTATTTAGTCATGAGTTTCCAACAGAGAAAGTAAAGATGTACTAAACATTGTCTCATATGTAAAAAGTGGAACAGTAGTTCATCTGTTAGAGTGCATTTGTATACAATACCCCCTTGTTAATTTATTCACCTTTTAATATTTGTATATGATTTACAATATGACTTTTTTTTACTTGTTTAACTGGAAAAATAAAGTTTACAATATATTTTAATTGATCCTTGTACTCTGGGTTTTGTAAGTGCACTCATGACAGATATGCCTGTGATCTGCTTCTGAGAGTTCACGCAGGGAACTTTTTAAAGGGATATATATTAACCCTTGAAAATTATACTCACTAAATGTGAGCAGCCTTAATGGCTTTAAGGATAGGAAAAGTTGGAACTACTAGATGGCCAGTCTGCCCTGTGTGCTATAAAAAATTAGAGTATAATTTAGTGAGAAGAATGGTTCTGCCATACTAGGATCAGAGTTTTGGGGTGCGGAGAGGTGGTTAAGAATTACTGGACGGCTTTTCTAGCCATTTTCTCTCGCGTTTTTAAAGAGAAACGAGGGCGGTAATTAACCCGCTTTGTTCTCGCTCCTGTTGGGTCTCAAATTGAGGTATGAAACCTTATCCCTTGCCTCTGGGATAAGGTTTCAGAACTCGCTAAACCCCTTTGCAGCTCTGGTATTTTTTTTCTTTAAAAATACATTTTAAAAGCGAGGAATCATTCCAGCGGTGCCCAGTTATTGACGGTTTAATTTAAGGAAGGAAATTTGGTGTCGTGTGGCTACAGCGCCTGTACACTGACGGTTTTGTTTTTTTTTCCTGTACAAACGCGCAAGGAAAACCCGCTCCCTGCAATGCCTTCAGTGACCGTTATTTCCACTAAAAGTACTTTAGAAATCCTCGTGGTCCCTTCTGATTGGCTGCTGCTGCCAGGCTCGTGGGACCGAATCTCTCTCTTTCCTGTAGTTCTGCGGTTTGCGGCGTCAGGCACCGTCCAGCTTGGGAAACCGCCGTACTCCATTTCCCAGCATGCTTGGAATGCGGGCGGGGCCGTTGGGGGACTAGGGCAGCAGGTGGGTGGGTGCTGGTGTTCTCTCGCTATGGGAACTGTGACAGGTGCACTTCACTTTTCCACCCCTTCGGATAGAAGCTCGGGAGCTGTTTTCCAGGAGTAGCAGCAGCAGCATGGCGTGGAACTGCCGCTATCACTCGGTTGAAGCCCGATACATCATTATAAGGATAGCGGTGATCGTGTTCCTCACCTGCATCGGCTGGTCTGGCGAGTCTCAGGTAGCGAGCGGCGCTCTGATGAGCCCCTCACTGATCTCTCTGTGGGCAACTGTTGGGTACTTTGACACCTATCCTTTTAACTTCGTTGGATCAGGCGCTTCTTCCTTTCTTTTTCCTCTTTTCTTTTCCAAGAGATTGAGAATAGTTTGCCGGCTTAGCTGTAGAGCTGGCGGGGTGCTTCCGTCCCTGTTCTTAGGTTGATGGCAGCTGCCGGGGTCTCTAGCTTGTTTATGCACCTGCTGCAGGGAAAGAAGCTGCTACTTCAAAACAAGTCCTCCCAGTTGACCCGACTAATTACAGCAGGTATGTGAGTTGCAAGAATAGTAGTCTGTCGGGCGGCTGTAATAATCGGCGCTGGGTCCCGTTAGCTACTGAAGTTGGCCAGTTAATAAGGTGTGGTTGGAGAACGAGCCTTTATAGGTAAAATAAAGGGACACCCCCAGCCTCGACAGATTATTTGAGAGATTGAGGCCGTACCCCGTATATGCTAGTAGTTTATTGTCCAGGTAATCCGTTTACAGATTTTAGCCAGAATTAGTTTGTCCCTATTTCTGAAGTCTGTTTTTCTAAATTGAGCCTCTCCTTAAACAGAATTCAATATGGAAACATTACTTAGCGCTAACTGGGCTATTTACTAATCTCCGTTTCTGTCACCAGAAAGTCACTGTCTCTCAGTGAGTTTGGGGAGTTTCATGTAGAAATACTTTGAGGGTTTAATTTATAGTCGACATAGGGACAAGTACTTCTTTGTAATTTAAATAATTTAATCAGTTAAATTGTTAATTTCATGTGTGGCCCATCTTTTTAATCATAGGCATGTGGGGGGGAGGTTGTTGGCAACTTTGCCACAGGAGACCAGGGACCTTTTTTAAAAAAAAAAATTAATAAAAAAGTTTGTGATAGCAGGATAGTGCTTGGTGAGCTGCTCCCCTCACTCACCCATTCATTCAAGTAAACAGGAGCAGGAGATGCCCAGCCTTGCAGCACTTTCTGTCTCCATACTCACCCACTTATTCAGGCCAGGAAGAGAGGTCTGCTCCGGAGAAAAAGAATTGTGAACTATCTACAAGCAGCAGAATTGATGGACCAGAGGCAGCATGGTTTCACCAAGGGAAGGTCCTTGTCAGACAAATCTGATGGACTTTTTTGATTGGGTGACTAAGGAATTGGATTGTGGAAGAGCACTGGATGTCATCTACTTGGATTTTGGCAAAGCTTTTCATATGGTCCCGCACAGGAAGCTAGTGAATAAAATGAGAATCTTAGGATTGAGTGCCAAGGTGGTGGCCTGGATTACAAACTGGCTGACGGACAGAAGACAATGTGTGATGGTAAATGGAACTTACTCTGAAGAGAGAGCGGTGTTGAGCAGAGTGCCGCAAGGATCGGTGTTGGGACCGGTCCTGTTCAATATCTTTGTGAGCAACATTGCGAACGGGATTTGAAGGTAAGGTTTATCTTATTGAGGATGACACTAAGATCTGCAACAGAGTGGACATGCCAGAAGGAGTGGAAAGAATGAGATGGGATTTAAGGAAGCTGGAAGAGTGGTCGAAGATGTGGCAGCTGATCTTCAATGCCAAGAAGTGCAGAGTCATGCATATGGGGTGTGGAAATCCAAAAGAACCGTATTCGATGGGGAGTGAAGGGCTGGTGAGCACGGAGCAGGAGAGAGACCTTGGGGTGATTGTTTCGCTGACTTCAGATCGTTAGACACTATGTGACAAGGCGATAGCTATAGCCAGAAGACTGCTGGGCTGCATAGAGAGAGGAATACAGAGTAAGAAAAGGGAAGTGATTATCCCCTTGTACAGGTCCTTGGTGAGGCCTCACCTGGAGTACTGTGCTCAGTTCTGGAGACCGTATCTCCGAAGGGACAGAGACAGGATGGAGGCGGTCCAGAGAAGGGTGACCAAAAAGGTGGAGGGTCTTCATCGAATGACTTATGAGGAGAGCGTGAAGAATCTAAATATGTACACCCTGGAGGAAAGGAGGAGCAGAGTGAATTGATACAAACTTTGATACTTGAAAGGTTTTAATGATCCAAAGACAACAACAAACCTTTTCCATTGGAAACAAAATCAGCAGAACAAGGGGTCACGATTTGAAACTCCAGGAAGGAAGACTCAGAATCAATGTCAGGAAGTATTTCTTCACGGAGAGGGTGGTGGATGCCTGGAACGCCCTTCCGGAGGAAGTGGTGAAGACCAAAACTGTGAAGGACTTAAAAGGGGCGTGGGATAAATATTGTGGATCCATAAAGTCTCTAGAGGATGTGAATGAAGAGAAGAGGCATGGGGATAGCTTGCAGGAATGACAGCTACTACCTGGAGATTAATACCTTTATTCAATAAACATTCTCGCTGTCAATGCGATTCCAGCATTGCTCTATGCTTCAATGGCAAGAGGAAATGTGGTAAAAAGGATTTGCATTCACAAAAAATCGGGGAGTAGCTTGCTGCTTGTGGCGGTTGCTACCCCAAACTAAATAAATCTGATACTTCACTTTCAATGCATATCCAGCATAGCTCTCTGCTTCAACGGCAGGGGAGGAAGAGGAAAAGAGGATTTATATTCAGGCAACAACCGACAAGGACTGAATTACATAGTCTGGGTAAACAAATAATTATGGGTGTAGCTTGCTTGTTACGGTGGTTACTACCCCGAATCAATTAAGCCTGATACTTCACTTGGAATACAGCTCCAGCACTGCTCTCTGCATCAGTGGCGGGGGTGGAAGGTCACTAGAACCAAAAAGTTACTAATAAGGGCCAAGAGTATCAGATAAGTATGAGGAAAAAAAAAGTGTGAAAGCTTGCTGGGCAGACTGGATGGGCCATTTGGTTTTCTGCTGTCATTTCTATGTTTCTATATAATATGGTACTAAGCCTTTGCTGTTTTTCCTATGGGGGGGGGGGGTATGGGTAGGGGTGGTGGCAGGAAGAAAGAGAGTGCAAGAGAAGGGGATTTGCAGCAGGGAAAGAAGGATGGGGCAGGCCAAAGGGAGCACGGGTGGAGAGAGACAGAGGCTAAGGGGACAGGCTAAAGAGAGAAGACTAGATGGAGAGAGGTGTGAAGGGGGAAAGGAGAGGCCTGCCCACACGTGAAGAAATACTTCCTGCCCACGAAGAATAAAGGCTTGTTAACACCAACATACAGACCAATTCCAGTATGGTGTGCTCGGCCAAATTTTATTTATTTATTTATTTATTTATTAATTTATTTGCATTTATATACCGACGTACGTTGGGAACATCTCGTCGGTTTACAGAGAACGCAACAAGCAACAGGCTTTACATGTAACAAGTAACCAGTAGAACAAGGGAAGCGAGGGAGGGAGGAGGTAGATAACAAAGGAACTGAGGAGGGTAGGGGGGAAGGCAAACTAAATAAACTCGACAATTTTACATATTTACAAAAATGGCAGTGGCGCTTACATCATATGTAGCTAGTATAGATAATTGTACATATTTACAAAGAGGGGGGGGGGTGGAAAGGGGAGGAGGGGGGGTTAGGTGTAGGAGTGGGTGAAAAGCCAGGTCTTAAAGTTCTGTTTAAACATTTTGGGGCAGGTTTCTTGGCGGAGTGAGGTGGGTAGCTTGTTCCAGAGGGAGGGGCCAGCAAGGGATAAGGCTCTTTCCTTGGTGGAGCGCAGTTTAGTGAGTTTGGGAGATGGGATGTGAAGAGTGGCGAGATATTGTTTTCTGGTGGGTCTGTTGCTGTTATGAAAGGTGAAATCTTCTTTGAACCAATGCAAGTTTTGGTTGTGTAGGGATTTGTGTATAAGGGTGAGTGTTTTGTAGGTGATACGAGCTGATACAGGCAGCCAGTGCAGATGTTTGAGTACCGGAGTTATGTGGTCGTTTCTGTGTGTGTTGGTGAGGATGCGGGCCGCCGCATTTTGTAGGAGTTGCAGTGGTTGAAGGGTGTTTTTAGGTAGGCCCAGGAGCAAGGAATTGCAGTAATCAATCTTAGATAGGATGAGGGCTTGGAGTATAGTGCGAAAGTCGTTGAGATGCAAAAGGGGTTTGAGTTTTTTGAGTGTGTGTAGTTTGAAATAGCAGTCTTTGATGATGGTGTTGATGAATTTTTTGAAGTTGAACTGGTTGTCAAGTGTAACACCAAGGCTGCGTTTATGTGGAGGGAAGGATATATTGGTAGGGGTGGACAGTGCTAGGGGATGGGTGATGCTGGGGGGAGAGAGGAGGATGAGTTCAGTTTTAGCAGTGTTGAGAGCGAGAAAATTGTTGGCTAGTAAGGTGCTGATGGAGGAGAGTGCAGTGTTCCAGGTTTGCATGGCTTTGTTTATTGTGTCAGAAACTGGAATCAGTATCTGCACATCATCAGCATAGATAAAGTGTTGAAAGCCTAGTTTGGATAGTAAGTAGCAGAGGGGTAGGAGGTAAATATTAAAGAGTGTGGAGGATAAAGATGAGCCTTCAGGTGCTCCTTGTGCAAGGTCATAGGGTTTGGAGATGGCGTTCCCTATTTGCACGCTAAATTGCCTGTCAGTGAGGTATGATTGGAACCATTGAAGGGCAGAGTCAGAGATGCCAATGTCAGTGAGTCGCTGCAAAAGTATGTGATGGTTGACAGTGTCAAACGCAGCGGATATATCAAGGAGAATTAGGATGTGCGAGAGGCCTTTATCCAGGCTTTTAAGGATATAGTCGGAGAGGGATAACATCAAGGTCTCAGTACTGTGGTGTTTGCGGAAGCCGAATTGAGAGGAAGTGAGTATGTTGTGTTCGTCCATGTACTCTGAAAGTTGTTTGTTGATTACTTTCTCTAGGACCTTTGTAAGCAGTGGCAAGTTTGAGATAGGGCGGAAATTGGTGAGATCAGCTGGGTCAAGGGAGGGTTTTTTTAAGATAGGTTTAATAATGGCATGTTTGAAGCTTTTGAGTATGCTGCCAAGAGCGATGGATTGGTTGATGATGCTAGAGATAGGTTTCGCAATGCACCCAGGGATGGAGAGGAGGTTTTTAGTGGGGATGGTGTCTGAGGGGTGTGTCGAGGGTCGGATTTTATTTTTAAGATGGCAGCGATCTCAAGGGAAGAGGTGGTTTCAAATGTGGAGAGTTTGGCAGTCGATAGGCATTGAAGGGGGTCAGAGGGTAAGGGTGAGTGTGAGGATGGGAATCGAGCCATGATGTTATCTATTTTTTTGTGGAAGAAAGAGGCTAGGTGTTCACATTTGGACTGCTCATCTATGTCAATAGTGTGTGTGGAGAGGGGTTTTGTGAGGTGGCTTACTAACTGGAATAGGGCTCTTGAATTGAATTGTAAGTGATGGATACGTTGGGAGTGATAATCTCTTTTGGTTTTATCAATTGCTGTACGGTAAGTGTGTAGGTATGTTTTAAACCTGTTCAATTGGGCTGGCGAGGGTTCTTTGCGCCAATTTCTTTCCAACTTTCTCAGGGTATGTTTCATGCTTCTTAACTCTGGGGTATACCAAGGTTGTTTGTGTTTGTTAGAAGTGTTAATATTGCGCACTTGTAGTGGGCAGATTTTATTGGCAATGTCAGTGGTAATGTGGTTCCAGGACGCAAGTGCAGTGTCTGCATCTGTTAGATCAAGGGTGTTAATGTCAGAGGTAATGGCAGCTATGAGATCATCTTGTTTGCAGTTGCGTCTAAAGTATATGGTTTTTCTAGTTTGCGTGGGCGTAGTATTGCTGATCAGTGTACAGGTAGCGTCAATGCGATGGTGATCGGACCATGGGATGGGTGTGCATGAGGGGGGGTTAGTGTGTATGTGTGAGTTAGTGAATAGAAGGTCGAGTGTGTGGCCTGCTTTGTGGGTAGGGTGGGAGATGGCTTGGGTGAAGCCGAGGGCTTCAAGGGCAGATAGGAGTGAGTCACAGGATGATGAGACAGGGGTGGCATCAACGTGGAGGTTGAAGTCACCCAAGATGACTGCCGGGACATGTATATTAATGTTTTTAGAGATGTATTCAATCAGTGGAGAGGGGTTATTTTTGAGGAGGCCAGGTGGGGCGTAAATTAGACAGATCTGGAGGTTGGCCACGCGTTTTCAACGCACTATTTTTACCCCTTATACAGTAAGGGGTAATAGCACCTTGAAAATGCATGGCCAAGCTCCCCGAAATTAATAGCACCCGCAACATGCAAATGCATGTTGATGGGCCTATTAGTTATTCCTGCGCGATACAGAAAGTAAAATGTGCAGCAAAGCCGCACATTTCGCTTTCAGAAATTAACGCCTGCCCAAAGGCAGAAGTTAATTTCGGCCGGCACAGGGAAAGTGTACAGAAAAGCAGAAAAAACTGCTTTTCTGTACACCCTCTGACTTAATATCATAGCGATATTAAGTCGGAGGCCCCAAAATTTAAAAAAAAAAATTTTAAATCTGCCCGCAGGTTGGAAGATGGACGCTCAATTTAGCCGGCGTCCGTTTTCCGAACCCGTGACTGTCAGCGGGTTCGAGAACAGACACCAGTAAAATTGAGCGTCTGCTGACAGCTGCCGCTTCTGTCAAAAAGGCTCTAGGAACACGCTAGTGTCCCTAGCGCCTCATTTTACCGCGGACCCTCATTTAAGTACTCAATTGCACGCCCAGGAGAGTGGCCTGGGCGCACATTGGGAGAGCAGGCGCTCACCTCGGAGCACCAGCTCTCCCGCGGTTTTTACTGTATCGGCCTGATAATAAATACTTCCCCCCCTCCCCCCCCCCCAACAAAAACGATGACCTCTCTTCTTTGCCCTTCCTCTTTCTTCCTAACCCCAGCCTCTCCCCCTCTAGGATCCCTCCCCCCTCCCCCACAAGCCTTACTTTTAGTTCCAGTTCATTGTCATCCCTTCTCCCATCCTCAGTTTGCTCTGTCCCTCCCTTCTACACCATATCCAGTACACACCGTCTCCTTCCTTCCCAATCACTATAGATTCACTCTTCCTACTGCCCCCATCTCCATACTCACCCACTCATTCATTCAGGTAAACAGGAGGATAGCCAGCCAGTCTTGTAGTGCGTCCAGCATTTCCATCTCCTCCCCTGCCTCCCCATCAGCCCCCTCCTTTCTCTTCAGCACCCCACCTTTCTTCCTATCCTCACTCCTTCTTCCTCTTTTCCTGTCTCCCTCTTCAGCACCCTACATTTTTTCCTAGTCCTTCTCCCCCCCTTTCACTTTTTGTCTTATCCCCCTTCCTCACCTTTTGGCCTCCCTCTTCTCTTCCTGTTGCTTTCTTCTCTGTTCTTTTCCTCTTGCCCCCCAGCCCTACCTACCTCCCACAAGAAAAATAAAGGCTCAGCAGCCCCAACATAATATATTATGTGGGTGCTGCCAAAACTTAGTTGTTTTTCTTGTTAGGGGTGTTATGTTACATAATTGCCCTCACCCCCCACAAGAACAATAACTGGGGCCTTGCTTAGTCTAAAAGAAAATGCATGTTTGTTTCTAGTGCTTCAGTGTTACATTGCATGCAGAATCTGGCTTCTTGTTACCACTCTAGTTTTCTTATTTCTTACTTTGTGATCAATTTTTTGTGTTTGAGGGTTGTTTTATATATGAGATGTAGTTTGTATAGGGATGTGTATTAGTCTTAATGTATTTTCCTAAAAGGAGGTGTACTGGTATTCTAGGGCCTGGGTAATATTTGCAGTGCTGTCTAATCAGAGGTAGAGTTGTTGCTTTTGGAGTCTTTTGAGTTAGTGCTGGTATAGAATGACAGGTTTGCTGCATATGTTCTAAGTCCGTGTTGTCCCGTCCCGTTCTTCCCACCCCCCTCACCCAGGATTTTATATTTCACAAGTGTCTCATAGTGGAGAAAATTTGTTTCCCATTACTTAGATGACACCAGACACTTCTGGTATGGTGAGATGTAGAGGAACACACTGCTCTGCCTCCATTGTTTGGGGGGAGGGTTGTTTGAAGCAGTTATGTGTCTCAAAGTATATATTTACAGAATAGGATTTATATTGGGTTTTTCTTGCGCATTTAATGACAAGAATGAGCATCTCTTAACTCAGGGTACAGTGTGTTGGTTATGATCTCAATATCTGAAATTTACTGGATGTGTGCGCGTTAAAAAAAAAAAAAAATGAATGCCCAGTTTAGATGCACATTTTTTACACGCTGTTGCATTGACCTGAGTGTGTGTGTGGCTAGCTGGTTTTCAGTCAAGATTTGTATTTGTTGCTTTTATTTAAAGATTTTCACATACAATCCAATGTGAACAAATCCACACCCTTCCAAGGGCTTACATTGTTGAACTAAAACTTTCCTTCCTGCTCAGAGGTTTTAGATTACAGAGACAAAATTCAATTTTCCCGTCGATAGCAGGGCTGAATTAGCCATGCTGTCATGGGATCTGTCCATCAGGTCCGGGAGGCGGAGCTTGATAAAGCAGAGGTTGGTTTTTTGTATCCTCTGCGGCTGCGCGTGTGTTCCCGCGCAGGAAGTATCCATTCTCCTCAGTCTGTTTCTTCCGTGCGCAGGATCGCACGCGGAGCCAACACTCTCCTCATGTCTAAATCAGGATTCAAACGCTGCCGCTGCAATCGGGTGATGTCGGTCACGGATGGCCATGACCGGTGTTACCGTTGCCTCGGCAGCGCACATGATGTTTCAATTTGCGAACATTGTGCAAAAATGTCCCCTAGGGCGAAAAGACAGAGGGCCTACCGTCTGCGTGAGCTCCTCAGCACTCCGGAGGCTTCAGAGGCCCACTCTTCACCGGGACCGGTGAAGAGGTTGAAATGTTCGGCACCGAAGGCTTTATCAGACAGCCAGGTAACAGGGGAGCAGGGCTCTGCAACCCTTCATCGCCGAAAATAGTCCAGTCAATCTACTTCCAGTCGGGAATCGAGACGAGGCAGATCGCCTCATAGACACACAGAAAGGTCGCGCCACTCGGCACCAAGGCCAACATCACCGCGCCCTAGGCCTCAAGAAATGGCGGGGCAGGAGCCGCAAGAATTGCGCCACAAGACTCCAAAGTCGCTACACCAGACAGCGCTGAAACAGCAAAGCAGTACGGCGCAGGAAAGCCATACGGCGCCGAAAAACCATTCGGCACATAAGTCATATGGCGCCAAAGAGCCATAGGGCATCCAAAAGCCATGCGGCGCCGGACAGCCATACGGCGCCGAAAACTCAAGCGCACCCACCGACTCCTAAGGCGCCGCAGACTTCACCTCGATCAACGTCGGGACTACAGCTACAGACAGAACGGGAAACACCGTGCCGTTCGCCCCCAGAAACATCTCGCCATCCGGCACCGGACCCTTCGGGGGTGCAAACAGGATCATTGGTGACTATCCCTACGAAGGGAAGTTCACATTTATATTCATTGTCAGGACGGAAAGCGTCGGTGACACAGGAGATTACTCACAAACGTAAGAGATCAGATACCCATAGATCTACCTCTCAGAGTTCTAAACATAAAAGATCAAGTTTGTCTTCGCACGGTTCTAGAAGAACTCATACTCCATCTGACTCTCATACTAATCTCCACAAAAAGAAACTAATGCAAGACCCTTACAAGGACCCGAAGGTTAAACATCACAGGGCTGCGGAAGTTAGTCCTTCGACGTCTAGGTCCTCACGCTTGTCTCATCATCGGGAACACGCTTCCCCTATATGCCTCACATCGTCTCCAGCTTCTCCATCTTCGGCTAGTGAATCGGAACGACCAGATAATAGTCCTAGTCCCCGGAAAGATCAACAAAGGCAGAAGAGATCAGCCAAATTGATGCCACAGGCTACAAAAGATGCCTTTTGGCAATTATCACAATCCTTGTCCGGATTTTACGAAGCAATAGAGTCATCGTTTATCATAGATAAGGATAAGTCGGGGTCTACACAAGACCCAGGAACTTCAGAACCGTTGGACGACGTCAGCGAGAAACAATCTCCCCTGGCGGAACGGGCTATGCCACATTCACCTACCTGTTCCGTGTCACGAGAACCCTACGACTCCCTCTTGGATTCACCTACTTCATCAACCGGATTTCCCACAGACTCTCCAGAAGGACAACAGGAGCCTTATTCTCCACCGGAGGATCTTTCCTATCCAAAGTTTTTAGAAAAGATAGGGAACATCCTACAACTACAAATTCAAAAGGAGCCAGACCCCAGAGCTGAAACATTGGGATTGTTAAAAATTTTCGATGTTCCAGGAGAGCCTACAACACTCCCTCCTCACGAACTATTGCATCGCCTACTCTTAAAATCATGGGAGACTCCTCAAACCATACAGGCAGTATCCAGAAAATCTGATATCAAATTTAGAATAAAAAAGGAGACTCCGTATGCAGTCCCGCAACTACAACATGAATCAGTAGTTGTAGAGTCAGCTATGCAACGGTTCAAAAAACCGAAACTACACGCAACCTATCCGCCGAATAAGGACCATAAGTATCTTGACGAAGTGGGAAGGAAAATATACCAAAATGCTATGCTCACCACACGCATCATGCACCACCAATTTTATATTGTGCAGTACCTTTATGATTGCATTCAAGCAACGAAGGGCTTCCTTTCTACCACTGGTGGACAACCACCTCAAACCCTACACGACATGGAAGAATGCTCCAGGCACCTCCTCCGCTCAGTCTGAGGGCATGGAGACCTCCTCAAGAGCTTCCGCGACAGCCATAGCAGCACGCAGGACAGCATGGCTCCGTTCCAGTTCCATCAGGGAAAGATGTCCATGAAAAACTTGCCAATCTACCCTGTACAGGAGACAATCTTTTTGGACCAAAACTGCAGGAAACTGTCGGTAGGCTCAAGGACGAGGCGTTAGCGGTACAGTCATTGCACACACATGCAACTTACCATCCAACAAAACGCTTTTACCCATACCAGCGTAAGTCCTCTTACGGACGTCGGCCATTCAGACCATATCAAGGATACCGCTCTCAAACATTCCAAACGTACCAACCCTATCAAAGACAGCAGCCTCACCAACAATCGTCTCATCTCCCTCGGAGGGGCAAACCGCGCTCTCAACGTCAGCAAACACAACAGCAATCGACTGCCCCTAAACCAGCACAGTCTTTTTGATCATAAAGCCACCATCACTCCACCTACCACCGCCAGGGAGAGTCCAATCGTGTGTGTCAGTTTGGAAACAAATAACATCAGATCAGTGGGTTTTGGACATTGTGAGTCAGGGTTACCGTCTTCAATTTCAAACAAAACTACGCGGGATCATCCACAACTCCAACAGGAGATCTCACACCTATGTCAACAGAAAGCCATAGTACAACTAACCTCGACCAACTACAATCGAGGATTTTATTCCCCATACTTCCTAATCCCCAAGAAGTCGGAAGGCCTACGGCCTATTCTAGATCTCAGGGAACTCAACAAATTCCTGATCAAAGAAAAATTCAGAATGGTATCTCTGAAGTCAATCCTACCCTTACTGCAACCCAACGACTGGATGTGTTCCATCGACCTCAAAGATGCATATACTCACATTCCAATTCATCCTTCTTCTTGGCGGTACCTTTGTTTCAGTTACAGAAACCAACATTACCAGTACAGGGTACTTCCCTTTGGTCTATCAGCGGCACCCAGAGTGTTCACCAAGTGCATGGTAGTGGTGGTGGCTCATCTCAGACAACAAGGGATGACAATTTTCCCTTATCTGGACGACTGGCTAGTTGTGGCTCCATCACAGGATCAGCTCCACCAAATTCTTCAGTGCTTGCACAAGTTAGGACTAGTGGTCAACTTCCGGAAGTCGCACCTGCAACCGACACAACAGTTGCAATTCATAGGCGCTCATCTGGATACCACCCAATCCAGGGCATATCTACCACAGGACAGACAAGCGCAAATGCAAAATCTGCTGAACAACCTGTTACCGAGACCGTCCACCTCTGCCAGACAAATCCTAGTCGTTCTTGGCCACATGGCAGCGGCCAATTTTCTAGTGCCAAATACCAAGTTACACATGAGACGGCTACAGTGGGGACTCAAACGGCAATGGAGTCAACATTCCCAACCACTCACACAATCAATTGCCCTCACCACAGAAATGAAGAAAGACTTAGCTTGGTGGCTCCTTCCGTCCACACTGGCGAAAGGAGCCTTATTCAGACAGCCCATGCACAACTCCGTTCTAACAGATGCCTCGCAAAAGGGCTGGGGGGCGCATCTAGAGATTCACGAGACGCAAGGTCTTTGGTCATTAACAGAGCAAACGATGCAAATCAATTTACTGGAACTTCGAGCAATTCGCAACGCTCTCCAAGCTTTTCAGCAATTTCTCAAGGGAAGAAGAGTCATGGTCTACACGGACAATCAAGTGGCAATGTTCTACATCAACAAACAAGGGGGATCGGGCTCTTGGACCCTATGCAAGGAAGCATTACTCCTCTTCCAGTTTGCACACCAACATTGCATACATCTCCAAGCCACTTACTTACCCGGCATAGCAAACACGAGAGCGGACAGATTAAGCCGCATCTTCCACCCCCACGAATGGTCCCTCAATCCGGAGGTGGTACTCAGTATTTTCGCCAAGTGGGGAACGCCATCGATAGACTTATTTGCGACGGAACTCAATGCACAACTTCCAAAATTCTGTTCCATTCGTCCAAGCAAATTCCGGATGGCACAAGATGCCTTCCTCATTCCATGGACGTCGGGTCTGCTATATGCGTTTCCTCCCATTCCGCTGATCACCAGAACAATTCAGAAATGCATAGCGGACAATGCTCAAATGATTCTCATCGCACCAGCCTGGCCACGACAGCCATGGTACAGTTACCTCCTGCACGTCTCCAGCGACACACCAATTCTCCTTCCTCATCGACCGGATCTCCTGCTGCAGGACCAGGGAGCGCTGTTACATCCACTGCATTCATCCCTCCACTTAACAGCGTGGAGATTGACGGGTGGTTACTAACAGAACGTCTCCAGTAACACTCAACGTATCCTTCTGGAATCTAGGAAACCCTCCACCCGACGCAATTACCAATACAAATGGAAGAGGTATACCACATGGTGTTAGCCCAACACAGTTGTTGGACTATCTTCATACTTTATTCGAATCCGGCTTAGCCACGGCTTCGATTAGAGTTCACCTCAGCGCCATTGCGGCCTACCACAGGCCATATAATCAAGGCACTATAGCAGCTCATCCTTTGCTTGCACGTTTCCTCAAAGGACTACTACACATCAGACCCCCCACTGCCAAACCAGCGGTCCCTTGGAATATCAATACCGTTTTGGAACAACTCATGCTTTCCCCTTTTGAACCAATGGAATCGACGCACATGAAATTCCTTACGTGGAAAGTTGTATTCCTAGTAGCAGTCACCTCAGCTAGACGGGTCAGTGAACTGCAAGCACTGGTGCACTATGAACCATACTTACAATTCTTTCATCAAAAGGTGGTACTTAGAACGCACCCCTCATTCTTACCGAAGGTCATTTCTCAATTTCACCTTAACCAGAGTATAGAACTACCAACGTTTTTTCCAAAACCCCATACAACGCCTAGGGAAGCGTTGCTTCACACCCTGGACTGTAAAAGAGCACTAGCTTACTACAGGAATAGGACGACCTCTTCAACACGTCCATCGCAACTGTTTCTATCCTTCGATCCTAAAGCACTAGGACTACCAGTCTCTAAACGTACCATATCCAGCTGGATAGTCCAATGTATTCAATTCTGTTACGACAAACAAAATAAGCTTCTCTCGCAAAAGCCAAAAGCTCACCAAGTTCGTGCCCTGACGACGTCATGGGCCCACCTCAAGAACATACAACCCATAGACATTTGTAAGGCGGCTACTTGGACTTCCTTACACACGTTTACTATGCATTATTGCCTGGATCAACAAACTTCTGCAGATGCAGGTTTAGGCCGAACAGTCCTGCAATCTGCAACAGAGCACACCAAGTGATTGCCACACTCTGTCATCACGTTTAAAAAAAAAAAAAAAAAAAAAAAAAGATTAATAACAATAATAATACTAAACGTGATTGGGAGCTTGTGACTCCCATGACAACATGGCTAATTCAGCCCTGCTATCGACGGGAAAAAACAAGTTTGCTTACCGTAAACGTTGTTTCCGTAGATAGCAGGATGAATTAGCCATGCTGACCCGCCCTCCTCCCTGGCAATCACATTCTACTTTCAACCATTACTGCTTAATCACAGACTGAGGAGAATGGATACTTCCTGCGCGGGAACACACGCGCAGCCGCAGAGGATACAAAAAACCAACCTCTGCTTTATCAAGCTCCGCCTCCCGGACCTGATGGACAGATCCCATGACAGCATGGCTAATTCATCCTGCTATCTACGGAAACAACGTTTACGGTAAGCAAACTTGTTATACAAAATATAAAATACAAAAGGCAGATAGGGTACCCAAAATATAGAGCATGTAGAAATACCCCAACCTAACCCTCACAAGTGAATGGACACTACCCTTCTTTCCATTTTAGCGAATGCGAAAAGCACATTTCGTGCCTTAACATTCAATGACAGTAAATAGTCCTGTCACACTTCCAGGAAACATTCATATTTGGTAGATTTTGACCATTTTACTGTGATATATTCAAACACCACCAACTTATGCAGTTTTAGCTTCCACTGAGTGAATGTTTGCTTTTCCGCAGAGATCCATTGGTCCAGAATCAATTTTTTTTTTTTTTGACCAGCAGGAATGCCTTCTGCAAAAATAGTCTCTGAAACTTTGTGGAGATGGCATTTATCTTTTCCATATCAGCAAATAAACATAAATGAGAGGAAAGTGGCATTGTAAAGTTAACCAGTTTCTCCAAATAACACAGAATTTATATCCAAAATGCTTTAATCACCCCACACTCCCAAAAACAATGAAACAGGGTATCTGGAGCCATTGAACATTTTCATGCACAAATCTGTGGGTATTAGTTTTTGTTTTAGCCGCTCACACTGGTGAAACATACAACCTTTTGAAGAATTTTAATCCAGTTTCCCTAAGTGAAGCATTTTCTGATATCTTTTATAAAGGTTTAAAAAACAAATTTTTAATCTTTTAGAAGTAAGAAGTATATCCAGTTCTTGATTCCACTGGGCCACTAGCTCTAGCATAAATGATGGTGGTTCTATGTTTTCAAAAGCCTTGAGCATGGATGCACATGATGTACTCTGCCCTGGATGTACCTGAAAGAACTGAACAATCCTGTCAGGATTTACCAGCTGAGATCGTTTGTACAGATCACTTTTCACAAAATGTCTAACCTGAACATAGGCATAGAATTCTTTGTGAAAGATTAAATTCTGTTTGGAGTTCCTGAAAGGAATGTACCACTCATGTGTCAATGTGTATAAATTGCGTTAAGCCTGATAAACCTTTTTTTGCCCAGGTAGAAAATAAATGGTTCTCCAGGCCTGGGGTAAACCTAGGGTGCCCAGCAAATGTGAGATATGGGGAAACTTCCCAGTGGAACTGAAGTTTACTACACAGCAGCTTCCACGTCTGTTGGATAGCTAAAATAAAGGGATTCAATCTGAGAGATTCTTGGAGCACAGATCTGGGTACATGTAGGATGTTTTAAAGGACTGCACCAAGCCTGTAAAAATCCAACTGGGGAAAATAAATCTGAGCCGCATAGCCAGTCTCAGACATGGTGAAGTAAACACCAAGCTTATAGGTCTGTAAATTCAGACAAGCTAGCCCACCTTCCTCCCATGATAACTGAAGCAGTCTCAGAGCCAGCCATACCCTTTTACCTCACCATAGGAATTTCCTTAAAGGTTGGGGGGTTTTTTTGTTTTGTGTTTATCAAATTCAACTGTGTTTTCGTTTAACCCAAATTGGCACCATTTGAAACACCTATAGCCATTTTGGCAACTCCATTTTGAACAGATGAATCTGTTCACTGATAGTGAGGGGTAGGGACTGTCACTCTGCCAGCTTTTATTTAGTCTTTAAGAGGAGAGGCTTAATTTTGCAATCATATAGATTCTGCGCATCTACTGGAATCTTAATCCCCGGATATTTCATCTCCTTAAGCATCCACCTCAGGGGAAATGGGCCTGGCCAAGAAGCTTTAAGGGACCCTGTGACATCCATGGCTTCCGATTTGTTGAGATTAATTTTAAGACCTGAGAATTTACCATAGAGAATCTATAGATTCATTACTACGTGCAACGATCGAACCGGGTCGGTCAAAAATAAAACCTAGGACATCGTCTGCAAAAGCTGCTATTTTAAATTGTTCCTCTCCTTTTTCAAAACCTCTGCTCTCTGAAGATTCCTCTATTGTCTGTAACAGTGGGTCTAAAGACAGAATGTACAGAAGTAGCGATAGCAGGACATCCTTGTCTCGTGCCTCTATGTAATTCAAACTCTTGAGGCAACAAAACAGAATTAGAAGCCAAATGTCCAATCTGGATTCTTTATTCGACAGAGACAAATATCTTTTAACAAGCCCGACTCAGGCTGAGTTTCGCCCTCTTACAATGGGGCTGCATCAGGGGCTACAACATATAAACAAATAAGACATATTAATAAAATAGAAATAATAAACATAATTTAAAACAGACATATAAAATGGTAACATATGTGTGGTGTAACATGTAACCCTGAAAAGTGATATATGAAACTGTAAGTTTGGGAAAGTATTGAATATATATCAATAAAAATGTATTGCCTTTACCTCAGCTTAATCATTTTGGAATTTGAGTGTCTGGGTTGAAAGTTATGAATATACATCAAATGGTCTGTAAATATGTTGAAAAAAATAAACTATCTTTAAAACCTTTGTGTGATTGTAAAATAAAATAATAAATATAAAAATGTACCTCTGGCAAATTGATATCTTGTGCCGCAGTGTTATTTGAAAACAACGCTTTCCATATATGTTACCATTTTATATGTCTGTTTTAAATTGTTTTATTATGATTTCTATTTTGTTTATTAGTATGTCTTATTTGTTTTTATTTTGTAGCCCCTGATGCAGCCCCATTGTAAGAGGGCGAAACTCGGCCTGAGTCGGGATTGTTAAAAGATTTGTCTCTGTCCAATAAAGAATTCAGATTGGATATTTGGCTTCTAATTCTGTTTTGTTGCCTCCATGGCTTGGTTAGACAGCCTCCCTTGCTGCTTCATCATTCAAACTCTTGAGACATATAACCATTTGCCAAAATGACCAAGCAGGGCTCTTGATATAAAAGGTGTATGTTGCATAGTATGTCATCCTTGAACCCATATCTATGAAGAACTGAGAATAAATATCACCATACCACTCAATCAAATGCCTTTTTGGCATCGAATCCTACCATCAACCCAGGCTTCGAGGAGGAGTGACCGTGTCATTGCAGTCCATAACCTTATAAATTTGTTTGTCCGCAGATCTACCTTTCACAAAGCCCCCTTGGTTTAAAGATATCAGAGCAGGTAATATTGTATTCCCTGTACGTATCCGGATCAGTCCAGACTCCTGGGTTTTGTTCCCGCATCAGCAGGTGGCGACAGAGAAAGATTTGACAGCCTCTGGCCTATATATACCTAGGTGCTACCCACAGCCTGTCAGTATTACTCTGTCTCCAGCAGGTGCTAGGTTGCTTACCCACAGTCTGTATTGATCTGAGGCAGTTAGAGGTTCCATCTTAATTTGCATTACCCTCTTTTTACTGATTCTCGGGTACAAAAAAAAAGAAAGGAAGAGACTTCTGAGAGGATCTCCTTGGCCTCCCAGGGGAAGTACAGTCCCTCCTGGTTTAAGAGGCAGCTGCAGCTGTGGTCGAGGACCCAATAGCCCTTTCTCCAGCAGCTTAAGGGGTTGATACTGGGGAGTCCGGCTCACTCACCCCTGGAGACCTGGTAGCAAGCTCCCTTTCCTCCGAGGGAAGGGAGCTTCGACTCTCCCTTCCCTCGGCGGGCCTTCCTTCCGGTTTTCTTTTTTTGGAGCCCAATTGCCTTTTTTTTGGTTGGGGAAAAAAAGGTTTTGATTTATTTTTTGTCTCTGCCCGAGATGTCACGGAGGGTGGCATGCAGGGCATGCGGTTTGGCGCATGGTCGACTGTCAGGGGAAGGTCTGTATCCTTCTTGCATGCCGGGGGGTGAGGGCACCTCAAAGGCTGCTGGGGGGTTCATGCTGCGCGTTTCCTGTTACCCGCGCATTTGGGGAGATGCCGGCCCTTCCCTCTGCTCCGTTCCCGCTGAGTGCGGGAACGGGCGCCATTTTAGATGGTTTCGGCGTGGCGGGAGTTAACTTTTTACCCCATCAGCATTTGCCCATGGGGGGGTCTAGCGCGGCAAAACAGCCATGGCCTGCAAGGGGAGAGGCCCCTGCAGAGGGGCCGGATTCCTCTTCCTCCTCAAATTCTGACTATATTCACTTTTTACACAAGGCCTTTCAGGCCAGGAAGGCTGCAAAGAGTCGTGGCAGGGACAGAAGTTCCTCACCACCACACTCAAACCCCGAAAGCGTTCCAGGAGCTGCTTAGAGAAGGATGCCCCAAAGGATAAGTGCCCTTTAAGGTCACAGGCACTGCAGGATGATTCTAGCTCCTTCTCTGAGGTTTCTTTGGACTCAGAGGATCAGGGCCTGGCCACCCCTCCCCCAAGGGGGTAGAGGGTGAGGGGGATCTTCAGCAGAGTGCTGCACGAGATTCACATGGCATGGACGGGGGATGACCCTAAGGTGGTCCGGTTATTCAGGAGGGATGAGCTTATCCCTCTTATCTCGGCTATTTTGAAGGAGTTAGGCATTGAGCCGACACAGGATCCAGTGGTTTTAGGGTCCATGGACCCGGTTTTATTGGGTCTGAGGGGCCCACCTACTACCTTCCCTTTCCATTTTTCAGCAACCAATTTGCTGTATCGGGAATGGGATACACCGGATATGGGCCTTAAGGTTACGAAGGCCATGGATAAGCTCTATCCTCTTCCTGAGGAGGCTCTAGAACATAAAAACATGCCATACTGGATCAGACCAAGTGTCCATCAAGCCCAGCATCCTGTTTCCTACAGTGGCTAATCCAGGCCATAAGAACCTGGCAAGTACCCAAAAACTTAAGTCTATTCCATGTTACCGTTGCTAGTAATAGTAGTGGTTATTATCTAAGTCACCTTAATTAATAGCAGGTAATGGTCTTCTCCTCCAAGAACTTATCCAATCCTTTTTTAAACACAGCTATACTAACTGCACTAACCACATCCTCTGGCAACAAGTTCCAGATTTTAATTGTGCATTGAGTGAAAAAGAACTTTCTCCGATTAGTGTTAAATGTGCCACATGCTAACTTCATGGAGTGCCCCCTAGTTTTTCTATTATCCGAAAGAGTAAAAAACTGATTCACATCTACCCGTTCTAGACCTCTCATGATTTTAAACACCTTTATCATATCCCCCCCTCAGCCATCTTTTCTCCAAGCTGAAAAGTCCTAACCTCTTTAGTCTTTCCTCATAGGGGAGCTGTTCCATTCCCCTTATTTTGGTAGACCTTCTCCATTGCAATTATCTTTCTTGAGATGCGGCGACCAGAATTGTACACAGTATTCAAGGTGCGGTCTCACCATGGAGCGATTCAGAGGCATTATGATATTTTCAGTTTTATTCATCATTCCCTTTCTAATAATTCCCAACATTGTTTGCTTTTTTGACTGCCGCAGCACACTGAACAGACGATTTCAATGTGTTATCCATTATGACACCTAGATCTTTCTTGTGTGCTAGCACTTAATATGGAACCTAACATTCAGGCCTATCCTGTAAAGTGCGGCCGCGTTTACCCTGCTCCTAAGCCGCTTTTAACTCACGTTCCGGCCGCGTTAGCCCTTCCTGCGATCCCGAATCCCCTTTAACCTACTCCTACCGCGTCCTAAATTCCCTGGGTAACCCCTTCCGCCCGCGGCATGTATATTGCATGCAAACGAGCGAATTAGCTCGATATTGCATGCAAACGAGCCAATTAGCTATTCCCCTAGCATCCCGTAACCCGCGCCCCAACTAACGCTACCTTTCCCTGCCATTTTGTCGCGCGTTTAACCTGCAAACTTACCGCCTACCCTGACCCAGGCGGTAGAGCCATGGGTAAGGGTAGGTGGCAAGCTTTCCCCCAGCCCCCGCTCACCCCCCGCTCACCTGCCCCGGCCGCGATCATGGGTGCCGGTCTCCGTGGCAGCCCCAGTCCTCTCCCCTCCTCCCGAAGCCAATTGCACGCTTTCCCCGTGCAGGCGGCCATCTTGTCGGGAGGAGCTAAGGCAGGCCAGATCGTGTTCCTGCTCATGGCTGGCTGCAAAAAAGTAAGTTTTTTGCCGGCGTCCGGGCTGGGGGAAAGCTTCACCGTTGCTAGTGTCCCCCCTCCTCCCGGAGCAAGGCGGCTTTTCCGCCCTGCTCCGAGAGGGGGGACACTGAAAAGTCGTTTTGCCGCTGTCTTCGCCGTTGCTTCGCCGCTGTCAGTGTCCCTCCTCCTCCCGGAGCAAGGCGGCTTTTCGCGCCCTGCTCCGAGAGGAGGGGGGACACTGACAAGTCGTTTCGCCGTTTCTGCGCTGTCGCCGCCGTTGCTTCCTGGTATCTGTCATTTCAAATAACATTTGAAATGACAGATACCAGCGTGGCGTGAAGCCTTAGGCCCGCGCACCCAGGATCCTGTATAGGCGCTCTATCCAGTATCCTGGGTTGCGCGGGCCTAAGGCTTTTCGGACGCGGCTTACATTTACATATAATTAGGCTTCAGGATCGAGCGGTAGGTGAGCTGCACTGTGCGGGCGGTAACCGCGGGTGCCGTAGGCACTAACGCAGCTCTTCCTACCGCTCTGTACTGGATAGGCCTGATTGTGTAACTGTAGCATGGGTTATTTTTCCCTATATGCATCACCTTGCACTTGTCCACATTAAATTTCATCTGCCATTTTGATGCCCAATTTTCCAGCCTCACAAGGTCTTCCTGCAATTTATCACAATCTGCTTGTGATTTAACTACTCTGAACAATTTTGTATCATCTGCAAATTTGATTACCTCACTTGTCGTATTTCTTTCCAGATCATTTATAAATATATTGAAAAGTAAGGGTCCCAATACAGATCCATGAGGCACTCCACTGCCCACTCCCACTGAGAAAATTGTCCATTTTATCCTACTCTTTCCTGTCTTTTAGCCAGTTTGTAATCCACGAAAGAACATCGCCACCTATCCCATAACTTTTTACTTTTCCTAGGAGCCTCTCATGCGGAACTCTGTCAAATGCCTTCTGAAAATCCAAGAACACTACATCTACCGGGGAGGTACCCGTAATGGAGAAGGTTTTCATGGATAATGATTCAGATGGACTGAATCAAATCACGGTGAACCTAGAAGATGTGGTAGGCCTGATTGACAAACTGAAGAGTAGTAAATCACCTGGACCGGATGGTATACACCCCAGAGTTCTGAAGGAACTAAAAAATGAAATTTCAGACCTATTAGTAAAAATTTGTAACTTATCATTAAAATCATCCATTGTACCTGAAGACTGGAGGATAGCAAATGTAACCCCAATATTAAAAAAGGGCTGCAGAGGCGATCCGGGAAACTACAGACCGGTTAGCCTGACTTCAGTGCCAGGAAAAATAGTGGAAAGTGTTCTAAACATCAAAATCACAGAACATATAGAAAGACATGGTTCAATGGAACAAAGTCAGCATGGCTTTACCCAGGGCAAGTCTTGCCTCACAAATCTGCTTCACTTTTTTGAAGGAGTTAATAAACATGTGGATAAAGGTGAACCGGTAGATATATAGTATACTTGGATTTTCAGAAGGCGTTTGACAAAGTTCCTCATGAGAGGCTTCTAGGAAAAGTAAAAAGTCATGGGATAGGTGGCGATGTCCTTTTGTGGATTGCAAACTGGCTAAAAGACAAAAATCAGAGTAGGATTAAATGGGCAATTTTCTCAGTGGAAGGAAGTGGACAGTGGAGTGCCTCAGGGATCTGTATTGGGACCCTTACTGTTCAATATATTTATAAATGATCAGGAAAGAACTACGACGAGTGAGATAATCAAATTTGCAGATGACACAAAATTGTTCAGAGTAGTTAAATCACAAGCAGATTGTGATAAATTGCAGGAAGACCTTGTGAGACTGGAAAATTGGGCATCCAAATGGCAGATGAAATTTAATGTGGATAAGTGCAAGGTGATGCATATAGGGAAAAATAACCCATGCTATAATTACACAATGTTGGGTTCCATATTAGGTGCTACAACCCAAGAAAGAGATCTAGGTGTCATAGTGGATAACACATTGAAATCCTCGGTGCAGTGTGCTGCGGCAGTCAAAAAAGCAAACAGAATGTTGGGAATTATTAGAAAAGGAATGGTGAATAAAACAGAAAATGTCATAATGCCTCTGTATCGCTCCATGGTGAGACCGCACCTTGAATACTGTGTACAATTCTGGTCGCCGCATCTCAAAAAAGATATAATTGCGATGGAGAAGGTACAGAGAAGGGCTACCAAAATAAGGGGAATGGAACAACTCCCCTATGAGGAAAGACTAAAGAGGTTAGGACTTTTCAGCTTGGAGAAGAGACGACTGAGGGGGGGATATGATAGAGGTGTTTAAAATCATGAGAGGTCTAGAACGGGTAGATGTGAATCGGTTATTTACTCTTTCGGATAGTAGAAAGACTAGGGGGCACTCCATGAAGTTAGCATGGGGCACATTTAAAACTAATTGAAGAAAGTTCTTTTTTACTCAACGCACAATTAAACTCTGGAATTTGTTGCCAGAGAATGTGGTTAGTGCAGTTAGTATAGCTGTGTTTAAAAAAGGATTGGATAAGTTCTTGGAGGAGAAGTCCATTACCTGCTATTAAGTTCACTTAGAGAATAGCCACTGCCATTAGTAATGGTTACATGGAATAGACTTAGTTTTTGGGTACTTGCCAGGTTCTTATGGCCTGGATTGGCCACTGTTGGAAACAGGATGCTGGGCTTGATGGACCCTTGGTCTGACCCAGTATGGCATTTTCTTATGTTCTTAAGACATTGGATGTTGAAACTTGCGCAAGTCGGGATTATTCGAGACATTTTAAAGCCAAGTACAAACTATTCAATTTCTGACTGTCTGGAGTATTAATAGTAGTGTTTTAACACTAAGAAAATATGGACATAAGATAAACAAAAATAAAAGAATAAAGAAGGAAATTTACTGATGCCTATCTCTAAAAAAGGCTTAAAAAAAAAATACGTTTGAAATAAACATAGGGAGGTTGGAGGGTGTGTTGATGATTAAAACAACAAGGCACCGAGTTGTGATTGCCGGATAATAAATATATGAAACCATCCCCTGTCCTTCCAAAAAAAATGTTTCCGGTGTAGAATCCGGTCTTAGAGACGGATTTTGAGTAAGGCTTCAGTAAATACTTTAGATAAATATTGGAACCAAGTGGCAATTCAGTTTATTGCCTGGCAACAAGGTTGCTTAATGGTCCTCGTTGCTGTGTGCCTCAGGAGTTCTTGTTTGTATTATTCCAGTTGCCTGCTTTAGTTCCAGCTTTGATCCTGGTTCCTGTTCCGGTTGTCTGCTTCAGTTCCAGTCCTGGTTCGTGTCCGCCTTGAGTTCTAGCCTTGGTCCTGTTCTTGACTTGTCTGCCTTGGTCCTGTTCTTGACTTGTCTGCCTTGACCTCGGATCTTCTCGTCGGATTCTACTCTCGCCTAAGTCCCAGCGGCCCGGGCTCCTCCCGGGGGAGCCTTGGGTCTCCAGGGTGAAGCAGTCTTCTTCTCTCACCTAAGTCCCAGTGGTCCGGCTCCTCCCGGCGGAGTGCGGGCTTCCAGGGTGAAGATCCTTCTCTTCAATTCGTCCAGTATCTGCCTCCCGGCCTGTCTGCTAGTCCGGAGACTGTTTCCATCTTCTCCGTCAGGCCGGCCTAAGAGTCCACTAAACCATTTCAACAGTTAGGATGATATGCTGTATAATTAGCACTTTTTGCCAGCATGTAGAATGAAGTTCCATCTCTGTACAACTTCTAGTTGTCAGTTTTTCAAGCAGATCTTGACTATATTAAAATTTATATTCTGCATTTGCTGCAAAAAGTTCAAAGAAGATTCCAAGTGAGAACATATATAAAATCATGAACAAAATATAGAATGAGAGAACAATGATGCTGCCATAAAGCGATGAGAGACACTGTTCATATTAGGAACCATCAATCAGTGTTGAGTTCCAATAGAGTTGGTCTAGATTGTATGTCTGTTTAAACAAAAATAGCATGTGACTTTTTTAAAGTGGAACTGTACTCAGCTGCTCTGAGTCGGGTAGTGAGTTCCAGATTTGAGGGCCAACAATGGAAAATGCTCTCTGGTTAGGTGCAGACATACTGCTTTGTTGGAAGGAATTTCTAGGAGGTTTTTATTGCTTGACTTAAAGGAACAAGCTGGTTTTATAAATCTTGCTTCAGCTGAAGCCTCCCAATAAGCCATCTGCTGTCTTGAGCCTTTGAGTTCTTGCCAGCTCAGGTACTTGATGTGTGGAAGGTCACATTTTGTTATACACCTTTAAAATTGGGGTTGTCAACCTTTTTGGGAGCATGGAACTCTTTTCAAGTTCAAAAATTTTTGCGGACCTCCTCATGCTTCTCTTTCATTTTTACCTGTAGCTATGTGCTGTATATGGAAAAGTTATTAATGTGTAATAGCAAAGAAATTATTATATACACACCAGACATTCATAATATATAAAATGTATTACTGATATAAATGGAATACATATAATTGCAAAGCACGGCATTACATGTGGAAGAATGTACTTATATTCAGTAATTTTATTTAGTAACTACACATCCACAAAGCTGGATCTGGGGGGAATGGACTGGTGGAGGAGGATAGTTATTAGAAGGATGGGAGAGAGCAAGACAGACTGGGGATGTACTCCGGTCCTATAGAAAAACTGCCATACCATAACACACAACTGCCAGACTCAAAATAATAAGAACCTTACCTGTGAAAGTCAACACTGTAAGTATTACAACAAGCCTTAAAACACCAATATATCTCCTGTTAGAAAAACTGAACAAGTCAGGCTGCTATAGATCCATTTATTCATGCTAGCAGAATACCTCACCTAAGTCACACATGCAGAACATAGACAGACTCTCATCCAATACAAAATAGAGGGACCATAAAATATAAATATAAACGTGCAGACAAAAACTGAACTGCAAACCACAAGAAGCCAGACTCTGTATGCCTTGCAACAATGGAAAAACAGAAACATTGCTGTTCCTCAAAACAGCAAATACAATCAAATATAAAATATCAATAACAGTAAAACCATACTAATAAAGAATATTTCAAAATGAACATCAACTAACTTTAGTCATATAAACATTTTTAAAATTCCCCTTTTGAAGCTGGGTTCTTTAAGCTATTATAGGACTCAGAGGGTCTAGGAGGTGACAGCTGCAGGGGAAGTCTTTCACATGCCCAAAAAAAACTTTTGCTTTTCTAGATCATGAGAAACTCTTCTTGTCTATGCTGTTACATTGCTCATCTGTGTTTCTGATGATCTGCTATCTATGAAGAACACACGTTACAAGTAACTTACTTAGTTTTCCTTCCTAACAGTGTCAAACTTCCACTGTAACCACTTTAGCCATGCCTGGAGGCTTTCCCCAACTCCCATGCTGAGGTCAAGCTGCACTGGTCTTCTAAGAGCCAGTCCAGAGGCTTAAGGCCACCTCTACAAACGACCGTGAAGCACCCTGAAGGATTTATAGTTGTCTACAAGATTGTTCCTGTGCTGATATTTCCAACAATTAGGGAGAAAAAGGGTATAGACAAGGCATCTGATCGATGCTTCAGACATGCTGACTATCATGCTTTGAGGGCCTCAATAATAAGTGTGCTTAGCAGTCTACTTCCATCAATATTGCATTGGTGCTGATGCTGGGTGAACTCGCTGTTATAGTGCCAACAGCAGCTGCACTGTCTGCTCCTTGAGCAAAATTAATCATGTTAATGATATTCTTTAGCACTAGGCTGACTTTTGCAATCGGGACCACCTACATTCTCTATTCCTAGGGTATTGCATTCCTGGAACCCTCCTCTACTTTGAGGAAACAGTCTAAGGCTTTTGAACCTCTCTTCTGATAAAAATGGCAAGAGTACTGCTCTCTAGATCTCCTGTTAGAGTACTGTCTATATCTGGCAGGAAGCTATTTCAAGTCGAGGACATCCCTGTTGAGGTTTTGTACAATGCATGGCTAAGTTTATCCTCGGACGAACACCTTTTATAGATGGGCAATTCCAGTTCTATGGAATTATACTCAGGTTCCAAAATTTAGTAAATTTAAGTCAGCAAACTTAAGTGGGATGTTTTTATTAAACTGAACTAATACATTTATGATTTGGTTTACTAAGGCTTTTTTCCCAGTCTGTTTCTATGGGGGCCTTAGTCCAATAAAGGTATCACCTACAATTTGTTTATTGACCTTTATTTCTCCTTATCTAAGTAGACTAGCATGGCAATCACATTATTTTACTGTACTGCTGGCAACCATGGTAGATTTTCAGTATATACTAGAATGACAGTTTGCCAATATGTGCAAACTGGCCATAATATTTTTCAAAAAAGCATATAATGTATGTTAAAAGAAGATTAATAGTTTGTGCTTCAATTCACCAAACTGTTTCTTATCCATCATGAGGTTATTTGATTCTCAAGGGACTCTTCCTTTTGCTTAGCTGTAAACTAAGCATACAGGCTACAATGCGTCTCAAAGATCATGTTTGCTTACCTTACAGCTAGAGAAATAGATAATTATGAGCTGAAATATGTAATGCCTGATTTATAAATACTTTTTTACCATAGTCACATAGGCCTTGTTTACAAATGGGAATGTTCCCATTTTTATAACTGTTTATTAGAAAGAATCTTTTGAAAATAAAATGTTCAGTTTAGTTAAACTGATACAAAACGTCCAAAATTTGGTAACGTATTTTTTTCTTTACACAGCTCACAGGAGTATTAGATGATTGTTTTCTGCGATATTGAAAGCATCGATAGCTTCAACAACTACAAGATTTTTCCAAAGATACAGAAACTGCAAGAGAGAGACTACTTTAGATTTTATAAAGTAAGAACTACATTCTCATTTATCAATCGATAAAAGGCACAGCACTGAAAATCAGAGCATAGGATGATACGAATTGAAATTGGGAGTATAGTTATTAAATATCAGTAATATATTTTTATTGTGCAGTAAATTTTTTTTTTTTTTTTTATCTAGTAAATTTTGTAGATGCATCATCCATTTAGAAGTTACAGATGGCTTGGTAATTCCTTAAGTTGTCCATTTTATTTTTGTGGAGTCAGACTATTGCAAATTTCATTTAGGGGGCCATGGGCAGGCTGGGAGTTCCCCACAATCTCTGAAATCTTTGAATAGATAGCATTGTGTGACAATGCTATCTACCTAACCTAAGTATTATGTTTTTGTTTTTTTTTTAGATTTGACTTTCTTTAGAGTTGCACATTACAGGAATATGTATGTTATATGTGAATCTATAGTCCTGCACATTCTTAAGTAAAAGTTGTTCCTAATGTGCACTATGAATTTTTCGTTGTAGTGAACAAGCAGGATAAATCAGCAACATGTGGTTGATATCCAACAACACTGGGAACATAATGTTTTACTAGCAAGAGCTAAAAAGGACTAGAAGACCTTTTCTGATTATGCACAGCCAGAGCCACACAGCCATGCATCATGAACTCTTCCTCAGTTTTTTTTTGGTATTTTTTTTCACTCATATCCTTCTGTGAAAAAAAAATACACCTATCAGAAACATTTCCTTATTTAAGTCACAAAGCTCTTTGTTTTGTTTTCCCTCTTATTTTATTTTATTTAAGGTTTTTATATACCGGCATTCAAGATAAAATCCCATCATGCTGATTTAAAATAGAACGATGGTGCATAAACAGAAAACACAAACAGGAACTGTAGTGCGGAAGAGAGCAGTTACAAAAAACAGGGATGCTTAAACTGGGAGCGGAAGGAAAAAGAAAGTAACTCTTAAGTCATCTTTTTTGATTCTTAATTCATCTTAATTTTTTGACTCTTAATTCATCTTTTTTGATGCCTTATCTAAAAAAAGGCCTGAGGTCCCTCTCATTCCTTTCTAACTTACACGGCACCAATCCCTTCTCTTGCTATGATGATTTCACACATCAAGAGTCTTAGCCTGAGGTCCTCTTTTAGAATCCATAAAATTTTCACTTTTAATTTGTCAGCAGTGATGGATTTAGGATTTTGTTATCCGTAGGCATGCGTATTGCTGCTTCTCCTCCCCCCCCCCCCCCCCCCCCATGACTCATAAGGTTGGACAACAGGGTCTAGAAAGGTGTAAGGTACAGCCCCAGTTTCCAGCAGTAGCTCAGGGTAAGTTCTGTAGCAAAAATTAGAAAATTGTAAAACATTAACAAACATTTCCATTTTATTTTACATTATAAAAATATAGTAGTTTTCCAGCATTGCTTGTCTGTATTTTCTTTTTACTGAGTGAGGAAAAGGGATCTCGAGTATCAGTACAGGGAGGAGATCTCAGGGATTTGAGAGAAGGAAGGATGAACAGAAATGGGGTGAGAATGTGAGAACTAGCAATAGGAGTAAGAATTTGAGAAGGAAAGATGACTAGGCATGGGGAGAATAGAAGATGGGAATCCTGGAAGAGGTAGGAGGTAAGTTCTGGGTCTGAGGCAGGGAGAAGTTAGAGCTGGAGGGAGGATGATGGAGATTCAAAGTTCTGGTGCAAAAGGAGAGGTAACAAGAAAGAAGTATTAGGATATGGGGATAGAATCAGATATCAAGGGACAGAGGATATGAATTGCATTTGTGGGGGAGGGCAAGGAGGATGATGCATGTGTCCCACCGTGCTCCAGTTCTGCTCTCTCTCGCATCCCTTTCTAACTTATACACACGGCACCAATCCCTTCTCTCAAACACAAATGCTGCCCCTCTTCCCTTCCCCTCTTTCATGCATGAAGACATTCCACCCCCAAGCCTCTCTCATCACCCCTAATAATTCTCCACTCAGCCCCTCCTAACATCTCCAAAATGATGCAACTTTGCTGTGTCTGCTCCAGTCTTTCCCCTTCTGTACCTTGCACACTGCCTTGGGGGTGGAGGGCTGTTTTCAGTTTCATAACGCTATGATTTAGTCCTGTATAGCTGGCCTGCAAATCTGCATAATTTGCACATCCTCTGGGAAGAAGTGCAAACACTTATCCTATTTCTCTAAAGGGAGAAATGGGATAATTCTTACCTCTTTTTGGAAAAAGAGGAGGTGTAAGAAACATCTAGTCCACTTGACCTATGATGATTTCACACATCCCCAGTACCTTGGGACCTGAACATAATTCTCACATTGATGAATCCACCCTTCAAACCCCTAGAATCGGCCAAACTAAAATATCTAACTTGGAAGAGAGTCTTCCTAGTAGCAATTATGTTGGCTGGAAGAGTGAGTGAGTTACAAGCATTTGTACACTACTACCCACTCAAAATTCTTACCAAAGGTAGGATCCGCATTTCACTTGAAACAATATATCATGCTTCCTACTTTCTTTCCAAAAGCTCACAAACAGGACCGACACTGCCAACTTCACACTTCTGTATTTTCTAATTCCAAAAAAGGCAGGCAGCATTCATCCTATCCTGGACCTACGCGCCCTAAACAAACACCTCCGCAAGTAAAATTTCAGAATGGTAACCTTGGGCAACATGCTACCTCTCCTGCAAAAGGGAGATTGGCTCTGTTCTCTAGATCTTCAGGAGGCTTATGCCCATATTGCCATATTCCCTCCTCATCGAAAATACCTCAGGTTCATAGTGGGCCACGGTCACTTCCAATACCGAATGCTACCCTTCAGCCTAGCATCAGCACCCTGCGTGTTTATAAAATGCCTGGCTTTAGTAGCAGCTCACTTGCGGCAACACAGCATTCACTATCTAGACGATTGGCTGCTCAGAGGCCCATCAAAGGAGATAGTACTTCACTCCCTCCATTTTACCATCAACCTACTTCAGTCATTGGGGTTTCTCATAAACTATCCCAAGTCACATCTGACTTCATCATGCACTCTCTCGTTCATCGGAGCAGATCTACATACTGTCCAGGCCAAAGCGTTTCTCCCAAACGACCGAGCACGCTTTTTAATCAACCTTGGCCAAAGCAATTCAGACTCTCCGAAGCACTACAGCTCGTCATCTACTAACCTTGCTAGGTCACATGGCGTCCACGGTTCATGTAACCCAAATAGCTCGACTAGCCATGAGAGTAACACAATGGACTTTAAAGTCCCAGTGGTCCCAATCAAACCAACACATGTCCCACATTGTCCATGTCACCAGCCAGCTTCGTCTCTCACTAGCTTGGTGGATACGGGAGTCCAATCTTCGGCTAGGACTACCCTTCCAATCTCCGGAACTTCAAATTACTCTGACAACAGATGCATCCAATCTGGGTTGGGGAGCCCACGTCAACAACTTCCAAACCCAGGGAACCTGGACTGCAGCGGAGGCAAAGCACCAGATACATTTCCTGGAGCTCTGGGCAATTCGATATGCCCTCTTTGCTTTTCAGGACTGCCTCTCCAACAAGGTAATCCTAATTCAAACAGACAACCAGGTAGCGATGTGGTATATCAACAAACAAGGGGGCACAGGCTCTTATCTGCTATGCCAGGAGACGGTTATGCCCGTCGGTTGCAGACGGCTGCGACCTCTCATGCTCACTTCCTTTTTCCCTGCACCATCAATCCTAGGAAGAATGACGACCTCCACCAACCAACGCTGACCTCTCCAGAGTCCCTGGGATGGCGTGGGCGCTGCAGACTGCCATCTTGTCTCCGGAATCACCTAAGGCGCATGCGCGCAAGGGCCTCCTTTGTACACGTCGTGGTGGGAACCTCGGAGGCGTCCCCTCCATTTGATGTCAACTCGCTGCTGTACTTAAGTAGACCGGCCCTCTGCTGCTATGAGTTAGCAAGGAGTTACCTCATTGCTGAATCTGCTCCATTCTTGGATTTCCAGTTCCAGATTCCTGCCTTGGCGTGTGGACGTTCTGGGTACCCACTCCTCCGGGGCCCTTCCGCGTTCCTGGCTATCCGCTCCTCGGAGGGCCTTTCTGCCTTGGAAATCTACCTGACCCACTTCTCGGGACCCTCTCCTGGAACTACCACTTGTGAATACTTTACTACAGACTTCAACGATACTAGCTTTACTAAAGCTTGTCTGCGGTGTACCCCGTGCCTTGGGCCACTACAATTTCCTCTTCAGTAGAAATTGTTCCAGTATACCCTGAGCTGCAGGCTATTGCCGCACCAGCTACAAGATCCACTTCCAGGTTCCTGCACCTCAGTCGTCTCATCATCAACTTCAGTACAGACATCCTTGGCGTACCCCGCTCTGCGGGCCACTACCGGATCTGCACTTCTGAGGTCATCTCTACTCATCTGAAGGGACTTCCTGGCGTACCCCGCTCTGTGGGCCACTACCGGATCTTCACATCAGTGGTATTACCCTGGGAATACCCCACTGCTCAGAACTGTACTTATTTGCATCTCCCACTTTGCAGGCTCTGCCTTTCCATCCTTCATAATAGTCTCTATCATACAGCTATGTCCTACGCTGCTGATACCGCACCTACAGACGGTGAGGCTCACAGGGCTCCTCCCTGTGGGCGGAGACACTTCTCATCTCGGCCCAGGGTTCACATCCTTACAAAAACATAAGAGATGGCGCAGATCTGGGCCTGGGCTCTCTCCCACTCCATGCTACTGAGAGCAACCTACCTGGCAGGCCCGGACAATGTGATAGCGGACAATCTCAACCGGACCTTTCATCCCCACGAATGGTCCCTAGATCCCACTATAGCGAAAATAATTTTTAACCAGTGGGGCCACCCGCAAATAGACCACTTTGCGTCAATTTACAACCACAAAGTAGACAACCTTTACTCTCTACACCGCAGCCGCAAAACACCACCACGAGAAGCCTTTGCCCACTTGTGGACAACTGGGCTACTATATGCCTACCCTCCACTTCCACTCATCAGCAAGACTCTCGTGAAGTTACGGCAGGACCAGGGCACAATGATCCTCATAGCCCCTCAGTGGCCGCGCCAGGTTTGGTTTCCCATCTTACGCGACCTCAGTCCAGCAACAAATTCGCCTGGGCAGAGATCCAATTCTGATAACTCAAAACAATGGACTATTGCGTCATCCGAACCTTCACTCCCTGTCTCTGACAGCTTGGATGTTGAAAGGTTAATACTACAATCCCTTAACCTTTCCAACAGCATGTCCCAGGTCCTTGTGGCTTCACGAAAGCCTTCTACTAGGAAATCTTATCATTCCAAGTGGAAAAGATTCTCCTTGTGGTGCACGACAAAAGAAATAGATCCCTTCTCCTGCCCCACAACAAGGTTCCTAGACTATTTCTGGTACCTCTCAGAGTTTGGCCTACAAACCTCCTCCATTCAAGTGTATATCTGCG
The DNA here is from genome assembly GCF_901001135.1 of Rhinatrema bivittatum. Lineage (NCBI taxonomy): Eukaryota > Metazoa > Chordata > Amphibia > Gymnophiona > Rhinatrematidae > Rhinatrema > Rhinatrema bivittatum. The sequence continues at coordinate 154,122,431 of NC_042617.1, forward strand.
CCATAGCCACTTAGCACAAAGGCATAGGAGATGCCCCAATCTCGGCGCAACACCTTGTAGGGTGCTTTTATGAGAGGCTTGTTACAGATGAAGCCTCCACTGCATCCTCCGGTTCTGGCATGGGACCTTAATGTAGTACTAGCACGACTCATGCGACCTCCGTTCGAGCACCTGCACTCCTGCGAGCTACGTCATCTCACTTGGAAAGTACTCTACTTCCTTTAACATCAGCTTGCAGAGTCAGTGAGCTACAGGCGCTGGCAACATACCCACCGTACACAAAATTTCTCCATGATCGTGTGGTACTCCACACTCACCCTAAATTTTTGCCAAAGGTAGTGACTGATTTCCACTTAAATCAATCCATAGTACTTTGCAGCTCATTTATTGTCTTGACAAGGCTGGCAGGCAAGATTCCATCTTTGACCAGTCTGTCCTTTGTAATTTGTTTCCAGACTAATAACCCAACTTCCTTCCTGCAACCCACTGTGAAACTCAGGCTGCCCTCCTACCCAAAACCGCCCTTGTTGTTGTGCCTGTTGCATGTCATTGGGTGCTTTTGGTTCAATTATTTGGGCATCCTGTAGCTCGCTATTCACACATATGTGAGGACTAACATCCTGCTTGTCCTGGGAGAAAGCTGAGTTGCTTACCTGTAACAGGTGTTCTCCCAGGACAGCAGGATGCTAGTCCTCACGAAACCCGCCCACCACCCCGCGGAGTTGGGTACGCTTGCAATTTGTTTTATTTTTTGCATGCTCTTCTTACTATACATAAGTCTGAGGGGAGACCCCTGCTGGATGCAGGGTTAGTGCCATGCTGGGTATGCCCAGTAGGTGACAGTCAAAGTTCTAGAAACTTTGACAAAAGTGTTCCATGATTGGGCTCCATAATGATGATGTCACCTATGTGAGGACTAACATTCTGCGGTCCTGTGAGAACACCTGTTACAGGTAAGCAACTCTGCTTTCTAAAGAGTATGCACTTTTCTCCCTTTATGCTTCTGCTTTCACATCCAGGCCACATGGGGGGAAGACAGCATTAGCCTCACTGCCAGGCCAGACAGAGGGAGATAAAGTTGGTGTCCTGCTGGGCCCATATGAATGGCAGTTGGTGATATCATGCTCTGATTTGGGTGAAGGAGGAAGGAACAACCTCCCACTGGCCAGGAAGAGGAGAAGGAAGCAATAGCAGCTTCCTGTCATACCCAATAAAAGAGAAGTCGGCCAACTCCTGCTCAGACTGATGAAGAAAGATCAGTCTTCTGCTAGCTGTGCGACAAACCTCCCAAGACTTCACGACACACTTGTGTGTCCTGACACACCTGTTGAGAACCACTGGTCTATGGGGAACACTGCAGAAGCTCCTACCTCCGTGTCTGATCAACAGTAAGCCATAACCAGAAGTCCCTCAGCACACCTTTTCTAATCTGATAGCAGACTGTACCTCTTTATGTCCAGGTAGGTCTGACCCAAGACAGGCATGTGAAGGCTCATAGTGGCGGATGTAATAAGTGCTTTAAAGTGGACGCAGGTTTGTTTTTCTGCGCAAATCCCTTTATGTGTATGTAATGGTTTTTTGCACGGAAAATAACTGCATAGAAACGTGCTTACAGACCAGCGGCTTTTTCTGCATGAGTGCACACTATTGGCATACAAAGGAAGCGATTATTTACGGGCAATGCAGGGAGCCGTGCCAGAAGGGAGGCCACAGTCAGGGCATAAGTTAAGTGACTGTGCCGACTCGGGGGGCCATTTTAGTCTGTTGCTTTCATTGGTGTGGTATGGTTGTGTCTCCGTGCAACTCTGGTGTAATTATGGAGATTTTAGATGGTGTCCGGTTCCTGATGCTGTGGTATATCCTGTGGGTTTGTCAAAGGATTACAGCAGCAGTTGTGGCAGGTCACAGAGGTCATGGCAGGAGAGAGAGAAGGTCATGAAGGAACAGGCAGAGAGGAGGGATTGACAGGAGCTGGTAGTTCTAGCTGAAGCAGGCCACAGGATTTGAAGGCAGCAGATATTGTCTCAGGACCATGCTGTTGGGGATGCTAGGGTTGAATGTGGTGAGAACATATAGAATTGAGCTCCAGGGCTATCATGGTTCTGTACAACAAGATCAGAGAAGACATAGATCCACTGACAGATTGTGGAATTCCATCCCAGGCCTGGTGAAGCTGCTCGGAGCCCTTCATTTTCTGGCCACTGGTTCATTCCAGAACACAGTTGCTATGGTGGCTGGTATGGAGCAATCAATGCTATCCTGTTACTTTACTCAGCAATCAATGTTCTCCAGTCACTTTACTCAGGTGCTGGGGGTCATGCTGAAGAGGGTTAGGGAGTACATAGCTTACCCACAGCAGCTTTGGGAGTGGAAAGAGATGAAGAGAACGTTCTTTGATATAGCCGGTGTGTTGAATGTGATGGGTGCTATTCATTATACCCACGTGGCTCTCATCCCTTCTCATGGCAGAGATGGCATACTGGAATCAAATAGTAAAAACTGGGCAAAGATTTGCTGGCACACATGAATCAGAACAGACTAATTGGCCTGTTGGCATTTATAGTAAAGGCGGGTATTGTACATGCTATCTGCTACATGGCTGCCAGTATGTCTATTAATATGTTGCACATGTTAGCAAACAGGGCTGAGTTCTAAAGTGTGCCACGAATTCTTAAGCAATTGGAGAGAGTCTATCTGGGTAAACAGAGTTAAAGAGAAACAGGCAGAATAAATTTGAAAAGATCTGGATACCATATGACAGTGGAGGCAGAAGACTTTGCCACAGGAGACTAACAGAGTTGAGTAAAAGTGATTAGATTATTAGAGGACGACTTGAAGAGTAATATAGGAAAATGAAAATAAAGGGAGGGTTAGGCGGGGGAGGGTTTAAGTAAATTTGATGTGTGACCCAACTATATCATTTTATTCTTGTGTGTTTTGTCACCTCTCTATCTGTTTGGAAGAAAGGATTGCCAAAGAGATAGAGAGGTGACACATTTTTCAGATATGAGAAAAAAGGAAAGCCTGAAGTGGTATAGTGAAATTGAAAGGTGACTAGCAATATGTGGAGAGAGACAAGGACATGGCGGAAATATTAAATACTTCAGTTCAGTGTTCACTAAAAAAAATAACCCGAAGAAAGACCGTTGCTGGTTAACAAGACTGTAGAAGGAAATAGGCTAGACTCCTTTTACAGAATAGTATGTATGGGAAGCGCTAGGAAAATTGAAAGTGGACAAGACCATGGGGCCAGATGAAGTATATCCCAGGATACTACAAGAACTTGAAGATGTTCTGGCTAATCCGATAAATGACCTGTTCAATAGATCCCTGGAAAACAGGAGTGGGTGCCATGAGATTGGAGAAGAGCTGGTGTAGTCCCGCTTCATAAGTGGTAGTAGAGAGGAGGCTGGAAACTATAGCCCGGTTAGCCTCACCTCGGTGGATAGGAAAATTAATGGAGACACTGCTGAAAGAAAGGATAATGAACTATCTACAATCTGGTAAGTTGCTGGACCTGAGGCAGCATAGATTCACAAGAGAAAGGTCCTGTCAGACAAATCTGATTTTTTTTGGTTGGGTGACTAGAGAATTGGATTGAGGAAGAACACTTGATGTCACCTACTTGGATTTCAGCAACACTTTTGATAGGGTCCAGCGTAGGAGGCTTGTGGACAAAATGAGAAGCTTGGGACTGAGCGCCAAAGTGGTGGCGTGGATTACAAACTGGTTGACTGATAGGAGACTGTGTAATGGTAAATGGAGCCTACTCTGAAGAGAGAGAGCCATGTTAAGTGGAGTGCCACAGGTATCAGTATTGGGACCGGTTCTGTTCAGTATCTTTGTGAGCAACATTGCTGAAGGGATAGAAGATAAAGCAGGATAAGTCCTCACATATGGGTGACATCACTGGACGGAGACCTATCAGGAATAGTTTCTGTCAAAGTTTCTAGAAACTAGGCACACTGAGCCCACTGAGCATGCCCAGCATGCCATTATCCCTCGAGGAACAGGAGACTCCCTTCAGTCTTCTTTTTTCCGTGCTGCAATTAGCCTCGCAGTTAGGAGCCCTGTGTGATTCTTCACACAATCTTTCCTCACGGAAAAAGTTTAAAAAATTTCTCAGTTATCCCTTCATAGGGGGTCCCCCACTTTACGTCCATTTTTCATCGATCGGTGAGTAAAATTTATTGCGGTCGATACCGTTCTTCGTTGCCAGAAGGCTGTCGACGGCTGCCCGTCCTTCAAGTTTTATTATGATGGCAACAGGATTTAAAAAATGCCCGAATTGCCCTCGTGCAATGTCTATCACCGACCCCCAAGACGAGTGCGTACTATGCTTGGGCGCAGGACATAATGTTACTTCTTGTCCTCCATGTGTCGAAATGACTGCTAAAGGCAGACAGGCTCATCTGGAAAAATGGAAAGCCTATTAAAATTTCGGTTACTTCCATCGACATAGACACAGTTGCCACCAGCAGGAGCGGCTAAAAAAGTGGTAATTGAAACCCGACGGATACTTGAAGGAAGTGGTGACCACCCGTCTCAGACTCCATCAAGGTCATCTATTAAATCTACCTCTGTGCTGGAGAAAAAGAGCACCAAGCACGGAGAAAAACATAGACACCGGCATCGATGATCTTCCACACCCGATGCTGGCTCAGTTTCCGGAGCATCTTCGATGTTCCACCGGTGAACAGGCAAACTGATGCCACATACTTGGTGCAGCATATACCTGGTTTCCAAAAACTTCAACTCCCACATCACAAAGAGAATCCGTCCACATTCATCTACACCTCCTGGCAAGGAGCAAAAATTTCTGGACAATTTAGGACGTAAAATGTTCCAAGACTCCATGCTTTTATCAAGGATTGACTCATACCAATTATATATGATGCAATACCAGAGAAATTTGTGGAAGCAGATGCAAGAACTGACAGAATCTCTTCCACAAAAGCATCAAGATACATTCAGTTCCATCATTCACAAAGGTCTTGAAGCAGGTAAGCACGAGGTATGTGCGGCCTACGACTCTTTCGAGACAGCCGCCAGAAGATGGGCATGGCTGAAGGCATCCGACCTTCCTTGCACTGGTAAAAACCTTTTTGGAGAAAAGGTGCAAGATGCAGTTGCGCAGCTGAAGGACCATAATGAAACTCTGCGCCAACTTTCCATCATTACTGCAGAGACTCCCATCTTCTGCAAGACGCCCCTCCAGGAAAGATACAAGAAAACCATTCTACCGACCACGAAGGTATTATCCACCAGCTCCTCGTGGTAGGACAACAAGGCCAACCCAGGCAACCAAAGGCATCCAGACCTCAGCCTCCCCCTCACAGGCCAAACATCTGGGTTTTGAAAAACTCCCAGAGAACAGCAGCCTCTCCAGAAACCCAAATCAAAATCTACAGGTCGGAGGCCGAGTCTCCTTTTTTCTACCCAATTGGATAAACATCACAACAGATCAATGGGTATTATCCATTATAACACAAGGTTACCATCTGAATTTTCTCATGGTACCCAGAGATTCCCCACCAAATTCCCTCTGGGTACACAAAGATCATAACACTCTTCTAGAAACAGAATTATCCACCCTTCTGAGAGCTAGGGCTGTGGAACCTGTTCCCCGAGCTCAGCAGGGCAGAGTATTCTACTCCTGCTATTTTCTCATTCCAAAGAAAACAGGAGGCCTCCGCCACATCTTAGATCTCAGAAATCTCAACAGATTTCTACAAAAAGAAAAATTCAGGATGGTGTCCTTAGGCACCATGCTTCCCCTTCTTCAAACAGGGGATTGGCTCTGTTCTCTGGATCTTCAAGACACGCTCACGTTCCAATATTCCCTCCTCATCGCAAGTACCTGCGTTTCCTAGTGGGTCATCAACACTTTCAGTACCTGGTTCTGCCCTTCGGTCTTGCCTCGGCACCCCGTGTATTTACAAAGTACCTGGCAGTAGCGGCGGCCCACCTGTGCAAGAAAAGCATACATATTTTACCTTGTCTGGACGACTGGCTCATCAAGAACCAGTCAAAACAAGGAGCTCTCGACTCTTTCAAGCTCACAATCAACCTGCTTCACTCGTTGGGATTTCTTATCAACTACCAAAAATCCCACCTCATACCATCTCGCCTTCTACAATTCATCGGAGCAGAGTTCAACACTACCGTATCAAGGGCCTTCCTACCAAAAGACCACGCAGACACACTCTCCAGACTAGCAAGATCTCTATGCTCCAAGAAAACAGCTTCAGCCCATCAATTCCTAACAATGCTGGGCCACATGGCTTCCGTGGTCCACGTCACCCCTATGGCCAGATTGGCCATGAGAATAACACAATGGACTTTAAGATCTCAGTGGCTCCAAGCTTTTCAACCACTGTCGTCTCCAATTCCAGTCACCCACCGGTTACATTCATCTCTCCTCTGGTGGACAAACACGAACAACTTGTTAACAGACCTGCCTTTCCAGCAACCAGTTCCACAAGTAACCTTAACTACAGATGCATCCACCTTAGGTTGGGGAACGCATATAAACCTTCAGACTCAAGGTACTTGGATAAAGCTCGAAGCAACATTTCAAATCAGCTTCCTAGAGCTTCAAGCTATACGTTATACTCTATATGCCTTCAAGGACTGTCTTTCACACAAGACTGTTCTCATACAAACAGACAACACAGTTGCCATGTGGTACCTAAACAAACAGGGAGGGACAGGCTCTTATCTCCTTTGCCAAGAAGCCACGCAGATTTGGGACTGCGCCCTAACACATTCCATGTTTCTCTGGGCCATTTATCTAGCGGGCATACACAACGTAGTTGCAGATCACCTCAGTCGTCAGTTCTATCCCCACGAGTGGTCCCTGGATCCGGTGGTAACAATCAGAATCTTCCAACGCTGGGGTCAACCAACAATAGACCTCTTTGCATCCGAGCTGAATCACAAAGTGGACAGATTCTGCTCCCTGCACAAGCAACGACACCAGTTAGCCATGGACGCCTTTGCACGTCCCTGGAACTCAGGCCTCTTATACGCGAATCCCCCGATACTGCTCATAGCAAAAACTCTAATGAAGCTCAACAGGACAAGGGGTCAATGATACTCATAGCCCCTTATTGGCCTCGACAAGTGTGGTTTCCCATACTTCTCGATCAGAGAAACAATTCGCCTGGGCTCAGCACCCACTCTCATAACTCAGGAGCAGGGCATGTTGTGCCATCCCAACCTTCAGACCCTATCCCTAACAGCCTGGATGTTGAAAGCTTGATTCTGCAACCACTCAATCTTTCAACTAATGTCTCTCAAGTGCTTATAGCTTCACGAAAACCCTATCGTTGTAAATGGAACAGATTCACCACGTGGTGCATGCAAAATAGTATTGATCCATTTTCCTGCCCCACATCATCTTTATTAGACTATCTCTGGCATCTTTCAGAATCTGGTCTCCAGACTTCATCAGTAAGGGGTACACCCGAGTGCTGTCTCAGCTTTCCACAAAGGAGTAGGGGATGCTCCGATATCAGTGCAACACCTTATCAGTAGGTTTATGAGAGGTTTGATTCAACTAAAACCCCCTTTATGGCCACCAGTCACAGAACGGGACCTTAATGTGGTACTAACAAGGCTCATGCGTTCTCCCTTTGAGCCCATAGATTCCTGCGATTTTAAATTTCTTACATGGAAAGTTCTCTTCCTAGTAGCTATTACATCTGCTAGAAGAGTTAGTGAGTTACAAGCACTTGTAACATACTTACCCTATACCAGGTTCCTACATGACAGAGTGGTCCTGCGTACTCACCCTAAATTCCTTCCCAGGGTGGTTACTGATTTCCACTTGAATCAGTCTATAAACTTGCCCACATTCTTTCCAAGACCTCACTCTCACCAGGGCGAAAGAGTTTTACACACCTTGGACTGTAAACATGCACTAGCATTTTATCTGGACCGCACTGCAGTCCATAGGAAATCCACCCAGCTTTTTGTTTCTTTTGACAAAAACAAACCGGGTAGGGCAGTGGGCAAACAAACTCTCTCCAACTGGCTAGCAGATTGTATAGACTTCTGCTATGAAAAAGCAGGCCTTTCTCTCCATGGACGAGTAAAAGCGCACTCAGAGCAATGACAACCTCAGTAGCACACTATCGTTCAGTACCAGGTACTGAGATCTGTAAAGCTGCAACATGGACTTCTCTTCCCACTTATGCAGCACATTACTGCTTGGACAAAGAAGGACGACAAGATTCAGCCTTCGGACAATCTGTCTTGAACTTATTTCCAGTATAATCCCAACTCCTTCTACATCCAACCTACTGTGATTGTAGGCTGCCTCATTTTTTCCAACAGTATGCCAGTTGTGCCAGTTGCACAAGTTGTACACTGTTGGTCCTCAACAAATATGAATCAGCCTGCAGCTTGCTAATCAGCCATATGTGAGGACTATCATCCTGCTTGTCATGGGATAAAGAACTGTTGCTTACCTGTTACAGGTGTTATCCCAGGACAGCAGGATGTAGTCCTCACGAAACCCACCCCGCGGAGTTGGGTCCGAAACATTTTATTTTATTTTTTGTTCGCACTTATTGCTACAAACGAGACTGAAGGGATCCCCTGTGGCTCGAGGGATAATGGCATGCTGGGCATGCTCAGTGGGCTCAGTGTGCCAGTCAAAAGTTTCTAGAAACTTTGACAGAAAAGTTTCCATGATAGGGCTCCGTCCAGTGACATCACCCATATATGAGGACTACATCATACTGTCCTGGGATAGTACCTGTTACAGGTAAGCAACTCTGCTTTATCCTTAATCATGTATTTATATTCACGTCTCGTTAAGAGTTTAGATAAGGACTTCTGCTGTGACAGTAGGTTTGGTTAGTCTGTGTTTTCCGTCTATAAGCAGGCTGAATTAGTCATGCTTCGTTTGTGACATCATTGAATGGCACACTAGGTGGAGCTGTCTCAAAGGTACAAAACGTTTTCTGTACTGGGCATGTGTGGCAATTCCTGCACAAAGAATAGTTCCAGAAGGCTCCTTGGTTCTTTTTCGTCCACGACAGAGCATGGATGGTGGAATCTGTCTCTGATTCAGCTCCTCAAAAAATAAAAAAATAAAAATTGCTTTGGCGATACCTACAACAGCACTTTTCAGTGCTAATCATGGCTTAAAGAAAAGCATCCAGTTTTAAATATTGTAGTTGTGGACACACAATTTTGTTAATGGACGGTCACAACTACTGTTATCTCTGCTTGGAACCTGACCATGATCAAGCCAATTGCCACGACTGTGGGCAGATGTCTCCAAAATCCCAATGACAGAGCAGAAAAATAGCTAAATTAAAAGCGAGTGATGTCCCAGCATTGGACCATTTGTCAACCTCCACTTCCTGACCGGTGAGTCAGGGAGACAGGGCCGGGATGACAGTCCTCTCCAGATCAGTTGAGAAAACCTCAGATTCAACATTGGAGACCAGCCTCTGCAGACGATGGGCAGAAATCATTAATAGTTCACGGTAACACAGAAAGTGCCACACTTCGATGCCAAATATAGCGATGCGTGAGACTCAGTTACCAAAGACAACACAACGCGCCGCATAGGTTGCTGAAAACTCACAAATTGCCGAAGATGGTGTATGAAACAAAAAGAGTGCATGGAGTGCTCGATGCTGCGAACAGAATGCAGAGCACAGTGCCGGGAACAACGCACAAAGCGTCAAAGCCACACAATCAATCAAATAAGGCGCAACAGCGGGCAAACCCAAAACCCTGCCAGCAACCAAAGCAGATGTAAAAGTCTTATAGCTCAGTCTCATCTCTTCCATGCAAGACTAGTCACCAGATCTTTTTCAGCACCGGAATTATCAGTATACACCGAACCATCTCAATCATCTAAAAGAAGGTGAAAAATCCTGTTGATTCTTCCAAACCACAAAAACAAAAAAGGGAACATCACCAACAGGACCAACCTGTTCCATCCCTTCTTGTACATCCATGTGATGACTTCTCACATCATTCCTCAGAAGACTCATATGAGGAAGAACATCCACAATTTGTGGAGCTCACATCCCCTAGAAGAGAGCATGAAATATTAACTATATAGCTATTCTGCCTCCAAGAATACTGACTAACATACCATCAATGTGATACCTAACTTTTCTGCCCTCTAATTTATGGCAGCAAGGTCTTTATCTCCAAACCCCTCAGCCAATATGTTCCATCTTATCTATTCCACCTATACAGCAATGCAACAAATTTAATACACTGCAACAACGGGAAACTTTCCCTCATTCCCCCCCCCCCCTAATAAATCCCAACAAGTGGTGAACCGAACAATGTCTAATTTGAAACTTCTTTACATCTTTATTTCCACAAGTTCAACCCTCGATTTCCCCCCCCCCCCTCCCCCCTTCCCGGTATACCATATCTGTAGCTATAGAGCAGGTTATGCTGGGGACACCTCCATTGACAGCATCAGAGTCAGAATAATGGAGAGGAACCCCCTCCTTTCCTGCCTTCAAAAGAATCTTTTCCACCGTGTTCTCCAGATTCGGAAAGCCCTTTGATTCACTCTGCAGGGAAGTCCCCATCCAGTTCTACTGGTCTTCATTCAGACCCTTAGGCGGAACCCATAGAACATTCTTCACCTCCAGAGGATTTAACCTACTCTATTTGTTGAGAAACTATACACCACCTTGAAAGTGGATGTGAAGAAGGAACCAGACTCTTGTTCAGAAGTCATGGAAATCCTAGGGCTCCCATCAGTGCACAGCTCTTCCATCCCACCCAGTCCTTCAAATATAATTGAAATCATGGGAATCTCCTTCCCCGGAATCAATGTGGCCCAAAAACTGGCATCAACATCAGGTTGCAAAGAACACCAGGTTACAGAATCGTACAACTACCACATAGCTTGGTAGTTGTGAATCTTCCATGAAATAGGCAAAAAAAAATTCATGCCTCCATTCCAACTCTCCTTCGGGAAAGGACCACAAACTCTTGTATGACTTTGGGGAAAATGTTCTTTCAGAGTTCCATGCTTACCACTCATATACAACATCAGTTTTATATTGTGTAGTATTTGTATGAAATGCTACAAACACTGAAACCCTTCATAGGATCAGAAGATGGTTAACCTTCACCACAACCTCTACACGACATGGAAGAAGGTCTCTGACACCTTCTAAGGGCAGCATACGAAGGCTTCGACTTGGCAGCTCACACTTTGGCATCAATTGTCACAAGACATATGGCATGGCTTCGAGCTAGCAGCATCAGAGAGGATATTCATGACAAATTGTCTGACCTTTACTGCTTAGGAGATAATCTTTTTGTGAAGAAACTAAAAGAAACAGTGACACAGTTAAAAAGAACAAAATGTTGCTGTTCAGTCCCTTTCCTCAAGTGGTGACCATTCATCTGGAACATGTTTTTTTTCCCCAAAGAGGTCTTACCATTCCAAGGGTACCATCAGACACTGTACCAGCCTCCCCGCAACCAGCCGTCATCGACTCAATCTTGCAGAAGGCAGAGGGACAGGTGACAAAAACAGTTGCCACAAACAACCTCAAAATCCATTCAGGGTTTTTAAGAGTTACTGCCACAGCATCTCACACCCGTGAGTGGAAGACTCCATCACTTAAAGACCACTGGCCCCAAATAACAGACAAATGGGTTCTGACAATAGTTGAAGATAAATACAGTCTCAGTTTCAAACTCCAGCTACAAGCACCTCATCTGGCATCACTACCACCAAATTACTTTCAAATCCCATTGTTAAAAAAAAGTACAAATTCTTCAACAGAATGCCATCAAGAAACTAGCTCGCTCAGAATAGTCAGGGCTGCTATTAAAAATATTTCCTCATAACCAAAAATTCAGGTGGCCTATGACCCATTTTGGATCTCAGATCTCTCAACATTTCTACACAGATTTTCAAATTGACATTTCTGGGAACCATCTTGCCATTTATCCAACCACAAGATTGGATGTGTTTCCTAGACCTCAAGGATACATAACTCAACAATGAAACATCATATGTGGAAACGGAATATTTTACTTAAAATGAATGGAAATCTCATAAAATATATTTGTAGAAACGTTAGCTATTGAAGCTTTGAGCAGTCTATTATTTTGAGACTGTTGCTTTCATTTTTTTAATCATTGATTTCCATTCATTATGTTCAACAATATGGGACACACAGTTTTGACTTTAAGTTATTTCTTGTCTTCTTAGTGTCAATCTCATTAACCAGTCTTTATCCGGTTCAAGGGCTAAAGTCACTATCAACGTTGCAGATACTGCCACTTCAGTATCCAAAGTCTCCAGGACTGCTGAAATATTCAGACTTTGCTCTCGAACTGGTATTAAAGGTGTTATCCCTTCACTTTGTTCTTCCCTTTTTTTAAACTTTAGCAAAAAAAAAGATTTCTGAGATTGGTGGAATTAAATTCTCGGTGACCTGAGGCGTTTCCATAAGATATCTTCTGACAACTCCTTGGGAGAGATTAACGGTATTTGAGGAAAATTTATAAATCTCAAATTTCTATTTTTGACCAAGTTTTCCAAATTTTCCATTTTCAACGACAGGTTGTTTCTTCTCCAGTCATTACTGACTGGACCTGCTGTATGCCATTAACTTTAGCTCTAATAACAGATACTTGTTGCTCCAGTTCTACAGTTGTATTAGCCAACACTTTTATTTTATCTTCCACCTCTTTAATTTTAGCATTTACTGGAAGTAACTGCTGCAAAATAGAAATTCTCATCTCTACTGTGGTTTCCCATATTGTCTCAAGGGAGAAAACTGCAGGTCTTACCACAGTAATTTTTTTCAACACAGGAGATTCTCCAGAAGCACTAGCAGGCTCCTCCAGCAACACATCTCTTCCCAAGCCGGTTTGCCCCGATGATAGCTCTGGGCTTGCTACTGCTGGCGCTGCCCCGATAGACCCTGCAGGGCTCCGCTCTCCGGCACTTTGGTCTGGCAGTGTTCCTCTCCCTTCCAGGGCACCTCTCATCACGGCAGGATCACCTGGCAGCGTTCCCCCAGCAGGGCTGAGTGGCAATATTGAGCCAGGGAGAGAGGGGAGCTCAAATTCCCCTCCCCCACTCTCCAGCAGCTGAAGCTTCGACCTCATGGCACTGCGCACCACATGGGCATCCATCGGGCCAGAGATAGACAACATCTGAGGGACCGCAGGGTAAGGTTCAGTCCTTGGTTTGCATTTTCTTCCCATTGCAGGTAATTTACAGCAAGAAAAATAAATTCAGAGTAAATGCGCCCGAGGGATCAGACACCGAGAGAGTCTACCGAGCAGCCATCTTAGATCCGCCCCTCCAGTTTTTAAGAGTCGAGTTAAAGTATTTAAATTGGAAAATAATTTTTCTGGTAGCAATTAAATTGGCTAGAAGTGTGAGTAAATTGCAAGCATTTGTTTACTATCCACCATATCTGCAATTCTTCTATGACAGTGGTCCTAAGAGCTCACCTGAAATTCTTACCAAAGGTGATATTAGCATTTCACTTTCCAATTGGCTATCCTCATGCATACAATACTGCTACCAGTCCGTCTATACCATTGCAATACCCCGTATGAGCATACCAGGTATGGGCTACGGCAGCTTCAGTAGCAATCTACACAACTACGAGTTCAAGAGATCTGCAAAGCAGCTACCTGGTCTTCTGTTCATACCTTCACTTCCCATTACTGACTGGACAAGTTAACAGCAGAAGATGATTCGCTAGGAATAGCAGTACTAAACCAATTCTCCTTCAGATGATTGTAGTCCACAGAGGAGACTGGGTTGTTACAACCCCCCCCCCCCCCCCCCCAAAAACAAACAAACCACTGGCTTCTATACAATGGCCTCAAACCTAACAGCTTAGGACTCCCCATGAAGCATGGATAAAAGCAAGTTTGCTCACTAACGGGTCGATACAGTATCGTTCGGTCGAAGATTGCCCGTCTGTAACGTGCTTGGAGCGCACAATTCGGGCGCGTAAGGCGATCCAGCGATACAGTCTCCAGTGTTTCTGCTCTCCTCCCTGGACAACTTCTCAAACAACTGGACTTATCACTGCTTGGAAAAGAATGGAGGAGCCTTCTGTAGCTATTCTTCGCATGAAAACTGCCGCACATGCCCTGTAGGGCAAAGGTTTTGTATCTCAGAGACAGCTGTGTGCCTAGTGTGCCATTCAATGACATCACCCATGAAGCATGACTAATTCATCCTGCTATCTACAGAAAACACCATTTATGGTAAACAAACTTGTTTTTTTGGCTCTTATTTGAAAATTTAGAATCCAACCCATTACTGTTCATTTTGAATTCTTAAAAAAAAATAAAATAAAAACTTTAAAAAAAACCAGAGGCTTATTTTCAACAAATTTTGCCCATTGGCACTATTTTTTCTGTTTGTATTTTACCTTTTGTCATTAAAGGCAACCTGTATCTAGGGATTTCTCATCTGTGGGGACTTCATATCATGCTTGACTTTGAGGAAAGCAACAGTTGCTTACCTGTAACATATGTTCTCAGAAGACAGCTGGATATGTATGTGCAGAACTCACCTGTCTCCCGTTGGAGTTGGTTTCTGTAGAGACTCTGTGTGACATTGCTGAAGGATTGTATGCAAATGCATAGTGGAATCTGTCAAAAGCTTCTGGAAGTTATGAAGTGTAACTTTACCAACTCAGGCTCAGTTGGATGACTTCATCCAGCTCTAATGACTTAAATCCTGCTGTCCTCTGGACACTGTTGCAGGTAGGCAACTTTTCATTTTTTGGTCTGATCTGCAGCAGAACTCCCAAGGCATAGATTCATAAGCAGTCAGACATTTGGAAATTTTAAGTTCATGTAAGTCACTAGCATATCAAATTAAACCAATGAAACTACTTAAAACCTTTGCATATAAAATCACAATAATGGGAGAGAGAGAAACTATAATACAAATGAAATTCTGTACTGTTTTGTTTTTTTGTTTTTGTTTTTTTTTGCAAGCTGTAGTAATACTGATGACATTGAGGAAAAGAATCCAATATTGGAATACGAAAAAACAAAAATAAGGCAAAGTTTTCACCATAGTTAAGAATTCTTCAAGAAACTGTGTACTCTTAAGGAACAACTATTAAAATTAAAATTGGAGAATTGAAACTATACATCCCACCCCCAGCTGCTACCCTCTTCTCCCCCTCCAAAAAAAAAGAGGTTCCCAAAAAAAAAAAAATACTAATGTTTTTATTCAATTAGTATTTACTGACTAGAAATGCTAGAAGATAATTATAAGAGTAATGAAGAGAGGCCTATGCCGAGTTCAAGAAATGCCATAGCATTTAATGGAAACTTCACAGACAATTTCAAGATTCAAGAAACAGGCAAGTGTGACTTAGAAAACGTTTTAGTATCTTTAAGATGCTAAAACTTTTTATTTCAAGTTTAGTCTGGTCTAGGATTCTAAATAAAGTTGTTACTTTTTTAGAGTTTAGATTCCCACTTCAGAACTTCACTATTAACTGCTCACCTACTACTAAGGCTGTTCAGATTGTTCTGAAATCTGCTTGATGGAAAAGATTTTAATTAGAAAATTTGGGGAGGTCATTGCTTTAAATGAATTTATTTTTTTCATAGTTTAAAACTGAAAATATAAAAATGTGCATTTTAAGTCATTTTAACATGTTGATGGATTGAAACATTAAAATCATAATAGATGAGATCATGCTTTGGGGATGTTAGCCCTTGGCATTTGTTTGCATGTAATTGTGATGTCATAAGCAAATCTCATCTTTTCATTAATGATTAGTTTTTGCTTTGAGCCCTTTACTCCATTTAAAATCAGATGTTCAGCTTTTGTCATTACATCAAAAGAAAGCTAAACTTCACCTGTAATTCTTTCAACTTCTGTGACCGAATGTAACTATGTAAAATACATCTGTGGTAACATGGGTGCTAGCAGCTTGGGAAACAGCCAGGAAGAATGAGGCAACAAACTCTGGCTGTTTCCTTTTAAGTAATTTATTTACAGTGCATCATTTTGCCTGCCTTCTTTGCTTTGCATTTTGCTTTCACATAAGAACATATATGTATGTATATATGTATATGTTCTTATGTGAAAGCAAAATGCAAAGCAAAGAAGGCAGGCAAAATGATGCAGCTCACCTTAAAATTCAGGTAGCACAGAGTCATTAAACTTAGCTGGTCTTCTCATAGTGTGGGTTCCTGCTTGCTCCTCGGGCCTAACTCTTTTGGGCCCTGACTTCTTATAATATAGTGAGGAAAGCCTCCCTTCTCCCAGAATCCCTTGCAGAGTTGACCCTTAAGGAGGACTGGGCTAGATAGTTGTGGCTGGTCCCTTAAGATGGTATGTGGGAGTTTTTGGCATACTCCCTCACAACAACATAGAAATGGAATTTATTTTGATATTTAAATATCAAGAAGTACTTCCCTGCTTTTTTTTTTTCTCTCTCTAAAGCATTATATTGTATTGTAGTTGGAGCAGGGATCCACTGACCCAAGCCATGAAAGTTTGAAAATTTTGACATGTGAAGGTTCACTGGCATTTAATTAGTACTTCATGAAAACTTTAGGTCAACAGTTGCAGCAATGAGTACTGCAGTGAAGCTGTGGAAATAAGTTAATGAGGAGCCATGGTCCACCATTTCAGATGTAGCTGAAAAGCACTCAGGGTGAGCAAGAATAATGGTGGAAGTACCTGCTTTTGGTGAGGGTGTATGGAAGGGTTTAGGGGCCTGAAACCTTTTTGCTCATCAGGGGAGTGGTGACTGGAATGGAACACCCCCATGCTAACCAGCTTTTGCACTTTGAGCTGATTAGTGTTGGAATTTCAAGATATGGCACACACCCATTAAAAGGCTCATGCTCCTTTTAGCTTAGTGAAGTGCTGATTTTAGAAAAATGTTACGGTGTATGCTAAAAGAATTTACTATATTCTTTGATTCAGCTGCTGTATCTACATAAAACTGAAAAATTGCTTAATATACAAAAATTATACATTCATAAAACGGAAGCCAGACAAATACATTAGCAAGGGGCTCCATGAGAGGCATCCTGAAACTTTAATATATTTTATCTTCCACTCATAATTTTCTCACAGTTAGTAAATGTCAGCTCACTGGCTTAATAGCCAGATAACCTGTTCTAACTTACTCTTGAGAGAAGTAATTGCTGAAATCCTATCATCCTATTGTTTTGCTCAGTTAGTAAACTTTGGTGTCGTCAGCTACCTGTTATTGTTTTGTGTTAAAATATGGTACAAACAAATCTTCTAAAATCTTTCTTTGCCAGGATGCTGGGCTTGATGGACCCTTGGTCTGACCCAGCATGGTAGTTTCTTATGTTCTAATCATTTTGCTAGCAATATTTTACTTGTGATGAAGTAAAACAGTCCATGTGCATTCTGGTATGTTCTTTTTTTTTCTTTTTAGGCTAACCTGAAGAGACCGTGTCCTTTTTGGGCAGAAGACGGGCATTGTTCCATTAAAGATTGCCATGTAGAGCCTTGCCCTGAGGTATGGATTAATTAAAGTGATAAAGCGGTTTTCTTTCCTTTTAAAATACAAAGAAATAGGCCTAAATGATTAGTAGTTTCAGCAGGTTTCTTTACTGTATTTCAAACATTTTATTATGTGTATTAGGAAGTATACAAATGATGCACCCACCAAAATTGGCAAGGAAAAAAATAAAAACATCTTAAATATCATTTGAAATGAAAATGACTTTACAGCCCTGATTTAAAAAAAACCAAAAAAAAAACCCTCATCCCTCCCACTTCCACACAGGACACACCCCAAACGTAACTCTAATAGAAAGCAAATATAAAATATACACTCCCATAATAGTAGCACAAACAGTGACCAAATTATTAAAACCACATATACATAAATAAAAGGAGTCCAGGTTTTAAAAAAATGTGGCAACATATAGAGCAGCTATGTGGTTAACTTCTCCATGAGAAAATGTCCTAGGCTTTCTCCAGTTATTCCAACTGAGTAGGGGGGGAAGTTTCTTTTCCAGTTCTAGCCAAAATACTATCAACAATCATAAATAAAAAATGGCTTAGATGTCGTATATCCTTTGGCTGCGGGGTGGAGGGGGAACCTTGGATTTCTGATTCAAAGCAAACACTGAAATATTAAATAGTGCAAAAATTCAGGAATATTTAAAGTGACACCTTGTACATCTAACCAAAATTTTTGGATGTTGGGACAATACCACCATATGTTCAAAATCCCTCACCAGTGTATAATTTTGCTAACAGCATATTTATTTACTAAGGAATATTTAGGATTTGATACAGTATCCATTTTATTGGGGGGGGGGAAAGTATGTATTCTCACAGGACAAGCAGGATGGTAGTCCTCACATATGGGTGACATCTTCAGGATGGAGCCCAATCATGGAAAACTTTTGTCAAAGTTTCTAGAACTTTGCCTGGCACCTACTGGGCATGCCCAGCATAGCACCAACCCTGCATCCAGCAGGGGTCCCCCTTTAGTCTTTTTTTTTTTTTTTTTTACGCACAGCAGTAGATACGGGTTAAGGAGCTCTTTAGATATTCCTGACAAGAATTTTTCTCATGAAAATTTCAAAACTTTTATCCCACAGGGGTCCCCCTATCGATAACTTTACTCCGTGGTGGAACGGTAAGTTTGTTTTTTTTTTTTGTTTTTGTTTTTACCTGCTTGCGGTCGATTCACGTCAAGTTTTTCCCTCGCGGCCTACCGGCCATCGACCGCACCGTGACTAAATTTTGTCAAGGCCATCGCGTCTGTTTTCCATCGGTGCCCCGACTGCACTCGAACAACGTCCATCACTGACCCTCATACGGTCTGCGTGATGTGTTTGGGGTCTGACCATGATGTGCTAACTTGCACCAAATGTGCCCAAATGAAACCAAAAGGTCGCAAGGCTCGGCTGGAGAAGATGGAACTTCTCTTTCGGTCTAAAACCCCGACTCCATCGATAGCTTCGAAGTTGTCCGAACCAGTGCCGTCTACTTCGCGCCAGCACCATGAAATCGCTGCTGCCCGACCGGCTTCGACGACTCCACGGTTGTCGACTCCTTCTGTCTCCCTGCGGGAAAAGGACCGGGGAGATCATTGTGAAAAACGTCGACACAGCCATAAAAAAGCTCAGGCCACTGATACAGGCAAGCCCTTGGCATCGACGTCATGTGAGCCACTGACAAATCCCGTCCAGAAAAGGCCCCATCCTCTTCTGTGTCTGGGTCACTGAGGCGTTCCCCCACTTGGACAGGTGCCAGGAGCCGCGATTCCACTTTCACCGGTGGACCCTCTGGCTACGCCAGTGCTGCATCCTACTCCGGATCCGGGGCTCCACCCTCCAGGTTTCCGCGAGGAATTGGATCGGATGATTCAAGAGGCCATCGGAAAAGTACTCCAGGGGTTCAAACCTCCATCGGTGCCGGTTCCCAAGCCAGTCACCGACCCGATATTTATGGCTCTTGCACTGTTGCTGGCCAGAATGGACGCGTTAATTGGTGCCCTTCCACCGGTGGATCCGAGGGAACCGGTGGCCCAGATTCCTTCCACACCGATACACTTATCGTCAGATGAAGAAGAAACACAGATTTCCATTCCGCCTTCCGGAGTGCTGCCACAGACGCGTCCATCGATGTCGCTGATTCCATCGATGCCTTTGGTACTGTCGCCGATTCCATCTGTGCCTAGGCCTGGACCTTCAGGATTAGCACCGTTTCTCCCATCTGATGATCCCATGGGATCTGGTGACGAGCCTTATCATCCCTGGACTGATGACACATCCCAGGACACTACTGATCTACCTTCACAGCCCTCTCCTCCTGATGAAAGAAGACGTTCTCCTCAAGGACTTGTATTTCATTAATTTTATAAAGGAGATGTCAAACAATTCCATTTCAGCTTCAGACAGAAGAGGATTCCAGGCACAAGATGCTGGAAGTACTCCAGTTCATTGATGCTCCTAAGGGAAATCATGTCTATTCCAGTACATGAGATCCTTATTGATCTATTGAAAAGAAATTGGGAGCATCCAGGTTCTGTACCACCTGTCAATCGCAAGACAGATGCTACTTACTTAGTACAGTCTGCTCCTGGTTTTCAACGATCTTAGCTAGATCATCACTCAGTGGTTGTGGTGTCAGCCCAGAAAAGAGCAAGACTGTCCAAACCTCATTCTTCTATACCTCCAGGAAAAGAACAAAAGTCCCTGGATGCATTTGGCAGATGTATTTTTCATGGTTCAATGCTAATTTCTTGCATTGCTTCCTACCAATTATACATGACACAGTATAATAGGGACCTGTTCAAAAAGATACACAATTTTTCTGAATCTCTACTGGAACAGTTTCAAGACCAGCTTTATACCCTTGCTCAAAAAGGTCTAGATGCTGGTAAGCATGACGTCTGTGCTGCATACGACATCTTCGACACTGCCTCTAGAGTCTCTGCAGTAGGAATAAGTGCAAGAAGATGGGCCTGGCTCAAGTCTTCAGACCTCAGACCAGAAGTACAGGATAGGTTAGCTGACTTACCCTGTGCTGGTGATAATCTTTGCGGGGAAAAGATTCAAGAAACAGTGGCGCAGCTCAAGGACCACCATGAGACTCTCCGCCAACTCTCCTTAGTACCTTCTGATTACTCTTCTTCTTCCAAGAGATCTTTCAGAAGAGACTCCAAGAGGCCTGTGTACAGACAAGGAGAATATTACCCTTCGGCTTCCAGAGGTCATCCCTCCAGGCCTTACAAAAAAGGTCAATCCAGACAACCTCTGACCCAAAAGACACAGCTAGCCCCTCAGCCGGGCCCAGCATCCGGATTTTGACTCCTTCCTGGAGAGCAGTGCCCAGCCTCCTCTTCCTTCCGTACCCGTAGGAGGTCGATTGTGCCACTTCACCAGCATGTGGCACATGATCACGACAGATCAGTGGGTACTAGCTGTAGTGACTCAAGGTTGTCACCTCAACTTCCTCACCGTTCCACCGGATTCCCCACCTCAGCTGACGTGGGAAACATCTGACCATTCTCACCTTCTTGATCAGGAAGTTTCCATCCTCCTCGAGTCCCGGGTAATAGAACCAGTACCCTTTTCCCAGCAGAGCCAGGGATTCTAATCCCAAAAAAATCAGGTGGCGTTCGCCCAGTACTGGACCTTCGCACCTTAAACAAATACCTACAAAGAGAGAAGTTCAAGATGGTGACCTTGGGTTCTCTACTTCCCCTTCTGTAAAGGGAAGACTGGCTCTGCTTTCTAGATCTCCAGGACGCTTACACTCACATCTCAATCACTCCGTCACATCGCAGATTCCTGCGATTCCTGGTAGGCCCAAAGCACTTCCAGTATCGAGTGTTGCCATTCAGCCTAGCATCTGCCCCATGAGCCTTCACCAAGTGTCTCGTCATGGTAGCAGCCTATCTCAGGACTCAGTGTCCACGTCTACCCCTATCTCATCGCTTGGTTGATCAGGGCTCCCACTCATCAAACTGTACTGACATCCCTACGTCTCACTTTGCATACCCTGATCTCCCTAGGGTTCCTCATAAACTATCCGAAATCCGGGCTAGTTCCATCTCAAACCCTATCGTTCATAGGGACCAACTTGGACACTTTAAAAGCGAAAGCCTTCCAACCCCAGGATAGGGCTCTCACTCTCTCTTAAGAACATAAGAAAATGCCATACTGGGTCAGACCAAGGGTCCATCAAGCCCAGCATCCTGTTTCCAACAGTGGCCAATCCAGGCCATAAGAACCTGGCAAGTACCCAAACACTAAGTCTATTCCATGTTACCATTGCTAATGTCAGTGGCTATTCTCTAAGTGAACTTAATAGCAGGTAATGGACTTCTCCTCCAAGAACTTATCCAATCCTTTTTTAAACACGGCTATACTAACTGCACTGACCACATCCTCTGGTAACAAATTCCAGAGTTTAATTGTGCGTTGAGTAAAAAAGAACTTTCTCAGATTAGTTTTAAATGTGCCCCATGCTATCTTCATGGAGTGCCCCCTAGTCTTTCTACTATCCGAAAGAGTAAATAACTGATTCACATCTACCCGTTCTAGACCTCTCATGATTTTAAACACCTCTATCATATCCCCCCCTCAGTCTCTCTTCTCCAAGCTGAAAAGTCCTAACCTCCTTAGTCTTTCCTTGTAGGGAAGTTGTTCCATTCCCCTTATCATTTTAGTAGCCCTTCTCTGTACCTTCTCCATCGCAATTATATCTTTTTTGAGATGCGGCGACCAGAATTGTACACAGTATTCAAGGTGTGGTCTCACCGTGGAGCGATACAGAGGCATTATGACATTTTCCGTCTTATTCACCATTCCCTTTCTAATAATTCCCAGCATTCTTCTCTGGCCCAACTGCAGTCGCGACAACACTCAACTGCACGTCACTTTCTGATCTTACTGGGTCATATGGCCTCCTTGGTGCATGTCACTCTGGCCTGCCTTGCCATGAGAGTAATGCAGTGAACTCTAAAATCGCAGTGGATTCAGTCTTCTCAGTCAATGTCCACATCACCAATCAGCTCCGCTTATCGCTGGCTTGGTGGATAAACCAATACAATCTTCTTCAAGACCTTCCATTTCAGGTTGCAGACAACAGATGCCTCCAGCCTCGGCTGGGGTGCACATGTTGCAAACCTGCAAACTCAGGGCATCTGGTCTCCAGAGAAAGCTAAACACCAGATAAATTTCCTAGAGCTTCGTGCAATCAGATATGCTCTCAGGGTCTTTCAGGATTACCTCACAAACAAGGTCATCCTGATTCAGACAGAAAACCAGGTGGCCATGTGGAACATCAACAAGCAAGGGGGAACGAACTCTACCTCCTGTGTCAGGAAGCTGCACAGATATGAGCGGAGGCTTTTTCCCACTCGATGTGCCTCAGGGCCACCTTCTTACCGGGAGTGGACAATGTGTTGGCAGACAAGCTGAGTCGCACTTTTCAACCGCACGAGTGGTCCCTCAACCCCACAGTAGCGGACTCAATATTCCAACGCTGGGGTTACCCTCACATAGACCTCTTTGCATCAATCCACAACCGCAAAGTAGGAAACTTCTGCTCTCTCACTCGCAGCCAGCATTTACAGCCAAGGGACGCTTTCTCCCTCGCATGGACTAGCGGTCTCCTTTATGCATACCTTCCACTTCCACTCATTTCAAGGACTCTCATGAAGTTGCGAAAGGCCATGGAATTGATTATTCTGATAGCCTCTCACTGGCCACGCCAGGTATGGTTTCCAATACTTCAGGACCTATCAATTCGTGGGCACATTCCTCTGGGGAAGGACCCGCTTCTGATTACTCAAAATGACGGATGCCTACGTCACCCTAACCTCCAGGCCCTATCTCTGACTGCCTGGATGTTGGAAGGTTAATACTTCAAACTCTATACCTTTCAGAGCTGGTTTCCCGTGTCCTGGTAGCTTCACGAAAGCCTTCCACAAGAAAGTCTTATCGCTATAAATGGAACAGGTTTACGGTATGGTGTACTTCCATATACAATCGACCCCCTTCACTTGTTCCACAGCGAAGTTTCTTGACTATCTCTGGCACCTGTCAGGCCTGAAAACTTCCTCTATCAGTTTGCATGTCAATGCGGTGGCTGCCTTCCATAAAGGTGTCGGGGATGTCTCCATATCGGTACAACCCCTGGTAACATGCCTTTTGAGGGGCTTGTTGCACCTAAAACCTCAATTGCACCCTCCAGCCCCTTCTTGGGACCTTAACGTGGTATTGGGGCGGCTCATGAAACCGCCGTTTGAGCCTCTCCAATCCTGTGATCTCTATCTCACCTGGAAGGTGATTTTTCTCCTGGCGATCACATCCGCTCACAGAGTTAGTGAGTTGCAGGCCTTAGTCACTTACCCGCCTTACACTAAACTTCTGCATGACAGGGTAGTACTCCGCACTCACCCTAAGTTTTTGCCTAAGGTAGTATCGGAGTTTCATATTAATGAATCCATTATACTACCCACTTTCTTTCCCAGGCCCCATTCAAATCCAGGAGAACAGGCTCTGCATACTCTCGAATGTAAGCGTGCTCTAGCCTTCTACCTAGACCGTACAGCCGCCCACAGAAAGTCCACTCAATTGTTTGATTCTTTTGATACCATCAAATTGGGTAAACCTGTGGGAAAGCAGACCCTCTCCTCCTGGTTAGAGGACTGTATTTCCTTTTGCTATCAGCAGGCAGGCATTCCGCTCCAAGACTGTGTCAAGGCACACTATCAGGGCAATGGCGACCTCAGTAGCGCACCTCCACTCGGTGCCACTTACTGACATTGGTAAAGCTGCTACCTGGAGCTCTATCCATACCTTTGCAGCCCATTATTGCTTAGACAAGGCTGGCAGACAAGATTCCATCTTCAGCCAGTCTGTCCTACGCAACTTATTTGCCAATTGATGTACCAACATCCTTCCACCGACCCATCAACGTTCAGGATGCCCTTTTAACCAAATTTCCACCACAGTTGTTGTGCCTGTTGCACGTCTTTGGGTGCATTTGGTGCTTTGCTCGGGCATCCTCAGCTCGGTACTTGCCCATATGTGAGGACTAACATCTTGCTTGTCCTGTGAGAAAGCAGAGTTGCTTACCTGTAACAGGTGTTCTCACAGGACAGCAGGATGTTAGTCCTCACGAAACCCTCCCGCCAACCCGCAGTGTTGGGTTCGTTACGTTTCTTTTTTTTCGCATGTATTTTTACTATAAGATGAGACTGAAGGGGGACCCCTGCTGGATTCAGGGTTGGTGCTATGCTGGGCATGCCCAGTAGGTGCCAGTCAAAGTTCTAGAAACTTTGACAAAAGTTTTCCGTGATTGGACTCCATCCTGATGATGTCACCCATATGTGAGGACTAAAAACCTGCTGTCCTGTGAGAACACCTGTTACAAGTAAGCAACTCTTGCTTTTTCACCGGTACTTCCCACTCCAGAGTCCCCCGTTTTCAAGTCTGTTCCTCTGGCGTTCAGTAGGTATATTTTTTCGAGTTGTTGCTGTTGGTCCCCGGAAGTGCCCCCATTACGGACCCGCACAACATGTGCGTTCTCTGCCTGGGGCCTTCCCACAATGTTCATCTGTGCCCCAGTTGCACTCAGATGACCCCCCAAAAGCTGGCGGACCCGCCTGGATAAGATGGAGCACTTGTTCGGTTCCCGACAATCAGCTCCATCGACTCCAGCCCTGGGGACATCTAGCCAAGGAGATTGTTCTGACTCAGGGCTATCGCCCTCTGTGTCCTACCGCAATGAAAAAGGCACAGGGGATCGCCCCTTACCGGCATCCGGCCAATCCAAGCCCTCTGGATCATTTTCCTCTGTGCCGGAGAAGGACGAGCCAAGCACAGAGTGGAAACACCGGCACTGGTCATCACCACACGGTGCCGGCACTGATTACCTGAGGAGCACCAGCCTTGGCTTGAATCCCTTCCAAAGCAGCCATGAGGTGAGGAGGCTCCATACTCCTTCAGGCCCGGGAGCCCAGGGTGTTCCCCACCAAGCTTGGTGACGGGTACCGAACCTCCACGGAACTGTATGGAGGCCCTGGTTTCGCCCCATCTGCCTTCTCCCTCATCTGCGCTCGCTACACCTGAATTTTGGGAGGAGTTGGACCGCATGGTCCAGCAGGCATTGCTCGTGCCCCTACTGGAGAGGCTGGACGTGCTGCTTGGTGCCTTGCTGATGCAACTGGAGGTCCTCGGGTACCCCGTCCACCACTGGTTCCACCCTTTGATACTGTCCCAACTCTGGGATCCTCGGAGGAGGGAAGATCATGGCTCCGTGCCAGAGGTCTTGGGCCATCAGGTACCTCTGAGCCCCCAGTTCCACCGAGGCCCTCGATGCCGACACTGAACCCCCTGACAGGCCATAGATGCCAGTACCCCGAGACCCAAGATTCGCCTTCCTCCTTGACCCAAATGGGTCGGTGATGAGGAGGAGGCCCCTTATGACCCATGGGGCAATGATTCCTCAGAGTTTTCTCGGAGGAATCTCCCGTCAGAGCCTTCACCTCCGGACAAGAGACGTCGCTCGCCCCTGGAGGACTTGTTCTTTGTCAGTTTTGTTCGGGTGATGGCAGAAGCCGTCCTTGTTCAACTACTGACTGAAGAGGACGCCCGCCATAAAATGTTGGAAGTCCTGAAGGAGGTGATGGCTGTTCTGGTACATGAGGTCCTCCTTGAGCTCCTGTACCGGCTATGGGAGCACCCAAGCTCCGTCGCTCCAGTCAACTGGAAGATTGACGCCATTTTTTTAATACAACATGCCCTGGGCTTCCAGAAGAGCCAGCTTCAACACCAGTCCATGGTAGTGGCGTCAGCTCTGAAGAAGGCTAAACGGGCCCGCACTCACTCCTCTGCCCCTTCGGGGAAGTATCAAAGGGTCTTGGATGCCCTAGGCTGCAAATTCTTCCAGGGGACAATGCTCATTGCCCGAATAGCGGCGTATCAGTTGTACATGAATCAGGACAACTGTAACCTCTGGAAGCAAGTCCAGGTGCTCGCTGAAGATCTCCCACAGCAGTTCCAAGAAGGTTTGGAATCCATCGTGCAGAAGGGGTTCAAGACCAGCAAGCATGAAGTGCGAGCGGCCTACGACATATTTGAGACTGTGGCAAGGGTGTCAGCGGCTGGTATTAGCGCCCGGCACCGGACCTGGTTTAAGGCCTCACCTCCGCCCTGAAGTCCAGGAGAAGCGGGTCATCCTCCCGAACACAGGGGAAAACCTGGTCGGAGATAAGGTCCAGGACGCAGTGGCTCAGCTAAAGGACCACCACGAAACCCTGCACCAACTGTCCACCAGCACCTCGGACCCCTCCTTGACGACCCGTCAGGCACCGCATAGAGACCCAGGAAACCTTTCTATAGGCAGTGGGGATACTATCCTCCAGCCTCGCGAATTTGTACGGCTCAGGCTACCCCAAAATGCCATCCATGCCAGCAGCAGGTGCCTTAGGCCTAGCCTGCACCTCAGCCAGGCCCTGCAGTGGGATTTTGATTGGCACAGAGAGCAGCAGCCTAACCCCGGTGCCCATAGGTCCTGACCTACCGGTCGGGAGCCAGTTATGCCTGTTTGCAAACTGCTGGACTCCCATCACCACCAACCGATGGGTGTTAGCTCCGTTTCACGATGGTTATCACCTAAATCTTCCCAGCATCCTGCCAGACTCCCATCCCTCACCTGGGTTGGGGGCTCATGGAGCATGCAACAACTCTCAAGTTAGAACTCTCGGCCCTGTTGTGGTCAAAAGCAGTCGAACCGGATCCCCGTGCCCAACAAGGCTGGGGGTTCAATTCCAGGTATTTTCTCATTCCAAAGAGAACAGGCAGCCTCAGTCCCATCCTCTACCTTCGAGCCTTAAAAAGTTCCTGAGGCAGAGTGGTTC
This sequence comes from Rhinatrema bivittatum, assembly GCF_901001135.1. Lineage (NCBI taxonomy): Eukaryota > Metazoa > Chordata > Amphibia > Gymnophiona > Rhinatrematidae > Rhinatrema > Rhinatrema bivittatum. Next base: position 154,149,826 of record NC_042617.1, read on the forward strand.
AAGATGTTCTCATTGGGCACCTTAATCCCACGTCTTCATCAGGGGGATTGGCTCTGCCCTCTCGATTTGCAGGACGCCTACGCACACATCGCCATATTTCCACCTCATTGGAAATTACTGCGCTTCGTGGTAGGCCAGCAGCATTTTCAATATAGGGTCCTACCCTTCGGCCTTGCTTCCGTGCCCTGGGTCTTCACCAAGGGCTTGGTAGTGGTGGGGGCACATCTGCGCTGAAAGAGAGTGCATGTGTTCCCATATCTGGACGACTGGCTCATCAGGAGTTCCTCGAGGGAGGGAGCCCTCTGGGCCCTGCACTCGACAGGTGGAGTACTCCAGTCACTGGGGTTTCTTGTCAGTTATCCAAAATCCCAGCTGACGCTGTCCCAGCAGATCAGCTTCATTGGAGCAGACCTGGACACCACAGTGACCAGGGCATTCCTCCCTAGCAATCAGGTGGCAACACTGGTGGGGCTGGCCTGGTCCATTTGTTGCCAACAGACGGCCTCTGCTCGCCTGTTTATGCGGCTGCTGTGCCACATGGCGTCTGTGCACATCACCCCGATGGCTCGCCTGGCAATGAGAATGACTCAGTGGACCTTGCGTTCCTGGTGGCACCAAGCCTCTCAGGACCTCTCCGTGCTGGTCCAGATAACCGAGCCACTCCAGGTCTCCCTCTCCTGGTGGGCACAAGAAGCCAACCTGAGGAAGGGGGACTTCCATTTCAGACCCTTCCTACTCAGGTGAACCTTACCACAGATACCTCCAACATAGGCTGGAACTCCGGGTGATGCGGTATGCCCTCTATGCATTCCAAGATCGCCTGTCTCACAGGGTTGTCTTGATACAGACGGACAACCAAGTGGCCATGTGGTAAGTGAGCAAACGGGAGGCACAGGCTCCTATCGCCTCTGTCAAGAAGCAGCACAGATTTGGGCCTGGGCCCTGTCACGGGGCATGCTCCTACGAGCAGTATACCTGGCAGGGATGGAGAATGTGGGTAGTGGACTGCCTCAGTTGTACATTCCACCCCCACAAGGGGTCCTTCAACCCCTCCGTGGCGGACAAAATCTTCCGTGAGTGGGGTCTGTCGGATGTGGATCTCTTCGTGTCCCCTCTGAACCACAAAGTGAGTCACTTCTACTCCTTGTACAGGGAGGACAGAGAACCAGCCATGGATTCCTTCGCCCAGTCCTGGAGGGCAGGTCTCCTATACACACATCCTCTGATTCCACTCATAGGCAAGACCCTTGTTAAGCTTTGACAGGACAGAGGCTCCATGATCCTGATAGTCCCGCATTGGCCGCTACAGGTCTGGTTTCTGATCCTGCGCGACCGGTCTTTCCAGGAGCCCATATGTCTGAGCACCTCTCCCAACCTCATCACACAGGATCAGGGCAGGCTGTGCCACCTGAACCTCTGGTCGTTGGCCCTCACAGCCTGGATGTTGAAAGGCTAGTGTTATAGCCCCTCAACCTTTGACAACATCTCACAAGTCCTAGTAGCTTCTCGTAAGCCTTCCACACAGAAGTCCTACCGATTGAAGTGGAGGAGGTTCTCGGTCTGGTGTGTGGAGCAGAGCCTCAACCCTTTCACCTGTCCCACGCCTCAGCTCCTGAACTATCTCTGGTGTCTCTGAGTTGTGGTTGAAGACTACTTCGATCCGGGTCCACCTGAGTGCCATCAGCACCTACCACTGATGAGTGGGGTGACACTCCAATCTCAGTGCAGCCCTTAGTGGGGCGTTTCATGAGAGGCTTACTTCAATTGAAGCCTCCACTGCGTCCTCCTGTTAGGGCCTGGGACCTCAATCTAGTGCTAGCATGGCTCATGCTGTGTCCGTTTGAGCCTATGCTTTCCTGTGAGTTCAGACATCTCTCATGGAAGGTTCTCTTCCTGGTGGCAACTATTTCTGCTCACAGGGTCTGTGAATTGAAGACCCTGGTGACCTATCCGCCTTATACGAGGTTCTTCCACGACACGGTGGTGTTGCGCACTCACCCTAAATTCCTGCCTAAGGTGGTGACTGACTTCCATCTGAATCAGTCCATTGTATTGCCCACCTTCTTTCCGAGGCCACACTTCCACCAAGGTGAGCGGGTTTTGCACACCTTGGACTGCAAGCGTGCTTTCGCTTTTTATCTGGAGTGCACTGCAACTCACAGGCAGTCCACCCAACTCTTCGTCTCTTTTTTTGACAAAAATAGACTTGGGGTTTCGGTGGGCAAGCAAATTCTCTCCAGTTGATTGGCGGACTGTAATGCTTTCTGCTATGAGCAAGCGGGCCTTCCACTCAGAGGCCGAGTAACAGCACACTCAGTGAGGGCCAAGGCAGCATCTGTGGCCCACTTCTGTACAGTCCCTATTGCTGAAATCTGAAAGGCCACAACGTGGCGTTCCCTCCACATGTTCGCAGTCCACTACTGTCTATAAAGGATGGTCAACAGGACAGCGTCTTTGACCAGTCTGTCCTCTATAACCTGTTCCAAGTATGAGAGCCCAACACTCCCTATCTAGGACCCAATATGTGGTTCAGACTGCCTCCCGTTGTTGCCAACAGCATCCCTGTTGTTGTGTCTGTTGGCAACATGTGCCCCTGGAACAAGTGTGTTCCAGGGGCAGCCTGCAGCTTGATATTCACCCATCTGTGAGGACTACCATCCTGCTTGTCGTGGGAGAAAAGTGAGTTGCTTACCTGTAACAGGTGTTCTCCCAGGACAGCAGGATGTTAGTCCTCAGGAAGCCTACCCGCCACCCCGCGGAGTTGGGTTCATCTGCGTTTTTTGTTTTATTTTTCGCTCGTCTTTTATGCTTTGATACGAGACTGAAGGGGAACCCTGCATGGCAGTGGGGTTACTGGCATGCTGGGCATGATCAGTGTGCCAGTCAAACTTTCTAGAAGCTTTGACAAAAGTATTCCATGCTAGGCTCCATCTGATGTCATCAATCTGTGAGGACTAACATCCTGCTGTCTTGGGAGAACACCTGTTCAGGTAAGCAACTCTGTTTTCTATTTCTTAATTCAAGAGTTGAACATATTGACTAGTTACATAAGAACATAAGATTTGCCATCAAGTCCATCAAGCCAAGTATCCTGTTTCCAACAATGGCCAAGCCAGGTCACAAGTACCTGGCAGGATTCCAAGGAGTAGATAGATTCCAAGCTGCTTATCCCAAGAATAAGCAGTGGATATCTGCACCTCCACCTTAATAAAGGTTTATGGACCTTTCCTTCAAGAATTTGTCCAAATCGTTTTTAAACATAGCTACACTAATAGCTTTCACCACATCTTCTGGGAATGAATTACAGAGCTTAATTATGCGTTGAGTTAAAAAATATTTTCTCTTAATAGTTTTAAGTGTATTATTAGTAACTTCATTGTGTCTCTTAGTCTTTGTTACAAATGATTTGGTAACTTCAGAGCAGCAATTTCTAATGCATTAAATGGTCACTATATTATAACAAAGGGTTTCTTTAAAGGTCAACTTGATTGTTACAACTGAAGACTATTGTGTCTTGTGAATATGATTGACTGCTTTTATTTTATTATTTTTTTTTTTTAGAGTAAGATTCCAGTAGGAATTAAAGCTGGGAATTACAATAAAGTAAGTTTTTGATTGTTTTCTATTTTCATTTTTGTTCTTTATTTTAGATTTCCTGTATTTTGATGTTTTGGCCTTGTCAGTTGAGAATTAGCAGTTAGAAGCCATTTTATGGAGTTTTTCTCAGTCTGAGAAAATCTGTTAGTTAAATCTTTTCAGCTTTGGAGTTAATGTGATAAAGCCCATGTTAAAATTGGAGTTAAATATTAACATGGGTTTTGATTAGTGCTGGTGATGTAAAAAAAAAAAAAAAAAAAAGGGGGGTGGGGGGTCTCAGTGGGATGCAGTAAGCTAATGTCATGCAAATGCCCCATGAGTTTAAAAAAAAAAAAAAGTGCTCGAAGTAAAATGCTTGCTTTTTTTTTTATATTTGCTTGCCCATGGAATTGCAAATCTATGCTAGAGCTGGGTGAGTCCTCACTCCCTCCCAGAGCAGAATGGGCCAAGCAAGTCCAAGGAGCAGAGTGGCCAGGCCGGGCTCAGGTTAGATCAATTTGGGCTTGAGTTGGGTCAGTGGAATTAATCCTCCCTCCTTTCCTAAACCCCCATTTTCACCTATAAAAAAAAAAAAAAATAAAATAATTGGCTCATCCGGAATCCACTCCTACCCATTTTCACTACCTGAGCTGTCCAAAGTCACCCCCACTCCTAGGCAGCCCCAGCCAGAGAGACACTACCTCCTCCAGCAGAGCTGCTTGCTCACTGATAGCAGATTGTCCTTCCTCTGTCCATGAAATGACCAGTCCCCTTACAGAATCCTGAAAGTACAACCTTCTCACACTAGAGAGACCAGTGGGCAGACAGTGAAGGAGCGAATAAACTAATATTAAGGTGAAAGTCAGGGTTTGGGAAGGGAGGGAGGACTCACCCTACCAACCTGACCTTGTTACCTGCCTTCTGTCTACCTCGGGAAGTTTAACTTCTGGTCAGAAACAGGTGTTAAACTGCCTATGGTAAATGGAGGTGCACTAGGCAGCCTAACTACTAGCATGCCTCCTTGTATTGCAAGGTAATAGCTTAATAAGGCTTAATATCTTCAATTTGAATCAGGCACGCTAAGCTTACCTTGGCTTTTTAGGTACAAAAACCCATATAACATATCTGGACATGGTTAGTGCCAAAAAACTCGTATTAAAACTGGAGTAAAATCCTGTGGTAAGCACAGCATGGCTTATTACATTGGCCCCTTTATTTATAACCATAATAAAACTTAATTGCCTATGCAGTCATAATTCACCATACCAGGACCTAGGATGTTTGAGTAAACATTTTTCTCCGAGGACAAGCAGGATGTCAATCCTCCCACTTGGGTGACATCATCGGATAGAACCCGGCCTGGAACTTTGATCTCAAAGATTCTACAGCTTTCAAACATGACCTACTGGTCATGTGCAGCTGTGGTTATTACCCTGCTCCCTAGGCAGGGGTCCCTCAGTCCACGGACCTGTGTGGTCGTGGGAGCTGTGTGCTCACTGTATTCAGCTTTGCTCTCTCCTCAGTTTTTATTGTGATTTTTTTTCTGGAGCTTTTTTTTCCACCGTAGATAAGCAGCATGAATTAGCCATGCTGTCTGGGACGTCCTCCGTTCCTGTAGGTGGCAGAACTCTCAAAGTAAAGAGCAGAGTCTTGGTGTAGTGTATGCCTGCTTGGCAGTTCCCTCAGTCCGTTTTTTTTCCACGAACCTGACAGCACACGGAGCTCTTCTGTCTCCTCAGATTTTCTGAAGTTTAAAAAAAAAAAAAAAAGGTGTTTTTTCGTGCCTCGAATTGCTGTAGTTATTCTTAACTACAACTACACCGGCTATTTCATCGGTTTATAGAAAATGCCGCAACCACCGCGATTTAAACTCTGTCAATGCGGGAAGATCATGACCATTACAGACACATACTTGCTGCTACATTTTCCTGGGACCAAATTACGATCAGGCTAATTACAGGGACTGCGGCCACGTGTCCCCATGTGCCCAGAGGCAGAGAACAGCTAGGATCCAAAAATTAAGAGGCTGCTTTGGGGTCTTATGCCCCCTCAGAGTCAAATTTTCTGGCAACTTAATCATATATCACACACCAATCAATGTCCATTAACATAGTGACATATATATCATATCAATATTTATTTATTGCAAAATTCCACAATACAAAAGTCAAAAGAGTTTACCACATAACCCCAAGGAAATATCATTTAAAAATACCCACACCCACACATTCTATATCCCACACTTTTAATCATACACATTCATATCACATTCATTCTACAACTCACTCGCATCTACTCATATTAAAATCATTCCACATTTTTAACATTAATCTAAATCTTTTCACACTATTCTGTAAACAATTTAAATACAATTTGTTTTATAAGCAGGGAAAATTCTATTATACAAATTTTTCTTCGCTCAAAGAACGAAAATCTTTGCATCTTTCTTCATCTTCTCGACATGTTTCACCTTCTCACAGTCTTCTTCGGGAGAACTTCTAAGGAATCTCCTACTGCTCATATATCCTCAAAATATATCCAATGGGTTTTTCATCTATAACATTCCATAAATATGAATTAATACTTTCCAAAATATATTAACCCCCCAACACCCTTCAATTTTTACTTTTAAATATTCACATTCTCTATACCTGAACGTCCCCACAAAGCTTCCTTCGGTCGTGCAGTCAGATAATCTCCAACTCTTACTTCACAGCATCTTTCCAACACAATCATATAGAACACCTCATCCTATATCTAAAGCAAATAGAATCAAGGTAACAACTAGAAAAACCTTCATTTAATTAAAACTTTAAACCTGCATGATAAACAAAAGGAAACCTCACCTTCTTTACTTTTCAGCGAAAACGCCACCTTCACAGCTCAAAAAACTGCCACCATCATTGAGTATGCCAAATAGGTTGAATATTATAAGAGATATATATATATATTTGAATGTATATGTTTATTTGGACATGATATTTATGTTTCTTTGTAGTGATGAAGAAAAACTTAATAAAGTATAAATTTAAAAAAAAAACAAAAAAACTGCCACCATCAAGCAACTCAGCGGAAGTACCTCACCTGCCTCTCCCTATCCTTTTAAATTCCTCCGTACCAATCAAAAAGGTTTATTTAAAAAATCTCCTCCCTTTTCCGCTCCCCACTTTTACTGAATCATACCTTTCACTGAAATGCCTTAAACTAGGCTATTCTTTCTTTTTCACTCACTTCTACTTTTCTATTCTTTTAGAGAACCATCTTTCACCACCAATCCTTCCATATCGTTCTACCCTCGCACAAAATGTCAAAGAGCTTAATGAAAATCACAAACCACTCTATTCAGCCATTTTAACTTCCAAAGACCGCATAAAGGAGCAGAGATGGATTTTTTCATTGGGAACATTGTGGCCCAGGGGGTTAAATGACAAGATTGATTGGACAAGTGTGTCTTTGAATTTTATGCGGTCTTTGGAAAATTGATTTTGCACGATTTAAATAAGACAGAACAAGAAAACCAGACAAAAAAAAGATATTATAACATGTCAATTAAAGAAAATAACGCTTTGTCCACGGTTGCAAAAGACAACAATATAGTAATAAAACCAGCTGATAAAGGTGGGTGTATAGTCCTAATGGATAGATGTGATTACATCAAGGAAATAGCTCGTCAATTGTCCGACCACAATTTTTATGAGAAAATGGACAAAGATCCATCATCATGTCTTAAAACAGACATTGACAATTTATCCACGGCTAAAGAAGCGGGTTTTCTTACGAAAAAAGAATTTGATTTTTTAACAGTCAAACATACTGTTATACCTACAATCTACATCTTACCAAAAATCCACAAATCAGTTACACATCCTCCAGGTAGGCCTATCATTTCTGCCAATGGTTCGCTCCTTGAACCTCTTGCCATTTTTTTAGATACATTTTTAAAACCACAAGTACACAAGATCCCGTCATATATCAAAGATTCCACACATTTTATTAATCTTTTAAATGATTTTAATGACTTAGGTGACGATATTTTAATGGTAACAATGGACATCGAGTCATTGTATACCAACATCCCACAGGACGCAGCATTGGACATTGTTTTAAACCTAGTTTTACAACACAATTCTCATTCAAGAATACCGAACCAATTTTTAATAGAATTAGCGGAGTTTCCTTTAAAGTTTAATTTTTTTGCTTTTAATCACGGATTTTACAAACAGACCAAAGGGGTAGTCATGGGCTCTCCCATGGCTCCATCCATTGCAAACTTGTACGTTGCGAGATTTGAAGAACTATGTTTAAGTGAACATGAATACAAATCCAATATACTATTTTGGAAACGTTACATAGACGATATTTTTGTGATATGGAAGGGCAGTTTGGAGTCATTACAGCTTTTTCATACTTGGCTCAACAGTTTGGATTGTAATTTGCATTTTAGTCTCGTTTTTAGTTCTGATCAGATTTTATTTTTAGATATTTTAGTTTCTTTTAGTAATGGATCTTTTTTTACCGACATTTACAGAAAACCCACAGATACCAACAAACTATTACATTATGATTGTTGTCATAATAAATCATTGCAAAAAAATCTGCCTTCAAAATTTTTAAGACTCAAAAGAATTTGTGGAAATGAAGAAACTTTTTATAAAAGATCAAAAGAGATGTCAGGTTTGTTCAAAAAAGTTATCCCAAAAAACACATTACTGCAAGTTTTCTGAAAGCTTCTAATATGGAGAGAAAGACACTATTACAGTATCAAGAGAAAAAACGCAATGAACGTATAGTGTGTCCTCTCACATATACGTATATGTCCTTCCATGTTACTAATATTCTAAAAAAACACTGGTCAATACTACAAATGTTACCATGCTTTGAAGGCAAAAATTTAATGATTGCCAATAAAAGAGAGAAGAATATCAAAGAATATATTTCTCCCTCCGCTTTACCTGTCACGTCCAAAAGATATTAGGCCATCGTCCTTGTGGCAATTGCTCCATATGTGGTATGAATTTGAAAACAGATATTTTGACAATTCCAGGTCACAATAAACAATTTAAATTGAGAAATTTCACAAATTGTAAAAGCCAAGCTGTAGTCTATATCGTTTTTTGTCCATGTAATAAGATATACATTGGAAAAACCATCAGACAATTGAACAAGAGAATCATTGAGCATAAGAGTAGCATTAAATAGGAAAATTGAAACTAAACCTCTAGTCGCAAGAGATCCAAAATCCTTGCGTATAGATGCTCTCGTGCAGGAGTGGCCGGGTGGCAAGCTGCTGTATGCTTTTTCCCCATGGCCATATTGGGCAGAATGATTCGGAGGGTCACACGGTTGGTGCTTCTGGTGGCACCAGATTGGCCCAGGAGACCGTGCTATGCAGATCTGCGAAGGCTTCTAGTGGATGCTCCCCTTTGGTTTCTGGCACACAGGAATCTGCTACCGCAAGGGTCTGTTCTTCATAACCGTATTGATTTTGTCTTGCGCTATGGCCCTTGAAAAGACTCACTTGCTAAAGGGTTAATATTCTACTGCGATGATTGCCATCTTGCTTTGAGTGAGAAAATTCTCCACTTCCTTAACCTATATGCAGTTTTGTAGAGTATTTGAGGTTGGTGTGAAGATAGAGGGGTTTTCCTCATTTGGTTAAGATCCTGCTCATTTTGGAATTTTTGCAGAATGGATTGAGTAAAGAGTTGGCCCTTTAATTCCTTAAAGGTACAGGTGGCGGCTCTTGCCTGTTTCCGAGGTCAGGTGACGGGCCTTTGTCGGCTCATCCGGATGCGGCCCGTTTTTTGAAAGGAGTGAAGCATCTTCATCGTCCCTTGCGGTTAACGGTGCCTTTGAGTTTTAATCTAGTTTGGGATTTCTTAGCGGGCCCTACTTTTCGACAGATGCATAACCTTTTCTGGAGATTACTAACCTTAAAAACTGTGTTTCTTGTGGCAATTTGTTCTGCACATCAAGTATCCGAACTACAGGCCTTGTCTTGCCGGGAGCCGTTTCTACAAGTGACACCAGGGGCGATACAGCTGCATACTGTTCCTTCCTTTTTGCCAAAAGTGATCTCTGATTAAAACTTCAATTAGTCTATTTTCCTGCCATCTTTGGACAGTGTTGTAATGCGAGATGCACAGAAGCAAGAGACGTCCGACAGGATTCTAAGGAAGCCATCCCGAAGTCACTTCAGGCAGGCCCTTTTATTGTCCTCAGTTACATATTATTTGCGTATACAATCACATCATTGATAACAATACTCTCCGAGACATAGCTGCTACGGATTATTATGATTAACTCATGTTACTATCTTTGTGAGAGAAAGCAAGTATTCTGTATTTAGGGCAAAGATTGTTTGTGCTAAGAGCAAGGTCTGTAGGAATGCAGACACAAACAGGCTCAGTGTCTGTTCAATGCAGATAAGCAAATACTGAGAAGTGTTGATGCAAACAGATTCAGTTTTTGTGGTTTGCCAGCCAAAGAGAAAAAGCCTACATCTCCACAGACAGGGCAAGAGATGCAGAGGAATATCACCTGTTATAGCCCTTGGATGTCAAAAGGCATATCCTGAGGTAGTTAGATATTTATGAACCTCTCAGAAAGATAGGCCTGCTGTTTGTTCTCCGTGGTAGGAGTATACAGAGTGAGCAGGCATTGTGGGCCACAATAGCCTGCTGGATTAAGGAAGGTACTCATAACCACATATTTGGATGCTGAGCATCTGTTGCCTAGTCAGGTTAGGGCTCATTCCATTAGGGCTCAGGCAGGTTATGGGCAGAAATTAGATTGTTCTCTCCTGTCAACATTTGCTGAGCTGTGACATGGTCCTCCTTATACACTTTTTCCAGGCATTATCACCTGGACTTGCAGGCCTTGGAGGATACAGCCTTTGCATGTGCAGTTTTGTCTGGACCACAGGCAGCCTCCCGCCCTGTTCGGGAGTAGCTTTGGTACATCCCAATGGCTTTGGATTCACCTGTCTGTACGCTAAGAAAAGAGAAATTACTACTTAACTGATAACTTCCTTTTCCTTAGTACAGACAGATGAATCCAACTTCCCACCCTTGGCTGCCGAATGATTGTGCTATGGTCCTCCTGTTTGGCTGTGTGTTCCAGGGAGTACTGGTAAGCATCAGTCCAGCCTCTAGATTAGTGTTACACTTTCGTCTGAGCTCAATGTGTCCTGTTGGCTGAGTGCTGGAATAGTAATCAAGTTTTTTGTTAGTTTGACCACAGCTGGCTTTTGCAGAGAATTCTGGTGGGCTGATGTCACTGCAGGGGTATATATATATATACTGTGATGTAAGCTTTGCTCAGTCTCCATCTGCTGATAGAGGTGCATAACCCACTAGTTTTGGATTCACCTGTCTGTACTAAGGAAAAGGAAATTATCAGGTAAGTAGTAATTTCTCCTTGGATGAGATTTGGGCTTCTCTTAATCATTTACTTTATCTTAGAGCTGTTTGATCTATGAATTATTTTTTATTTCAGTTTTATAGATATGGTAATAGAGTGGGGAAGCTGTTGGCCTGGCTGGTGAGAGGTGAGACAAAAAGTTTTAGTAATAGGCTTAAGAAACCAACAGGGCATTCCAGTAACTGACACAGATGAGATTTTAACATCTTTCAGTCATATCAAATTATATGCCAAGTTGGAGGAAAATGTGGAAAAGAGGTGTGTGTTTGAGGAGTATTTAGGGCTAATAGGTTAAAGCGAAGGAAGTCACTGGGTACGGACAGGTTAGACTCTGCGTTTTTCTAAAAATTTCGGTTTCAGTTATTCAAGTCATTGGAAGCTATGTATAGTTATGTGCTTCAAAATGGGTTATTTATATCTTATGTCACCCAGGCAGCGATAGATGTATTACCCAGATAAGGTAGGGATCTTGGTGATCCTTCTGTATATTGCCAAATTTTTTACTAAATATTGAGATGAAGCTTTTGGCTGCTATTTTGGCAGCATGGTGTTTGGGAACGTGCCAGGTTCTTGTAGCCTGGCTTGGCCTCTATTGGAAACAGGATGCTGGGCTTGATGGACCTTTGGTCTGACCCAGCATGGCAATTTCTTATGTTCTTAGGTTAAGTAGAGTACTTCTGTCAGGAAGAAGCTGGATCAGACTGGCTTTGTGACAGACAGGTACGGTGTCAATGTATACAAACTATTGGCAATATTTAGTCATCCTCCCCTGAAGTGGGGCAAAGAAATTGTATTAAGCTTGGATGCAGAAAAAGCTTTTGATAGTGACCTGTTTTGAGTACTCTCCAAGTGGGAAATTCAAGATGCATTTGTAGACTGGATAAAGTTGTCATATGCCTTTCCTAAAGCGAGAATATTGATTAATGGGGCCTTATCCGCAGAGTTTGAGTTGCAGGGACGCCCCTTGTCGCCACTCCTTTTTGTCTTGACTTTGGAGATTCCAGCAATTTAAGCTGAGGGATATGGTTAGTGTTAGTGGTATAAAGATTGGCAACCAATCCTTGAAGATCAATTTATTTGCAGATGACACTATTTTTTTTTCAGTGATGAGAAAAGAGATTTTGTATACAGTGTGTGTATATATGAATATAATATTGAAAACATAAAATATGAAAATGAATCTGATGTATTATATTGTGTATTACAGATATATAAAATGTATATGTATTTTGTCTTCTGTCCATTGGTTATACTTCATCCGAAACAGAATTTTGATTAATAGTTACAACAACAGGATATCTATAATGTATTATTGTTTTGCAGTATGCTGAAACAAATACCATCAAAGAAATGGAAGCCTGTGAGGAAGCTAATAAACTTGGAGCAGTGAACAGTACACTGAGGTATGTTTCTGTTTTTTATATATATATGATAAAGAAATTTAACTACTTTCTATCCATATAGCTCTCTCTATAGCTCTCTATCTCGATAAACGTCTCTATAGATAGCAGGTTTAACTACTTTATAACACAAGAAATGAAATTCCAGAAAGGGAAGTTAAGCTTCTGGCTCCCCCCCCCCCCCCCCCCCCAACTCCTCTTTATGCCCAAAGCAATATAAAGGATACAAATTATTAATAATGAATCTTGACAATATGTTTAGTATGTGTTAGTGACCAATAATTGTATTTAGTAAATATTAACCTCAGGAGAACTAGAACATATCACTTTCCAGAAGAAAATATTTTCTTGATGTTTAGCATATTCTGTAATGTTCTGAGTCATACACAATATGAAAATAAAATTCTGCAAAAATTAAATTGGTTTTATAGAATTATAAAATTTACATTTCCTTTGGGATTAATCCCAAAATTTTTAGTATATGTCCACTTACAGTACAATATTGCTAATAGAAAAATAATTATACTTTACAGGTAAATATAGCAACAGTACTTTATTATGGGAAATTCTGAATTGTTGCAGTGTTTCTCCATTCATTTGGCAAACTTTCATGATAAAATAGAGAGATATTCCTTACATTTGGCTGAGCAAAGTTGAAAATAATTGTGAGGGCTATCCTGGTGACTCCGTAGTGATGCTTGACCTAGGTTTGATTCCTTATTCTTATTCTAACTAATCCGAGGACAGGCATGATAAAGGTGCCATATAGGTGACAATATCTGGTGCTGATACAGAGCATTTCCTTCAAAGCTGTGGAAAAGCCTAGAAGGCTTTTGCAGACAAGCGCAGGACTCAGTGTGGGACCTCACAATCATTTTTTGTCCTTGACAAAGTGTGCTACATATATAAAAATGTTTAAATAAATTATATTTTTGCTCAAAGTTTTTGAATAAATCATAAATTAAAATATAAAAGATTTCTATCCACAAACAGGAGAATTTAACTACAGAATGGGTGACATTTGACGCTGACATGGCGAGGGCCATATTGGAGTCCAGAAAAGCGTAGAAAGGCGGCTCTTAATATTTTCCTGCACAGCTGCCACTGAACAAGCCCCTCTGCCTTTTTTTTTTTCTTCTAATTTCATCCATTCAGGAGACCAGATATGTGTTTTCTCTCAACTTTTTCAGCCATTATTGCTGTAGGTTTTTTGGATGAGAGCACCTTCCTTTTTTTTTTTTTTTTTTGCAGCACTCTTCCTTAGTTGCACCTTACTGACACTATTTAGACTTTTGGCAATTTTTTTGTTTATTTTTTTGATATATTCTTCTGGTGCAATATTTTTCCATGCTGTACAGTGTTAGTGGCTCCATGCTGGCCTGTTTTTTTATCATTTTGTTTTTGTTTTTTTTTTTTTTTTTTTTACTGTGGCACAGAAGTTAGTTCAGTAGCTTCAGAAAGTATTCCATATGAAATCAGAAGTTTGGGGAACAGTTGATGTCCCTAATTATTCGATTTGCATTAAGATGTTTCCCAGGGAGGCTATTCATTTATTTGATATCACTGCGGTGAGACCCGGGACCTTGTTTGCTGACCTGCTTGCTGAGGGAGATCGGGACGCCGGCTTCGCCGACGTCAGAGGGTGGCGCCGGGAGAACCTTTGAAAAGGCGCTCCCCGTTCGATGCGTCGTCGAAGCTGCGCGCGTCCAAGGGGCGCGCGCGACTTTGCCCGACATAGCCCAGGTTATGTTCTTCTTTCTTTATATGAAACAAGGAAATTGCTGCATAGTCAAGAATTTTTGTGTTAAAGTTATTACCTTGATACAATGCCTGCGAAGAGGAAGGGGAAAGTTCGGATCTTCCCTCCTGAACCAATGCCATCAACCTCAACACAGCTAGAAATCCACAAATTCTTGACTCAGCTGGGAAAGCAAGGAGCCAATGAAACCGTTGGAATTCCTCTAGGAGGAGAAACGGGGAATTCCCGTGAGGAGGTGTCCTTAAGCCCAGATATCAGATCACCACCGGTACAACGTGCATCTGAGGAACAGGCCGTTCAGCCTTCTAACCTATTAGGTGAAGAAATGTCTGAACAGGAGGGAGCCTCAACCTCAAATATGGAAGATACGATGCAGAAGATTGAAAGACCCGAGAAGGTAACCCTTGAGGCAATTTGGGACGCAGTTAAGAGCTTGAGTGGAGCCGTGAATCGGTTGGAAAAAAAGATGGACACTAACTTTAGAAAGTCAGGGTAAGATGCAACAAATCCAAACTAATTTATCAGAGGTTTCAAAAAAGGTAAATAAAAATGAGGAAGATATGAGAATGATACACAAATTGAATGTTATGGTAGTTAAAGAGCAAACTGCTATTTCACATCGTTTGGAATTGATAGAGAATAAGGCAAGACATTTAAATATCCGTATCACTAATTTTCCACAGGTACTAGGGGAATTACCTTATATTTCCTTAAAAAAATATTTGAAAGAAGTATTATCGTATTCTGATAATGATTTACCTTCCATAAATACATGTTTTTTCTTATTAAAAAGATCCCCTGTACCTTCAAATTTAACTAACTTCCTGGAAGATTCATCACTAGATGTATTACACAGAAATACTCTTTCTTTTATTGCAACAAAAGATATTAGTACCCTAATGAAAAAGTATTTTCAAAAATTTCCAACCAGTTTTCATGGTCAAACCGTGAAAATATACCCTGATTTGGCTCCCATCACAAGGTTACGACGGAAAGAATTTTTAAAATTACGACAGAGTGATTATGTTAGGTTTTACATTTTTCTTGAGATACCCTTGTAGATGCGAGCTGAAGAAAGGGGATTGTGAATGTGTTCTTTCAGTCTGAGCAATTATTGCAGTTTCTAGAAGCTCAACAGCCTACTGCATCTACCCCGTTGCCCAATACGACATCTAATGAGGTAATACAATTAAGTGAGTGTATATTGAGCTATAATTAAAAATCCAGCTGATAAATATGGAGAGCTATCGATAACTATTTCTTACTAAATCTCCTTATATACTTAAATTCCTCATATAGCCTCAATGTTTCTTTCTCTTAGATAGAGAAATAATTATTGGTTTCCCTTTTTCTTATGTTTAAATATGCAATTTAAACTGTTTGTTTGATATAACAAATTCTCATTATTTATATTTCTGTGTAATTGAATACTAAACGAAATTTCTAGAGAATTTATGTCTTAAAATTCTGTATATTTGATTTTCGTGTATTTAATATTTGAAAAATTGATAAATAAAGATTAAAAAAAAAAAAAAAAAAAGATGTTTCCCAGGGCCACCAGATTATAAAGAGAGAACATCTTTGGCATATCTCGGAAGTCTTCCCTACAGTCTGCACCAAAGGTATCTGTGTCAAAGGACCAGAGCACCAATCCTGTCCAATGATGGGTCATCAGAGCCAAGACTAGAAAGAGGTCCAATAGCAGGGATCTATCCCTGCGCTCTCCCATTTGTGTAAAGGGAAGGATTCCTTCATGCTAGTCTGTCTTAAGGATTCATGGCATTATGCTGAAGAATCTGAACTAAGGCGTCATTTCCTTCAGTGGATATTGAAGCAGGAATAACAGCCACTTCTAAGGGGCGGCATCAGGAGGCGAGCTCATTCTCTGCATAGGCATTGAAGGTAAAACAGTGTGCACCATAAATGCTGGCTATTTACCTCTGGTCACTCAGGATGACTTCTTGTCTCATATTGTTTCCCCTGCATACTTTATGCAGAGTTGGGTCAGTGATATGGCACAGAGTGTCTTGGCACGAGCTATGGTGCCAATGCCAATAGAGGCAGTCCTAGCACTAGATGAATCATCCTAGATGCTGAGTATCTAACCATTCTGTGGCACTGATTCTGCTGCAATGAATGCAAATCATTTGGTATTGGAGAGGGAAGCCTCATCTTCTGCAGCTCAGTGCTCAGCTCCAAGGCCTCAGCAGGTTCAAGAGCAGCCTCTCAAGGGTGAGACTGCCAGGACAGTGCTGTCTCAGTTTTCAGAAACTCTAGTTAATAATATTAGATTTGCAGTGCCATATGTAAAAGTAAACTAACAAAGTGGTTTACAATAAAGATAAAATCACACATTCTGGCTATCACAAAGTATAATAAGATAAGCAAAGTACAGTTAAATTGTAATAAATAACAAACATAAACTAAATTAATCAAAACATAATAAACATACAATTGAATTTCAGCCCGAGTAGCATCTACTGTCTATGATGATGTCAAGTGTGTTATGCCAACTTAAAGAACTATGCATTCACTGCCATATGAAATTTAAGAAAATTTCACTATGCTCAATTGTCTGAAGGTAGGCAGTTACACAGAAAAGGGGCCTAATGTGAAAAGGACTTTCAACTATCATCTAGTCTGGTGATAGGAAGACAGAGGTAGGAGGATTTGAGAAGGGGCATAAGGAACTAAGAGTTTAGAAACCTGTGTGAAGAGTGCAAAATGTTAAAGTACTTTGAATCTGATGTGATAAAGTAACTGGTAACTCAAGAATTGGAGTCAGTTGATTAGATTTTTTTAAACTGTTGTATTTCTTGCAGCTTTATTTTGTAACCGCTGTAACTGCTTCAGGTGATATTGTGGAAGTCTCAGAATTGCAGTAGTCTATTCTTGAAATGACTATAGAGTGAACAAAATTTCAGATCTGAACTTTCAAGAAATGGGCACAGATGGTGAATATACCTAATTAAAAAAAAAGGTTTTTACACAATAGATATGAAGTTATTGAAAGTTTTGAGTCCAATTGGACACCCATAGCGGTAACAATAGACTACAAAAAATAGGAATACCATGCATAATTGGATAGACTGATGGCATTAAATTATGATGATGAACCCATAAGGCCTCGGAGGCGGTTGACTTTTAGCTTGTTGGTGAAGAGCCAGTTGGTTACTTGATCTAAACAGTTATTAAAACCTGAAAGTGAATACAAAGTTCATGTGTTTATAAATGTAGTAATTTAAAAGTTCGTATAGAACGTTGATCTAAAGCCACAAGACTGAATTAAGGAGCAGGCAGAGAAAGAAAAATATTTGAGAAGCAGGGATAGAACAGATCCTTGAATACCTGAGGGAAAAGACTTAGGGGTGGAAAACTGGTCATTCCACGCGATTTGGAAAGCTTGGTCGGATTAGTAGGAGTTAAACCAATTCCAGACAGTCTGTAACATCAATATCCCACAAACACTGAAGTGAGCAATGGTTGACGGTGTCAAAAGCCATGCTCATGTCAAGGACTATAAAGAACATGCCATACTGGGTCGGACCAAGGGTCCATCAAGCCCAGCATCCTGCTTCCAACAGTGGCCAATCCAGGCCATAAGAACCTGGCAAGTACCCAAAAACTAAGTCTATTCCATGTTACCGTTGCTAGTTATAGCGGTGGTTATTATCTAAGTCAACTTAATAGTAGGTAATGGACTTCTCGTCCAAGAACTTAACCAATCCTTTTTTAAGCACAGCTATACTAACTGCACTAACCACATTCTCTGGCAACAAATTCCAGAGTTTAATTGTGCGTTGAGTGAAAAAGAACTTTCTCCGATTAGTTTTAAATGTGCCCCATGCTAACTTCATGGAGTGCCTTCTAGTCTTTCTATTATCTGAAAGAGTAAAAAAACGATTCAAATCTACCCGTTCTAGACCTCTCATGATTTTAAACACTCTATCATATCCCCCCTCAGCCGTCTCTTCTCCAAGCTGAAAAGTCCTAACCTCTTTAGTCTTTCCTCATAGGGGAGCTGTTCCATTCCCTTATCATTTTGGTAGCCCTTCTCTGTACAGTCTCCATCGCAATTATATTTTTTTGAGATGTGGCGACCAGAATTGCACACAATATTCAAGGTGCGGTCTCACCATGGAGCAATACAGAGGCATTATGACTCACCATTCTCTTTATCCCAGGACAAGCAGGATGATAGTCCTCACATATGGGTGACATCGGTAATGGAGCCCTATACGGAAAAACTTCTGTCAAAGTTTCTATGAAACTTTTGACTGGCACTCAGAGTGCCTACTGAGCATGCCCAGCATGCTATGATATTCTCTGCCACAGGGGTCTCCCTTCAGTCTTCTTTTTTCCACGGAGCTGTTAGCCTCGCGGTTTAATAGGATTCCTGTGGTGAATTTCTCCACACTTCAAAAAGATATAAAAAAGAAATAGGAAAACTTTTAACCGCAAGGGTCTCCCTTCTTTACCATCGTGGTAAGTTTTTTTTTTTTCCCCCTGATTTTCGTCTGTTCCGCACCGTTTTTTCGTGCCAGTCGTAGACGGCTGTCAGACTAGAATGGCTTCGGGCTTCAAAAAATGCCCAAATTGTGCCAGAACCATGTCCATAACGGACCCGCACCAGGAATGTGTGCTTTGCCTCGGGGAGAACCACGATGTCCGGTCCTGTCCCCAGTGCGCCGGAATGACATCGAAGGGACGTCTGCTCCATATGGAAAAGATGGAGCAACTTTTTAAAATTCAGTTGCTACCTGCAGCATAGACGTCCGCCCAATCGTCTCCGGCTGGAGCGGTTCATAAAGTAATTCCATTCCCTCTCCCTCGCCATCGTCGAAGGCATCCACGTCGGGCAGTGAAAAATCCAGGGAGAAGCATCGGCATAGTCATCGAAGGCCGCACGCATCGACCATCGACCCGGTGCCCGCAACATCATCGATGGAATCTGTCTCCTCCGCTAAGAAAGCTCGGCTAGATGTGGAGTCTCCGAGGCCTTCGATTCCACGGCGATCCCCACCTGCATCGGTGCAGGGTTCCGTACCTCCTCAGGGCTCTGAGGAGGTACCGGCATCGCCATCACCGCCTCCCCCTGTAGCTGCTCTGATTCCATCAGCTATGCGGGCGAAAGCGGTCCGAGATGCGCTCCTCGATGCGATACGACTACATCCATCGACACCGGCGCTTCCATAGACGCCAGTTCCTGTCCCGTCTGATCCCTTACCCTCTATACCGATGTCGCCACCGATGCCATTGGTGCCGCCTCCGATTCCAGCATCGATTCCTCCAATGAATCCATCGATGCCGGTCCCAGAGGTTTCTATTTTCGAACCTCTGATGCAAAAGTTAAATATTTTAATCAATGCCGTCTCGAAAAAACCTCAAGACATCGATGAGGGCACCATACCGGGGCCGTCAAGGGTTCCAAGACCTTTACATCCACAGTCTCCGATGTTTCCATCGATAACAAAGTCTCTGCCGTCTATGCCTTTCAGGCCACAGCAGTCAGTTCACCCTAGGGATACCGGAACAGACACAGATTTGGATGTCTCTACAGATGAGGACATGCTTTCGGAACCTTCGCCTCCAGAAGACCGTCGAAAGTCTCCTCCGGAGGATTTGTCATTCTCCAACTTTGTAAAAGACATGGCTGAGACTATCCCATTCCAGCTGCAATCAGAAATAGGTTCCAGACAAAAGACACTGGAAGTGCTACAATTTGTAGATCCACCAAAGGAAATTTTGGCTGTGCCAGTGCATGAGGTGCTCCAGGAACTCATGTACAGATTGTGGGAACATCCTGGCTCAATTGCATCGGTTAACAAGAGATCAGATGCCACTTACCTGGTCCAACCAATTCCAGGATTCCAAAAGGCTCAGCTACCTCACCAATCCTTGGTAGTTGAGTCAGCGCAGAAGAAAGCAAAAAGAGTGAAAACCCACTCTTCAACACCACCAGGGATAATCTAGGCCGTAAAGTATTTCAAGGATCTATGTTGGTCTCTCGAATTGCTGCTTACCAGCTCTTCATGAATCAGTACCAACGTAATCTCTGGAAGCAAGTCCAAGAGCTTACACAGACACTCCTGAACAGTTCCAGGAGGCTTTCTTTCAGCTGGTGCATAAAGGCCTAGAAGCAGGCAAGCACGAGGTCAGGGCGACTTATGACAGCTTTGAAACCGCGTCTCGTCTTTCAGCTTCAGGAATTACAGCTCGTCGGTGGGCATGGCTTAAGGCATCAGACTTGAGACTGGAGGTGCAGGAGAGACTGGCCGACCGTCCTTGTCTTGGAGACAACCTTTTTGGAGACGAGGTAAAGGAAGCAGTCGCCATGCTGAAAGAACATACGGAGACTCTAAAACAGCTCTCCTTAATTCCTCAGGAGTCCCAACCTCCTTCCATGAGACTGCCCAGACGGGATACAAGATGTCCATATTATCGCCAGCGACATTACTATCCTCCAACAACCCGTACACTAACATCTTGCCCAGCTCAGCGTTCCCAATCTAGGCAAAAAGACCTTCCAGGCCTCAACCCCCTCCTCAGACTGCTTCAACGTCAGGGTTTTGAGATATTCTCAGAGAGCAGAAGCCTATCCTTCAATCCGGTCCCACACTTACCAGTGGGAGGTCGCATAGCTTTCTTTCATCACACCTGGACCTCCATAACCACAGATCAATGGGTACTTTTCATTACAGCTCAGGGGTACCGCTTGGATTTTCTCACTGTACCAAACGAAACTCCACCCATCTCGTCTTGGACAGTAAATCATCAGTCCACGCTTCTAAAAACAGAATTATCCGCCCTTCTGAACACCAGGGCCATAGAACCAGTTCCCCGGCCTCAGCAGGGCAGAAGATTCTACTCCCGATATTTCCTCATTCCAAAGAAAACAGGGGGTCTACGTCCCATCCTAGACCTCGGAAATCTCAACAAATTTCTCAAAAAAGAGAAATTCAGGATGGTATCATTAGGCACCATGTTACCTCTTCTTCAAAAAGGGGATTGGCTCTGTTCTCGGGATCTCCAAGACGCATACGCTCACATTCCCATTTTTCCTCCTCATCGCAAATATCTGCGATTTCTGGTCGAGGGCCAACATTTTCAATACCGAGTGCTTCCATTCGGCCTCGCCTCAGCACCACGAGTATTCACAAAGTGTCTAGCGGTGGCGGTGGCACACCTACACAAGCAAAGAGTGCATGTATTTCCTTATCTAGATGATTGGCTCATCAGGAGTCGAACAAAAGAAGGAGCTCTCAATTCACTCAAGCTCACAATCAACTTACTTCACTCCTTGGGTTTTCTCGTCAATTACCAGAAATCCCATTTCACACCATCTCACCTACTACAATTCATCGGTGCAGATTTAAATACCATCATAGCAAAAGCTTTTCTTCCAAGGGACCGTGCACAAACACTCGTTTTCCTGGCACATTCTCTTCGAACTCAATCCTGGGTCACAGCTCATCAGTGCCTCACCCTCCTCGGTCACATGGCCTCTACAGTTCACGTCACTCCCATGGCCAGACTGACCATGCGACTAATGCAATGGTTTCTCAAAACACAATGGATTCAAGCCATTCAACCACTGTCCTCTCACATTCAGATAACTCAGGATCTGTGTTCTTCCCTCCTCTGGTGGACATCAGTGAACAATTTGCTAAAAGGTCTACTTTTCCAGCAACCGATTCTGCAAGTAACATTAACTACAGATGCATCCACCTTAGGCTGGAGAGCACACATTGGTCATCTACAGACCCAGGGCACGTGGACAAAGAGCGAAGCCACTTTTCAGATAAACTTCCTTGAGCTTCGAGCTATACATTGTGCTGCATGCATTCAAGGACTGCCTTTCACACAAGACTGTACTTATACAAATAGACAACACAGTAGCCATGTGGTACATCAACAAGCAAGGGGGAATGGGCTCGTATCTCCTTTGCCAAGAAGCAGCACAGATTTGGGACTGGGCCCTAGCACATTCAATACTTCTACGGGCCACTTACCTAGCAGGCACTCACAACATAGTAGCCGATCGCCTCAGTCATCAGTTCCAACCACACGAGTGGTCCTTGGATCCAGCGACAGCAACCAAGATTTTTCAACGTTGGGGACAACCAACAATAGATCTCTTTGCATCCCATCTGAACTACAAAGTGAACAATTATTGCTCCCTGCAGGAGAACAGCTCGCCCAAGGACGCCTTTGCTCGCCATTGGAACTCAGGCCTGTTATACGCGTATCCTCCGATACCGCTCATACCCAAGACACTAGTAAAGCTACAACAGGACAAGGGGTCTATGATACTCAAAGCCTTTTACTGGCCTCAGCAAGTATGGTTTCCCACACTTCTAGATCTTTCGATCAGGGATCCAATTCGCCTGGGCATAGCTCCACCTCTCATCACTCAGGATCAGGGTCGATTGTGCCATCCCAACCTTCAGTCCCTTTCCTGACAGCATGGATGTTGAAAGCTTGATTTTACAACCACTTAACCTTCCAACCAATATATCTCAAGTGCTTATAGCATCATGTAAACCTTCCACTAGAAAGAATTATTCCTCCAAATGGAAGAGATTTACTTTGTGGTGCAAACACAACAATACTGATCCTTTCACTTGCTCTACTACTTCGTTATTAGACTATTTATATTATCTTTCAGACTCTGGTCTCCAGACTTCATCTGTAAGAGTACACTTAAGTGCAATCTCAGCTTACCATAACAAACTGGGAGATGCACCTATCTCTACACAACTTCTTGTCAGTTGGTTTATGAGGGGATTAACTCAACTAAAACCACCAGTTCAACCCCCAATCACACAATGGGACCTGAACGTGGTATTAACCAGACTCATTTGAACCCATAGATACCTGTGATCTTAAATTTCTCACATGGAAGTCTATCTTCCTTATAGCCATTACATCAGCTAGAAGGATTAGTGAGTTACAGGCACTTGTCACATATGAACCTTATACAAAATTTCTACATGACAGGGTGGTGCTCCGTACACATCTAAAATTCCTTCCCAAAGTAGTTACGGAATTCCACTTGAACCAATCCATAGTTTTACCTACATTCTTTCCAAGGCCTCACTCTCACCAAGGAGAACGGGCTTTGCATACCTTGGACTGTAAGCGGGCATTATCTTTCTACTTAAACCGCACTGCAGTCCACAGGAAATCCAATCAACTTTTTGTCTCTTATGACCCAAACAAACCAGGTAAAGCAGTGGGTAAACATACTCTGTCCAACTGGCTAGCAGATTGCATACAGTTTTGCTATGAAAAAGCAGGCCTTCCTCTCCAAGGGCGAGTAAAAGCACATTCAGTAAGAGCAATGTCAATCTCAGTAGCACACTATCGTTCGGTGCCAATACTTGACATATGTAAAGCAGCAACATGGAGTTCTCTTCATACCTTTGCAGCTCATTACTGTTTGGACAAAGAAGGACGACAGGATTCAGCCTATGGACAATCTGTCTTAAAGAACTTGTTTCCAGTTTGATCCCAACTCCTTCTACATCCATCCTACTGTGATCTTCGGCTGACTCATTCCCATCAACAAGACTGCAATGTTGCTTCATTACGAAATGACTCAGCCTCTAGCTTGCTACTCACCCATATGTGAGGACTATCATCCTGCTTGTCCTGAAATAAAGCAACATTGCTTACCTTGTAATAGGTGTTATCCCAGGACAGCAGGATGTAGTCCTCACGAAACCCACCCGCCACCCCGCGGAGTTGGGTCCGATACGTTTTATTTTATTTTTTGGCTAACGCTAATTGCTACAAAACAGACTGAAGGGAGACCCCTATGGCAGAGAATATCATGGCATGCTGTGCATGCTCAGTAGGCACTCTGAGTGCCAGTCAAAAGTTTCATAGAAACTTTTCCGTATAGGCTCCATTACCGATGTCACCCATATGTGAGGACTACATCCTGCTGTCCTGGGATAACACCTATTACAAGGTAAGCAATTTTGCTTTATAGTCTGTCTTTATGCTGTTTATCTGCTTCTTTAGGGGGTTAATCTTGTAACAGTCCACAAAAATTTTCAAACATGCTTGTTATACCTGTTTTTGAAGGGAAAATATGTGCATAACTTCTTTGAAAATTATCCCACCAAAACTATCCGCACACAATTATATCTGCTATTTACACACATACTTTGGAAAAAGCAAAAAGTATGTGCACAGTGCAAACCATTCCTCCCAACCCCAGTCCCAGGAATGCCTCTCCTCGCTGCGGGTAGACTTGGAGATGTATTGGGCAGGCAGTATTATAATAGTCTATTTCCATGGGTAAAACATTGTTATATGGAAGCAAGAAAACAGATATGACATTAACAGAAATAGTTAATAGCATATTGAAATTGAAATATTTTCATTTCTTTCTCCAGTAATCAGAGTAAAGAAGCATTCATAGACTGGGCACGATATGATGATGCACAGGACCATTTTTGTGAACTTGATGGTAAAACTTATTTCTGTTTTTTAAAAATTTTTAAATTTGTGTATTTTGTACTCTAAGCAATCCTGTCAGGATGGCAGAAATCCTGTCACCAACTTTGAAATACTGTCTAGTGCCCAAATTTACTGTTGAAACTAATCTTATAAATGTTTTTCTTCCACTTCTGAGACTTAGAAGAGATTATACAATTACCTTATTGGACTGTAAATATAGAAAATGATACGTTATTCAGAAAACATTGTATGAGAGGTGACAGTGACTTCCTCTAACTGTTTTAAGCTATAGCACATTCTCAGGTAGGACATTAAAGCTGATTCAGATGAGGAGGTGAAGTCTTTAAATCAGAATTAGGAGTAAGACGAGTAAAAACTTTTAAGAGTAAATGTAGTACCAAAGTGACTGTGATTATGAAATATTATGAAAAAATCAGGGATAGCACAATATCTCCCAGTATTATTACTGCATGAAAAAATAAAATCTGTGCAACATCTTGGCCAGCAAGACTCTGGTTGTCAAGGGAGATAACTGCCACGTCTAGAAAATTCTAAAATCCAGGCCTTCACTGCCACTTGCTGTCAGTATTCAGAGAAAGTGTGGAGGGCTGAACTGAGGCATGGAGGATAGATTTGTTCTTAGAGATGGTGAGGAGATAGCAATTTTTGAGTGTGCTGTCTCTTAGTTTAATTCTTTGATTTCCCTTCATTTTATCTTGTCTGTGCAGACATGCTCTAGTGTATATTTTCTGTTGATTGTCTTATTTGGTCATTTTTGTCTCTGGAACTGCTGAAGCAGAATGTTTATACATGGGTGGTGTGAGGATGAAGCATAAAATGAGACAAGCATCTGTACATGAGAATGTCTTGTGTAGTGGAGGAGTAGCAGCCCATTGGTTAGAGCAACAAGCTTTAAACCAGAGAAACCAGGGTTCAAATCCTGCTGAGCTCCTTGTGACCTTGTGTAATTACACTTGGACAAGTCACTTCACTTTTGCTTCAGGTAATTTTCAAAGGAGTTGTTCGTGTAAATGTAACACACTATCATAGCAATTTAAGAGCCATTTACTCGAGTCAAGGCATTTACACATGTAAAACCAAATTTTAAGCATGTAAATGTTTTTTAAAATCAAGCTCTATGATTATAAGCCCCCCCGGTAATAGGAAAATACCTATAATACCTGAATGTAATCTGCTTTGAAGTTTCACTAAAGGTGGGATAAGTGTGTGAATTGGTAGGAGGAAATCAAAAGACAAGATAGGGAGGGAGTAGACAACAGAAAGGCAAGGAGTCTACACCAACTTGAACAACTAGATGTGGAAGTGACATCACAGACATCAAGCAGCATCAGGACACTCCAACCCAGGATCTACAACATCTGATTTAGTGCAAAAACGATTGACCACCACCTCAACCAGTTCCTGGAGCAGTACCCAGTATGTCTCAGGAAAGAATCAAGCCAGACGTCCATGGCAAAAAGTTGTGGAAGGAGATTGCTATGGCCATCAGTAGTTCAGGGGTGTCCTGGCATATTATGGACCACTCATAAGAAGGGGGTTAAAGAACTACATATTACTGCAGGAGAGGGCAGCTGAGATTATAGACTCATCAAACATAGACCGAAGGAGGGAAGTCATGCTCCATCTAACTCTGTGCCAGGGAGAAAAGGCTGAAGGTTGTTCTGGTACCTGAACAATTTGACTCTGTAACCAAGACATGGCTGCAGAGAAATCGGGTGATAATGCTTTCTCTGCCTACATATCACAGCATCCATGGGGTTGGGAGCTTTTCTCTTATGCAGTGAAGGTGACTGGATGGGACCGCATTCATTTTTATAACATTGGAGAATGAGAACACTTAGCTAATACTGGCAATCAGGGAATACTACAGAGATCTAACTCTAGACCACATTGTTTTGGGAGAATATTTCTAAACTTCTTCATTCACCTCGCATGTAGACACTAGGTTTATAGGGGAAATGGTCCCTAAACATTTTACGTAACACTGTTAGCACTGAGGTAGGACAACTTTAAGATACCACTAATAAATTACATATCTACATTTACATGCTTTTCCAGTCCTTTCCACAAGTATGATTTTTTACCCACCGGTGAGAAGTTGTACATGTGCATGCGATGCAAGGAGCTCCTGGCTCTCAGAGAACGAGTCCGATCTCTGGAGGCTAGAGTGGCAGACCTGGAGGAGCTGAGGGAGACAGAGAGGTATATAGATGAGACCTTCAGGGACATGGTAGTCAAGTCCCAACTTCAGACTGGCAGCCCTGGTGCTGCCTTGGAGGAAGAAGGTCTCATAATGGGAGAGCACCAACCAGGTGTAGCAGGAAAGGATCCTGTAGCAAGGACCTGCTCTCTAGGTGATGCATTGTCCTTTCGCACTGAGGATATCTCCCCAAGGCCTACTGCCCAGGAGGGAAGGGTTAGGTCGGCCGTCATAGTTGGTGATTCGATTATTAGGAATGTAGATAGCTGGGTGGCGGGTGGGCGTGAGGATCGCCTGGTAACATGCCTACCTGGTGCGAAGGTGGCGGACCTCACGCGTCACCTAGATAGGATTTTAGACAGTGCTGGGGAGGAGCCGGCTGTCGTGGTACACGTGGGCACCAACGACATAGGAAAATGTGGGAGGGAGGTTCTGGAAGCCAAATTTAGGCTCTTAGGTAGAAAGATTAAATCCAGAACCTCCAGGGTAGCATTCTCTGAAATGCTCCCTGTTCCACGCGCAGGTCACCAGAGGCAGGCAGAGCTCCGGAGTCTCAATGCGTGGATGAGACGATGGTGCAAGGAAGAGGGATTCAGTTTTGTTAGGAACTGGGGAACCTTTTGGGGAAGGGGGAGTCTCTTCCGAAGGGATGGGCTCCACCTTAACCAGGGTGGAACCAGACTGCTGGCGCTAACCTTTAAAAAGGAGATAGAGCAGCTTTTAAACTAGAACAAAGGGGAAAGCCGACAGTCGCTCAGCAGCGCATGGTTCGGAGAGATGTATCTTTAAAGGATACTAATGATGCATTAGAATTAGGGCATCCCGACAGTGAGGTTCCAATAATTAGAAAAGTAGTCCAAGTGCCTGTAACTAAAAACTCACCTGAGCTAAAAAAATTCTAGCTTATCCCTATCAATTAAAAAGCAGAATAAAAATACAAACAAAAAACAAACTTTGAAATGTTTGTATGCTAATGCCAGAAGTCTAAGACGTAAGATGGGAGAATTAGAATGTATAGCAGTAAATGATGACATAGACTTAATTGGCATCTCAGAGACATGGTGGAAAGAGGATAACCAATGGGACAGTGCTATACCGGGATACAAATTATATCGCAATGACAGAGAGGAGCAGTCGGGAGGAGGTGTGGCGCTTTATGTCCGGGATGGCATAGAGTCCAACAGGATAAACATCCTGCATGAGACTAAATACAAAATTGAATCTTTATGGGTAGAAATCCCTTGTGTGTCAGGGAAGACTACAGTGATAGGGGTATACTACCGTCCACCTGGTCAAGATGGTGAGATGGACAGTGAAATGCTAAGAGAAATTAGGGAAGCTAACCAAATTGGCAGTGCAGTAATAATGGGAGACTTCAATTACCCCAATATAGACTGGGTAAATGTATCATCGGGTCACGCTAGAGAGATAACGTTTCTGGATGGAATAAATGATAGCTTTATGGAGCAATTGGTTCAGGAACCGACGAGAGAGGGAGCAATATTAGATCTAATTCTCAGTGGAGCACAGGACTTGGTGAGAGAGGTAACGGTGGTGGGGCCGCTTGGCAATAGTGATCATAATATGATCAAATTTGATTTAATGACTGGAAAAGGAACAGTGTGCAAATCCAAGGCTCTCGTGCTAAACTTTCAAAAGGGAAACTTTGATAAAATGAGAAAAATTGTTAGAAAAAAAATGAAAGGAGCAGCTACAAAAGTAAAAAATGTCCAAGAGGCATGGTCATTGTTAAAAAATACCATTCTAGAAGCACAGTCCAGAAGTATTCCACACATTAAGAAAGGTGGAAAGAAGGCAAAACGATTACCGGCATGGTTAAAAGGGGAGGTGAAAGAAGCTATTTTAGCCAAAAGATCTTCATTCAAAAATTGGAAGAAGGATCCAACAGAAGAAAATAGGATAAAGCATAAACATTGGCAAGTTAAATGTAAGACATTGATAAGACAGGCTAAGAGAGAATTTGAAAAGAAGTTGGCTGTAGAGGCAAAAACTCACAGTAAAAACTTTTTTAAATATATCTGAAGCAGAAAGCCTGTGAGGGAGTCAGTTGGACTGTTAGATGATCGAGGGGTTAAAGGGGCACTTAGAGAAGATAAGGCCATCGCAGAAAGATTAAATGATTTCTTTGCTTCGGTGTTTATTGAAGAGGATGTTGGGGAGGTACCCTGTAATGGAGAAGGTTTTCATTGGTAATGATTCAGATGGACTGAATCAAATCACGGTGAACCTAGAAGATGTGGTAGGCCTGATTGACAAACTGAAGAGTAGTAAATCACCTGGACCGGATGGTATACACCCCAGAGTTCTGAAGGAACTAAAAAATGAAATTTTAGACCTATTAGTAAAAATTTGTAACTTATCATTAAAATCATCCATTGTACCTGAAGACTGGAGGATAGCAAATGTAACCCCAATATTTAAAAAGGGCTCCAGGGGCGATCCGGGAAACTACAGACCGGTTAGCCTGACTTCAGTGCCAGGAAAAATAGTGGAAAGTGTTCTAAACATCAAAATCACAGAACATATAGAAAGACATGGTTTAATGGAACAAAGTCAGCATGGCTTTACCCAGGGCAAGTCTTGCCTCACAAATCTGCTTCACTTTTTTGAAGGAGTTAATAAACATGTGGATAAAGGTGAACCGGTAGATATAGTATACTTGGATTTTCAGAAGGCGTTTGACAAAGTTCCTCATGAGAGGCTTCTAGGAAAAGTAAAAAGTCATGGGATAGGTGGCGATGTCCTTTCATGGATTGCAAACTGGCTAAAAGACAGGAAACAGAGAGTAGGATTAAATGGGCAATTTTCTCAGTGGAAGGGAGTGGACAGTGGAGTGCCTCAGGGATCTGTATTGGGACCCTTACTGTTCAATATATTTATAAATGATCTGGAAAGAAATACGACGAGTGAGATAATCAAATTTGCAGATGACACAAAATTGTTCAGAGTAGTTAAATCACAAGCAGATTGTGATAAATTGCGGGAAGACCTTGTGAGACTGGAAAATTGGGCATCCAAATGGCAGATGAAATTTAATGTGGATAAGTGCAAGGTGATGCATATAGGGAAAAATAACCCATGCTATAATTACACGATGTTGGGTTCCATATTAGGTGCTACAACCCAAGAAAGAGATCTAGGTGTCATAGTGGATAACACATTGAAATCGTCGGTTCAGTGTGCTGCGGCAGTCAAAAAAGCAAACAGAATGTTGGGAATTATTAGAAAAGGAATGATGAATAAAACGGAAAATGTCATAATGCCTCTGTATCGCTCCATGGTGAGACCGCACCTTGAATACTGTGTACAATTCTGGTCGCCGCATCTCAAAAAAGATATAATTGCGATGGAGAAGGTACAGAGAAGGGCTACCAAAATGATAAGGGGAATGGAACAACTCCCCTATGAGGAAAGACTAAAGAGGTTAGGACTTTTCAGCTTGGAGAAGACACGACTGAGGGGGGATATGATAGAGGTGTTTAAAATCATGAGAGGTCTAGAACGGGTAGATGTGAATCGGTTATTTACTCTTTCGGATAGTAGAAAGACTAGGGGACACTCCATGAAGTTAGCATGGGGCACATTTAAAACTAATCGGAGAAAGTTCTTTTTTACTCAACGCACAATTAAACTCTGGAATTTGTTGCCAGAGAATGTGGTTCGTGTAGTTAGTATAGCTGTGTTTAAAAAAGGATTGGATAAGTTCTTGGAGGAGAAGTCCATTACCTGCTATTAAGTTCACTTAGAGAATAGCCACTGCCAGGTTCTTATGGCATGGATTGGCCACTGTTGGAAACAGGATGCTGGGCTTGATGGACCCTTGGTCTGACCCAGTATGGCATTTTCTTATGTTCTTATGTTCTTACTTGGGCCAACAAGACCAACGTGCCATCTTTTATAACAGAGTCCTAGGACATACCAGAGACAGATTCCTCTACAAGGAGGGAACTGGAGAAGGAAACTAAGAGGTATGACCTGGACACCTTGGATCTGCTTCTGCATGAGCCCTAACAGGAGTAAAAAGATAATGCTCCAGGAAGTCATATTAAGGAAGACTCTGTCCAGCATGAGTCTCCACCCAGCAGTCTCTTGTCACCTGTTCCTCCCAACTTTTATTTTGAAAAACTCTCTCACACCTACCTCCTGGCATCACTTCTAGAATAACCAAAAGAATAATGTGCAGCAAATAAACTGTTATTGCTCAGTATAATTAACAAACAGAACAATTTTTTTATTATTTTACTGAACGACCCCGATATGGCCGTGTTTCGTGTCAGGGGGCCAGGAATTTCCAGAATCTTGGAAATATGAAGTCCGCAAGGACTTTCTCCATGTTTGAATAATTAAATAATTCTGCACCACCGGAAGAGTACATCCTCTGGGACCATCGCGGAAAGAAAGTGTAGAAAAGAAACTTCAACCGGACCGAGGGGTCTCCAATTCCGTAGCTGAAAAATTTGAGGATTTTCTCATGTGCACAACCGTAGGGATGTGACCGCAGGAGCCAATCTGGGAAGAATTTACAGTAGGGTGATTTTAAACGGACCAGGAGGTCTCTGAATCTGTAAGAGAGGATGCTGTAAACTTGTTTACCATGATGTCTATCACTTCTAGAATGCCAGCCAGCTCTTTCCTGGCCTTGCCAGAGAGAGGTATACTGCCTGTCCATTCTAGCTAGAACCAGTTTAGGGTTCTGGCTCATTTCTGAGAGAGAGAGAGATGCTATAGTCTATGGTTCAAGTAGGAAATTTCTGTAACAATGCAATCTATGAAGACCAACAATTCTTTCAGGTTTTGGGAAAAAATTGTTACCTTACAGTTTTTTCAAGCTGCTGCTCCTTTCCAGAAGTGTTGGAAATTCATAAAATAGACTGGAGAAGTGACTATTTTTGACCCAACCTCCAGGCATGATTAACACATTCTTCAGATCTGATACAGAGCTATTGAACCAGGTCTCCTTCATCATCTGAGAGATCATTGGTACAGTTTTGTCTCCTTTGAATACCATAATCATCTCTATTTTTACTATTATCTAAGCTGCTGTTCTTGCTGTTTCCACCTATTGTATGTCCCTTCTTTGCGTTCTTCTCAAGTGCGGTTTTCTATGCTGTATCCTCATCTGGGTCTGTTGAAAAATTCAACACCACCAGAATATTTTTTTCTTTCTGCTGTAAGATTTCTACAAAGTATCTAGTTTCAGGCATCTAAGTCTTTGGCTCAGCCATGAATTCTAAATGTTATGCAGTTGCCTTAGCATACGTTAATAGAGATTACAATCAAAAAAGTAAAAGGCAAAAAAAAAGAACCCACATAAAAATATATCATAAGTGGTATCAGAGAAGTCATGCTTTAAGATAAATCTGCTGTCTTTCCCTGCAATGGGCTATAGATATTATCATCCATAAGCACAGCAGTTAAATAATTTACCACTCAAAAAGTATTATAGTGTCTTGCATATGTTTTATATCAAAACCGTGGAAAACTCTACTGTTACATACCAAATAAATCTTAACACCCACCAGTGAATGAAAAAATAGTGAATGCTTATCACAGTGCAATTAAAGTTGATCAATTCTTGATGTAGTATGAAATAAAGGATATTCCTCATGTATTTATGAACTCAGATGATATTGCATAATAAGGCATCCTCCAGTAGTAGTCAAACTTGCAAAAAATCACTGCTGGTTGCTGAAACATAGAAACAGAAATGATGGCAGAAGAAGACCAAACGGCCCATCCAGTCTGCCCAGCAAGCTTTCACACTTTTTTTTCCCTCTCTCATTTATCTGTTACAGTGTTGTGACCAACTATTCCCTGAATTTCAAGATAACATCGACCCTCCAGCACAGTCTCTCCTCACACATGCTCAACAGATTTATTTGCAAGAGAGAGATCGCGATGACTCCCCCCCCCCCCCCCCCCCCCACCCCTTTCACAGCCCAGCAACTGAAAGAGGGCACGGGCCCTAAGAGATATGAGCATACATATTTCCATCCTCCATACCTGTGGTGCTACCTCTGCTTCCAGGCCAATGGGTTCCTTCAATACAAGGTATTCCCCGGTGGAGGATCATCGCTCCTGAGAATTTGCACCAAGTACTTAGCAGTCATTGGATCTTATTTCAGAATCCGGGATCTGCAACTGTTTCCTCAGCTCGACAGCTGGCCCCGGATCCACTCCATCTGCCATGACTGATGAAGGTCACAAAGGGCATGGAAAGGGAGTGTCAGTTACGGTAGTGCCCTGCAACATGGTGGATGGAAGGCCTCCTCAGACAGCGGGCTCATCAGATCTCCCTGTCAGAGGCCTCGAGTGAAAGCGGGGTAGCCTGCACATTGCAGCAGATACTGGTATAAGCTTGCTGGGCAAACTTGGTGGATCATTTGGTCCTTTTCTGTTGTTTCTATGCTTCTCGTCCCTCTTCATCTGAGGCCACCAGTAATGACAGAAAACTAACTCCAGGGTTCAGGTGATGCCGAGATGCCATGCCAAATGGGAGTCATGGGCCCACTGAAGAAGCCGAGGGTCGGGAGAAGAGAGAACTCAGCAAATAAACCAATGGGAGCTGCGAGCAATCACAAGCATTTCACGAGTGTGCAAAGATGCCCTACGGGGGAAGACAGGGTCCACAGGGAAAACCAACCCCAAATAACTTATCTTTCTGGAGTAAAGAACTCAAGAGTAGGCAGTCCCAGCAGGAAGGTACTCGCACTTCGCTCCGTCCACCTCAGCAAGCACAGCCTACCATAGGACGTTCGGAAATTGCTGCCACAGGACTGGGACCTCTGCTTTCCACCATGTGCTTCCCCCGCCATTGGACAAAGTGGAGATTGAAAGGACAGTGCTTAACATATCTGAACCTACCACTACCAATTCAAGACATTCTGTTGTCATCCAGGTAGTATTCACCATGAAACTCTACCAAGGTAATTGGATCACATATTCAAAATGGTGCAGAGAACACAGAGTGGACCCCTTCTCCTGCCCCCCCAGAATATCTGCTGGAATACCTCCATTCTCTATTCCAGACAGGACTGGCAACAGCATCTGTGAGAGTGCATGTCAGCACTATCGTGGCTTATTACTTCCCTTATGATGGCTCCCCGGTGTCATGTCACCCGCTCATCTCAAGATTCATGAAAAGCATTCTATGGCTGCATCCACCAGTGCAAAAGCCACCAATCCCATGGGATCTCAATCTGATTCTAGAACACCTGATGCTCCTGCCCTTCAAACCTCTAGACAGCAGCTACATGAGGTATTTCTCCTGGAAAGTCCTTTTCCTGGTTGCCCTCACCTCAGCAAGAAGGGTTAGTGAGCTACAAGTCTTGGTCCATTACTCGCCATATCTGGAATTTCACCATAAGGTGACATTAAGAACTCATCCATCCTTCCTCCCTAAGGTGGTGTCTGCTTTCCACCTTAATCAGACGATCACTTTACAGACCTTCTTCCCGAAACCACACAAATCTGAAATGGAAAGGCGGCTTTACATGTTGGACTGCAAACACGCCTTAGCTTATTACAAATGGCGCACCCATTGAGTCCAGGGCCTCCCAGCACTTTTCTTTCAACCCGAATGCCCCTGGACTCCCTGTCTCCAAGAAAACGCTATTATCTCTGACATCCCAATGCATCCTGTTCTGTTACAACAGAAAAGCAGAAGCTTTCTCACAGGACAAGCAGGATGGTTGTCCTCACAAATGGGTG
This sequence comes from Rhinatrema bivittatum, assembly GCF_901001135.1. Lineage (NCBI taxonomy): Eukaryota > Metazoa > Chordata > Amphibia > Gymnophiona > Rhinatrematidae > Rhinatrema > Rhinatrema bivittatum. Next base: position 154,184,405 of record NC_042617.1, read on the forward strand.
ACATCGAGGATGGAGCCCACCACGGAAAACTTCTGTCAAAGTTTAAACAGAACTTTGACTGGCCCCTACTGGGCATGCCCAGCAAGGCACTGACCCTGCAGCCAGCAGGGGTCTCCCTTCAGTCTTCTTTTTTCCGCGCAGCAGTTGCCACGCGGTGAAAGGAGCTCTCTAACCACGTTCCTGACAGGAATTTGGAAATTAATTTCCTAAGAAAATTTGCCCCTCAGGGGTCTCCCTTCGACAAATTTTTTAGTCATCTTACGGAACCCGGTAAGTTTTTTGCCTTCTTCCATCGACTGCCGTCTATTTTGGCCCTTGAGGCCTGTGGGCACTTACCGATCCCCAGCCTAAATTTTGGCTTCCAGCCATGGCAACGGGGTTCCGTCGTTGTCCGGATTGTACCCGGACTATGTCCATCACAGACCCCCACAGGGTTTGTGTAATGTGTTTGGGTAGTGGGCATGATGTCCTGACTTGCACCAAATGTGCCTTAATGACACCCAAGGGTCGCAAAGCCAGGATGGAGAAGATGGGGCTCCTCTTCCATGCACCAACCCCAACGCCATCGATAGCATCGACGTCATCGGAACCGGCACCGTCGAAGTTGTACCATCATCGTCAACCCTCCGGTGACCGTCCGCCATCGATCGCTTCTCGGCCGTCGACTCCCGTCCCTTCCCCGGATGGGCGAGGGGATCGGAAAGAAAAGCACCGCCATCGACGGCATAAGTCTCGGCCTGTCGAGGATCCACAGCCATCGACCTCTGCTCAAGCCGAGCCACCGACAAAAGCCGCGAACAGACCGGACGCCCTCCACGTCTCGTTCGCCGGCATCGAGGAAACCCTCACCCTCTCGGGGTGTGGGGGCCGTGATCCCACCGGTTACGGTGGTCCCTCCAGCCCTGCCTCAGCCTCCCTCTCCCGTCGAGCCGGGTATGGTTACCCCTGGTCTCCGGGCAGAACTGGACCGGCTGGTCCAGGAGGCCATCGAGAAAGCGATGAAGAAATTACAACCTCCATCGGCACCGTCTCCGGCACCGGTTCCAGTGCCACCCCCGGCACCGACACCGGCACCGGCTTCGCCACCGAGGAGGGAACCGACCACCGAGCCGTTGATACAAGCACTAGCACCGCTACTGAGCCGCATGGAGGCACTCATGACGGCCCTTCCATCGGTGATTCCAGTGCCATCGACAACACCACCGTCTCCGACTGGTTTCTCATCGGCAGGAGAAACACCGTTTCGAATTCCCCCTTCCGGGGTAGTTCCATCGGTACCTTCGGGTATATCTCCACCGATTTATCCTTCGGCTCCATCGATTCCGCGCCAGGCACCGATTCCATCGGCAGCACCGAAGCCATCGATGCCATTTCTGGTTCCACCTACCGCACCGATTCCACCTCGGTTTCCATCGATGCCTTCAGAGCCTCAGCCAGGTCCATCAGGGCTACAAGCCACACATGATCCCTACGATACCTGGGGTGATGATGATGATACCTCTTCTGACACAGATCTGCCTTCGCCACCATCTCCTACAGAGAGTAGAAAAAGATCTCCTCCTGAGGATCTATCTTTCATTAATTTTGTGAAAGAAATGTCAGAAGTTGTACCTTTTCAACTACAATCTGAAGCTGATGACAGACACCAGATGATGGAACTACTTCAATTTCTGGATGCTCCAAAAATCATCGCTTCCATCCCTATACACCAGGTGTTTTTGGATCTGCTCAAGAAAAACTGGGAATCTCCTTCATCGGTGTCACCAGTTAACAAGAAAGCTGACTCCACATACCTTGTCCAGTCAGCACCAGGTTTCCAAAAACCTCAACTGGATCATCGCTCTGTTGTGGTTGAGTCCGCGCAGAAGAAGGCCAAGCGTCTTAAGCCGCACTCTTCTACCCCACCTACCAGGGACAACAAGTTCCTGGATAGTGTAGGACGGAAAGTGTATCATGGAGCTACGTTGATTTCACGCATAGCTTCATATCAACTTTACATGACTCAATACAACAGAGCCATCTTTAAGCAGATGCAAGACTATGCTGACTTGTTGCCGGACCAATACCAACCACAGCTTCAAGCCCTTCTTCACAAGGGATTTGAGGCAGGGAAGCACGAGATTAGGACTGCCTATGACATATTCGATGCTTCCACGAAGGTTTCAGCCACAGCCATCTCAGCCAGACGTTGGGCTTGGTTAAAGTCATCCAACCTTCGCCCAGAAGTCCAAGATCGTCTTGCTGATTTGCCCTGCTTAGGCGACAATTTGTTTGGAGAGCAAATTCAACAGATTGTGGCGGAGTTAAAAGACCACCATGAGACGTTGAAACAACTCTCATCTGTCCCACCTGAGGTGACCTCCAAGCAACCGCAAAAGAAGGACTCTAAGAAGTCGTTCTTTCGACCACGTCGCTACTACCCTCCGTCAACTAGGGCTCGTCCTGCACGGTCCTCTAACAGGCCTCAGCCTCGTCAGCCGAGAAAGCAAAGACCTACTGTAGCCCCACCTCCTGGGCCTACGGCGGGCCTTTGACTTCCCTGTATTGAGCACATGCCATCTCCCTCTTCCACACATCCCTGTGGGGGGTCGACTGTTCCACTTCTTACACCGTTGGAAACAGATCACCTCAGATCAGTGGGTGCTAGCAATTATCGCACAGGGTTACCACCTCAACTTCATAACACTTCCGCCAGACTCCCCGCCCCTTCAGGCATGGAGTCTAACCAGCCATTTCACTCAATTACATCAAGAAGTATCCCTTCTTCTACAATCAAATGCTATAGAACCCGTCCCTCCTTGTCAACAAGGGAAAGGGTTCTATTCCAGATACTTCCTAATACCAAAGAAATCAGGGGGGCTACGTCCAATTCTGGACCTTCGGGCCCTCAACAAGTATCTGCAAAAAGAAAAGTTCAAGATGGTAACCCTGGGCGCCTTGCTCCCTCTGTTGCAAAAGGGGGATTGGCTGTGCTCTCTCGACCTCAAGGACGCTTATACCCACATTGCGATCACACAATCCCATCGCAAATATCTGCGGTTTCTTGTAGGCCACGACCATTATCAATACCGTGTCCTACCTTTCGGTCTGGCTTCTGCCCCACGAGTCTTTACCAAATGTCTCGTAGTTGTAGCAGCATTCCTAAGGAAGGAAGGTGTCCACGTCTACCCCTACCTGGACGATTGGCTAAATAGGGCCTCCTCCCAACACATAGCTCAATCCTCCCTAAAATTGACAATTCAAACACTCCTTTCCTTAGGGTTTCTTGTCAATTACGAGAAATCTTGCTTAGTCCCGTCTCAAACCTTATCCTTCATTGGAGCAGACTTGGACACCTTGCAGGCAAAGGCTTACCTTCCTCTTCAGAGGGTCCACACCCTAATATCCCTGGCTCGCCAGCTCCAGTCTCAAAACACTGCCACGGCTCGCCAGTTCCTCATTCTCCTAGGACACATGGCATCCTCGGTTCAAGTCACTCCCATGACCCGACTAGCCATGAGAGTAACACAATGGACTCTACGACACCAATGGATTCAAGCTTTTCAGCCTCTGTCCTCCATAGTCACAGTCACACAGGCCCTGCGCCTATCCTTAACCTGGTGGACAACTCAGGTCAACCTCCTTCAGGGCTTACCTTTTCTTCCACCGGATCCGCAAGTAATCCTAACCACCGACGCTTCTCACATCGGTTGGGGAGCCCATGTGGACGAATTACAAACCCAAGGGTTATGGTCCAAAGAGGAAGCCGAACACCAGATAAATTTCCTGGAACTTCGCGCAATCCGCTATGCACTCCGAACTTTCAAAGATCATCTATTCCATCAGATAATCTTAATCCAGACGGACAACCAAGTGGCCATGTGGTACATAAACAAGCAGGGAGGCACAGGCTCCTTCCTTCTGTGTCAGGAAGCTGCGCAGATCTGGGCGGAAGCCCTCTCCCACTCTATGTACCTCAGGGCCACTTACCTGCCGGGAGTAGACAATGTATTGGCAGACCAGCTGAGCCGTGTCTTCAAGCCACACGAGTGGTCACTCGATCCTCTGGTAGTGACCTCTCTGTTTCACAAGTGGGGTTTTCCCCGCATAGACCTCTTTGCGTCCCCTCAGAACCACAAAGTGGACTATTACTGCTCTCTCATTCGGAGCCAACACTTTCAGCCGAGAGATGCCTTCTCCCTCAAGTGGACGACAGGTCTGCTTTATGCATTCCCTCCACTTCCTCTTCTGTCAAGGACTCTCGTGAAGCTACGCCAGGACGGAGGAACCATGATCCTGATAGCACCCCACTGGCCACGCCAAGTGTGGTTTCCCATACTCCAGGATCTCTCCATCCGCAGGCACATCCCTCTGGGAACGGATCCGCATCTGCTCACTCAAAACGACGGATGCCTCCTCCATCCCAACCTCCAAGCCTTGTCCCTGACGGCATGGATGTTGAAAGGTTAGTCCTTCAGCCTTTTAACCTTTCGGATTCGGTTTCTCGTGTCCTGATAGCTTCACGAAAGCCCTCTACCAGAAGATCCTATTCATATAAATGGAAAAGGTACACATCATGGTGCACTTCTCAGTCCCTTGATCCCCTTTCCTGTCCAATCTCTAAGTTCTTGGACTATTTATGGCACCTATCAGAATCCGGTCTAAAGACCTCTTCCATTAGGATGCATGTCAGTGCGGTAGCCGCCTTCCATAAAGGTGTACAGGGTGTCCCTATTTCAGTACAACCCCTGGTAACACGTTTTCTTAAAGGCTTGCTCCATCTGAAGCCACCCTTACGTCCTCCGGCCCCATCTTGGGACCTTAACCTGGTTCTTGGTCGTCTAATGAAACCTCCTTTCGAACCTCTGCACTCCTGTGAATTAAAGTATCTCACATGGAAAGTGTTATTCCTTTTGGCTATCACTTCAGCTCGCAGGGTTAGTGAATTGCAGGCCCTAGTTACCTATCCGCCTTACACTAAGCTCCTGCAGGACCGGGCGGTACTCCGCACTCACCCTAAATTTTTACCTAAGGTAGTTTCTGAGTTTCATATTAATCAATCCATCATACTGCCTATCTTTTTTCCCAGGCCCCACTCCAACTCCGGGGAACAGACTCTGCATACCCTAGACTGCAAACGAGCTCTAGCTTTTTATCTAGACCGTACAGTTGCTCACAGGAAGAGCACTCAATTATTTGTCTCTTTCCATCCTAACAAGTTAGGACATCCTGTGGGTAAGCAGGCTCTTTCCTCCTGGTTGGCGGACTGCATTTCTTTTTGCTATCAGCAAGCTGGCATTCCTTTTCAAGACCATGTGAAAGCACACTCTGTGAGGGCCATGGCGACGTCAGTGGCACACCTTCGATCGGTGCCGCTTCCTGACATCTGCAAAGCTGCAACCTGGAGTTCTCTCCATACCTTTGCAGCCCACTATTGTTTGGACAAAGCTGGAAGACAGGACTCCATCTTCGGCCAATCTGTCTTGCGTAACCTTTTTCCAACGTGATGTACCAACACCCTTCCACCTTCCCGGTAGGGTGCGGATGCCCTTTACCAAATTCCACCCCAGTTGTTGTGCCTGTTGCACGTCATTGGGTGCATTTGGTGCAAGTCAGGACATCCTCAGCTCGGTACTCACCCATTTGTGAGGACAACCATCCTGCTTGTCCTGTGAGAAAGCAAATGTTGCTTACCTGATGTAACAGGTGTTCTCACAGGACAGCAGGATGTTAGTCCTCACGAAACCCGCCCGCCACCCCGCGGTTTTGGGTTTGTTTTGTTTTTACTTTTTAGGCACTGCCTGTAGCTTTGAAAATCAGACTGAAGGGAGACCCCTGCTGGCTGCAGGGTCAGTGCCTTGCTGGGCATGCCCAGTAGGGGCCAGTCAAAGTTCTGTTTAAACTTTGACAGAAGTTTTCCGTGGTGGGCTCCATCCTCGATGTCACCCATTTGTGAGGACTAACATCCTGCTGTCCTGTGAGAACACCTGTTACATCAGGTAAGCAACATTTGCTTTATCCACCTCACTGAAGGCCCACCAAGTCAGAGCAATGGCAGCCTCAGTCGCTTACCTAAGCAACATACCTATCCAGGACATATGTCAAGCCACTACGTAGTCATCACTACATATGTTCACCTCACACTACTGCCTCAACCAGCAGACAGCAGCAGACGCTGTGGTGGGTTGAGCCATCCTTCTAGTTTAGTGTTTGGATAATTACCAGGTTCTTGTGGCCTGGTTTGGCCTCTGTTGGAAACAGGATGCTGGCCTGATGGACCCTTGGTCTGACCCAGCATGGCAATTTCTTATGTTCTTATGAATAACTAAAGAGACTGTCTGCAATGAGGTGCCAGGTTGTGAGCACACCTTACATGAGAACCGGAATGAACTGCATACCACTTCAGGGATCATGTGGCGGCTCAACCTTCCAGCTGGGGACTCCCAGGCAGTATGGCTAATTCAGCCGGCTTATCTGCAGGGAAAATAGCAAGTTTGCTTCCCTTAAATGGTGTTTTCTGTAGATAGCAGAATGAATTAGCCATGCTAACCCACCCACCTCCCTGGACAGTCTCCTAATCATACAGCACAAGCTTGGATAATAAGCTGAGGTAGGCTGGGAGCCGCATGGTGGTGGTCACACACAGGCACATAGAGTAGACCTCTGGGTGCTTTGAGGAGCTCCGCCACCTAGAGGACTTGAGGACATTCCCAGGCAGTATAACTAATTCACCCTGCTATCTACGGAAAACACAGTTTATGGTAAGCAGACTTGCTTATTCCAGAGGAAAGAATGCTGTAGATTTCAAGAGGTGTAAGTGAGGTCAAGAAGTATTTCTTCATAGAAGAGGGAGGAGTATGCATGAAATTCTCCCAGTAGAAGTAGTATAGACAAAATCAGTAACAGAATTCAAGAAAGTATGAGATAAGCACAGAACATCCCTAGTTGTAGAGATGTGAGGAATAAAGTGGAGATTAACTTAGGTCTGTTACTGTACCGAGAATGATACTGGACAGAGTAGGTGAGCCTTTTGATCCTTATCTGCTGTCCTATTCTATGCTTGAATCCAGTCTACAGAATACAGCATATGTACAGCTTTGCAGCATATTTGTATAAATTGGCTACTAGTGTTTGGAAATTGTAAGAGTTTGTTTTTGTTTTCTGTTTAGATGAAGGTTCTCCTGATACACAGTATGTGGATCTGCTGTTAAATCCAGAGCGTTACACCGGTTACAAAGGGTCCTCAGCATGGAGAGTGTGGAACAGTATTTATGAAGAAAACTGCTTTAAGTAATTACACAAATGTTACTATTTTGATTCTGAAATCCATTGTGTACAAATATATGTATGCATATCATTTTTTTTTTCTTTTTAAGGCCTCGGTCTGTCTATCGTCCATTAAATCCTTTGGCACCCAGCAGAGGTGAGTCTTCATTATGTTCTAATTTACTTGCAAAATGTAAATCCTTGTTTAGTTACTTAATTATGTTAATTTGACCACTCATATTTCATTAATATTTTCGGGCATTCCACAATCAAAGTGCCTTTCTGTATCCTTTTTAGATATTAAAATATTAACCTCAAAGGTGTTTTCTCCAACAAGCAAGATGAACCAGCCGCACACATGGGTGATATCTTCCAGTAGTGTTGATGCAGAGCATTTGTTGCAAAGTTTAGAAAAGCCTAAAAGACTTTTCTGAGTAAGCAAGGGACTTTCCAAGCAGCAGCCATTGATACGCAAACCCCGTCAGGCCTTTATTGTTCATGAACCCAGCTGGATGCATGTTACATGATTCTCCTCGTCAGATTTGTGTTCAAGTGAATTTTCACATTTCTTCTTGCTAACATTGGGCTTCTTTGGTTACCTCTCTTCTTATTTAGAGAAGTGTTTCAACCTTTTTCTAATTTGCATTTTCATTTTTAACAGCTACATTGCCCCAGAGTTTTTTTCCCTTACTCTTGTAAGGTTTCCTAGCAGTTCTCACTTAATTTTTCATCACAATTACATCAAAAGCATAGTAGAACAAGGATTGCATTAGATGATTGCCCTAGCTGAGCCTTCTGCACTAATCTTTCACATAAGGCTGTCAAGCTCCAAAGCTAGAGACTTCTGGTCATCTTTAGATTGGTGCCAAAGACCATTGCATTCTTCATTGTCAGTGAAGGTATTGGCATCAAAGGAGCCACACTGCTGGTGGTCCCTCTGCACCAAGGGGTCAATTGGTATCTTCAGAGGAAAGACTCAAAAAGAGAGGTCCAGGAGCAGGGAAACATTTCATTCCTTCCATGTGATGCAGGAGAAGCATTTCTATGCATAGTCACACACTTTTGAGGTTAAACACCTTCCAGTGCTCAAGGCCAAGAGTAGAGTGTTTGATGCTACTGCATTGCCCACTCCAAAGCAGCTCCATCAAGAGTCTCTGCAGCAGGAACCGGTGCCCGCAGAATGGCATCCTTTACTTCAGACCTCTGATCGCTGATGTGCCGTGTACTGGGGAGAATCTCTTCGGAGATAGGGCGAGGGACACAGTGGCCCAACTTCAGGACCATCATGAAACCCTCTAACAACTCTATGCCAGCACTCTGGACCCATAGTCCTTTTCTAGGATGCTGGCAAGACAGGGACAAAAGAAGTCTTTCCTTCGCCAAAGGAAGTACTATCCTCCGCCTCCTCACTCCCATCAACACTATCAGGGCTCCCTCAGCCATCCCAGGCAGCAGAGAGCCCCAGCCAGTGCCTCAGTCAACTCCAGGGATGGGGGTCTTAGGGGGAGCATAGTCCAATTGTCTATATCCTGGACATTGGACCATCTGGAGGCAGGCTGCAGTTCTTTGTGGCCCAGTATAATCTTGGACTAGTGGGTTCTTTCCATCGTCTGTCAAGGGTATCAGTTGAATCAATTGGGTGTTCTGCCAAATTGCCCTTGCACCCATTTTGGGGGCCGATAGAGCATTAGGAGGTACTGCTAGCGGAGCTCTCCTCCCTCTTAATGGCCAGGGTGGTCGAAAACAGGAGGACTCCATCCCATTCTAGAACTAAGGTCGTTGAACAAGTTTCTAAAAAAAAGATAAGTTCAAGATGAGTTCCCTGGGCATCTTGTTCTCCCTTTTAGAAAAAGTGGACTAGCTATTCTCCCTTGACCTAAAGGATGCATACACTTACATCAAGATATTCCCTGGTCATAGGAAGTATCTCCATTTTGTGATGGGAAAACAGCACATCCAGTACCGTATGTTGCCGTTTGGGCTAGCATCAGCCCCATGAGTCTTCACAAAATGACTGGCCGTGATGGCACACCTCTGCATGTTTTCCCATATCTTTACGAATTGCTGGTCAAGAACCCATCTCAGGCAGGGGCCACCAGGTCAATGCACTTGTCCATCCGAGTGTTGGAGTCACTAGGATTAGTTTTAAACTACCCAAAGCCCCATCTCAGCCTGTCACTCCACTTGGACTTTATAAGAGGCCTGCTAGGCAAGACTCGGGCCAAGGCTTTCCTGCCTTGTCAGAGGGCCAGCACCTTGACAACTTTTGTGGCAGAGATTCAGCAGAGCCAGCAGATGTCAGCCTGGCACATGTTGAGACTGTTGGGCCATATGGCCGCAACTATTTGTGTCACTTCATTGGCACATTTACACATGCGCAAAGTCCGATAGACCCTGAGGTTGCAGTGATGCCAGGCCACTTGACGCCTCCAAGATTGCATCTGAGTCACCCCAACTCTCTGGGACCCATTGTCCTGGTGGTGGGTGCTTTCAAATCTGGAACAGGGAATCTCATTTCGAAGCCCCCCTATCCAAATTGACCTAACCATGGATGTGTCCACCCTGAGGTGGGGAGCTCATGTAGATGGGCTCAGCACTCAGGATCTGTGGTCCGCTCAGGAACGCTCTTGTTAGATAAATTTCTTGGAGGTCCAGATGATCAGGTACACACTATGGGCTTTCAGCGATCAGCTGCTCAATAATTGTCCTGATCAAAACAGACAACCAGGTAGCCATGATGTATGTCAACAAGCGGGGGGGGGGGGGGGGATGGAATCGTACCTCCTGTGTCACCCATTTATGAGTACTAACATCCTGCTGTCCTTGGAGAACACCTGTTACAGATAAGCAACTCTGCTTTATGCCCAAATTCAGCTTATGCCATGATAACAGATGTGATAGCATTATTTAGGAAGAACACTTTCTAATACTCGAGCAAAAAAGTAATCGGCAAAAAGAAAAGCTTGGTAAGAATTCATTTGAAATTAGAATGACCACTGCAAGGTTTGCAAACATCCACTTCAAAGCTCTTCGAGCTTAGAGAGAAAGCTCCGCCTTCGTGACATCACGGATGACGTCACCCACTATGCATGGCTAAATGCCCTGCTTATCGACAAAAAACATAAATACCACTTGAGACCAAACCCCACCCCTGGAATCCTATAGACATATGTGGGTAAAAGTACATGCATAGTTGACATACATACAGACATGTAATTTAATCCACATAGAGAGTAGGCAAAAATTAAACAGCCTATTTCTGCAGGTAAAAGAATTTTACCTGAGGATCGGCTTTTATTTTTGCTCTGTCTCTCTGTTCAGCACTGCAAACATATGATATGCGCTCTGCAATTAATAATAATATTCATAATAGGCTTCAAATAAAATACACCTATTTATTGATTTATGAATAATATTAATTGCATAGAGCATATCATATGTTTGTAGCGTTATTTACTGCTCACTTCGTATGAAGCCTTTGACACATCAGCACGTTCATCTGCAACTTGTCAGTAAAAAGGTAAAAAGACGAAAAAAAAATTGAAAAAACTGCCTTTGAAACTGAGAAGAGATTTCTGTGGGGAAAGCCATGATTCTGAGACCCGCCCCCTCCCCTGACATCATCGCAAACGGATCCAGGCAGTTTGAAAGGCGCCAAGCCAGCAGGCGCCGCGCACCGAAGGGGTGCGACAAAGGGGCACTCCCCTTTGTGCACCCTTTGTTTAATATGCTCCTTGTTATACCTTTTGCTTAATTGTTAAGAACTTTGATTTTGATGATTTTATTTTGTAATCTCTTAGCCTCAGGTACAAAAATTTTAGATGGTAAGCCCTTTTAGGGGATAGTGAATTACCTATTGTACCTTATTGTAAACCGATGTGATATCTTTTTGAAATGAACATCGGTATATAAAAATCGTAAATAACAATAAAATAAAACTTCAGTCTCAGCCAGACGTCTCGCATGGCTTCGGGCCAGCAGTATACGGGATGATGTTGATGACAGTCTGGCTAATCTACCATGTAGACCAGACAATTTATTTGGAGACAAATTACAGGCGACTATCTTTAATTAAAGAACAGAATATTGCGGTTCAGTCTTTAATGACTCCCTTAGACACACCATCTATGTCCAGGCGTTATTTTCCTCAATATAAAAGGGGTTGTTGTTACCGGAGACCATATCGCTATTATCAGCCCTATCAATCTAATTATAGGCCTCAGCCTTTCCAGCAACAATGGTCGCAATCTCAATTGCAGGGACAAAGACCACGGCAGAGAAACCAGAGGCCGCATAAACCTCCGGCTGCTCAACAGCCGCCTAAGCAGTCTTTGTAAATTCACCTGCCACAACAGCAGTTTCTGAAGGGGGAAGACTATCTTTCTTCCATTCTCAATGGTCCCATATCACCACGGACCAATGGGTGTTAAGTATTATATCACAGGGATACAGTCTACGTTTCAACTCAATCCCAACGCTTCCTCATCTCATTCAACCCAAGACTCCACTGATTCAAGTTCCATCGCTCCTGAAGGAAATTTCAATCCTCCTTCAACAGAAGGCTGTCTGGTCGGTGCCTTCCAATCAAATGGAGAACGGATTCTATTCCTAATACTTCCTCATCCCCAAAAAATCAGGAGGCCTTCGCCCTATTTTGGATCTTCGAGCACTCAACAAATATCTGGTGAAAGAAAGATTCAAGATGACCTCTCTCAAGACGTCCTCCCTTTTCTTCAAACAAACGACCTTATGTGCTCACTCGATCTAAAGGATGCTTACACTCACATCTCAATTTACAAACGCTGTTGGTGATACCTCTGTTTTCAAGTGGAGAAGCAACACTTCCAGTACCAAGTACTTCCTTTTGGCCTCTCCTCAGCCCCAAGAGTCTTCACAAAATGTCTTGCTGCTGTTGTGGCACACTTACGCAAACAGGGCATAAACATTTTTCCTTATCTAGAAGACTGGTTAATTGTTTCTTGCGATGCCCAGTTGCTACGAAATCATATAGAACGCACACTCCTCTGTCTAGAAAACCTGGGTTGGATAATAAACTACGAAAAATCTCAGCTATATCCAACCCAAAACATTCAGTTCATAGGGGCAATCATCAAAACCCCACTTTCCAGAGCTTTTCTTCCTCCAGAAAGAATCCATATCTTGCTGACTCTTGCTCAGACTCTATTACGTCGGAAAACAGTTCCAGCTCGTCACATTATGTTACTACTAGGTCATATGGCAGCAGCGATACATGTCGTCCAAAACACTCAACTTCACATCAGACGGCTCCAATGGGGCCTAAAATCTCAATGGAATCAACTCACTCAACCACTGTCTCACAAGGTACAGATCATGAACTCCATGAAGAAAGACATCCGTTGGTGGGTTCAACCATTCTTCTTAAAGGAAGTGAGGGAGCCCATTCCAGAACCCCCCTCACCAACTCATTCTCACTACAGATGCTTCAACAAAGGGATGGGGAGCGCATCTCCTCCATATACAAACTCAGGGACTTTGGTCTTCAGACGAACAAAATTTTCAAATAAATTTGTTAGAACTCAGAGCAATAAAAAATTCCCTGCTGGCGTTTCAGACATGGATACGGGAAACATCTGTGATGATCCACACAGACAATCAGGTAGCGATGTTTTATATAAACAAACAAGGTGGATCCGTTCCTTGACTCTTTGCAAGGAGGCGGTTCAGATATGGGAGTGGGCGGAACAGAACAAAATCTTCCTTCAAGCATCCTACCTCCCAGGCCTTGCGAATGCCAGAGCAGATAAACTCAGCAGAGTTTTCCATCCACACGAGTGGTCGCTGAGTCAAATAGAAGCACACAAGATCTTCGCGTCCTGGGGCACTCCAGACATAGACCTTTTTGCGTCTGAAGAGAACTGGAAGGTGAAAAAAATTTGCTCTCTACTTCCCAGCAGATACAGAACATCGCAGGATGCGTTCCTAATCCCGTGGAACACAGGTCTGCTTTACACTTTTCCTCCCATTCTGCTAATCTTGCGCACCATCCAGAAATGTATAGCGGACACGGCTGACTTAATTCTCATAGAGCCTGCATGGCCGAGACAGCCATGGTATGCCTGTCTTTTTCATCTATCCATACAACCCCCAATACCTCTGACAAAGGACCCGTTCCTCCTCTCTCAAGACCAAGGAACCTTAATCCACCCGATGCAATCCTCCCTCCATTTGACAGCATGGAGATTGAACAGCAGATATTACACTCATTGAATCTTTCCTCCGATGTCACAGATGTTCTCGTCGCAGCAAGGAAGCCCTCCACAGACGTAACTATGGTTTCAAATGGAGGCGATACTCGACATGGTGCACACTGAACAAGCTCGACCCCCCTTTTCTTGTCCACCAGCGTCGCTCGTGACTTATTTACATAGTTTATCTCTCTCAGGACTAGTAGTCACATCCATTACAGTTCACCTTAGTGCTATTGCAGCTTACCATCTTTCGGACAAAGATGGATCCATCTCCTCTCATCCTTTAATTTCAAAATTTATGAAGGGTTTGCTACATCTACACCCACCTATTAAGAAACCAATAGTGCCATGGGATGTCAGTTTAGTCCTGGAAGCATTAATGAATCCACCGTTTGAACCCATGTCAACTGCTACACTTAAATTTCTCACCTGGAAAGTCCTTTTCCTGGTAGCTATCACTTCTGCAAGAAGAGTAAGTGAACTGCAGGCACTAGTGATCAATTTTCCATATCTCCAATTTCATCATGATAAAGTAATGTTACACACACATCCTTCCTTTCTACCAAAAGTGGTTTCTGCTTTTCACTTAAATGAAACCATCTCCTTGCCAGTTTTTTGCCCGAAGCCACATTCAGACAATTGACAACGGCTCCTTCATACCCTAGACTGTAAAAGAGCCTTAGCTTATTACAAAAATACCACTGAAACAATTAGACGAACATCGCAATTATTTGTTTCCTTCAACCCAAACAATCCAGGTCAACCAGTTTTGAAACAAACTCTTTCTAACTGGCTAACAGCTTGTATCCAATACTGCTATTCTACAAAATTGACACCTCTTGATGGACCAGTTAAGGTCCATCAAATCAGAGCGACTGCAGATTCCATTGCGCATATCGAAGGAGTACCAATTCAGGACATTTGCAAAGCAGCGTCCTGGTCTTCCATTCAAACAGTCTGCAGCAGATTCCTCATTAGGTTCTGCGATTCTACGGACTGTTTACAAGTCATGATGGCTGTCCACATTCTCTACAGGTTGCAAAAAAAAGAAAAGAGAATAATAAAACAGTTTTTTCTTCAAAAGTTGATTTTTCTCATACATATTTGGGACTCCCACTATGCATGGCTAAAATGCCCTGCTTATCAACGGAAAAAAGCAAGTTTGCTTACCGTAAACGGTGTTTTCCTTAGATAGCAGGGAATTTAGCCATGCATTCCCTCCCACCTCCCTGGACAGCCTTACTTCTTTACAACACCTTCACCAGCATTAGATTGGAAAACCAACTGAGGGAAGCTCGAGGAGCGCGGGAAGTCGAACACATGCGCACTTCAAAGCTCTTCGAGCTTAGAGAAAACTCTGCCTTCGTGACATAACGGATGACATCACCCACTGTGCATGGCTAAATTCCCTGCAATCTATGGAAAACACCGTTTACAGTAAGCAAACTTGCTTCTACATGTTTGATCTAAAAGTAATCCCCTCACAGTACAGCAGACACATGTTCAGATATTTGCATTACTTTTACCTTTAGGGTTTGCCATAATAAATCATCTGTGGGACTTTCCAGACTGCAGGTAGTTTGATTATTGCCTCTAATAGTCCCTGCTCCTTGAAGTTTAAGTCTAGCTAAGACTGACAAAAAAGACAAAAATACAAATAAGAGGCTGTGATTGGGAAGAACTAAACTAGGTAGGTTATAGGCAATGCCCCTACCATTCCATAATTGTGCAGCAGGAGAAACCATATAATTAGCTTGTTGCCGCATATTTAACAAACTACCACAGAATCAACATTTCTGAAAGTTTTCACATAAGAACATAAGAAAATGCCATACTGGGTCAGACCAAGGGTCCATCAAGCCCAGCATCCTGTTTCCAACAGTGGCCAATCCAGGCCATAAGAACCTGGGAAGTACCCAAAAACTAAGTCTATTCCATGTTACCATTGCTAATGGCAGTGGCTATTCTCTAAGTGAACTTAATAGCAGGTAATGGACTTCTCCTCCAAGAACTTATCCAATCCTTTTTTAAACACAGCTATACTAACTGCACTAACCACATCCTTTGGCAAAAAATTCCAGAGTTTAATTGTGTGTTGAGTAAAAAAGAACTTTCTCCGATTAGTTTTAAATGTGCCCCATGCTAACTTCATGGAGTGCCCCCTAGTCTTTCTACTATCCGAAAGAGTAAATAACCGATTCACATCTACCCGTTCTAGACCTCTCATGATTTTAAACACCTCTATCATATCCCCCCTCAGTCGTCTCTTCTCCAAGCTGAAAAGTCCTAACCTCTTTAGTCTTTCCTCATAGGGGAGTTGTTCCATTCCCTTATCATTTTCGTAGCCCTTCTCTGTACCTTCTCCATCGCAATTATATCTTTTTTGAGATGCGGCGACCAGAATTGTACACAGTATTCAAGGTGCGGTCTCACCATGGAGCGATACAGAGGCATTATGACATTTTCCGTTTTATTCACCATTCCCTTTCTAATAATTCCCAACATTCTGTTTGCTTTTTTGACTGCCGCAGCACACTGTACCGACTATTTCAATGTGTTATCCACTATGACGCCTAGATCTCTTTCTTGGGTTGTAGCACCTAATATTCAAGACAATCAGTTTGCCCAGTCTCTCTAGGTCATCGAACCACCCCTGTTTCTTCAGCCTGAACTCACCCTCAGATCCCTCACCTGGTCAGCATTTGGTTATAAAGAATTCTATTCTGATTTACACCACAAAATTAGCAAGTATAAATATGCATAGGTAACAGCTATACATAACTCACTTTTGCAGGTTATAAAATAATGTAAATGCTGGCCCTGCCCTGGTAGGCCCTGGCCTTCTCCTTTTTTATATGAGCAAATGTATTAGCACTTGTGTATGTTTGAGGTTTGTAACATAGCACTTAATGCGAATATGCACTATTTCCTGGCGTGTAGCCAGATGGACTCAGAACGAATGGGTATAGTATGCTCGTGCTAGTAGTTGGAGACGGATCTGACGTCAGCACGGGTATATATACCCCCACAGGAAGCGTAGCAACTCAGTAATTTCTGTCTCCAAAGCAGTTTGGAGAGCCTGCACGCTCGCTGAGCGTGTTTCCAATCTACTTTCTACTTTCTTCTTACTAAAATTTCTACTGCAACATCGAGCCCTGCACTCCTGCGGTGATACCCTTGGGGTCCCTCCCCCAGCAGAGTTTCCCGGGGTGATTTCCGTGATCCCCTGGAGGTTTAAGACCCCGGTCCGGTGGCCGAATCGCGGCAGGGACGTAGCCCCCGGGCGAGGCTCGGACATGGCGAGCGAGGCGCCTCGGTCCCGGCATGGACGAGGCAGCGGGTGCATATCCTCAAACGCGGCGGTGAAGGTACTTGCCCTCTCCCCCCGCAGCCGGAGACCGCCCGGGTTCCAGCCGGGAAGCACCGAGGATCAGGTAAGGCGTACATCTCTTGCCTTTTGGTCTCCGAGGAACCGAGGATCGGCAGCGTGGCCTGTAGGCGGCACGCTGTGGAGGGCGCCATTTTGTTGGCCTTGTTCAGGTATTGAGCGCCCGTGATAGGTGCATGTCTATGACTAAGCGCATATTATATACATCACTGCGTATATTGCTGACCGCTTATTGCTGAGAGCATAGTGAATACCATTGAGCGTGTATTGCTAACCGCTTATTGCTGAGAGCATATTGAATACCATTGAGCGTGTATTGCTGACCGCATATTATTAAGCGCCTGTTATATTAAGCGTATATTGCTGCCGCATATTATTGTGCGCCTGTTATATTAAGCGTATATATTTCTGCCGCATATTATTGCGCGCCTGTTATATTAAGCGTATATTGCTGCCGCATATCATTAAGCGCATACTTTTCAATGGAACAGAACGCCTCAGCGTCTTCAGCGGGGGCGCCTCCTGCCTCCGGCATTAATGCCCTCGGCCTCTGCTCCGCATGCCAGCTTAGAGCCACGCACAGTGAAGAGCCAGACTCCCTATGTGCCCAATGTGAGGAGGCCGCGGGACCCTCGGGCCAGGACCAGTCTCAGCCACGATTTGCTGACAGTTCCCCAGGGGCTACCCCGGATTTAGCGGGCAGTCTCGACCAATCTGGAATCCCGGGGGATCTTGTACCCCGGCGATTAGAGACCGCTTCGATTTCCTGGGTGGATCTCTTTAAGGGGATTCATGCCTTTGTACAGATGCAAACGGCTTCCCGTCCAGGCCCTGCGGTTCCTGCTGTTCCTGCTGTGGCTGCGACTGCGGCGGCTGCTGCTGCGGTTGCGGCTCCAGCGGATCCTGTTCCTGGACCCTCACGCCCTTATCGTGAGCGGAACCTCCCGCCGCTAGACAGTCCGGATCAGTTGGACCAGGAGGTTTCACCGGACGAGTCCAAATTCCTGGACGAAGGGGAAGTTCCCTGAGGGATTGAGCCATATAGAACCATGAGGCGGTTCTTCCCTAAAGAGGATCTCTCCGACCTGGTGTCTCAGTGCCTGGCGGAGTTGGATATTACAGGTCCCAGCGCTACGGTGCCCTCTGCGCAGAACCCCCTGCTGGAAGGTCTTCGTCCTACAGCCCGCCATTTTCCATTCTTGAAAGCAGCACAACAACTGATAGATTTAGAATGGGCTGCACCAGCGGCCTCATTCAAAGGGGGTCGGGCCCTGATGGGCATGTACCCCCTGGCACCGGCTATCCAGGAGTTGCTGGTGTGCCCTCAGGTGGACACCTTGATTAGCGCTGTGGTCAAGCGCACTACCATTCCAGTTGAGTGGGGGGCGGCCCTCAAGGAGCCTCATGACCGGCGACTGGACGCCATTCTGAAACAGACTTTTGAGGTGGCAGCTTTATCTTTGCGGATCGAAACCTGCTGCACAGTGGTGACGCGTTCCTGTTTGTCACAGGTCAGGACAACGCTCCAGCAGCAGACATGGAGTCCGCTCTCTCGTTCCTCACGGATGCGGCATCAGACCTAGTCCGGACAACAGTCAAGGGGATCTCATCCTCCGTAGCCGCCAGGAGGCAGCTCTGGATCCGGAAATGGTCAGCCGATGCTCCTTCGAAGACACGCCTAACCAGATTGCCCTTTAAGGGCTCTTTCCTGTTTGGCAGCGACCTTGATAAACTGGCCAGCACATGGGGCGCCTCTCCAGTACCTCGACTGCTGGAAGATCGGTTCAGAAGGAACCAGCGCGCCTTTCCAAGGCCCTCCAGGGGTAGAAGCTCCCAGCGCTTCATTCCCTACAGGAGTCGCTACCAGGCACCTCGTCCTCAGGCCCGGAATCAGTCCTATCGGACCAAGCAGCGCAAGAGGGGAGCCTGCCCGGGCTCAGGTCCTGGCCGCGCCTCACAATGAGAATCCGCCGATTCATCTGGGGGGATGGAGCCATAGGGGGCAGGTTAACCCTCTTCTACCCCAAATGGGTCGAGATTACGTTGGACCAGTGGGTCCTCGCCATCATCCGATAGGGGTATTATCTGGACTTTCATCACCTCCCTCCGGACAGGTTTGTGGAATCTTCATGTCCCATACACAAGAAGGCAGCATTGGAAGCTACCCTGGCGAGGCTCCTGTCCTTGAAAGCCATCATCCCAGTACCTGCATGGGAAGTGAATTCTGGACACTATTCCATTTATTTCATGGTACCCAAGAAAGGGGGCACCTTTCGGCCCGTACTGGACCTCAAGTCAGTCAATCGATACTTAAGGGTCCCGAGGTTTCGCATGGAAACTCTGCGCTCCGTCAAGACCGCAGTACAGCCAGGAGAATTCCTCACGGCCTTAGACTTGTCGGAAGCCTACCTACATATCCCGATCCATCCGGATCATCAGCGCTACCTTCGCTTCAAGGTTCTAGGACGCCACTTCCAATTCCGGGCTCTGCCCTTCGGGTTGGCCACGTCACCGCGGACCTTCACCAAGGTGGTCGTAGTGGTAGCAGTGGCACTCAGACGGGAAGGAATCCTGGTCCATCCCTACCTAGACGATTGGCTGATCAGGGCGAAATCACGAGAGGAGAGCCATCGGACAACCGACAGAGTGATTGCCCTTCTGGAAAGCTTGGGCTGGGTAATCAACCTCAGCAAGAGTTGCCTACAGCCTTCCCAGTCGCTGGAATACCTGGGAGTACAGTTCAACACCCAGGCAGCAGTCAGTCTCACTACCAAGAGAAGGTTAAAACTTCAGACGCGTATCCGGTACTTGATGGGAGCCAGTCGGCCCATAGCTTGGGATTATCTGCAGGTTCTCGGCCTCATGGCATCCACCCTGGAGGTGGTACCTTGGGCAAGGGCCCATATGAGACCTCTGCAACGCTCCCTGCTCTCTCGCTGGAGCCCCCGTTTCCGGAACTATTCCACGCACCTACCTCTGCCTGCCAGAGTACGGACCCAGTTACGGTGGTGGTTGCAGTCCACCCACATGAGCAGGGGGTCGAAGATGTCCTCCCCCACGTGGACTCTGCTCACCACAGATGCCAGCCTGAGCGGCTGGGGAGCACACTGCGAAGGACTTACCGCACAAGGGCGGTGGAACAGAGAAGAGTCAGCGTGGAACATCAACAGTCTAGAGGCTCGAGCAGTCCGATTGGCATGCCTTCGATTTGCTCACAGACTGAAGAACAGAGCAGTCAGAGTGATGTCCGACAACGCCACCACGGTGGCATACATCAACCGTCAGGGCGGAACCAGAAGCCGACAAGTATCTCTGGAGATCGCCCCACTGATGGCTTGGGCAGAGGCGAATCTTCAGGATATCTCCGCCGTCCACATTGCCGGGAAGGACAACACCACGGCAGACTTCCTCAGCAGAGAAAGCCTAAATCCGGGAGAGTGGCAGCTGTCACCCACAGCCTTCCAGATGATTGTGGATCACTGGGGGATTCCGGACATGGATTTACTGGCGGACAAGTCCAATGCTCAAGTACCCAGATACTTCAGCCGCAAGCGCGACCTGTTCTCCCGCGGAATCGATGCCCTGGTTCAGCCATGGCCTCCAGGGACTCTGCTATACGCCTTTCCTCCGTGGCCTCTGCTGGGCGCCATCATCCACAAGATTCAGAAACACCGGGGCCTAGTTCTTCTAGTGGCACCAGACTGGCCAAGAAGACCTGATAATCTCCTTTTCCTTAGTGTAGACAAATGGACTCAGCATCCCGCCCAGCTGCCTGTGTACATGGGTTTCACTGATTCAAGGTAAGCCATGTCATTTGTTTACATAAGAGCGTCCTCTTTTGCCAGGTGTCGACGCCTTCCGGTTGGGAATGCTGGTGGTCTCCAGCTACTATCAATCGGTCAGGGGAATCCTGTTTCACTATTTCACTGAGCGTCAGTACACACATCCATAACAGCTTTTGCAAGGAAGATTACTGAGTTGCTACGCTTCCTGTGGGGGTATATATACCCGTGCTGACGTCAGATCCATCTCCAACTGCTAGCACGAGCATACTATACCCATTCGTTCTGAGTCCATCTGTCTACACTAAGGAAAAGGAGATTATCAGGTAAGTAATCTCAACATTTGTATGCATATGTGCTTATTTTTACACACAACTCTTAAAATTCAACTTATAATTTAGAAGTTTGGGCACTTACAGTAGCATTGCCCCAACGAACAGAAGGCCCTAGATGGCACATACCAATTAAGCTTATTCCATAGTTCTGGCTCAAATGAACTTTCAAATTTTCAAGCTTATCCACCTTTAAAGATGATATAGGTTCTTCATTAGTGTTTTTGCAGAACTGTGTTGAACTGATAAAACTGATTGTGCATATTAGGTGAAATTTCAGTTTTATTTTAGAAGCTATTCACATTTTTTTCTTTTGATTTTTAGGTGAAGATGATGGTAAGTTGCATTTATTTATTTATTTATTTATTCTGAACTTTTTTTATACCGACCTTCATTTAAACATTTTACTGTTTATTATAGAACTTAAGTATTGATATGCAATCTGTATTAAAAAGCCACATGTAAAGGTAAGTACACACATAAGCAGAGATTGATAATAGAAATAAAAATTGAATTAGTAATCTCCAGAAAGCTTCTCAATGTTGTCTAATAGTTTTTGGAAGAAGGGGGATACTAGTACACCAGATTTCTTGGTTTAGATAATTAGCATTTGGGATCTATATGGGATCTATATGGGATCTATATGTTTCCTCATAACTTGCCATAACTACCGTAAATAAGCCTCCATATATATACTCCATACAATCCATATTTCCTTTCATTATCCGCTGTAACTTTGTAACAATGTTTATCCCTCATTTATTGCCTCTCATGTAAATAATGTTACGTTCCTTTTAATTTCTCAGCTGCTATCTTCTTCCTCCTTTACTTTCCCCCCTCTCCCCCCCCACCCTTTCTCTCAAACCTGCTCCATCCCCCACTCCCTGTTTTTTGTAATTTCCTCCTTTCACAAGTTTATTGTAAACCGGCGTGATGTGCTCGCACGAACACCGGTATATTAAAAGCTGTTAAATAAATAAATAAATAAAATAAATATTTATCATAGAAAAGATCAAGGCAGAAAAACAAAGTACAGAGGCTCTGTGAGATTTGAGCTCTATTACTAGCTACTATGGCTTGGTTTTCTTTCAGGAACTCTAAATAGTTCCAATCATCTATATCTGTGTGTTACATGTCTAATTTTTGTAATATGTTTGTCAGACAGACATTCTATCTTGCTTCAATTAAAGTAAATTTTAAATATTGTTTAAAAAAAGTAGCTGCAAATATAATTGTCAGAGAGGAGAAATGGCACGTAACACCTTGGAGAAGAGAAAACATTAAATGCAAATGTAAACTCAAAACAGGTCCTAAAATGAAATGTAATGATGCTGGTGCTAGGCGAGTTCCCACTTGGGCCATGCTTGGACCTGCTGTAGCCTCCACCTTGAAGATTATATGTTGCAGCAAGGCCACCCTATAAAAATCTCCCTCACAGGTTACTCCCTGCCTCAGCGGGGAATCTTTACTGAATGTGGCCCCTTGTCTTTGTATTCCTTGCCTAGTGTCCCTGTTCTGGGATTCCTTGTTCTTGTATGCTTTGCCTGGTTCTTTGCACTGTTTTAGGCCTTTCAGTGGCATTTCTTGCCTGCGTGTTCCTAGCTTTGCTCCTGTCCTTTGTTAGGCCTTCCAGTGGCCCCCACTTGTCCATGTGTTTCCCTTGTGCTATCTGTTCTGTGCTTTATCTGGTTCCTTGTTTGGTCTCTGGACCTACTGTGTACAATTCTGGTCACCACATCTCAAAAAAGATATAGTTGCACTAGAGAAGGTACAGAGAAGGGCGACCAGAATGATAAAGGGGATGGAACAGTTCTCTTATGAGGAAAGCCTAAAGAGGTTAGGGCTGTTCAGCTTGGAGAAGAGATGGCTGAGGGGGAGGATATAATGGAAGTCTTTAAAATCATGAGAGGTCTAGAACGAGTAAGTGTGAATCGGTTATTTACTCCTTTAGATAATACAAGGACTAGGGGGCACTCCATGAAGTTAGCAAGTAAAACATTTAATCTGAGAAAATTATTTTTGACTCAATGCACAATTAAGCTCTGGAATTTGTTGCTTGATGATGTGGTTAGTGCAATTAGTATAGCTGCGTTTAAAAAAAAGTTTGGATAAGTTCTTGGAGAAGTCCATTAACTGCTATTAATCATGTTCACTTATGGAATAGCCACTGCTACTACTGGCATGAGTAGCATGGGATCTACTTAGTGTTTGGGTACCTGCCAGGTACTTGTAGCCTGGATTAGCCACTGTTGATGGACCCTTGGTCTGACCCAGTATGGCAATTTCTTATGGTCTTACCCTTCCTTATGCTTATTTATTAGTCCCTGTCTTGTCAGTGCTCACTCCTGTTTGTGTTCAGAATGACCAGGTCACCTTCCTGTCCCCTTGCTTCTCACTGCCTGCCGGTTCCAGTGGGTTCTCTGTCCCTGACCCTGCCCATCGCCCTCCATAACACCTGCCAGCCACCAGCACTGGAGGGCCCACCTCAGAGGGAAGGTGATTGATTAGGCAAAAGACCTACACCTGTCCTGCTTGCTCCTGACTCCTGCAACTTAAGGAGAACCTTCAAATTGGCCAGCACGGCAATAACACGAAAACATTATCTGCCTATTTATTGCATTTGACAGAGGGAGAAAACTGTTTCTGCAGAGCTCAATAAGAGATTTTAACACTCAGTGCTTGCTTGTAGGTAGAATATTCTCAAGGCTTTGCAGAAATTGCAAAAGAATTGAGTCTGTTTTTAAAATCCTCTGAACAGGTATGATAACTGGTAA
Organism: Rhinatrema bivittatum; assembly: GCF_901001135.1. Lineage (NCBI taxonomy): Eukaryota > Metazoa > Chordata > Amphibia > Gymnophiona > Rhinatrematidae > Rhinatrema > Rhinatrema bivittatum. The sequence goes on from NC_042617.1 coordinate 154,208,156, forward strand.
TTTTACCTGGTTATCAGTCAAATTTTCAGGTGTACCTAACTGGCTAAGGTTACAGGTGATAATTCCCCTAAATCTAGCTGAACAAAATGTATCCGGCTAGATTTAGGTCTGCTGTTTGTGCACTGGGGTTGTCTAGCTAAATTTAGCTAGTTAGCATTGAAAATACATGTTAACTAGATAACACTCTCTAAAACCCACCCCAGAAACATCTCTGGCTCCCTCCCCTTTTTTGCCTCCCTAAATTTGTGTCTTGCACATTTAGCCAGACAAATTTAGCAGCTCAGCAGGGAGATATTTATATTCAGGTAGACCTAGCCTTAAATGTTTTGAAAATCTACCCCTTAGTCTACTTTTCTTGAATCTATTCACTTGCTGCAGAGAAATGTCAACTCCTTAATGTTATATTGTATTGGAACTAGAGCTATGAATGCATATTTCAAATTTTAATGGTATGTTATATGCAATGTTGTGATTTTCAGCACTATTTAAATGATGCTATAAATCATGTATATGTCTCAAACTTTCAGCCAGGTGCACTATAAGTAATCAGGTATGCTGTATGCTCCTACCCTTCCAGTCCGGGTTAACAAGGTATTTTGTGCACATACCTGAGTCTCAACTTGATACAACATGCAGGTATGCATAGAATGTATGTATCTATTAAATCAGTGTGCCCCCCCACCATTATTCCTTCTTGATGCACTCAACAACAGTTCCATATTTCCCCCCTCAATAGTCAACAACTCCTCTATACACTCTTAAGCTAATTTCATGATTATACCCCACGTATCCCGCTCATTAAAAAACCCAGCTTTCTTTCATTGCACAGGAGAAAAATTATTGGGTAAAATATTTCAGTGAATGGGAGGTACAGTATTTGAACTCCATTAGATGACTTGATTTGTGGGTTTGCTTGGTTCAAAAGGCTAAACTTTCTTACATGTATGGCCTCCTGAACAATATACCTAGGGAGGATAATTTTCAAAAGGAAGTCTGCAAGTAAAACACTAATTTACATACAAGTGCCTTTTTAAAAAATTTACTTCTCAATATGCAGGTAAACATATATGCATATGCCATGTTTCTCTGAGGACAAGCAGGATGTTGGTAGTCACACATGAGTGACATCATCAGATAGAGCCCCAATGTGGAAAACTTATGTCAAAGTTTCAAACACTTTGACTAGGCACACTGAGCATGCCCTATATCATGCATTTATACGGGGTCCCTCTTCAGTCTCTTCTTTTCCGCGGAGCTGTAAGCCTCATGATCTGATTGGGCTCACTTTGGCTGTTTCTGGCCTAGTGGAAAACCTTTTTCTTTCATCATGGTTTTCTGTATCATTCTATGAACGGGCTCCTCTCAGTGCCTCCCCGTAGTATCCTAGTCGGGGTTTTCGGCATTCCTAGTAAGTTTCCTTTTGCGGTTGATTCCCCCCCACAGCAGCAGTGCTCTGGTACTTGCCAGCCATCAAAGGTGGCCACCTTTTTCGTGTCTACGACACCTTTTCTTTCGTTCCATCATGACTACATCTGGTTTTCATTGATGCCCCTGGTGCCCGAGGATCAAATCCATTACGGATTCTCACAAGATATGTGTCCTCTACCTGGGGGCATTGCATGACGTCTGGGTTTGTCACTTGTGCGCATAAATGACCCCAAAGAGACGTAGTCTTAGACTCATCAAGATTGATTGGCTCTTCGGGTCGAGGAAGTCCAAGCCATCAGCACCAGTGAACAGCACGCCATTAACATCGGCGGGATCATCGGTGCTGTCCGCGGATACGGGTGCTGAAGACTGACCGTTGTCTATCTTTTGAGCTGAGGATGCCGGGTTCATAGTCTTCAGCCTTGGCATTGGGGAAAGATGGGGCTGATCATCAAAGAAAACTTAAGCATCTGCACCAGTCCCTGTCGATGTATGGGGATGCATCGGCTTTTTCCATGATACCCATGACGTGATCCCACAGCGAGGAGGGTCTATCCTCTATCAATGCCAGGGATATGTGACTGTCTCCACCAGTCTTGGTGCCAGTCACTGATCCACCTCATGGGTCTGAAGGTCTGGCCACCCCTCCTTCCTCCCAGTCAGTGTTGGCATCAGTGGTGCTTGAGGAGGAGCGGGAGCATAGAGTCCAGCTGGCAGTGGATCATGCGCTACAGGGCACTGGGCCTATGGCACTGGAGCCAGTGCTGCCCATTATCCTACTGTTACTGGAGAAGCTTACCGTGCTTATTGGTGCGTTACTGTCCTAGCTGGGGCTGGTTAACAGGATGGCAACAGTGCCCAGCGGGGCACCAAGCTTTTGATACGGTCCCGAACAGGAGGCTAGTAAATAAAACGAGAAGCTTGGGAGTGAGTGCCAAGGTGGTGGCCTGGATAGCAAACTGTATGATGGTCAATGGAACTTGCTCGGAAGAGAGAGCAGTGATGAGCAGAGTGCCGCAAGGGTCTGTGTTGGGACCGGTCCTGTTCAATATCTTCGTGAGGGACCTAGCGGATGGGATAGAAGGTAAGGTTGTCTATTTGCAGATGATACTAAGATTTGCAACAGAGTGGACATGGAAGGAGCGGAGAGAATGAGACGGAATTTAAGGAAGCTAGAAGACTGGTTGAAGATATGGCAGCTGAGATTCGATGCCAAGAAGTGCAAAGTCATGCATATGGGGTGAGGAAATCCAAAAGAAATGTATTCGATGGGTGGTGTAGGGCTGATGTGCACAGAGCAGGAGAGAGACCTTGGGGTGATAGTGTCTAACGATCTGAAGTCGGTGAAACAATGCAACAAGGTGATAGCTAAATCCAGAAGAATGCTGGGCTGCATAGAGAGAGGAATATCGAGTAAGAAAAGGGAAGTGATTATCCCCTTGTACAGGTCCTTGGTGAGGCCTCACCTGGAGTACTGTGCTCAGTTCTGGAGACCGATCTCCAAAGGGGCAGACACAGGATGGAGGCGGTCCAGAGAAGGGCTACCAAAAAGGTGTATGGTCTTCATCGAATGCCTTATGAGGAGAGATTGAAGAATCTAAGTATGTATACCCTGGAGGAAAGGAGGAGCAGGGGGGATATGATACAGACCTTCAGATACTTGAAAGGTTTTAATGATCCAAAGTCAATGACAAACCTTTTCCGTTGCAAAAAAATCAGCAGAACCAGGGGTCATGATTTAAAACTCCAGGGAGGAATTCTCAAAACCAATGTCAGGAAGTATTTCTTCACAGAGAGGGTGGTGGATGCCTGGAATGCCCTTCCGAAGGAAGTGGTGAAGACTAAAACTGTGAAGGATTTCAAAGGGGCGTGGGATAAAGTCTAGACGATGTGAATGAAGAGAAGAGGCATGGGGGGTGGATTGCGGGAATGACGGCTTCTACCTGGAGATAATACCTTTATTCAATAAACATACACACGGTTAATGCGACTCCAACATTGCTCTATGCTTCAACGGCAAGAGGGAATGTGGAAAATAGGATTTCCTGGCGTGTAGCCAGATGGACTCAGAACGAATGGGATAGTATCCGCGTGCTAGCAGTTGGAGACGGATCTGACATCAGCACGGGGTATATATATCCCCACAGGAAGCGTAGCAATTTAGTAATTTCCGTCTCCAAAGCAGTTTGGAGTGCCTGCACACTAGTTGAGCGTGCTTTCCAAGACTACTTTAATTTTTCTCTTTTCTTATCATTCTAGATTCTACTTTGTTTTTCCTGTCTATTCGACTTTAGAGCCCCGCGCTCCTGCGGTAGATACCCAAGGGTTCCTCCCCCAGTTGAGCTCCCGGGGTGATTGCCGTGCTCCCCCGGCGGTGGAAGTCCTCGGTCCTGCCGAAGCGCGGCAGTGACACAGCCCCCGGGCGAGGTTCGGGTGAGGCATACGAGGCCCTCGGTCCCGGCGTGGACGAGGTAGCGGGTGCATATCCTCTATTGCGGCGGTGAGGTGGTCCCTTCCCCCGCAGCCGGAGACCGCCTGAGTTCCAGCCGGGAAGCGCCGAAGCGGGTAAGGAGTACATCTCTTCCTACGGGTCTCCGAAGCGCAGAGGATCGGCGGCGTGGCACGCCGTGGAGGATGCCATTTTGGGGCCCTGTTCAGTACTCCGTGCCCGTAATAGGCGCGGCTTTCTTCCTCCTTGTGCGTATATGGCTTTGTTTGACTGCCACTGAGCGTATATCGCTAGCCGCATATTGCTGAGGGCCTATTGAATGCACTTTGAGCGTATATGAATAACCGCTTATTACTTAAAGCCTATTGAATGCAAATTGTGTGTATATTGCTGACCGCTTATTACTGAAAGCCTATTGCATGCAAATTGAGCGTATATGGATGACTGCTTATTGTTGAAAGCCTATTGAATGCAAACTGCGTATATTGCTGACCGCTTATTGCTGAAAGCCTATTGAATGCAAACTGTGCGTATATTGCTGACCGCTCATTACTGAAAGACTATTGAATGACAATTGAGCGTATATGGCTACCCGCTTATTGCTGAAATATTGCTATTGAATTCCATTGTGCGTATATCGCTGCCTGCATATTGCTGAGTGCCTATTGCATAACATTGAGCTGGTTTCTTGGCCGCCTATTGCTGTGCACACGTTGAGCGCCGGTTGTATTAAGCACCTATTGCTGCCGCATATTGTTGCTGTACGCCTGCTGTATTAAGCGCCTATTGCTACCGCATATTATTATTGAACGCCTGTTGTATTAAGCGCCTATTGCTGCCGCATACTATTATTGAGCGCCTGTTGTATTAAAGCGCCTATTGCTACCGCATATTATTATTGAACGCCTGTTGTATTAAGCGCCTATTGCTGCCGCATACTATTCTTGAGCGCCTGTTGTATTAAGCGCTTGTTGCTGCCGCATACTGTTATTGAGCGCCTGTTGTATTAAGCGCCGGTTGCTGCCGCATCCTATTATTCAGCGCCTGTTGCATTCAGCGCATATCGTTCAATGGATCAGAATACAGCAGAGTCTTCAGAGACGGCGCCGCCTGCTTCAGGCATTGCAGCCCTTGGCCTCTGCTCTGCATACCAGCTTAGGGCCACGCGCAGTGATGAGCCAGACTCTCTATGTGCCCAATGTGAGGAGGCCATGCGACCCTCAGGCCAGGACCGGTCTCAGCCATGGTTTGTGGACAGTTCCCCAGGGGCTACCCCGGAGTTAGGGGGCAGTCTCGACCACTCAGGAATCCCGGGGGAGCTTGTACCCCGGCGATTAGAGGCTGCTTCCATTTCCTGGGTGGATCTCTTTAAGGGGATTCATGCCTTCGTACAGATGCAAACGGCTTCCCGTCCAGGCCCTGCGGTTCCTGCTGTTCCTGTGGTTCCTGCGGTGGCTGCGCCTGCGGCGGCTGCTGCAACTGCTGCTGCGGTGGCGGCTCCTACGGATCCGGTTCCTGGACCCTCACGCCCTTATCGCGAGCCATATAGAACCATGAGGCGGTTCTTCCCTAAAGAGGATCTCTCCGACCTGGTGTCTCAGTGCCTGGCGGAATTGGATATTACAGGTCCCAGCGCTACGGTGCCCTCTGCGCAGAACCCCCTGCTGGAAGGTCTTCGTCCTACAGCCCGCTATTTTCCATTCTTACAAGCGGCACAACTACTAATAGATTTAGAATGGGCGGCACCAGCGGCTTCCTTCAAAGGGGGTCGGGCTCTGCAGAGCATGTACCCATTGGCACCGGCTATCCAGGACCTGCTGGCGTGCCCTCAGGTGGACGCCTTGATTAGCGCTGTGGTCAAGCGCACTACCATTCCAGTTGAAGGGGGGACGGCCCTCAGGGAGCCTCATGACCGGCGACTGGAAGCAATTCTGAGACAGACCTTTGAGGTGGCGGCTTTATCTTTGCGGATCACCACCTGCTGCACAGTGGTGACGCGTGCTTGTTTGTCACAGGTTAGAAACAACGCTCCGGCGGCGGACATGGAATCCGCTCTTTCGTTCCTTACAGATGCGACATCTGACCTGGTCCGGACAACAGCTAAAGGGATTTCATCCTCCGTAGCTGCCAGGAGGCAGCTCTGGATCCGGAGATGGTCAGCTAATGCGCCTTCTAAGACACGCCTCACCAGATTGCCCTTCAAGGGCTCCTTTCTATTTGGCAGCGACCTTGATAAACTGGCCAGTACATGGGGTGCCTCTCCAGTGCCCAGATTGCCAGAAGATCGGTTCAGAAGGGGCCAGCGCGCCTTTCCAAGGCCCTCCAGGGGCCAGAGTTCCCAGCATTTCGTTCCTTACAGGGGTCGCTACCAGGCACCTCGTCCTCCGGCCAGGACTCAGTCCTTTCGGACCAAGCAGCGCAAGAGGGGAGCAGGCCCGGGCTCGGGTCCCAGCCGCGCCTCCCAATGAGAATCCGCCGATTCATCTGGGGGATGGAGCCATAGGGGGCAGGTTAACCCTCTTCTACCCCAGATGGGTCGAGATTACGTCGGACCAGTGGGTCCTCGCCGTTATCCGGGAGGGGTATTATCTGGACTTTCATAATCTCCCTCCGGACAAGTTTGTGGAATCTTCATGTCCCATACACAAGAAGGCAGCATTGGAAGCTACCCTGGTGAGGCTCCTGTCCTTGAAAGCCATCATTCCAGTACCTGCCTGGGAAGTGAATTCTGGACATTATTCCATTTATTTCATGGTACCCAAGAAAGGGGGTTACCTTTCGGCCTGTCCTGGACCTCAAGTCAGTCAAGCAATACTTACGGGTACCGAGGTTTTGCATGGAAACTCTACGCTCCGTCAAGGCCGCAGTACAGCCAGGAGAATTCCTCACGGCATTTGACCTGTCAGAGGCATACCTGCATATCCCGATCCATCCGGATCATCAGCGCTACCTACGCTTCAAAGTTCTAGGCCGCCACTTCCAGTTTCGGGCTCTGCCCTTCGGGTTGGCAGCATCACCACGGATATTCACCAAGGTGGTAGTAGTGGTAGCGGCGGCACTCAGGCGGGAAGGAATTCTGGTCCATCCCTACCTAGACGACTGGCTGATCAGGGCGAAATCACGAGAGGAGAGCCTTCGGACAACCGACAGAGTGATTGCCCTTCTGGAAAGCTTGGGCTGGGTAATCAACCTCAGCAAGAGCTGCCTACAGCCTTCCCAGTCACTGGAATACCTGGGAGTACAGTTCGACACCCGGTCAGACACAGTCAGTCTCACTACCAAGAGAAAGTTGAAACTTCAGCAGCGTATCCAGTATTTGATGGGAGCCAGTCGGCCCATAGCCTGGGATTATCTGCAGGTTCTTGGTCTCATGGCATCCACCCTGGAAGTGGTACCTTGGGCGAGGGCCCATATGAGACCTCTACAACACTCCCTGCTCTCTCGCTGGAGCCCCCGTCTACGGAACTACTCCACGCGCCTTCATCTGCCAGCCAGAGTGCGGACCCAGTTACGGTGGTGGTTGCAGTCCAACCACATGAGCAGGGGGTCGAAGATGTCATCACCCACGTGGACTTTGCTCACCACAGATGCCAGCCTGAGCGGCTGGGGTGCACACTGCGAAGAACTCACCGCACAAGGGCGGTGGAACAGAGAAGAGTCAGCGTGGAACATCAACAGTCTAGAGGCCCGGGCAGTCCGATTGGCATGCCTTCGATTTGCTCACAGATTGAAGAACAGAGTAGTCAGAGTGATGTCTGACAACGCCACCACGGTGGCATACATCAACCGTCAGGGCGGAACCAGAAGCCGACAAGTATCTCTGGAGATCGCCCCACTGATGGCTTGGGCAGAGGCGAATCTTCAGGACATCTCCGCCGTCCACATTGCCGGGAAGGACAATACCACAGCAGACTTCCTCAGCAGAGAAAGCCTAAATCCGGGAGAGTGGCAGCTGTCACCCACAGCCTTTCAGATGATTGTGGATCACTGGGGGATTCCAGACATGGATTTACTGGCGGACAAGTCCAATGCTCAAGTACCCAGATACTTCAGCCGCAAGCGCGACCCGTTCTCACACGGAATCGATGCCCTGGTCCAGCCGTGGCCTCCAGGGACTCTGCTATATGCCTTTCCTCCGTGGCCTCTGCTGGGCGCCATCATCCACAAGATTCAGAAACACCGTGGCCTAGTTCTTCTAGTGGCACCAGACTGGCCAAGAAGACCCTGGTACGCAGACATGAGAAGACTCTACTGGCAGGGGAGCCTCTTCCCCTGCCTCCTCTCCGGGACCACCTTCGTCAAGGTCCCATCCTCCACGAGGATCCAGCTCAATTCTCTCTTACGGTTTGGCCATTGAGAGGGCTAGACTGAAGAAAAGAGGTTACTCGGAGCCCGTGATAGATACTCCTCCAAGCTCGTAAGATTTCCACGTCCCTCACCTACGTAAGGATCTGGAGAGTGTTTGAAGCATGGTGCGACACTCATGGCACCAATCCACATGCGACCACAATCCCTATTGTGTTGGATTTCCTGCAGGATGGATTTCAGAAGGGTCTCTCCCTCAGCTCCATCAAAGTTCAGGTGGCTGCGCTGTCTTGCTATGGTCCCAGGAGGGATGGCAAGACCGTCGCCAAGCACCCAGATGTTTCTCGCTTCCTGCAAGGAGTCAAGCATATTCGTCCGCCACTAAAGTGGCCTGTGCCCTTATGGAACCTCAATCTTGTTTTCGATTTCCTCGCGGGATCTACCTTCAGACCCCTTCGGGGACTGTCTCTCCGTTCTCTAACCTTGAAGATGGTGTTCCTATTGGCGGTATGTTCGGCACGCCGCATCTCAGAGCTACAAGCACTGTCCTGCCTTGATCCCTTTCTCAGAATCACTCCTGAGGCTATCCATCTTCGTACGGTTTCCTCCTTTCTACCTAAAGTGGTTTCACAGTTTCATCTTAACCAAACCATATCCTTGCCTACCACGGCGGGTTTGAAGAAATCTGAAGAAGGGCGGTTATTACGCCATCTCGACATTGGCAGATTGCTGCCCAGATATCTGGAAGTGACACAAGAAATACGAAAGACGGACCATCTGTTCGTCCTGCACAGCGGGAGGAAGCAAGGTGAAGCGGCCTCGCGGCCCACCATAGCCCGCTGGATTAAAGAAGTTATCAGAGCAGCTTACGTGGAGGCCGGGAAGTCTCCGCCTCTACAAGTCAAGGCTCATTCTACCAGAGCACAAGTGGCATCTTGGGCAGAATCCAGGATGCTGTCGCCTGCAGAACTCTGTAAAGCGGCGACGTGGTCCTCCCTCCATACCTTCTCCAGGTTCTACCGTCTGGATGTCCAGGCCAGGGAGGACTCAGCATTTGCGAGGGCGGTCTTACATGGTCCTCAGGCAGCCTCCTGCCCAGGCTGGGAGTAAAGCTTTTGTACATCCCATTCGTTTTGAGTCCATCTGGCTACACGCCAGGAAATGTTGAGATTACTTACCTGATAATCTCCTTTTCCTTAGTGTAGACAGATGGACTCGGCATCCCGCTCAGCTGTCTGCGTACATGGGTTTCACCGATTCAAGGTAAGCCATGGCATTTGTTTACATAAGAGCGTACACTCTACCAGGTGTCAACGCCTTCCGGTTGTGAATGCTGGCGGTCTCCAGCCACTGTCAATCGGTCAGGGGAATCCTGTTTCACTTTTCACTGAGCGTCAGTACACACATCCATAACAGCTTTTGCAAGGAAGATTACTAAATTGCTACGCTTCCTGTGGGGATATATATACCCCATGCTGACGTCAGATCCGTCTCCAACTGCTAGCACGCGGATACTATCCCATTCGTTCTGAGTCCATCTGTCTACACTAAGGAAAAGGAGATTATCAGGTAAGTAATCTCAACATTTGCATTCACAAAAAAGAGGGGAGTAGCTTGCTTATTACGGCGGTTACTACCCCAAACCAAATAATGCCTGATACTTCACTTTCACTGCATATCCAGCATAGCTCACTGCTTCAACAGCAGGGGGGAATGAAGAAAAGATGATTTATATTCAGACAACCAACAAGGACTGAATTACATAGTCTGGATAAGCAAATAAGCATGGGTGTAGCTTGCTTGTTCGGCGGTTACTACCCCGAAGCAATTAAACATGATACTTCACTTGGAATACATATCCAGCGCAGCTCACTGCTTCAACGGCAGGGGGGAATGAAGTAAAGTGGAATTATACTCAGACAACCAACAAGGACTGAATTGCACAGGCTGGGTAAACAAATAAGCGTGGGAGTAGCTTGCTTATTGTGGCAGTTACAACCCCTAACCAATTAAGCTAGATACTTCAGTTAGATGCAGCTCCAGCACTACTCTCTACAGCAATGGCAGGGGTGGAAGTGAAATAGAACCAAAAAGTTACTAAAGGCCAAGAGTAACAGATAAGTATGAGAAAAGAATAAGTGTGAAAGCTTGCTGGGCAGACTGGATGGGCCGTTTGGTCTTCTTCTGCCGTCATTTCTATGTTTCTATGTTGAGGCCTCCCCCTACCAATTGTCGTTGCTTGTTCCTCTGAGGAGGAAGCTCCAGCAAGGTTGGCAGTTCTACCGGTGTCTACACCTCTGGATGAAGAATGAGCTCCTAGGGCCCATCCCCTTTAGCATACAGTGAGAATGAGGGTCTCTGACACCTGGTGGGAGGATCCAACAGAGTAGTTCTCCGAGGGCTCTGATGGTCTCCGATCACACCCTTCTCTTTCAGATGAGTGGAGGAAGTCCTCACTTGAGGATTTGACCTTCACAAGGTTTGTGAGGGTGATCACAGAAGCCATCCCATTTCAACTTTTAACAGGAAGATTCCAGGCACAAAATGCTTGAGATCCTCCAGTTTGTGGAGCCTCCTAAGGAGATTGAGGCGGTCCCAGTACATGAGATCTTTAAGGAGGTGCTGCTGAGGATAAGGGAACACCCCCTCACAGTACCTCCTGTTAAAAAGAAGGTGGACGGGGTCTACCTCATCCAGAAGGCCTCTGTCTTCGATAAGAGTCAGCTGCCCCATCAGTCGGTGGTCGAATCCGCTCACATGAGGGCCAAGCCTTGCTGACCCATTTCTCTGTGCCCTCAAGGAAGGTCCACAGAGAAATGGATGCTCTTGGGAGGAAGGTGTTCCAAGGCTCCATGCTTATTACCTGCATTGCTGCCTACCAGCTCTACATGAGCCGGTACTCGCAGGACATCTGAAATCAAGTGCAGGAGGTGGCTGAGCAGCTGTCTCTGCAGCAAGACATCCTCATGTCACTGGTGCAGAAGGGTCTGGAGTGCGGAAAACATGAGGTCCATGCGACTTAGTGTTTTCGAAATGGCATAGAGAATCTCTTCAGCGGGAATCAGAGCCCGCAGAATGGCATGACTGTGGGTCTTGGATCTCTGGCCTGAGGTACAGGAACAACTTGTTGACGTGCTGTGTACTGCAGAGAGGCTCTTCAGAGAGAGGGTGAGGGATGCTGTGGCCCAACTTCGGGAACACCATGTCAGACCCTACAACAGCTCAGTACTCCAGACTCCTCCACTACTCTGGACCTGTCTTCCTCATCGAGGGCCAAGGAAGTCCTTTTGCCAGAGGAAGTAATCCTTGCTCCTCCACCGCCTCACTCCTGTGGCCATTCCAGGCAGCAGAGAGCCCCCAAATCCCAGCTAGTTCCTCAGTCAACTCTGGAGATGGGGTTTTGACTGGACTGTAGGGGAATGTAAGCTAGTTTGCCCATACCTGGAACTATGGACTCTCCGGTCAGGGGCAGGCTACAGTTCTTTGCGAACCAGTGGCCCAGTGTAACTTCAGACCAGTGGGTTCTGTCCATCATAAGCCAAGGGTACTAGTTGAATCTATTGGGTGACCCACCAAATCGCCCTCCGTGTCCATATTGGGAGCGAGCCGCACATCAGGAGGTACTACAAGCATTGCTCTCCTCCCTCTTAACGGCCAGAGTGATCGAGCCCTTGCCATCAAGGCAAAGAGGGCAGGGATTCTACTCAGGTATGTATGATTCCAAAGAGAACAGGACTCTGTCCCATCCTAGACCTAAGGGCCTTGAACAAGTTTCTAAAAAGAAAAGTTAAAGATGCTTTCCCTGGGCACCTTGATTCCCCTTTTGCAAAGCTCCCTCGACCTAAAGGATGCATATACTCCTATCGAGATCTTCCTCGGTCGCAGGAAGTATCTCCAATTTGTGGTGGGAACACAGCACTTCCAGAACAGAGAGTTGCTGTTCCGGCTCGCATCTGCTTCACAGGTCACCTCTGCAGACTGGGAGTGCATGTATTCCCATATCTGGACAATTGACTGGTCAAGAGCACGTCTCAGGCAGGGGTCATGAGGTCAATGTGCTTGACCAGTCAGGTGTTGGGGTCACTAGGGTTTGTTCTCAATTACCCAAACTCCCATCTTTGCCTGTCACCTAAATTGGTCTTCATAGGAGCCCTACTAGACTCTGCTCAGTCCAAGACCTTTCTGCCTCACCAGTGAACCCTCACCATGGCGGCTAATGTGATAGATTCAAGAGCCAGCACAGGTGTCAGCCTGGCACATGATGTGGCCATATAGCCCAACAACCTCAACTTTTCATATTACTCCCTTGGCACATGTGCAGAGCCAATGGATCCTGAGGTCACAGTGGTGCCAGGCCACTTAGAGCTTCCAGGATTGCATCCAAGTCACCCCATCTCTCCGGGACTCATTGTCCTGGTGGCGGGTACTTTACTGGAACAGAGGATCTCCTTTCCTAGTTTTCCTATTCAAATTGTCCTAACCACGGTTGCATTTACTCTGGGGTGGGGAGCTCATGTAGATGGGCTCTGTACCCAGGGTCTTGTCAAATCAACTTCCTGGAGATTCAAGCAAACAGGTACGTGCTATGGGCTTTCAGAGATCAACTGTTCAACAAAGTTGTCCTGATCCAGACCAACAACCAGGTAGCCATGTGATACATCGTCAAGCAGGGAAGCACGGTTTCATACTTCCTCTGTCAGTGGTCCAGATGGCAAACCAGCCTTGGATGCCCTCACCCGTTATTGGGGCAAAGGTCTTCTGTATGTGTATCCTCTGATTCCCTTAGTAGCGAAGACTCTCATGAAACTTCCCAGATCTCATCACGCCAAGCCAAGACCAAGTCAGGCTATGGCATCCCAACCTCCAGGCCCTGTGGCACACAGCCTGATGTTGAGTGGTTAATCTTACAGCTGCTTGATCTTTCAGAGCAGTGGTCCCCAACCCTGTCCTGGGGGCCCACTAGCAAGTCGGGTTTTCAGGACATCCACAATGAATATGCATGAGAGAACATTTGCATGCACTGCCTCATAACATGCAAATTTTCTCTTATGCATATTCATTGTGGATGTCCTGAAAACCCGATTGGCTAGTGGGCCCCCAGGACAGGATTGGGACCATTGTTTCAGAGGATGTCTCTGGTGCTGGTGGCTTCTAGAAAGCCATCCATTAGAAAGTCCTATGGATTGAAGTGGAGGAGGTTTTCCATATAGTGTGAATAGATGGCGGTTACTTCAGCACACAGGGTCAGCAAGCTCCAGGCCTTAGTGACTTATCCACCTTATACTAAGTTTTATCATAACAGGGCGGTCTTGCATATGCACCCTAAATTCCTGCCTAAGGTGGTGATGGATTTCCATTTTAATCAGTTTATTATCCTGTCAATATTCTTTACCAGGCCCCATTCACACCAAGGCAAACGAGCACTGCACAGTTTGAACTGCAAGCGAGCCTTTTCCTTCTGTCTGGCATGGACAGAAGCCCATAGACAGTCCACCCAACTTTTTGTTTCTTTTGATAAGAATAATTTGGGCGTTGCCATTGCCAAACACACTATCCAGTTGGCTAGCGGATTGCATCTCCTTCTGTTATGCCCAAGCGGGACTGCATCTTGGTGGTCATGTCAAGCTCATTCTGTCATAGCCATGGCATTGTTGGTGGCCCACTTGTGAGCAGTTCCCTTGGAGGAGATCTGCAAGGCTGCGATTATGGAGTTCTCTCCACACATTCACTTCTCATTGTTGTCTGGATAGGGATTGCCAACATGACATGTTCAGCCAGTCTGTCCTTTGGATTCTGTTCGAGGTTTAGAACCAAACGCTCCCACCTAGGGTCCATTGTTTGGGTTCAGGCTGTCTTCCCCTCTGTTACCAACAGCACCAGTGGTGTTATGTTCATTGGCACCTGGTTAGGTGTCTTTCGGACCCCTTTTTTGTTGGGGAGCAGCCTTTAGCTAGAGATTTACTCATGTGAGGACTACCATCCTGCTTGTCCGCAGAGAAAGCAGAGTTGCTTACCTATAACAGGTGTTCTCACAGGACAGCAGGATGTTAGTCCTCACAAAACTCAGCCGCCACCCTGCGGAGTTGGATTTCTCCTATTTTTTATTTTTAATTGTAATTCTATGTTACAAGATTAAAGAGGGACCCTGCGAGGACACGTGATATAGGACATGCTGGGCATGCTATAGACATAGGTTGTAAATCAAATATTCCTGAAGAAAATGAAGGGTGGGAAACCCAATGAGACCTCATATATTGCGTGCCCAATGTCTAGGCTTTATGAGAGCTTATAGTGGCGCAAGCTTCTCCTATGGTATAATCATAGGTCTCAATGAGCTGAATTTAACGGGACGCTTGTGAACAACAGCTGTCCCAATTAATGCACTAATGGTCTCAAAAGTGCTGGAAAAGTTGTACTTAACTTGCAACTTCAAAAACAACGTCAAGTTGACAGGAGCTGGTGATAGAGATGGTAAAGTCCGACTTCTTTCCGACACGTCGTGTTTCGGAGGGGAAACCTCCTTCCTCAGGGGGTCGGACACCGCTGTTTCCTGCTTTAGACTCTTGCCGAAAATACTTGACTTACTACGGATGAAAATGAAGAAAGCACAAAGGAGATAGTGCATATAAAGTCCCACCACAAAATTACGATAGCAGTATCAATGGGAAGAGCACTCACTGTATGTGATACGCTGACTTGAATAGCTGTCCTAACCGGCGTCTTTATTACGCTCTATGGGTGGAACGACATACAATGAAAATACTCCCTTTAAAGTTGATGAAAACTACTTGCCTTAAGTCCATGTACTCTACCTTGTCAGAATGCTGAAGTCAATCGCTGTGCTGTAGATGTACTATCGGCAGCGCGCGGTTCAAGAACGCCGGCCTTTAAGCAGCTGAAAAAAGCGCCAAAAATAGTGGGTGTGTCCTATTATGGGCATTTACGTCACTGAGGAGGCCATTTTGAGACCATAACTGTCCATATATGGACAGTGACGTTGGCGGTGGCCATTTTGGATTTACTGTCGCTGGGGGAAGTCCATATGCGATATGGACTTCTCCCAGCGACAGTAAATCCAAAATGGCCGCCGCCAACGTCACTGTCCATATATGGACAGTTATGGTCTCAAAATGGCCTCCTCAGTGACGTAAATGCCCATAATAGGACACACCCACTATTTTTGGCGCTTTTTTCAGCTGCTTAAAGGCCGGCGTTCTTGAACCGCGCGCTGCCGATAGTACATCTACAGCACAGCGATTGACTTCAGCATTCTGACAAGGTAGAGTACATGGACTTAAGGCAAGTAGTTTTCATCAACTTTAAAGGGAGTATTTTCATTGTATGTCGTTCCACCCATAGAGCGTAATAAAGACGCCGGTTAGGACAGCTATTCAAGTCAGCGTATCACATACAGTGAGTGCTCTTCCCATTGATACTGCTATCGTAATTTTGTGGTGGGACTTTATATGCACTATCTCCTTTGTGCTTTCTTCATTTTCATCCGTAGTAAGTCAAGTATTTTCGGCAAGAGTCTAAAGCAGGAAACAGCGGTGTCCGACCCCCTGAGGAAGGAGGTTTCCCCTCCGAAACACGACGTGTCGGAAAGAAGTCGGCCTTTACCATCTCTATCACCAGCTCCTGTCAACTTGACGTTGTTTTTAAGTTGCAAGTTAAGTACAACTTTTCCAGCACTTTTGAGACCATTAGTGCATTAATTGGGACAGCTGTGGTTCACAAGCGTCCCGTTAAATTCAGCTCATTGAGACCTATGATTATACCATAGGAGAAGCTTGCGCCACTATAAGCTCTCATAAAGCCTAGACATTGGGCACGCAATATATGAGGTCTCATTGGGTTTCCCACCCTTCATTTTCTTCAGGAATATTTGATTTATAGTCTATATTGGTTGTTTCCTGACATTGTGGATTCTTCTATTATTGTATAGACATAGGTTGGGCATGCCCAACCTATAGACATAGGTTGGGCATGCTCAGTGTGCCTAGTCAAAGTTCTGGAAATTTTGACATGTTTTCCTCATCAGGGCTCCATTTGATGATGTCACCCATGTGTGAGGGCTAACATTCTGCTTTCCATAGAGAACACCTATTAAGGTAAGCAACTCGGCTTTGCCCAGACTGAGAGGGAAGGTCTTCTTGGCTGCAGAGTTGGGGAATTGGTGGTTTGGACTTGGGTGCATTCTTTTTTTGATTTTGAAAATCATGTGCATATATTTAAAAAAAAAAAAAAAGTTTTAGGAGAGGTTCAAGGTGGCTACTTGAAGGATGCCCCCCCCCATGCTGCTCTGATGCCTGGATTTCTTCTTTTTGAAATAAAAGTTGCCTTTAACTTGATATTATACCTCATAAAAGGAAGGGGAAGATTCGACTCTTTCCTTCGGAATTGGATATCCCCTCAGGTCAGCGGTTTATATCTGAGTTTGCTGTCCTTAACCCGGAAAATAGGGCATCGAGCCCCGCTGGCGATTCGGCAAGAGGAGTGCTGTTTTTGCCTAGGGAATTGTCTCTGAGCCCGCTGGATCCTCGGGCACCGCCGCGAGCTTCTCCCCTGCACACCGCCGACAGAGCTGAGTTGCCAGTGGATGACATCACTGGGCAGACTCAGACGGGAGGATGTCTGCATCGGTTCAGTTGGGGAAACAGCTCCCTTCCAGGCTGTAGGCCCCGAAGCCCAGGAGAGTGGAGGATTGGGCGACGGAGTTGGCCCTCCAAGACCATCAGAGGAAGGTGGAAGCACAGCGGAATCAGGAGCCTACCATCTATGCCCCCTGGAGATAAGAAAACCGGCGGTGGTTACTTTGGAGTTCCTATGGGACCTTGTTGCAGGTATTGCTCTAAAAGTTAATGAACAAACCCGATCCTTAGAAACAGTGACTCATAACCTCGATTCAATTGAGTGATCATCTGCATTTATTTCAAGAGCATACTAACTCTGTTCGGAAGTTAACTAAAGATATTCAACACTTACAGGATTTAAATGCTGTGTCTGTTTGGGACCAGATTTCTTCATCAAGAAAGATTGGAATCAATGGAGAACTATTTGTGGCACCTAAATGTGAGACTCTTGAATTTTCCCAAGATGCTGGGGGAATTGTCCTTATTGACCTTCAAGAGGTATATGCAAGATGTTCTCAAGATCCCTGCGGAGATAGCTCGGTAGTCAAAAGAATAATGTTTCTTCCACAGAGACATGGTTCTTTATAGCAGTTTCAGATCAATGAGCATACAGAAATTGATAATTTAACTGATTATCTTGAAAATTCTAATTTGGAGATAACTGAACGAGCTGTTCTTTTTGTTACCTTCTTTTCTGAACAGGATTTGAGTCAGATAATGAAAAATTACTTCAAGAATTTAAATGTGTCTTACCATGGTGGTTTAGTGTGTATTTATCCAGATCTTTCAAGAATGACGCAGATGCGTAGGACGTCCTTTCATTCTATGCGGTGTGAATTACTACCTTTAGGGGCTAGTTTATTACGTTTCCCCTGTAAATGTGTAATTAAGCTATCTGGGAATACATATATTTTCTTTTGTCCTGAACAATTACGGGAGTTCATAAATGGCAGAATGCAATAACCTGGCATATAAGGGAGGAAGGATCCATAGAGCAAATTGGGGTATCATGCAGTCTAGCTATAATGTTTTTTTGTTTCATATATGGTTTTCTCTGATTTTCCTTCTCTTTCCCTCCTATTTCCTATGAAAAGAATAAGAGAAAATTACTTCTATATGTTAATGTTTCATGGATCTTATTTGTATTTGGATCTGAAAGTCTAAGTTCCCCTTGCAAAGATGTTCTTTGTAAATTTTTAAAAATTTGATAAATAAAATTTGTTTTAGCAGATGTAATTTGCGTGGGTAGATAATTTTCAAAATACATGTGTATAAAGCCACTTTGAAAATTGGTGTAATTTATATGCAATGTTACAAAATTATCCCCTTAATGTTTAACATTTTTTGAAGGTTATAACGCTGAGGTCTGTATTCAAAAGCCATTTAGATGGAGTAACTGAAAAGTTATCCGTCTAAATGGCAAAACGGTGATATCCATCACCATTTGAGTCTACATTCTAGCCGCATAAATCAGAGGCGGGCGAAAGGCATTTCCGGGTGGAGTTAGCAGTCTAATTTATGCTGCTAACTGGTTGCACCAATGGGATGCCCTAACATTGGCCAGATATACTTATCCAGCTTTTTTTTAAGATAGCTGGCTACATTCAGCAGTGTTGCTGTGCCGCTGGATGGGTGTATCCGGCAAACTTAACTAGCTGCTCTGCAGCTGAATATCGGCCCCATTATTTTTAGTTTAATGTATGTTATCTAAATCTGGTCACAAGAATCGTAAACAAAATTATTGTAATAGTAAAGTATTATAGAAGAAATTGAAAATGGTTGAAAATCTTACCTACACCTATAAATTTTCTTGGCATTCTTAATGCTACCTCAGATAGTTATATTATAAATAGGAACACAATAGTCCTGTCATCACATTAAGAAGATATAAAATAGTTTTATTTTATGAAAGCATGGATTGAGATCATCTGTGCACCTGAATGTCTGAAAGATAGTCAAATGATAATAAATGGTTTAAAATTGTTTTGTTTTACTGGATATGTGTTTTCAGCATTAGCACTGAACCTTGAATATTATCTAGTATGACATAGTCTGCTTTTGGGCATTTGCATTTAAATGCTGTGGCAAACGTTACCAAAACATTGACGTTTTATTACATTACCGTAATACCTTGGTTTTTAATTAAAGGAAACATTTCCCTTCTATTTGTAGCGACTTACGCATTACACAATTTATAGTGCAGAGGTGCCACAGAAATTCTGAAGTTTTTTTAAAAATTTATTATTAGCATTTAAATCATGTACATGAGTTAAAGCCAGCAAAATTAATTATAATAACCACAAGAAATAATCTAGGAAAAATGCAAATTTATAATACAGTGGCTTGCAAAAGTATTCAACCCCCTAAAAATCAGCTGTTTTGTGTGGATTAAAATTACACTTGCACAGATTGTTCCAGATAGTGTGTTTATTGCAAACCAGTATGCCCTTAAAGTAAATTTTCAAAGTCACAATTCATTATTTTTCTGCATTTTCTGTAAAATATAATTAAAAACTTGTTATAAACTTCCCTAAGTCTCATCTCTGCCTGTCTCCTCAGCTGGATCTCATAGGCGCCAGGCTGGATACTGTGCAGGCGAAAGCTTTTTTGCCTAAAGACCAGGCGATCGCTCTTGCCTCGCTGGCTACCCTTGTCCAGAACAGCCAGAGGGTGCCAGCTTACCATCTGTTCCGCCTGCTCAGCCACATGGCGGCCTCCATCCATGTAACCTCTTTGGCTTGCCTCTGCATGAGAAGAGCCCAATGCACCCTACAGTCCCAGTGGCAGCAGGTTTCCCAGGATCATGAGACACCTGTCTGTCACGGACCCTGTGAGTGTGTCTATCCTGGTGGGAAGATCTTTCCAACCTAGAAAAGGACTTCCCTTCCAACCCTCTCTGCCTCAGGTGATTCTCACCACAGATGCTTCCCCCTCAAGGCTGGAGAACCTGTGTGAACGGTATTCACACGTAAGGCCTCTGGACTGCCTCCGAAGCACACTGTCAAATAAACTTCCTGGAGCTGTGAGAAATTCAGTATGCTCTGTGGGCATTCAGAGAACTGTTGCCATCCAGGGATATCCTTGAAGTGGAAAAGGTTTTCCATTTGGTGCGAGGGCCATGATTTGGACCCTTTCTCATGCCCCAACCCCCGGCTGTTGGACTACTTGTGGCATCTGTCTAAGTCTGGGCTTCAGACTAGCTCAGTCAGAGTGCACCTCAGTGCTGTCAGTGCATACCATCGAGGTGACGCTGGCATGCCCATTTCGGTCCAACTTATAGTGGGCCGCTTTATGCGGGGCCTCCTCCAGCCGAAGCCCCCTTTTCAGCCTCCAGTTGCATCTTTGGACCTCAATGTTGTCCTAGCATGGCTCATTTGTGCTCCATTTAAACCACTGCAATCCTGCAACCTGAAGTTCCTCATATGGAAAGTTATTTTCCTGATGTCGATTACTTCGGCTCATAGGTTCAGTGAGCTTCAGGCTCTGGTTATATACACACTATACATGAGGTTCTTTCATGATCATGTGGTCTTGCATACTCATCTGAAGTTTCTGCCCAAGGTGGTAATTGAATTTCATATCAACCAGTCCATCATTTTGCCCACCTTCTTTCCGAGGCCTCTTTCCCATCTGGGAGAATGGGCTCTTCATACATTGGTCTGCAAAAGGGCCTTGGCTTTCTGTCTCGACCACACTGCCAGCATTGACAGTCCACCCAGCTCTTCGTGTCCTTTGATTTCAACTGGCTCGGAGAGGTGGTGGGTAAACAGACCTTGTCGAACTGGCTGGCGGATTGCATTGCCTTCTGCTATGTGCAGGCAGGCCTTCCGCTAGCCGGCAAAGTGAAGGCTAACTCTGCGTGGGCTATGGCGACATTGGTGCATTTGCGTGCAGTCCCTGTCGTCCAGATCTGCTGGGCCACCACCTGGAAATCTCTTCACAAGTTTGCAGCTCACTATTGTTTGGATAAAGACTGGCATCAGAGCAGCACCTTTCATCAATCCATTCTGCGCAATCTATTCCAGGCCTGAACCCAACTCATCATGCCTTGAGGTAACCAGACAGCCCCCTGCTGTTCCACAGAGCCACAGTTGTGTTGTGCCCGTTGGCACCTTGTTTGGTCGCTGTTGGTCTCTCCTGTTAGCAGAGGCAGTCTGGAGCTTGGTATTCAGCCACATGTGAGGACTACCATCCTGCTTGTCCTAGGAGAAAGGTGTTCTCCTAGGACAGCAGGATGTTAGTCCTCAGGAATCCCGCCCGCCTCTCCATGGGGTTGGGTTCTCCTTCGGTTTGTAATTTTTTCGCTTGTATTTTGCTATGTTACGAGTCTAAAGGGGGACTTCGCATGGATGCGCAGATAGTGGCAGGCTGGGTATGCTCAGTCTGCTGGTCAAAGCTTCTAGAAACATGTGAGGACTAACATCCTGCTGTCCTAGAACACCTATTACAGGTAAGCAACTGTGCTTTTCTTCAAATTCACAGTCTGACCAATGATACTAGAATTAGGGGGTCTTTTATCCAGAAAAGCTGACCTTTTTTAATAATTCACAGACAGAGGACAATTGTAAGCCAATTGTTAGGGCAATATCTTTCATCTGTGTAAATTTGAAGCTTCCACAACAAAGGATTGAATACTAATGCAAGCAGCACTTTTCAGGTTTTAATTTTATTTTACAAAAAATGCAGAGAAATAATTAATTGTGGCTTTGAATTTTTACTTTAAGAGCATACTGGTTTACAATAAAAAAAAAAAAAACTATCTGGAACAATCTGTGTGTGATTTGAATACTTTTGCAAGCTACTGTATATTCCAAGTTCCCATAATGAAGAAAATAGGCGGTGGGCTAAAAGAAAATATTTCAATATGAGACATCACCCATATATAAATTCTAAATCCCAATTACCCCACAAAAACGATAACTTTAACTAGAGTGTGTGCACTGGTACGCGCCCATGGATGCAACAGTTTTATAACTTGCATGCATATATGCCCAGATGTTATAAAAAATAAACTGGATACAGGAAGGACCCAGAGATGGGCTTGGTGGGTGGGACTTCTGCTCTGCTGTTGCAGTGATTGGCTGCTGCCGATGAGGCCTGTCCATCTTAGGCACACCCAGAGCTGCAAATGTTCACAGGAACACATAGGCAGACCCGGCATGGCATTGCAGCAAGCAACAGCATCACAGATCAAGGAAGCTTCTGTGCAGCAGAAGAGAGGGAGTGTAGCACTCAGCTGGCTATAGCAAGGTATCAGGAGGGGAGGAATGAGTATTCTGGGAGGGGGAAATGAGTGTTTGGGGGCCAGAGATGTGCTCTGAGGGGGTGAGGAGGAGGGAATCCTCCTCCTCCTCCTCCCTTCCTGCAAGCCAAAGATGTCAACTTGAATGATGAGTACAGTATGAAATTGTTGTTTCTGGTAGGCTAGGCACATTTTATAACTTTTTGGTGCATACACTAGGAAAATTATAGGTGTTTCTGGTAATTATGCACATTATACAACCCTTTTTTATTATGAAAATGTTAGGTAAGGAGTGCTTTGGGAGGTTCGGATGCATTGTGGGTATTTCCATTATTTCTTATGGAAAAAATAGTCTTGACTTACAACCAACTTGAGTTACAACCAGCCCTCTGGAGCGAATTGAGTTCGTAAGTCAAGGGTCCACTGTATGGGAAAGTCTGAGGCCTTGGCCTCCTCACGTCAGGTGATGACTGTGGGGAACTGATTTTCCAGTGTGTTGGGTAGACAGTTCTTTCCGTTATTTAGGTATAGCTCTCGCTTTGGAGTAGATTTTATAAAGTTGCACGCATCCATGTTACCCGGCGCACACACAGGAACTTGCGATTTTATAACATGTGCACGTTATAAAATCGGGTCGGCGCATACAAATGGGTTGCACAATTGCAACTTGTGCGTGCCAACACCCGCAGCCTTCCCCCACCCCCAAATTTTTATATTACCTGTTGTGCTTGCCTGGAGGCAGGCGCAAGTAGCGCACGCTGGCACATGATCCGCTGGCACAGCGGCAAATGGCCCAGACCGCACCCTGGACCGCTGCGCCCCCTGCCTGCCCACTCCCTGATGCCCCGGGACATACGCACATGACCGGGCCTTTTAAAATAGGCTCGGCATGCGTAAGGCTGGTCACGCGCGTAAATCCCTGGGATTTACACACACAACCTTTTTAAAATCTAGGCCTTAGGAGCTACCCAAAATGTATGATTTAAATGTGCTTCCCCTGTTTAAAAAAAAAAAAGAAAGATAAATTGTTGCTATGGAATTCTCTGCCATTGCCCTTGTCTGGGCATATCAACCTTTTTAAAATGATGTTGTGGCCAAAGTGCCTTTAAATGCTGCAGGTTTTACCTATTTATCTACAAAGAAAGGGATATTCTGTTGTGTTATGCCATGCTATCTAGGTTTCTTTGGCAAGGGAAAAGGGCCCAAATATCAATTAATCATATGTTGGCGTGGCGGGAATGGGGACTGGGGGGTCCCTAGAATTGAGCTTTATAATGTAGTTTGCATATTGCGTCACTTGCAGGATTGGCTCTTCAATATATCTATATTTACCCCTTGAACCTGGGAAGAAGGGTGGGTAGTGCCTTTTAGGCTTCGTTTTGTTCTACACTCTGATTTCTCGGTTTTGCCCGCCCACATTAAGACGCATTACATTGTTCTAGCTATTAGGCGTGCATGGCATTTCCTACGTGATAGGCTACGCCATGCTTTATTTATTTAAAAGCTATTTCCCACGCCTTCCAAAGTTCAGGGCAGATTACAACCAAACATACACAATGGTATAACATAAAAACATTGGTTGACAAAATAGACACAAACTAAAGATAAAATAATTAAATAATTAAGAGGTTAAATAAGAATAAAACAGAATATAAATCAATATGGATTAAGAAGGAAATCTTCAGGGGAAGGGACATTGAAACAATTAATTTGTACATAAGTCGGGAAATACCTGCAGGAAAAGATGGCGTTTGGGAGGTTTTTTTAAGTCTTTTTTTTATTGGCGATTAATTGGGAGTCTGTTTTTATACCCTTACAAGGTGGTGGGAGCTTCTTAGCGAATTCGCAATCTAAAGCTTTTAGTGAGAGGGCATGGGAGGGGCTATGTCATGTTGCGCAAATGGTAGACATGGAAGGTCTCCTCAAGATATGGACATTCAATTTGGGATGAATATGGGGTAACATTTTGCGTACCATCAATTGAGACATTTTTTTAGGTCTTCTGACGAGCACTAATCTTCAGGAACATTTTAAAACACAAATTGAGTTTTTTCAAATTGGAATATGGAGCAAGATAGGAATTTCTCTTCTCTATAAGGTGTTATCTTGGCTACAAGACCCACTTACATTTGGTTCTTTATTAAACAAGTAGAAGGCTAAACTTCCATAAGAACATAAGAAAATGCCATACTGGGTCAGACCAAGGGTCCATCAAGCCCAGCATCCTGTTTCCAACAGTGGCCAATCCAGGCTATAAGAACCTGGCAAGTACCCAAAAAAAGTCTATTCCATGTTACCATTGCTAATGGCAGTGGCTGTTCTCTAAGTGAACTTAATAGCAATTAATGGACTTCTCCTCCAAGAACTTATCCAATCTTTTTTTAAACAAAGCTACACTAACTGCACTAACCACATCCTCTGGCAACAAATTCCAGAGTTTAATTGTGTGTTGAGTAAAAAAGAACTTTCTCCGATTAGTTTTAAATGTGCCCCATGCTAACTTCATGGAGTGCCCCCTAGTCTTTCTACTATCCGAAAGAGTAAATAACCGATTCACATCTACCCGTTCTAGACCTCTCATAATTTTAAACATCTCTATCATATCCCCCCTCAGCCATCTCTTCTCCAAGCTGAAAAGTCCTAACCTCTTTAGTCTTTCCTCATAGGGGAGCTGTTCCTTTCCCCTTATCATTTTGGTAGCCCTTCTCTGTACCTTCTCCATCGCAATTATATCTTTTTTTTCCAATTCAAACAATGGAGAAGCAATTGGTTTGACTTTTACAAAAATATTGGGATTGGTGGGGAAGTGACTCTGAGGGAGATTCAATATAAATTTTTGTTGAGAATCTGTATGCCCCCAGTTAGGTTGCTTACAGCAGGACTCCTACTATCCAATATATGTCCCAAGTGTTCCTCAGCTAGGGGCACTCTGGGTCATTATGTTTAGACTTGTTTTGTAATCCAAGCCTTTTGGAGCAAGTTGCACAGATACCTACAATATGTCCTTAAGAGTTCTTTCTCCCTTTCCCCGGAACTTGTGTTTGATTGTAAAGAAGCATTTGTCAGTGTTGAATAGGGAGACCGCCCTTTTTTGCGTAAGGCTTTGTTTCTGGGGAAGAAAGTATTACTCTGTGTGGTGTACTGCACACAGTCCTGCATATTGGGCTTGGAGCAATAGTAAGCATTATTTAATGCAAATTGAAAATATGGATATTACCAGATACTTTAAATGCAAACTGTGCTTTATAGCTATATGGGATAAATATATCCAATCGCCTTCCCCAATGGGAAGAAGTATGGTGCTTAATTACTCTTAATGATAGTCACCAATCTTCTGCTGTAGAGCAGGATTGGTTAACAAGTGTATACTGTTATGTTTGCTCTCTCATTTGTATATCTGTTACCACTTGTTCAAGGGTGGGGGATTTGGAAGGGATGGGAGGGGTGGAAAGGGGATGTAAGCTTTAATTTGATATATGCTCATCCTAGTGTGCATCAAAGATCCATGTACATCAGTAGTTTGTTTGTTTTTTTTGTAATGTTCTTGCTTACAATAAAAATTTGAAGTAAAGCCACCAGATCTAGAATCTCCACAGTCTACCACACCAGTTTCTATGGCTACATGACATTCTGAAACCTCCAACTAGAGTACTGACATGTTCATGAGTATTGCCTCAACTACAACCACCACATTAGATTCAGAAAGACCCAGTTCATTCATAGAATCATTATCTCCAATCCCGATAGATTGTGATAGGGGTGGAGGGGATCACCTGAGGCAGAAACACTTGGATGTTGTAAAAGCGCATTCATAGGCTGCCTTACCAGCATAGAAGTGATAGGGGAAGCAATGGCCTTTTCCTTCTCATATCCACTGATCACAATTAGATTTTTCTCAAAGGGGTGCACCCCTTTGGTGTATGGCTTTGGCAGCGCACACTACAGCATACTAAATTTTATAGGTCCTGGTGCCACTTTGATAACAGCGGCTGATTTCCTCCAAACCAGGACCATCAACAGTTTTGGCACAGGAAGCGAGCATTGGGACAAACTCAGGCGATGACTTCCTTAATAGCATTCCCCAATGAGAGACAAGCACGCTAGATTTTATAAGTTCCAATGCCTCCTTGATGATGTGAGCAGCTCCTGTACTCCAAACAAGGACCAGCAATAACTGCAGCACAAGGATTCCAGGTGCACTGGGACAAGCATGGTGATGACTTCCTTAATTGCATTCCCACATATTTCTGAAGTTATGAAAAGAGAACACAGGAAAAAATATTAGAAACTGCATGAAAATCTTTGGAAATTATATGGTCACAGGGCAAAAATAACATAATAAAACAAATTGTAAAGCTATTTATATATGATTTTAATTGAAAATTTTTACATGCACATACCTATCTTAATATTTTAAATGTTCTTTTGTTTCTAGGCGAGTCCTTCTATAAATGGCTAGAAGGTAATTATGTTTATTTTCATTTTTATTGATCTTGTACATAATGCTTGCCTATATATTGTGTTTGTCCTATGCTTTATTTTACGGTTTAACCAGAACAAAATAGTTGTTGGGAGGTTCTGCTTCTTTCTATCTTGATAGTTTGTGTAAAATTAAAATATCAACATGTACCCAGTAAATAGCATACATTGGAGCCAATGTAATAAGACCCACGCTGTAATCTGCACTGATTTATTTTGGCATACACAGCAAAAACAGCGGCAATGTAGGATATAATAACAGCCGGTATGATAATTCGATATGTGCATAAAATCCACGCACACCAAACACAAACACCATAATGCTTGCAGCTTCCTGCTCATGGCCCTAATTATTGACTTGGTGGACTTGTGTGAACACCCATGATTGATTCTCAGGATAAAAGCTTTCTTTATTGAAAATATGAATAAATTAGTGGTCTGGAAGTCGATGTGAAGGTGGGTATAACAATATATAACCCTTTCATGATCGAACTCTGACTGCCGGTGAGAGCGTGAAATGCAGATGGGCAATTCTGCATCATTGAGAAGCCACCTACTCTCTACCATAGTGGTCCCCAACCCTGTCCTGGGGACCCACCAGCCAGTCGGGTTTTCAGAATATCCACAATGAGTATACATGAGAGAAAATTTGCTTGTTATGGAGGCAGTGCTCAGCTGTGCTATCCTGTGACAGGATAGATGGCAGGTGCTCTTCGGTGAGCTTCAGGCCTATCTCATCTCCCTGTTTGGGAGTTTTGGGCTACAGATCTGTTTCAGGGATTGCTCTTCATTCCCTGAAACCCTTGATGCGGTCCTGCATGGTCATCTGTCTGATGCTTCAACACGCAGTGTCTGTCCCAGGCCGTGCCGTGGTTCACTGCTTGTTCTTCCAAGAGTTGCTTGGGTTTTTTCTGCCCATTATGCCTACCAGCCAAACTTGGGCGCTCTTCTGCAGAGACATTCATTCCTTCGGATGTCAGCAGACTACAGTTTCTCTCTAGGGAGACTCTTGGGCCCCAGTTTGTTTTTCGGTTGTCTTTTAACACCGGAAATTGTGCGGTCATCTTCCAAGAGTCTTTCTTTTGTCTACACCTCTGTGTTCTTCCTGTATCCAGGAGATTCTATACCTATTGTCCGGGTTTACTTATCAGGAACCCTGCTTGTACTATTTTCTGATACAGAGTTTGCTTCTACTTGCACTTGTATCCCTCCTCTGCCTTAGGCACCCCCTGCTATGCATGAGGGTTTGTCTCTTTCTTTTGATTTTTCTTTGTAGAACTCAACTCTTCTCCAGCATGGACCCCTGGTGGGTCGGCTGCCTCACGAGCAATGAAGAGAGGTAGTACTTCAGCTCTGTGCAGTTTCCTGCTGTCTCCTGCTCAGACAATCTATAGCTTGGGATTCACCCATGTGTGAGGACTACCATCTTGCTTGTTGAAGGAGAAAGCAGAGTTGTTTACCTGTAACAGGTGTTCTTCTAGAACAGCAGAATGTTAATCCTGACGAAACCCATCTGCCTCCCCTGGGAGTCAGCTTCTCCATGTATTAGCTATACATTGGTCTGAGGGACTCTACCGGGGGGGAAGGGGGGGAGGGCGGGGCAGGATAATGACTACAGCTGCACATGCTCAGTAGGGTATATTCATGAGTTTTAGAATCTTTGAGATCCAAGTTCCATGCCAGGCTCCATCCGATGTCACCCATGTGTGAGGGTTAACGTCCTGCTGTCCTAGGAGAACACCTGTTACAGGTAACCAACTCTGCTTTATTCATTGTCTCTGCATCCGTTTTCAAAGTGAAAGTGCACACATGGCAGAAGCCCACTTCTTCAAGTTGGGCCAGCCCAAGGCAGATCAGTTCATATCTCTTCTGGACAGAAAGGGGCCAGTTTTCAAAGAGTTAGGCTCACAACGTTTGGAGTTAGGCTCCTAAATTGGCTCTTTTGAAAATTGACTAGGGCCAGTACCTAAATTTAGGATCCTAGTTTCATTATGTCAGCAGTATCTGACAGATCCTAGTTTTATCTTGTATTGTTTTGTTTTTTTTCCCTCAAAACTACTCATTCAGTGACAATGGATATCTACCTTGCGGAATCACTTTCTTCATAAGTTTTGTCTTTGAATATTATAGCATCTCATTCAGTGAACACCCCTTGCTATTTTCCTACTTCATTTTTACTGCACTTTTCTTTTTAAACCTCTTTAGGATATATTGTAGTTATATTGCTATATAATATTTCATTTCTTTTCATTTAATTTCATGTTTATCAGAGCAATATCAAGATGATTTACAATAAAAATAGAAATTAAATACCAATAAAATAACAAGTACTTAGAAGCATAATGCAAGCAAATAAAAATAGCTTAATCACAGAGGAAATCTTATCAGAAAAATACAGATCCTGCTAATCATTTCCTTCCTAAAATATTCCACAAAAAGCCACATTTTGGCTTTTTTTCCCCCAGAATTGACTAAATTTAATTCATCACACTGATCATTCAGACAAGAATTCCAAATGACAGGCTCAAAAGAATTGGAAGACTAAATGTCTTGTACTGGACAAGTGAACTACAGGTAATGCTAGAATATTAAGTAACCCTGCTTGGGAAGAGGTAGGCTTTCTGCCATGTATATAAAATAAGAGGCGCAGGATACCAGATATGTCTAAAAATCAGAGGGTCAAGAAACCCTCTTTAAAATATGATTTCATAAGCAATTTAAATCAATCCTAGGTTTTTTAGCATTCCATATAAACACAAGGAGGCTGAATTTCAAAAAATATTTAGAAGGATAACTGGAAAGTTATCCACCTAAATGGCTTAGCCACAATATTAAACAACTTATCCAGCTAAATTGTAGTGGAGCAATGAGTTATCCCACTAAATTTAGCAAGATCACTCTGGGCATTCCTGGAGCAGGTGCTGGATGTTCAGGGAAGAGTGGAGTTAACCACTTCCCATTAAACATGCTCCTCATGCATATATTTCTTTACAAGAGCTAGTCGATTACCTTATCCGGCTAACTCTAGTCATGCCATAGGGATGTCCTAAAGTTATCTGAATATACTTATGATAGCCGGGTTCATTCACTGGGCCTGCCGTGCTGCTAAATATCCCAGTTAAGTGTATTTGAATAAATTAGCAAGCCACTCAGTAGCTGAATATTGACCCCAATAATACCTCTATACAGTTGTTTAAACAAGTCATTGGGAATATGAGCTAATATTGCTTACACAACATTTCTTTTATATTCCGCTTGCCAACACTTTGCAGTAGATTATATTCAGGTACTGTAGGTATTTCTTTGTCCCCAAAAGAATTACAATCTGTTTGTACCTGAGGCGAGGGAGGATGAAGTGACTTGCCCAAGGTCACAAAGAGCGGCAGTGGGATTTGAACCCTGGCTTCCCTGGTTCATAGTCCACTGTTCTAACCAATAGGCTGCTATTCCACTGTAAAGCTTTGTATTTATTGGAGAGTGTCACAAAATTCTATACACAAATATTATAGGAATGTTTACTGTGCAAATATCTTACCCGTTAGCATTGCCCTTTGTCTTCTCCCCAACCTTCAAAATCTTTTTAAACTGTGAATGATCTGAGCAACTCCTATTCAAATATATTCTCTTGCATGCTAGGGGAGAGGGGCAATTTACAAACAGCCTGCTTAGCTGTAAACTAAGTATAAGAACTCCATAGTCACTACCCTCAGAAACAGCTTCTTTTTAGCCTTTTCTGTGCCTTCGTTTTTCCTGTCAAACTTCTTGGCACTTTTATTTATTTTAGTTATAGCCTGCTGATCTACAAAACTCAGCGAGTTACAAGAAAACAAATATAAAAACTAAATCTTTTAAACTTTTAAAGTAATAATTATCTTTTGACATTCCTGCACTCCACTCCTCAGTGGCTGGACAAACATGATTACCTTCCCTCCTCACCTATGCATATTTTTCTTTACAAGAGTTTCATTTTTATTTAGAACATAAAATTTGTCATACTGGATCAGACCATAATTGGTCTTTTTATTGGTATGGGGGGGTTCTTTGCTTTGCCTCAAGGGTTATTTTTCACCAGAGGGGAAGGGCCAGGGGACAAGGGCATTCCTGTGCAATTTTTCTATTTATTTATTTATTTTTTAACTTTTGGTGTCTGTGCTGCTTTTAGAGGTGGAGGGGGTGAGCTGGGTCTTGCTACACGCCTGACGGGCTGACACTTTCAGAAAGGGAGCAATTTTGAGCCACTTGCCCCTTTTAAAGTGATGTGGTGACCACGTGACACCGTGCACGGAGGAGGATGTGATTTTTCTGAGCTCTTTGCACCTCCTGCCACATCTACCTCTGTCCCAGGTTTTTGTTGCCTTCCCCATTCATCCAGTGAGATATCTATCTTACCTTCACCTGGAGTTTGTTTTTTGAGGCATGTCTACTTGTCTCGCTGAGCGAGACAAAAAGGAGAAATCTCGGCCCAGGGTTGGCAAGATGGATGCCCTACAAGTTTGACGCACTGTTGCTGTCTGGATCTGTGATCACCGAACTGCAAACGGCAGTGGTAACTGCTTTTGGAACCGGAATTTTAAAAGATTTTTGATAAACTGGATACGGTGACTGAGTGCATGGCTTCCTATGACATCCATTTTGGAGACAGAACAGAGGATCTCCAATAACCACAATGCTGTTGTGGCTACCACCGCAGGGATCAGTGATCTGCAGTTGCCCCTGAAAAAACAAGAAGACTGCTTGGAGGACTTGGAAAACTGATCAAGGCGCAATAACCTCAGATTTGTCTGTTTGCCTGATTCCGGTTTGGCCTTTTTTTTTTTTTTTTTTTTAAAGAAACCTAGCTGGCGTCTGAACTTGGGCCTTGGTGTAGTGTGGGGGCCCCTCCATATTGAGCAGGCACACTGTCTGTCTGGGAGTGCACTGAGAGCATTCAGAGAGGCCATGTGTGGTAATAGCCAGAGTCCTGGTCTTTGCCCACAAAATGGAGATCCTACAAGCGCTGAGAGCGGGGAAGAAACTTACCTAGGACAATAAGAACATTTTGGTATTTCAGGATTACTCGGCTAAATCTGTCCACCCTCAAAGGAATTCTCCCCTGCCTCTGTACGCCTTCATAAATTGGGCCTGAGACTTGTGTTCATGTATCCTGCCAGACTTCAGGTACAGGTACCGGAGGATTTTCATTGGCTTCATTCAGCAGTGGAGGCAGCTAAATTAGCTGATGGCCTAGAGGGAGAGAGAGCTGCTCTTTTAGCCCGTTCAGGACTTTTTTCCTTATGCTTTCCACTTGTTTGTTTTTGCTGCGTTGCCAGGTTTTGTTTTGGTTTTTTTCTTCGCAGAGCACCTTGGTCAGGTGGGGTTTTTTTTGTGGACTTTTGCTATGGACTGGCCAAGCATTTTGTGTTTTTGTTTTGGGTTTTTTTGGACTATTTCAATGCTTAGTGGATGCCAGATTTTGACAACTCTGTACCGGGATCAGAGTTCTCCTGGTTTTCAGAGACTGTGTTGTGGTTCTGTTTCTTTCCTGGCGGGTGGGGATAGGAGGTTTCCTTTTTTACTGTTTTCTTCCCCATTCCCCCTTGGTTTCAGGTTTGAGAAGAATGGCGGGTGGATAATGGCAGGCTGGGAGGTATATGGCTCTTTGGGTGACCTTCTGTATTTTGGTGATTAAGGGGGTATGGGAGGGGGGGATCCAGGGGTGGGAGGTTTGCATAGTATTCTTCAGTGGTATTTCTTATGGACAATCCTGACTGGAGCGCAGCTAGGAAAGGCAATTTTAGATTTTTTTTTGGATGCCTTAGCTGGGGAGGTGTTCACTTTCAATTGCTATTCTTATTTCTACTTTGGTTTTTTCTTTTTGTACTTTCTCATGGATAATTCGCATCTAAAGTTAGTGTCATGGAATGTTTGTGGTATCGGAACTCCCATTAAACGCCATAAAGTTCTAGCCGCTTTGAAAAAACAGTCTGTGGACATAAGGTTTCTGCAGGAAACTCATCTTACTGATATAGGACTCCAAAAGCTCAAGTGAGACTGGGTGGTGCAGGTTTTTCACGCTTCTGTTTCACACAGATCTGCTGGTGTGGCAGTTTTGGTACATAAGAATGTAACTTTACAGATCCTTCAGGAGTTTAAAGACCCGCAGGGGTGCTTTGTGATCTTGGTGGTAGAGATGGGGGAACACTGGTTACTTTTTGTAACTTTTATGCGCCGAATATTTATCACAGGTTTTTTCCTTCAAATCATTCAGAAGTTATTGTCTCTTTGGGAGGGGTCTCTAATTATAGGGGGTGACTTTAACATTGTAGACCCTGACCTGGTTAAATCATATTCTTCAAGAAATACGTCCTTGGGTGCCAGGAAAGATATACCCTTTTTGCTCTCTGAATTGTAATGATTCTTTTATCCTTTGGAGAAAGATTTCACTCACTTGTCCAGGGCATGCTCCACTTTGTCTAGGATAGACTACTTTTTATGCTCTAGAGATAGCCTTTCTTAAGTGGATCACTGGAATAGGGAATATAAAAATTTCCGACCATGCCCCTGTTTGGCAGAAAGATCATCTCACCTGTCTTTGGAAATTTCCTTATTATTTAGCCACCGACACTGCCTTTCAAGCATATTTGCAGCAATGTTGGGTGAATTATGTGGCTACCAACGGGGTTCATTTTGAAGTCTCTCTGACTCTTTCCTGGTATACTACTAAAGCGGTATTGCGGGGAGACACAATTTCCTATTTAGCCTGGAGACTGAAATCTATGGATAAGCAGCTGGTGGCTCTGGAATTTAATCTGAAGAAATGTAAAGCAGCATTGTTGGCCATTAATAATATCGCTAATAGAGAATTTTTCTTATCCACACAAGTTGCCTTAAATACGTTTTTACATCAAAGAACTAAAAAACGTATTTTATACGTTTAGGTGCGACTACCCAAGAAAAAGATCTAGGCGTCATAGTGGATAACACATTGAAATAGTCGGTTCAGTGTGCTGCGGCAGTCAAAAAAGCAAACAGAATGTTGGGAATTATTAGAAAGGGAATGGTGAATAAAATGGAAAATGTCATAATGCCTCTGTATTGCTCCATGGTGAGACCGCACCTTGAATACTGTGTACAATTCTGGTCGCCGCATCTCAAAAAAGATATAATTGCGATGGAGAAGGTACAGAGAAGGGCGACCAAAATAATAAAAGGAATGGAACAGCTCCCCTATGAGGAAAGACTAAAGAGGTTAGGACTTTTCAGCTTGGAGAAGAGACGGCTGAGGGGGGGATATGATAGAGGTGTTTAAAATCATGAGAGGTCTAGAACGGGTAGATGTGAATCTGTTTTTTACTCTTTCGGATAATAAAAAGACTAGTGGACACTCCATGAAGTTAGCATACGGCACATTTAAAACTAATCGGAGAAAGTTCTTTTTCACTCAATGCACAATTAAACTCTGGAATTTCTTGCCAGAAGATGTGGTTAGTGCAGTTAGTATAGCTGTGTTTAAAAAAGGATTGGATAAGTTCTTGGAGGAGAAGTCCATTACCTGCTATTAATTAAGTTGACTTAGATAATTACCACCGCTATTACTAGCAACGGTAACATGGAATAGACTTAGTTTTTGGGTACTTGCCAGGTTCTTATGGCCTGGATTGGCCACTATTGGAAACAGGATGCTGGGCTTGATGGACCCTTGGTCTGACCCAGTATGGCATGTTCTTATATTAAAAGTTTAAATTGTACCAACAGGCTAATATGACGGGGAAATTGTTAGGCCCAGACTCCTAGCAGGATCACTCATCTTCAGGACCAGGGTGGGCACCTGACTTAATATACCTCCAGTATCCTGCAGGTGTTATCTGCCTACTATGCACAGCTACTTAACTGAGGTGGTTGTGATCTAACCCTCAGGCTTTCTAATCCAAACTTGGGCTTAAACAGTTTGAGGTATCTCATTTGCAAGATCTAAAATGGCCAATTAGTTTGGCAGAAGTAATTGTGGATATTCGGTCAGCGAAGTCTTTGAAGGCCCCAAATCCAGATGGCTTTTCCGCTGAATTTTATAAAATCTTAGCTGATGAAGTTCCCCATTTAGTTGTCAATACCTTTGCTGCATTGATCACAGATGAACAATATCCTGCTGAAGAGAATAAAGCGATTATTACGGTCATCCCTAAACCCGGTAAGGATCCTACTTCTGTTGTATCCTGTTGGCCCATTTCTTTGTTAAATTTCGATCAGAAGTTGGCAAAAATTTTGGCCGATAGATTAGCTTTGATTTCTGCCAGACTATATTGGGCCGGGGCAAGCAGGTTTTGTCCGGGGGAGATGCATCCGTGAATGTTCACATACTGATATCTGCCATTTCACTCTGTACTAGCCAAGCTTTGCCATTTATGGTGGTCATCTTCAATGCGGAGAAAGCATTTGACAGGGTGGAGTGGCAGTATTTATTTGCAGTGTTACAAAATATGCGCTTAGGTGGGTTTTTTCTAGATGGGATGCGTTTATTGTATACTAATCCTCTAGTTACAATCACTGTTAATAGAGAAATTTCTCCAGCCTTTGCTGTCCATAGGGGAAGGAGGCAGGGATGCCCTCTTTCTCCTTTGTTGTTCCTTTTGGCGTTGGAGCCTTTGAGGGTGATTAAGCTTTTGGTTGGGTTTCAGGTATTAAGTTGGGCTCTTTTTTTCTTTTCAAGTACACTGCCTTTGCGGATGGTCTTTTAGTTTTTTTATGTGATTCATTAACCTCTCCCATTTATTACAGCTGTTTCAATCCTTTGGGGAATTCTCGGGATTTAAGCTGAACCAGGTCAAATCTGGGACCCTGGTCTTTCCAGACAAACGTAGGGAACGGTGGGCAGGCCATTTTCCTTTAAAATGGGCAAAGGGCTCTTTCCATTATTTGGAGAGCATTATTACATTGAACCTAGATCACCTTTTATATGCTTAATATTGCTCCTTTTCTTACTTTTACTAAAGATAAGCTGGAGACGTGACAGAATTTACCATTGTCAGTGGGGGGAAGAGTAAATCTCTTCAAGATGATTTTGTTTCTCAGTAGCTTTTTGTGATGCAGACTGTGCCCCTTCTGTTAAAGCTTCTACTGTTCATGTTTTGGATCAGTTGCTTTTACGTTTTATTTGGGCAGGTAAGAAGCCCAGAATTGCTCTCTCCAGGTTAAAACAACCATGGCTACAGGTTGATTAGAGCCTAGCCTGTCTTTTACACACAGTTTGGGATTGGCTATATAATGGCTCTTTTTTTACCTACGTTAGCTGTCTTACAGCGGTTTTGCATAATTTGGATCTTCACTATTTATTGCATGTATCCCTCCTTAGCCTTCCCAGTGGTCTTGCTAAATATCAGTTACCGTTTCCTTTGCGTTGGGCGTGGAGAATTTTGATGAAGTTGCAGTTATTGGCTTCTTGCAAACCTTTTTTACTTTTGCAGGGGAATTTAGATTTTCAGCTGGGCTCCAATTCCAGGGATTTTTTATATTGGAAAGCTCAGGGTATTACACAGCAGGTGTTGCCCATTGATGGATCTGCCTTATTCTTCCAAACTTGACAAACGCAATTTGGATTGAGGGCTCAAGATTTTTTTCTGTTATGCACAATTACGTCACTATATTTATTCTTTATCTGCCACAGACCTTGCCTTAACTGTGATGCATAAATTAGATGTTTTTTCCATATTGAACGGAGAAAATTTCCTCTATCCCAGATTAAGATGGGGCTGCAGACCTTGGTCCAAGATATTGGGGTTACCTCTATTTTGGATCACTGGCACTTGGATGGTAGGGTGCAATTGACTGATCAGCACTTACTCACTTCAAGATGTTGAACTGTGTGTCTTCTAATGGTTATTTAAGTGAAATGCCATTTAAATTCATTCATAGAGCCTTTGTTTCCCAGGTGCTAGCCTTCTGAGCTAAACTTGCCCCCATGGCTGATTGTTTAAAATGGTGAGGAATTATCCATATTATCTATAGAGGTCCGACGTACACAAGTCAGATGTCGGTCCTATTGATTTAAATTTTGGGGGGTTTTTTGTTCTGTTATGGATGTGGGCAGGGAGGAACATTGTTAAACTTGTTTCTGCACATTTTCTGTAAGTATGCTGGTTACTTCCTTAATAAAGATATTTCATATAAAGTGATGGTGGTCCCATACGAACCAGACCATTATGTGTTTTTGCCACCTCTGCCATGTTCTTGTTTATAGTAGTTTTACCGCAGTAAGGCAACAATGTTGCTGCAATACGTTTGTCGGGGAAAAATATCGTGGCTTACTAAATCTCCCCCTTAGATTGTAAGATCCCTGGGGGTAAGGAAATATGTACAGGAGAGGCAGAATATAAATCGGATAAATAACTAATATGGGCTAGCAGAATACCTCACCTCAGTCACCCAAACTGACCCTCATCAAATATAGAATAGAGACAATAAAGTATAAGTGGAAATGTGCAGACAAAAACCAAACTGGAAACCAGAACAAGCCAGACCTTGTTTGCAGTGCAACAGTGGAAAAAACAGAAACATTGCAAAAACATCAAACAAAATCAAGATATATAAAACATCAATTCTAATGGTAAAACCATACTAATAAAAAGAATAAATATTTTAAAACAGGTGACAAAAGAACATCCAATAATTTAAAAAATCATATAAACTTTTTAAAAATTTCTCAAGCACCAATAAAATATTTCAAAACATATCAAATAACACCCAATAACTAAGAACTTAGGATAAAAAAAATATCCCATTCTCCATACTTAAGAACTTTTGGTTTCCAGTCACTCAGATTATGGACTTGTGAGGGAAAGAGGGGGGACGCACAAACTTTCTCCTCCCTCACATACACACACTTTAATACGCACGTGTGCTCTCACACATTCATGCGCTCTCCTCTTTACTCACACACATACTCTTTCTCACACATTCCCTCCCTTAACTCACACTAGAACCTCTCCCATGGCATCCTTTCTTCATCAGCCGGGTAGATGGACTCTGCCAGCAGCCAGGCTGGATTTAGGCACAGGCAACTTAGGAAACTGCCTAGGGTGCCACATTTTGAAGGCTCCAAATATCCAGGCCAAAGAGGAGCATACTTTTGCTTATTTTAGGACATTCTGTCCGAGATGTCTCAAGCTTTGTATATCAATCTTGTTAAGAACTTTACTACAAAGAAGCTTAAAACTACAGTACAATGATACATTTTGCCTAATGTAGTCATAATGATTACTGCCAAATCTAGAGATTTCTCAGAGGGCAAGCAGGATGGTAGTCCTAACACATGGATGACAACATGAAATGGAGCCTGGAACAGAAAACTTATGTCAAAGTTTCTAGACCTTTGACTTAACCTCTCTGAGCATGCTCTTCATGCATTATATCACACATCCACCAGAGGGGTCGCCTTCAGTCTCTTCTTTTCCATGGAGCCTGAAACATCGTGGTTGAGTAAGCATTGCTCTTTTGGGCCTTTGGCTTGTGCTAGAAAGGTTCACGTGTTTTTTGTTTTGGTTTTTTTTTTGTATGTATTTCTTCTCTGTCTTGTGCGGTCATGCTGGTCCCACTTTGTTCCCCCTCCAGCTCCCTAAATAAGGTTTTCATCAATTCTGATGTTTCTTTTCATCTCAAAACCCCCCAGGATGGCGATGTGGTCAGTGCCCACTGGCCATTGACACCATCAGTTTTGAAATCACATCCCTTTTATTTTCTCCCGCCATGTCTACCTCTGATTTTAAGCGATCTCATGGTGCACAAGGACTGTCTATCACAGACCCCCATGATAGATGTGTCCCCTGCCTGGGGGCATCGCATGATGTCCAGGGTTGCAGCAGATGCACCCAGTTGACCCTGAAGGGCAGTCTGATTCGACTCGATAAGATGGAGCCTCTTCAGGTCAGGGAAGACTGGGGCATCGGCATTGAGGGACCACAGAGCTGCACCAGTGGAGCCACTGATGGTGGGGGCTGTCTGTTCCGTCAATGTTTTCAGCTGATAGGGGCATTGTCTAGCTCCTCCAAGCCAAAGACGTCAAGTTCCTCATCTGCTTCGTCACTGAGGCTGGACTGTCGAGCATTGAGAGAAGCCGAAGAAGCATCAGCATCAGTCAACATCGCTGCATGGTACTAGGCATAGGGATGCGCCAGCCTATGCTGAGATGCCCCTGAAGCAGTTCTACAGTGAGGAGAGCCAGTACTCCATCGATGCTGTGGGTACGCCATGGACTCCATCAGTCCTGGTGCCAGCCAATGATCCTCCTCTCAGTTCCGAAGATCTGGTCATGCCTTCTCCGTCCTAGTCTGTTCTGGCATCGGCAATGTTCGAAGAGGAGCTTGAGAGGTGAGTGCAACTGGTGGTCGAGAAGGCAACAGCATCAACGCCATGGCACAGACACCAGCACAGTCATTTTTAGAGCCGCTGTTAGAATTTCTACACGCGCTCATCGTCTTGTTACCAACCCATCCGGTGACTGTTTCCATAATGGCATCGATGCCTGTTGGGGCACCACCTCCCCCTGTCAATACGGTGGTCATGGCTGGTTCTTCGGAGGAAGAAGCTCCGCCCAGGCCTGCTGAGACACCAAGGCTTGCGGCGTGCCCCCCCCCCCCCCCCCTTTTCAGTTCCGTCGATGCCTCCGCTGCTGGACAAAGGCCAACCACCCAGGACCCCAACCCTGGTCGATGACAGTGAGGATGAAAGTACCTATGACCCCTGGGGAGATGAGTCAACAGAAATATCTGACAATGCCTCCAGAGACGTGAAGGAAGTCCCCGCCTGAGGACCTCTCCTTCACAGGTTTTGTTAGATTGATGGTTGAGGCCATCCCCTTTCAGTTATTGACTGACTGACTGAGGATGCCAGGCACAAAATTCTTGAAATCTTCTTGTTCGTGGAGCCTCCTAAGGAAATCTTAGCTGTCCCAGAGCACAAAATCCTTAAGGAGCTGCTGTTTAGGATGTGGGAACACCCGCTCACAGTACCTCTCTTGAACAAGAAGGCAGACACGGTCTATCTCACACAGAAGGCTCCCGGGTTTGACAAGCGACATCTGCCCCACCAATTGGTAGTGGTAGAGTCCGCTTGGCCCCCCCAACAAGGATCACTGAGAGATGGACACTTTTGGGAAGAAGGTTTTTCAGGGAGCTGTCCTCATAGCTTACTACCAGCTCTACATGAGCTCGTACTTGTAGGACATCTGGAAGCAGGACACGTGCCTCTCGCTGATGCATAAGGGTCTTGAGTGTAGAAAACATGAAGTCTGTGTGACCTACAATATTTTTTTAAACTGAACTGAGGGTCTCTGCAGCAGGAATCTACACCCACAAAATAGCATGGCTGCAGGCCTCAGATTACTGAACAGAGGGACAAGAAAGACTCTCTGATGTGCCATGCACTGAAAAGAATCTCTTTAGAGATATGGTTAAGGATGCGGTGGCCCAGATCAGGGACCACCATGAGATCCTTCAACAACTCTC
Organism: Rhinatrema bivittatum; assembly: GCF_901001135.1. Classification (NCBI taxonomy): domain Eukaryota; kingdom Metazoa; phylum Chordata; class Amphibia; order Gymnophiona; family Rhinatrematidae; genus Rhinatrema; species Rhinatrema bivittatum. The sequence goes on from NC_042617.1 coordinate 154,248,167, forward strand.
CGCTAGCATTCTGGACCTGTCCTCCTCATCTAGAAGGTTGGTAAGATTGTGGCAGAAGTCTTTCTGTCAAAGGAAGAACTATTCTCTGTCCTCTTGCTCCTGTCAGCAACACCAGAGCTCTTGCAGCCGTCCCAGACAGCAAAAAGCTCCAAAGCCCCACCCGGCGCCTCTGTTAATTCCAGGATGGGGTTTTGACTGTGCTGAAGGGAGCGTAGCCCAGTTTCCCGTACCTGAAGCAATGGATCTGCCAGTCGGGGGAAGATTGCGGTTCTGTGCCAAACAGTGGCCCAATGTAACCTCAGACCAGTGGGTTCTTTCAGTCATTCGAGGATACAGATTGAACCTATTGGATGCCCCTCCAAATAGCCCTCTGAACCCATTTTAGGGTCCAGTAGCGCATCAGGAGGTACTGCTAATAGAGCTCTACTCTCTTTTTAACAGCCAGAGCAGTCTAGCCTGTTCCACCAGGGCAAAGAGTACTTCCTGATTCCAAAGAAAACAGGAGAACTCTGTCCCACACTAAACCCTAAGGGTCTTGAATAGATTTATCAAGAGAAAAATTCAAGATGTTTTTGTGGAATTTAGAGTAAGAAAATACTTTCTTTGGGTTCTTAAAGTTTTCTATATTTGATGGATTGGCTATATGGAAAAGCACAGTGGAAACATTTTAGATTTTGTAGAGCTTAGCAAGTATATTGTGTTCTGAGTTGCTGTTATCTCTCAAGAAGTGAATGTACTGTCAGATTTTGTTTGGGCACATTGTAGTCAAAATATGGAGCAGGCTACGTGCTGACTCCAGAGATGGGTTGTGCAATATTGCATCAGACTTTGCAACTGACACCTAGTATGTAAGAAAAATGGGTATGGTTTCAGTATTTGGACTTGATTACAATGGGACAATAAATGATTGGCAGCAGACCCTAAATTAGGTCTGTGATTGGATCAATTATGTGACAATAAGAATGATGTGATGTAAGAATGCTTGTTGTCAGGGAATGGAGCATTGATTGGTTACATGCCCTGTTAATGAAAATTATTAGAGTTGAGCCCCAGGGACTAAGGGGTTCAGATCTGATGAATAGAGCAACTATGCCATAGCCATGTAGAATTTTATTTTAATAAACACGATGAAGTGTTGTATTTTTTTTAGTAGAATAACTATTAGTAGCTAGACAATGACAATTGGAAATTTACAGTTGCTCATTGGCGATGTTTAAAAATTACCAGGGCCTCCAGCAGCTGTGACTTTGGCTGGGAGGGTTATTTTTTCTTGTTTTGATCGTATCTCCAACAGTTTCCCTGGGCACCTTGATCCACTTTCTATAACAAAGGGACTGACTATGCTCCCTCGATCTGAAAGATCCGTACACACATATCGAGATCTTCCCCAGTCACAGAAAGTAGCTCCAATTCGTGGTGGGAAAACAGCACTTCTAGTAATGTGTTGCCATTTGGGCTTCCGTCAACCCTACGTGTCTTTTCAAAGTGCCTGGCTGTGGTGGCAGCATACCTTCAAAGACTGGGAGTACATGTTTTACCTTATCTAGATTATTGGCTGGTCAAGAGTTCCTCTCAGGCAGGGGCTGTCAGGTCCATGCACTTGACCGTCTGGGTTTCGTAGTCACTAGGCTTCATTAACTACCCAAAGTCCTATCTCAGCCCATCATCTCAATTGGACTCCACGGCTCAGGCCAAGGCTGTTCTACCTCAAAGGGCTATCAGCCTGATGGCCATCGTGGCAGAAATTCAACAGAACCAGCATAGTTAAAAGGTAAACTGAAAGAGGCTATTTTATTTAGCCAAAAAAAAAATCCTTCCAAAATTGGAAGAAGGATCCATCTGAAAAAAATAGGAAAAAAATAAGCTTTGTCAAGTTAAGAATAAAACATTGACATGACAGGCTAAGAGAGAATTTGAAATGAAGTTGGCCGTAGAGGCAAAAACTCATAAAAACTTTTAAAAATATATCGAAGCAAGAAACCTGTGAGGGAGTCAGTTGGACCATAGATGACCGAGAGGTTAAAGGGGCTCTTCAGGAAGATATGGCCATGCAGAAAGACTAAATGATTTCTTTGCTTCTGTATTTACTAATGAGGATGTTGGGGAGATACCAGTTACAGAGAGAGTTTTCAAGGGTGATAAGTCAGGTGAACTGAACCAAATCAGTGTGAACCTGGAAGATGTAGTAGGCCAGACTGGCAAACTAAAGTGTAGCAAATCACCTGTACCGGATAGTATGCACCTCAGGGTTCTGAAGGAATTAAAAAAATGAAATTTCAGATGTATTAGTTAAAATTTGTCAGAAAATCACAAAAGAGAGGGAAAAGGATCAAAGTCCAATCATTAAGGTCAAAACCGAAATAATGGCAAATGACAATATCATAAATAATCACCCCAAAAAATTTTTTAAGGAACCTTTACGAATTGGCTAAGTATTTCTTTTCCAACATTTTTTGATGTGGGAATTTTAATGAAAAGTTTTTGGACAGTTGAGATGTGGGAAGTAAATGGTTTTTTATAGACACGTTTAAAAAATTTTTTGGGGTGATTAAATTAATTTAGTATTAACACAAGAATTTTTGAAAATTAAAAAATTAGAATCAATAGTGAGCAATATGACAATAAATGATTGAACGATATACTTTGCTTTGTAAGCTGATTTAAGCTTGCGGCCCATTGCGAGGCGAGAGGCTGCAGATTGAAATTCCAAAGCAATTATTTATGATATTGTCATTTGCCATTATTTCGGTTTTGACCTTAATGATTGGACTTTGATCCTTTTCCCTCTCTTTTGTGATTTTCTGACTGACTAGAGAGGTGTTCTGCTTCTTTGTTTTTTGATTAGTTAAAATTTGTAACATCATTAAAATCATCCATTGTACCTGAAGACTGGAGGATGGCCAGTGTTGCCCCAATATATAAACAGGGCTCCAGGGGTGAACCGGGAAACTATAGACCGAGAAAAATAGTGGAAACTATTTTAAAGATCAAAATCACAGAGCATATAGAAAGACATGGTTTAATGCAACACAGCATTAATAAAGGGGATGGAACAGCTCCCCTATGAGGAAAGGCTGAAGAGGTTAGGTCTGTTTAGCTTGGAGAAGAGACTGCTGAGGGGAGATATGATAGAGGTCTTTAAGATCATGAGAGGTCTTGAACGAGTAGATGTGACTCTGTTATTTACACTTTCAAATAATAGAAGGACTAGGGGGCATTCCATGAAGTTAGCAAGTAACACATTTAAGACTAATCGGAGAAAATTCTTTTTCACTCAATGCACAATAAAGCTCTGGAATTTGTTGCCAGAGGATGTGGTTAGTGTAGTTAGTGTAGCTGGGTTCAAAAAAGATTTGGATAAGTTCTTGGAGGAGAAGTCCATTAATGGCTATTAATCAATTTTACTTAGGGAATAGCCACTGCTATTAATTGAATCAGTAGCATGGGATCTTCTTAGTGTTTGGGTACCGTAATTGCCAGGTTCTTGTGGCCTGGTTTTGGCCTCTGTTGGAAACAGGATGCTGGTCTTGATGGACCCTTGGTCTGACCCAGCATGGCAATTTCTTATGTTCTTATATTCAGCATGAATTTATCCAAGGGAAGTCTTGCCTAACAAATCTGCTTTTTGAAGGGATTAATAAATGTGGATAAATGTGAACTGGTAGATGGGAGTGTATTTTGACTTTCAGAAGGTGTTTGACAGTCACTCATGAGAGGCTTCTAAGAAAACTAAAAAGTAATGGGATAGGAGGCAATGTCCTTTCATGGATTACAGACTGGTTAAAAGCAGGAAACAAGTAGAATTAAATGGTCAATTTTCTCAGTAGAAAAGGTTAAACAGTGGCATGCCTCAGAGATCTGTACTTGCACCGGGGCTTTTCAATATATGTATAAATGATCTGGAAAGGAATATGAGTGAGGTAATCAAATTTGCAGATGATACAAAATTATTCAGAGTAGTTAAATCACAAGCGGATTGTGATAATTTACAGGAGGTCCTTGCGAGACAGGAAGGTTGGGCATCCAAATGAAAGATAAAATTTAATATAGACAAGTGCAAAGTGATGCATATAGAGAAAATAACCCATGCTGTAGATACATATTAGGTTCCATATTAGGAGCTACTACCTAGGAAGAAGATTGAGGCATTATAGTGGATAATACATTTAAATTGTCGGCTCATCAAAAAAGCAAAGAATGTTTGGAATTATTAGGAAGAGAATAGTGAATAAAACAGGAAAATGTCTTAATGCCTCTGTATCGCTCCATGGTGAGACCCTACCTTGAGTACTGTGCACAATTCTGGTCGCTGCATTTCAAAACAGATATAGTTGCACTGGAGAAGGTACAGAGAAGGGCGACCAAAATGATAAAGGGGATGAAATGGCTCCCCTAGGAGGAAAGGCTAAAGAGATTAGGGCAATTCAGCTTGGAGAAAATAGCTGAGGGGGGTTGGAATATGATAGAGGTCTATAAAAAAAAAAAAAAAAAGAGAGGTCTAGAAGGGTTAATGTGAGTCTGTTTACTCTTTCGGGTAATAGGACTAGGGGACACTCCATGAAATTAGCAAGTAGCACATTTAAAACAAATCAGAGAAATTTCTTTTTCACTCAACGTACAGTTAAGCTCTGGAGTTTGTTGCCAGAGGATGTGGTTAGAGCAGTTAGTGTAGTTTGGTTTAAAAAAAGGTTTGGATAAGTTCTTGCCGCTTGGCAATAGTGATCATAATATGATCAAATTTGATTTAATGACTGGAAGAGGAACAGTATGCAAATCCAAGGCTCTCATGCTAAACTTTCAAAAGGGAAACTTTGAGAAAATGAGAAAAATTGTTAGAAAAAAGCTGAAAGTAGCAGCTACAAAAGTAAAAAAAAATGTCCAAGAGGCGTGGTCATTGTTAAAAAATACCATTCTAGAAGCACAGTCCAGATGTATTCCACACATTAAGAAAGGTGGAAAGAAGGCAAAACTATCACCTTGCACTTATCCACATTAAAAGTTAATGTGGATAAGTGCAAGGTGATGCATATAGGGAAAAATAACCCATGCTATAATTACACAATGTTGGGTTCCATATTAAGTGCTACAACCCAAAAAAGAGATCTAGGCGTCATAGTGGATAACACATTGAAATTGTATGTTCAGTGTGCTGCGGCAGTCAAAAAAGCAAACAGAATGTTGGGAATTATTGGAAAGGGAATGGTGAATAAAACGGAAAATGTCATAATGCCTCTGTATCGCTCCATGGTGAGACCGCGCCTTGAATACTGTGTACAATTCTGGTCGCCGCATCTCAAAAAAGATATAATTGCGATGGAGAAGGTACAGAGAAGGGCTACCAAAATCATAAGGGGAATGGAACAGCTTCCCTATGAGGAAAGACTAAAGAGGTTAGGACTTTTCAGCTTGGAGAAGAGACGGCTAAGGGGGGATATGATAGAGGTGTTTAAAATCATGAGAGGTCTAGAATGGATAGATGTGAATCGGTTATTTACTCTTTCGGATAGTAGAAAGACTAGGGGACACTCCATGAAGTTAGCATGGGGCACATTTAAAACTAATCGGAGAAAGTTCTTTTTTACTCAACGCACAATTAAACTCTGGAATTTGTTGCCAGAGGATGTGGTTAGTGCAGTTAGTATAGCTGTGTTTAAAAAAGGATTGGATAAGTTCTTGGAGAAGTCCATTACCTGCTATTAAGTTCACTTAGAGAATAGCCACTGCCATTAGCAATGGTAACATGGAATAGACTTAGTTTTTGGGTACTTGCCAGGTTCTTATAGCCTGGATTGGCCACTGTTGGAAACAGGATGCTGGGCTTGATGGACCCTTGCTTTGACCCAGTATGGCAACTTTTTATACTCTTAGTTCTTAGATGTCTGCACATGTTGAGGTTGTTGGACCACATGGCCATGACAGTTCACGTCACTCCCTTGGTACGCTTATATACACAAAAGGCCCAATGGACCCTGAGGCCGCAGTGTCATCAAGCCATGTAGATCCTCCAGGACCACATCAGAGTCTACTTGTCCTGGTGGTAGGTATTCCAAATTTGAAACAGGGGATCTCTTTTCAAAGTCCCCCTACCTAAATTGTCCTAACCATGGATGTGTCCACCCTGGGTTGGGGTGCTCATGTAAATGGGCTCAGCATTCAGGATATCTGGTCTGCCCAGGAACGTTGTTGACAAATCAATTTCCTGGAGCTCCAGGCATTCCAAGTACAAGCTATGAGCTTTCAGAGATCAACTGGCCAACAAATTTGTCCTGATTCAAACCAGCAATCAGGTAGCAAGGTGGTATGTCAACAAGCAGGCAGGTACGGGATCATATCTTCTGTGTCAGGAAGAAGTAGAGATATGGTTATGGATCCTGTCCCATGGGATGGTGCTCAGGCATGTCTCTGGCTGGAACGGAAAATATGAGGGCAGACAGCTGATTCATGCCTTCAGACCCCACCAGTGGTCTCTGAACCAAGGGGTAGAGAATCGGATTTTCCACCTCTGGGAAGCCTGGATGTGGATCAGTTTGTGGCACTTTGGAACAGGAAGTTTCCTCAGTTCTGATCCCTATACAGGGCATGCGGCAAACCAGCCTCGGATGCCCTTGCATGACATTAGAGAAGGGGCTTCTGTACGAGTATCCTCAGGTTCCACTAGTAGTGCAGACTCTTGAAATTTTGCAAGGGAAAAGGAACTATGATTTTCATAGCCCCCTCATTGCCGGAGTTAGGTCTGGTTTCCGCTCCTGTGGGAGTTATCCATCCTAAGACTGATCAGTCTGGCAATTTCCCCAGAACTCATCACACAGGATTGAGGCAGGTTGTGAAATCCCAACCTCCAAGCCCTGTTTCTCTCAGCCTGAAGGCTGAGAGTTTAATATTGCAACTGCTCGATCTCTCGGAAAATGTCTTAGGTCCTCTCCTTTCCACTAGAAATTCCTATTGGCTAAAGTTGAAGAGGTTTTGCATGTGATGTGAACAGAAGGCCCTAGATCTGTTTTCCTGCTCCCCACAAAAACTACTTGACTACCTTCTTACACCTATTGAAAGCTGGCTGGAAGACCAACTCTTAGAGTTCATCTCAGTGTAATTGGAGCATACCACCATGGTGTAGGTTATACGCCCATCTCTGTACAGCCTATAGTTGTACATTTCATGCAGGGCCTGCTTCAGTTGAAGCCGCCACTGTGTCTTATGACCTCAATGTAATGTTAGCTCAGCTGATGAAAGCTTCTTTTGAGCTGCTGCACTCCTGTGGTCTGAAGTACCTGACCTGGAAGGTCTTACTTTTGGTAACTGTCACTTCATGCAGGGTCAGCGAGCTCCAGACCTTAGTGACTTATCCACCTTATACTAAGTTTTCCCATGACAGGGTGGTTTTGTGTATGTACCCTAAGTTCCTGCCTAAGGTGGTGACTGAATTCCATTTTAACCAGTCCTTCATCCTGCCAGCATTTTTTCCCAGGCCCCATTCAAACCAAGGTGATCAAGTCCTGCACTGCTTGGACTATGAGAGCACCTTAGCCTTCTATCTGGAGCGGACAGAAGCCCAAAAACAGTCCACCAATTTTTTGTTTCTTTTGATAGCAATAAGTTGAGCATTGCTGTTGCCAAACAGACGCTCTCTAATTGGCTAGCAGATTGTAACTCCTTCTGTTATGCCCAGGCGGGACTGTTATCTTGAGATCCTTGTCGAGGCTCATTCTGTTCGAGCCATGGCAACTTCAATTGCCCACTTGTGAGCAGTCCCCATGGAGATCTGCACGGCTTTGATGTAGTGTTCTCTTCACACATTCACATCTCACTTGAATAGGGATGGTTGATGTAACAGTAGGTTCGGCCAATCTGTCCTTTGGAACTTTTTAAGGTATAGAACCCAACTCTGTTCCCACCTGGGGCCCATTGTTTTCAGCTGTTTCTCTTCCCTCTTCTTGTTACCAAGAAAACCCTTGTTGCACCATTTGGCACCTGTTTTGTTGGTTCCATTTTTATGTTGGGGGACAGCCTGTAGCTAGGGATTCGCCCATGTGTGAGGACTAGTATCTGCTTATCCTCGGGGGGGAAAAAGCAGAGTTGCTTACCTGTTTCAGATGTTCTCCAAGAATAGCAGGATATTAGTCCTCACGAAACCCACCCACCACCCCACAAAGTTGGGTTTCCATTACATGGGTTTCTTCTCCTTTTCTTATTTATATCCTTGAATTCTATGTTATAAGACTGAAGGGGATCCATGTGGATGCGTGGTATAATGCATGCTCAGAGAGACTAAGTCAAAGTTCTAGGAACTTTGACATAAGTTTTCCATACCAGGCTCCATCCAATGATGTCACCCATGGATGAAGACTAACATCCTGCTGTCCTCGGACAACACCAGAAACAGATAAGCAATTCTACTTTGACTAAACACCTGTATTTACATGTATTTTTCTCTAACTCCCAGAAACGTCTAGTTCTCTGTTCAAGATGTTTTTCTTTACAGGTCTTTGTCTGGAGAAAAGAGTGTTTTATAGATTAATTTCAGGACTCCATGCAAGCATAAATTTGCATCTTTCTGCAAAATATCTCCTTGAAGGTAATATATTTTATGCTTTTACTCTTCATTGATATATTGTTTAGTGTAGATTGTGAAATGTTTCAAAGTTCAAATCCTTGTTCGATAAAGTTCAAATCCTTGTTCAAAGTTCAAATCCTTGTTCGATAAAGTATGTCAGTGTAAAATATATTTTGACTCAGACTTTTGTAACGGGATTATATTTTTAGTTTATAATGTTAGATCATTTGTTTTACAATGACTTTCTGTATGCTTTTGTTGTACCTTACTACAATCTGTGGAGTGGTGGGATATACAGTGGCTTGCAAAAGTATTAGATTCCCTAAAAAGTCATCAGATTTTTGTGGATTACCACACAAATGACACTTACACAGATTGTTCCAAACAGTTTGTTTATTGCAAACCAGTATGTTCTTAAAGTAAAATTTCAAAGTCACAATTCATTATTTCTCTGCATTTCTTGTAAAATAAAATTAAAAACATAGAAATGACGGCAGAAGAAGACCAATCGACCCATCCAGTCTGCCCAGCAAGCTTCACACTTTTTTCTCATAATTATCTGTTTCTCTTGGCTCTTAGTAACCTTTGGTTCTATTTCCCTTTCACCCCCACCATTAATGTAGAGAGCAGTGATGGAGCTGCATCCAAGTGAAATATCAAGCTTGATTAGTTAGGGGTAGTAACCGCTGCAATAAGCAAGCTACACCCATACTTATTTGTTTACCCAGACTATGTTATTCAGCCCTTATTGGTTGTTTTTCTTGTCCCCTGCTGTTGAAGCAGAGAGCTATGCTGGATATGCGTGAAGTATCAGTTTTTCTTCTCCCCTGCCGTTGAAGCAGAGAGCTATGCTGGATATGTGTGAAGTTTGTTTTACTTCTCCCCTGCCGTTGAAGCAGAGAGCTATGCTGGATATGCATTGAAAGTGAAGTATGCATTGAAAGCCACATTAACTATCAACAAATATTGAATAAGCCTAATAATTGGTAATACCTATAGCCTATGAACTCACCGTTAATTTTACATACTCTTACCCACCCCTGGTTTTTTGGGGGGGGGTTTTGTTTTGTTTTTTTTAATTTGGAGATGGCATCCCTCCATCCTTCCGCTCCGTGAAGGTGGAACACCAACCACTGGCCACTGGCATCCCGCTCCGTGAATGCCTCTGTGGCTACTGCCGCCTCTTTATACACATCCTCTAGACCTGATGAATCCACAGGGTTTATCCCACGCCCCTTTGAAGTCCTTCACAGTTTTGGACTTCACTTCTTCCGGAAGGGCATTCCAGGTATCCACCACTCTCTCTGTGAAGAAATACTTCCTGACATTGGTTCTTAGTCTTATTACTCCAGCCGGTTCACTAGTTAGCTTCCCCCAAACCTCTGAGTTTGCCACACCCAATCTGGTTATAACTGGACACCTTTAGGAACCTTCTAGTCCTTAGCTATTAAATGATTTCTCAGCACTTATGTGCCAATATTAAACAGATTATTAAAGAACAGCTATACAATAAGAAAAATGCAGGTATACTGAATCTTAAAGCAAACAATTAGCAAGGAACCAAAACAACTAATATACATTTCCTGGCGTGTAGCCAGATGGACTCAGAACGAATGGGTATAGTATGCTCGTGCTAGCAGTTGGAGACGGATCTGACATCAGCACGGGTATATATACCCCCACAGGAAGCGTAGCAACTTAGTAATTTCAGTCTCCAAAAGCAGTTTGGAGAGCCTGCATGCTCGCTGAGCATGTTTTCCAAATCTACTTTCTATTTTCTACATTCTACTTTCTTTCAACTAAAACTTCTACAGCATCGAGCCCCGCACTCCTGCGGTGATACCCTAAGGTCCCTCCCCCAGTAGAGTTTCCCGGGGTGATTTCCGTGATCCCCCGGAGGTTTAAGTCCTCGGTCCGGTGGCCGAATCGCGGCAGGGACGTAGCCCCCGGCGAGGTTCGGGTGAGGCATATGAGGCGCCTCGGTCCCGGCGTGGACGAGGCAGCGGGTGCATATCCTCAAACGCGGCAGTGAAGGTACTTGCCTTCTCCCCCCGCAGCCGGAGACCGCCCGGGTTCCAGCCGGGAAGCGCTGAGGATCAGGTAAGGTGTACATCTCTTATTGCTGGTCTCCGAGGAACAGAAGATCGGCGGCGTGGCACGCCGTGGAGGGCGCCATTTTGTGGGCCTTGTTCAGGTATTGAGCGCCCGTAATAGGCGCAGCTCTATGACTAAGCGCATATTATATTCCTCATTGTGCGTATATTGCCTTATTACTGAGAGCATATTGCATACCATTGAGCGTGTATGGCTAACCGCTTGTTGCTGAGAGCACATTGTATGCCATTGAGCGTGTATTGCTAACCGCATATTGCTGAGAGCCTATTGAATGCCATTGAGCGTGTATTGCTAACCGCCTATTGCTGAGAGCATATTGCATATCATTGGGCGTATATTGTTAGCCGCATATGGCTGGGCGCTTGTTGTCTATATTGCTGCCGCATATTATTAAGCGCCTGTTGTATTAAAGTATATAGCTGCCGCTTATTATTATTATTGTGCGCCTGTTGTATTAAACGTATATTGTTGCCGCGTTTCATTCAGCGCATACTTTTCAATGGAACAGAACGCCTTAGCGTCTTCAGCGGCGGCGCCGCCTGCCTCCGGCATTAAAGCCCTCGGCCTCTGCTCTGCATGCCAGCTTCAAGCCACGCACAGTGAAGAGCCAGACTCCCTATGTGCCCAATGTGAGGAGGCCGTGGGACCCTCGGGCCAGGACCAGTCTCAGCCACGATTTGCTGACAGTTCCCCAGGGGCTACCCCGGATTTAGCGGTCAGTCTCGACAATCGGGAATCCCGGGGGATCTTGTACCCCGGCGATTAAAGGCTGCTTCAATTTCCTGGGTGGATCTCTTTAAGGGGATTCATGCCTTTGTACAGATGCAAACAGCTTCCTGTCCAGGCCCTGCTGTTCCTGCTGTTCCTGCGGCGGCTGCTGCTGCGGTGGCGGCTCCTGCGGATCCTGTTCCTGGACCCTCACGCCCTTATCGTGAGCGGGACCTTCCGCCGCTGGACAGTCCAGATCAGTCGGACCAGGAGGTTTCACCGGACGAGTCCGAACTCCCGGACGAGGGGGAGCTTCCCCCAGGGATTGAACCATATAGAATCATGAGGCGGTTCTTCCCCAAGGAGGATCTCTCCGACCTGGTGTCTCAGTGTCTGGTGGAGTTGGATATTACAGGTCCCAGCGCTACGGAAACCCCTGCTGGAAGGTCTTCGTACTACAGCCCGCCATTTTCCATTCTTGCAAGCAACACAACAACTGATAGATTTAGAATGGGCGGCACCAGCGGCTTCCTTCAAAGGGGGCCGGGCCCTGATGGGCATGTACCCACTGGCACTGGCTATCCAGGACCTGCTGGCGTGCCCTCAGGTGGACGCCTTGATTAGCGCTGTGGTCAAGCGCACTACCATTCCAGTTGAAGGGGGGATGGCTCTCGGGGAGCCTCATGACCGGTGACTGGACGCCATTCTGAAACAGACTTTTGAGGTGGCAGCTCTATCTTTGCGGATCACAACCTGCTGCACAGTGGTGACGCGTGCCTGTTTGTCACAGGTCAGGAACAACGCTCCAGCAGCAGACATGGAGTCAGCTCTCTCGTTCCTCACGGATGCCGCATCAGACCTAGTCCGAACAGCAGCCAAGGGGATCTCATCCTCCGTAGCTGCCACGAGGCAGCTCTGGATCCGGAAATGGTCAGCCGATGCGCCTTCAAAGACACGCCTCACCAGATTGCCCTTTAAGGGCTCTTTCCTGTTTGGCAGCGACCTTGATAGACTGGCCAGCACATGAGGCGCTTCTCCAGTACCTCGACTACCGGAAGATCGGTCCAGAAGGAACCAGCGCGCCTTTCCAATGCCCTCCAGGGGTAGAAGCTCCCAGCGCTTCGTTCCCTACAGGAGTCGCTACCAGGCACCTCATCCTCAGGCCCGGAATCAGTCCTTTCGGACCAAGCAGCGCAAGAGGGGAGCAGGCCCGGGCTCAGGTCCTGGCCACACCTCACAATGAGAATCTGCCGATCCATCTGGGGGACGGAGCCATAGGGGGCAGGTTAACCCTCTTCTACCCCAGATGGGTGGAGATTACGTCGGACCAGTGGGTCCTCGCCATCATCCGAAAGGGATATTATCTGGATTTTCATCACCTCCCTCTGGACAAGTTTGTGGAATCTTCCTGTCCCACACACAAGAAGGCGGCATTGGAAGCTACCCTGGCGAGGCGCCTGTCCTTGACGGCCATCATCCCAGTACCTGCATGGGAAGTGAATTCTGGACACTATTCCATTTATTTCATGGTACCCAAGAAAGGGGGCACCTTTCGGCCAGTACTGGACCTCAAGTCAGTCAATCGATACTTAAGGGTCCCGAGGTTTCGCATGGAAACTCTGCGCTCCGTCAAGACCGCAGTTCAGCCAGGAGAATTCCTCACGGCCTTAGACTTATCGGAAGCCTACTTGCATATCCCGATCCATCCGGATCATCAGCGTTACCTACGCTTCAGGGTTCTAGGACGCCACTTCCAGTTCCAGGCTCTGCCCTTCGGGTTGGCCACGTCACCGCGGACCTTCACCAAGGTGGTCGTAGTGGTAGCAGCGGCACTCAGACGGGAAGGAATTCTGGTCCATCCCTACCTAGACTGGCTGATCAGGGCGAAATCACGAGAGGAGAGCCATCGGACAACCAACAGAGTGATCGCCCTTCTGGAAAGCTTGGGCTGGGTAATCAACCTCAGCAAGAGTTGCCTACAGCCTTCCCAGTCACTGGAATACCTGGGAGTACAGTTCGACACCCAGGCAGACACAGTCAGTCTCACTACCAAGAGAAAGTTGAAACTTCAGCAGCATATTCAGTACTTGATGGGAGCCAGTCGGCCCCTAGCTTGGGATTATCTGCAGGTTCTCGGTCTCATGGCATCCACCCTGGAAGTGGTACCTTGGGCAAGGGCCCATATGAGACCTCTACAGCACTCCCTGCTCTCTCGCTGGAGCCCCCGGCTATGGAACTATTCCACGCACCTACCTCTGCCGGCTAGAATACGGACCCAGTTATTGGTGGTGGTTGCAGTCCAACCACATGAGCAGGGGGTCGAAGATGTCTTCACCCACGTGGACTCTGCTCACCACAGATGCCAGCCTGAGCGGCTGGGGAGCACACTGCGAAGAACTCGCCACACAAGGGCGGTGGAACAGAGAAGAGTCAGCATGGAACATCAATCGTCTAGAGGCCCGGGCAGTCCGATTGGCATGCCTTCGATTTGCTCACAGACTGAAGAACAGAGCAGTCAGAATGATGTCCGACAACGCCACCACGGTGGCATACATCAACCGTCAGGGCGGAACCAGAAGCCGTCAAGTGTCTCTGGAGATTGCTCCACTGATGGCTTGGGCAGAGGCGAATCTTCAGGACATCTCCGCCGTCCACGTTGCCGGGAAGGACAACACCACGGCAGACTTCCTCAGCAGAGAAAGCCTAAATCCGGGAGAGTGGCAGCTGTCACCCACAGCCTTCCAGATGATTGTGGATCACTGGGGGATTCCGGACATGGATTTACTGGCGGACAAGTCCAACGCTCAAGTACCCAGATACTTCAGCCGCAAGCGCAACCCGTTCTCACACGGAATCGATGCCCTGGTTCAGCCATGGCCTCCAGGGACTCTGCTATACGCCTTTCCTCCGTGGCCTCTGCTGGGCACCATCATCCACAAGATTCGGAAACACCGGGGCCTAGTTCTTCTAGTGGCACCAGACTGGCCAAGAAGACCCTGGTACGCGGACATGAGAAGACTACTGGCAGGGGAGCCTCTTCCCCTGCCTCCTCTCCAGGACCTTCTACGTCAAGGTCCCATCCTTCACGAGGATCCAGCTCAATTCTCTCTTACGGTCTGGCCATTGAGAGGGCTAGACTAAAGAAAAGAGGTTACTCGGAGCCCATGATAGATACACTCCTCCGAGCTCGCAAGTTTTCCACATCCCTCACCTACGTAAGGATCTGGAGAGTATTCGAAGCATGGTGCAACACTCATGGCACCAATCCACATGCGACCACAATCCCTATTGTGTTGGATTTCCTGCAAGATGGACTTCAGAAGGGTCTCTCCCTCAGCTCCATCAAGGTTCAGGTGGCTGCGCTGTCTTGCTACAGCCCCAAGAGGGATGGCAAGACCATTGCCAAGCACCCAGATGTTTCTCGTTTCCTGAAAGGAGTCAAGCATATTCGTCCGCCACTGAAGAGGCCTGAGCCCTTATGGAACCTCAACCTTGTTTTGGATTTCCTCGCGGGATCCACCTTCAGACCCCTTCGGGGCCTGTCTCTCCGTTCTCTAACCTTGAAAATGGTGTTCTTGCTGGCTGTTCAGCACGCCGCATCTCAGAGCTACAAGCATTGTCTTGCCGTGATCCCTTTTTGAGAATCACTCCTGAGGCTATCCATCTTCGGACGGTTCCCTCCTTTCTACCTAAAGTGGTTTCACAGTTTCATCTTAAACAAACCATATCCTTGCCTACCACGGCGGGTTTGCAGAAATCTGAAGAAGGGCGTTTATTACGCCATCTCGACATTGGCAGATTGCTGCCCAGATATCTGGAAGTGACACAAGAAGTTCGACGGACGGACCATCTGTTCGTCCTGCATAGCTGGAAACGACAAGGGGAAGCGGCCTCTCGGCCCACCATCGCCCACTGGATTAAAGAAGTTATCAGAGCAGCTTATGTAGAGGCTGGGAAGTCTCCGCCTCTACAAGTCAAGGCTCATTCTACCAGAGCACAAGCGGCATCTTGGGCAGAATCCAGGATGCTGTCTCCTGCAGAAATCTGTAAAGCGGCGACGTGGTCCTCCCTCCATACCTTTTCCAGGTTCTACCATCTGGATGTCCAGGCCAGGGAGGACTCGGCTTTTGCGAGGGCGGTACTACATGGGCCTCAGGCAGCCTCCCGCCCAGGCTGGGAGTAAAGCTTTTGTACATCCCATTTGTTCTGAGTCCATCTGGCTACACGCCAGGAAATGTTGAGATTACTACCTGATAATCTCCTTTTCCTTAGTGTAGACAGATGGACTCAGCATCCCGCCCAGCTGCCTGCGTACATGGGTTTCACCGATTCAAGGTAAGCCATGTCATCTGTTTCCATAAGAGCGTACACTCTACCAGGTGTCAACGCCTTCCGGTTGGGAATGCTGGCGGTCTCTGCTACTATCAATCGGTCAGGGAAATCCTGTTTCACTTTTCACTGAGCGTCAGTGCACACATCCATAACAGCTTTTGCAAGGAAGATTACTAAGTTGCTACGCTTCCTGTGGGGATATATATACCCCGTGCTGATGTCAGATCCGTCTCCAATTGCTTGCACGCGGATACTATCCCATTTGTTCTGAGTCCATCTGTCTACACTAAGGAAAAGGAGATTATCAGGTAGTAATCTCAACATTATATTTATTTTCTATCAATTATAATTATCTTTTATCTTGGCTCTGGAGCCAAAAAGTCTAATAGTTATAGCCTTATGCAAATGTGTTTACATATTTCATTCTTATTATAATCTAAAATAGTAGTTTCTATCTTTTGTTCATAGCAAGCATAGAAAAATCAGTAAAGAATATTGTAAGCTATATTGGACAGAGAAACAAAACTTTTGAATTTGTCAATGCTTCCTATTGTACACTCTGTGCAGTTCAGAAAAAATCTAGATAAATGATCACATAAGTATAATCCACTTCTGGAAATCACTTCTTTTCATTTATTTTTGGGAAGTACATTTTAAACGATTGACTTAGCAGTAATTCTGGAGTAGTATTTACAATTAATAGTGTTTGTGTAGATAACTAAAATCTAATCTTATTGCTATGATTATCCTTTAGACTGTTTTCTCAGAAAAAAACTTCTCAAACCAGTCTCATTTTGTTTCAAAAATATTTTCACTTTTAAAGAAAAATAAGGTATAATAAACTGTATCTCTTTACTGCCCTGTTAGTCTGCTTCACCGCATCAAGATCCAAGTATATTTTCCATAGCACTCAGATCGGCATATAGGGCAACGTGGCTTAGGTTGGTTCTAAGCATGTCCAACCTATGGAGCTTTTGGTAGACTAGGAATTTTAATCCTCATAGAATAAGACACACCTTGCTATAGAATCAGATAAGGCTTTGTATTTACTTGAGGCCTGTTCATAGCATAGCATTCCAGCACTGTTGCGAAGTCTGTGGGCAAGTGTGGTGTCCATGCGCCGGTCATGTGTATCCTTGAGGGCCGCTCCCCCCTCCACTGGAATTGTGGTGCGCTTCACAATTGCGTTAACTATGGCGTCTACCTTAGGGCACGCCAGCAGCTCCTTGGATGCCGGGTCCAGAAGGTACATGCCTGACAAGGCCCGACCCCCTTTGAATGAGGCCTCCGGTGTAGTCCATTCCAGATCTATTAGCTGCTGTGCTGCTTGTAGGAGGGGAAAATGATGAGCCGATTGGTGCAGGCCCTCTAACATGGGGTTCATGTTAGGGTCCCCTGGGGTGTCCCGGCCCGGAATAGCCAGTTCTGATAGGCATTGTGAGACCAGGTCTGGAAGATCCTCTTTCCGAAAGAAGCATCTCATGGTCCGATATGGTTCTATCTCCGAGGGAAGTTCTCCCTCCTCGGGGGGGCTCCTCAGCTTCCTCGGAGCAATCCGAATCCCCATACGTGGGGCTTCTGGGTGGCGAGTGGCCGTGCCTAGGTCTTGAGGGTCCAGGGGCCGGATCATCCGGACAGAAAATCCCTTCTAGGAGCAGACTGCATCTGGACAAAGAAATGGATCCCCTTGAATAATTCCACCCAGGAGAGAGAGAGGCCGGATCTGGCCTTAGGGGCACCAGGTCTCTCGGGTTCCCTGGCTGCTCCCCGCGGCCTGCTAAGTCCGGAGTGTTCCCTGAGGACCAGTCCTGTCCTGGAACTCCCATGGCCTCCTCACACTGGGCACATAGTGAGTCTGCTTCCTCACTCTGTGTGGCTCTGAGCAGAGGCTTAGAACTCTTATGCCTGATTCTGGAGGTGCCGGCTCTGCGGACTTATGGGCTCTCTGATGCTCCATACGCTTTGCAATATGTATCGCCTACTAATAAGCGCTTACCTTAGCAGACAGGTCCAGTGCTCAAGTACCCAAATATTTCAGCCGCAGACGGGATCCGCTATCCCAGGGGATCGATGCCCTGGTGCAGCCGTGGCCTCACGGAATCCTGCTATATGCCTTTCCTCCGTGGCCCCTACTGGGTGCCATTATACACAAGATTCAGCGACACAGAGGCCTAGTTCTTCTAGTGGCCCCGGACTGGCCAAGAAGACCCTGGTACGCAGACATGAGAAGACTATTGGCAGGGAATCCGCTACGCCTGCCTCCACACAGGGACCTGCTGTGGCAAGGTCCCATCCTGCACGAGGATCCAGCTCAATTCTCTCTTACGGTCTGGCCATTGAGAGGGCTAGACTGAAGAAAAGAGGATACTCGGAGCCGGTAATAGATACACTTCTCCGAGCACGCAAGTTCTCCACATCACTGACATATATCAGGATCTGGAAAGTTTTTCAAGACTGGTGCGACTCTCACAGCACCAATTCACATGCCGCTAAAATTCCTATCATTTTGGACTTTCTACAAGATGGACTTCAGAAGGGTCTGTCTCTCAGCTCCATCAAGGTTCAGGTAGCAGCGTTGTCTTGCTACGGTCCCAGGCGTGACGGCAACACCATTACCAAACACCCAGACGTTTCACGTTTCCTGAAAGGCGTCAAACACATTCGCCCGCCACTGAAATGGCCAGTGCCCTTGTGGAACCTCAACCTAGTGTTGGAATTTCTAGTGGGATCCGCCTTCAGGCCCCTTCGAGGCCTGTCTCTCCGTTTGTTAACCTTGAAGATGGTGTTCTTACTGGCTGTGTGTTCAGCACACCGCATCTCAGAGCTACAAGCACTGTCCTGCCGTGATCCGTTTCTCAGAATCACTCCAGAAGCTATCCATCTTCGCACGGTTCCTTCCTTCTTACCTAAAGTGGTCTCTCACTTTCACCTAAACCAAACCATATCCTTGCCATCTACGGAAGGTTTGAAGAAGTCAGAAGAAGGTCGAATACTGCGTCATCTCGACATCGGCAGAATACTGGCCAGATACTTGGAAATATCAGAAGCAGTACGAAAGACGGACCATCTGTTCGTCCTGCACAGCGGGAAGAAGCAAGGGGAAGCAGCCTCACGGCCAACCATCTCCCGCTGGATCAAAGAAGTTATCAAGGCGGCCTACGTTGAGGCGGGAAAACCACCACCTCTACAGGTCAAGGCTCACTCTACCAGAGCGCAAGCAGCCTCTTGGGCAGAAACTAGGATGCTGTCGCCTGCAGAGATATGTAAAGCGACGACGTGGTCCTCCCTCCATACCTTCTCCAGATTCTACCGTCTGGACGTCCAGGCCAGGGAGGACACAGCATTTGCAAGGGCAATCCTAAACGGACCTCGGGCAGCCTCCCGCCCAATCCGGGAGTAGCTTTTGTACATCCCACTTGTTTTGAGTCCATCTGCTACACACTAGGAAATGTAGAGATTACTTACCTGATAATCTCCTTTTCCTTAGTGTATGCAGATGGACTCAGCATCCCGCCCGGCTGCCAGTATACATGGGGATTCACCGACTCACGGTAAGCCATGTTTCCTTATATTGGCATCCACCCTGCCGGGTGTCGACGCCTTCCGACTGAGTACACTGGCGGTCTCCAGCTACCATCAATTGGTCAGGGTAATCCTGTTCATTTAAACGATCGGTCAGCTACAGCTTTTGCAAGGAAGATTACTGAATTGCTACACTTCCTGTGGGGGTATAGGTACCCGTGCTGACGTCAGATCTGTCTCCAACTGCTAGCACGAGCACACTATACCCACTTGTTTTGAGTCCATCTGCATACAGTAAGGAAAAGGAGATTATCAGGTAAGTAATCTCTACATTTTATATGAAATTTTGACTTTTATCAAAATCTTTAGCTATTCACCTTTCTGTCATTACAGTTTATAGAAAGATGAAAGCTTTACAGTATATTGTAACTAAGAGGTAAATATTTACAATATTTGTCTTGCTAACTTTGGGAGTTACTCTACAACCAACAAACAATCAAGGAAACCTCTTGATCTGTGGCTTTTTGTGCGGTTGCCAGCTTAGTCAGCCTCTTGTTTTGGCTGACCCTTTCAGATAGCTCCCGTGTTTTTATTCTTTAATTTTCTTTGTCAAACTTCTTTTTCTTTTTATATTTTTTCTGTATCAATACTTCTTTAAAACAGTGCCTTATTGTGCTCACGTTGTGCGGTCTGACCCGTTTTCTAATATAAACTTTTGAAAAGCAATTAACTTAACTTTGTATCTGCTTAATTATTGCCGCTGCTGTTAGGGTCCGCTTCCGCTTGCCCGACATGGCCATGTTTCGGCAGAAAGCTGCCTGCTTCAGGGGCCACGGGAAACCTTTTTGGTATCCAAATTACGGATTTGCCATCAAAAAGCACTTGATTCCTGCTAAAATATGTGAATAACCGATCAATATCATGCTTGTTCCGTCTTATTAATACTATACCACTATTCAAGTTTAAAGTACTTACTGTTGCTGCATCTGAATTCATTACCATGAGCGGCGCCTTCACGTTGAAATCCGGCGTCTCTCTATACCTGCTTTAATATAGCTTTTCTAAGCCATTCACTGGGCCAATCACTTCGTCTCCCTCGGATCCTGGGTGCTAGCACCCTAGGGTGCTCTACTAATTATGCTGATTGATGTCACCTATTGATTCTTATTTCCTTTATCTCTTTTATTGTGCCTCATTATGTCTCTTAATATATGTTTTATGTCATTTATGTGTTTGCAGGCTTGGGTGCTTATTTTTAGAGCCTTAAAAATGCTTACAACTACTTCACATTAACTCGCGTAAACACTTGCTTTTTGGCGGACTTGATGGAGACCTATTAGATGTTCACTTTCTAAAAACCGGGCCTCTTCCCTATATCCTGCGGACTTGATGGGGAACTACCTTATTTCTTTTTCTTAATCGATGCCCGATGTGTCTTATCGAATCCATTTATTTATCTTTTGACCCCATGTGTTTTCACGATGTTACTGCGGTCTCCCCATGATTTTTCTTGTCCATCGTTTGACCCCGTGTATTTAATGATTTCTGCGGTCTCCCTGTGTCTACTTAATGTACCGCATCATTGTTTGTTTTTTTATTATATCTACCCCTGTAGTTACACCATGTCTGCATCATATAATGTTGTCTCATTGATAGCATAATATCTCCTCTGTTTATTAACCATTTACTTGCATGAAGACAACTTTCAATACCGGGGACGGGATCCTTCAGCCGATTGCATAATGCATGTTTTCTTCACTTCTTTATACGGCCGCTGGTGTGTACTGTGGCCAGTGTCTTCTTCTTTTCAATACATTTTGTTGTTAATACATCCCCCAGTCTTTTATAGGTGAGTCATTGCATGTCTACTAAAATCTATTTGTAGTATAGTGATCATGCACTGTGTGGCCAATATTCCTCTTGATATGATAGAGGCCATCTTTAATTTCATAGGACCCAACGAGGGAGAGATGTTCTTATTGTGCAACTTTGACAGATATTTCCAGTTTTATTTCAGCCAAAGATGGACCAATTTATCTCTCGATTTAAACCCCTTGGGGCTACTGTATCCCATGTATAAATGAACCGTTGCTCCATCTGCATGAGTTTGAGGTTCAGATCACCTCCCCTGGGATGCTGCTTTATCTGGAAAATGACTGCTACTTTAAATTCCTGAATTTGATGTCCCATCTCTTGCCAGTGGTCCACCAGCGGCGCCCCTTCTGTACGGTTGCGTAGACTACTCAGATGTTCCTGGATCCTTGTTTTAATTTTTCGTGTGGTCTTTCCAATGTATATCATGTTGCACGGACACCACAGAGCATATACTAAATTGGTGGAATCACATGTGAAATGGTCTTTAAAATAGAACACTCTACGACCTGGAATTTGTAATTGTGAACCTTCATGCATATGTGTGCACACATTGCATTTCTTACATGGGTTATGACCCACTAAGTGTGTCTCCCCATGTTCTTCTTGCACCTGTAGATTAGAGTGCACCACCAGATCTTTCAGATTTCTTGCTCTTGTCAACGCAAACATGGGCTTCTCTTTAAACACCGGGTGCATCTGTAACAGGGGCCAATGTTTGAGGATGCTCTTTTTCAACTTGTGTGTCTGCGGTGTAAATGGTAATACACAAACCAATCTCGAATTGGTTTGTGCCGGTCTTGCTTGTAAAAGCAAGTCTCTGTTTGCCCATCTAGCTCTTTTATACGCCCTTTTTATGACTGAGATTGCAGTTATACTTTAGCAGGACAGTGCTGATATCTAACAACCTCTAGCTAGAGTTAGCCAGATAAGTCTGGTCGATGCAAATGCATATTCAAAAATTACTCAGATAACTCTATCTGGGTATGTACATCAGCACTTTTACCCAGATATATCTCTAAGTTGTTATTTTGTTTATTGTGATAGTTATAGGTGTGCATTTTGCTGCACTGCAATAGCATCTAAACATTTTGATATCTGTATATTTACTGTATATATTTTTCTAAATGTTCATTTTTTTCTTTTACATTTTTTTTAGGTACATGGGGAAAACCTCATTGGGGACCTAATGTAAAGGAATTTACAAGACGCTTTGACCCTGTTGAAACAAAAGGAGAAGGTCCACGAAGGCTGAAAAATCTGTATTTCTTATATTTGATAGAATTGCGTGCTTTGTCCAAAGTAGCACCATATTTTGAACGTTCCATTGTGGACCTTTACACAGGAAACTTGCAGGAGGATGCAGAAACTAAACAGCTATTGCTGGAAATCTTTCAAGATACAAAGTAAGTCTGTATTAAAGGATGACATTTTTATGTAAGCATTTCATTATTGTTAGAATGCTTTTATACTGTATTGAATGAGGCATCATATGAAGGGATCTCTGTGAGGCCCTAATTAGTATGCAATTATTTTAGGTAGGCTTTAGATTCCAGAATCAAGGCATTCACTAGGAAAGGGCAAAAATATATTTTTTAAAATGCTTTTGCTGTGAAAATCAAATAAAATGTTAAAACCATTCTTGGAGGACTAACAGAATACGCATATTGGAGACATTATTGGACAGAGCCCATATTAGAGCTGATAATCTAAAGCTCTTTAGCATGCTCTACTGAGCATATGTGGGCCTTCTCGCATTGCAGTGATCATGCAAAGCCCCCCTCCCTGTTTTTTATTCTGTAGAACACAACAGTTAACTTATTTTACCATCTTCTGATGAAAACATTTTCTCATAAGTGATTTTTTTTTCAATCCTTTCTTTGTTCAAGTGCTTTTCTTCTTGATAGTGATCCCTTAGGTTTTTCAACATCTCTGAAATTTTCTTAAATTTTTGCATGTCTGCTCTTTGAACTAATGTATCAATAACATTCCTTTTTTTTAAAAAAATTGTCATTTGATTTTGCTTCAGTCATTTTTTGTCTGATGTCCCAAAAGAAGGGCAGTAGCTTCCAAAAGTGTCCCCAGTGCAAACGAATTTTGACCATGATGGACCCAGATAGTATATATGTGGTATGCTTGGAGGATAAGCATTGCATCTCTGGTTGCAGCACCTGCTAAAAGATGACTCCCAGAAGATGTTGAAGTTGCTTGAGGTTTATGGAAAAGCTTTTCAAATCAAACATTCAATTCAGCATGAAAAGGCTCACAGTGGATGTTGGTGGTTCATTGACATCTGGGAGGCATCTGACTTCGCTGAAGTCGAGCACCAGTAAGAGCCAGTAAGATAGAGCATTCTCTAGCCGCTCCCCCCCTCCCCGTCTGAAAGCAAATTCTGCTTCATCAGTACCAGCACCGGAGAATTCTAAGTCAGTACATCAAGCAAAGGCAAAGAAACATCAATGTAGCTTCCTGCAAATGCGTGATGCTGGGAGCAGGGAAATATTGGCTGTGACCGTACATCCTCCCAAGTATCCCCATAGAGAGGGCTGTTCAACCTCGAGGTAGTCTGGGGGATTCTAACAGTTTTCAGGTGCCAAAGGTGCAGCCACTAATGCATCTAAATTGTCCCAGGGAGATGTCACCCCCCACTCCTGCTTTCCATGTAGTTTTGGCTTTGACAATTTTTTTTGAGGACAAGTTGGAGAAAAGGATCCAGAAAGCGATGAAGCACAGTCTGACATTGCTATATTAGTATCATTGATGGTAATTCAGAAAGAGGTGGAAGCTCAACTGGCACTTGATAGTATAGCATCTAAGTAGAGACCTAGAAGGGCATCTACACTAGTTCCCACCACACCAGTGTTGATCTCTAGTGCAACAGGGAAGGAAGCTCCACCTCAGAGTGGTATTGGAGACTGGATCCCAGTAATTGAAGGATGACCTCACTGAGAACTTGGCTATTAATCTGGCTCAGACTCTGACATCTATCAAGTCTGAGCATTCTTGGGGGTATGATTATGGATCCAGGGAGGCAATAGATCTTCCCTCAGACCTCTTTCCTCCATGGCAAAAGTGAAAATCTCCACCGGAGGATCTCTCCTTTGCCGAAATTAAGGAAATTGCAGGGACCATTCCATTTCAGTTGCCAAATGAGACAGAGTCCAAGGCATACATCTTCTAGTTCATTAATTCCCCCACCTTCCAAAATGATACTGTGGTAGTGCCTGTCCATAGTATCTTTAAAGAGGTACAGATGAGAATGTGGTACACTCCCCTCTTTTTATCTCCAATTAACAAAAAGATATGCACGGTTTCATGTCTAGGATTTGAAAAACTGCTTTACCAGTTTGTTGTAGACTCCATTGTAAAAAATAAATAAATTGAGGAAATAATCCTTGGTGCCTCTGGGGCATGATTACTGTGCCCTGACTTGGAAGATGTAACAGAATACTATGCTCTCTGCCTGCACAGCACCCAACCAGCTCTTCATGGGCCATTAAATGCGAGACATTCTGCAGAAAGTTACGGTGGTTAGGCTCCCCTTGATCAGGAGAAATGTGGAAAGCTGGAGTTACTAGTGGACAAGTTAGAAATGTGCAAAACATTAGGTTAGATCGGCTTACGTTTTTGATACAGCATTGAAAACTCAGGGGGTCATGTGGAATGATGCACTGACGCGGACGTGCTTCCTGTCTGCTCCAGGCATCGCGCTCCCGAAATCTACCGGTATCACCTGATAATGGCAAGTTACCTGATTAAAAAACCACGGGGTGCCAGTGACTTATGTCGATCATGCATTTTATGCAGCGATCTCCTCAGCCGATGACGTCTCGCACAGGAAAAAAAGAAAAAGGGAAGGCCGCCGATCCCAAGATGGCGACCACAAGCGAGGCGGCACTGAATCCCCCGAGCCCAGCGAACCCGATTACTGTGGCAATTCTTAAAGAAACTATCACGGAAGCGCTCGACGAAAAACTGGCTTCTATATCTTCCCAGCTCTCAGAGGTAATAGCAGCAATCACAGAATTCACACCCCCCCCCCCCCCCCCCCCCCCCGTATTGAGCACATAGAGGGCCGAGTTTCTGCCACAGAGGACGATCTCGTTGCCGCAGCTGCTCAGATCTCGGCACATGAAACCATCTTAAGAGTGCCAAGATAAAATTGATGACCTTGAGAACAGGTAGCGGTGGGCGAATTTACGTTTCTTGGCTTACCTGAGGGAATAGAGGATCGCAATCTGGGAGCAGTGCTGGAGAAATGGCTTCCTGAGATCGTTGGATTAGAGGCCCTGCAAGGCACGTCATGTATTGAAAGGGCCTACCGGTTGGGATCGCGGACGCCGACTGACAGCAGACCGCGAATCACTATTGCAAAGGTTTTAAACTACAGTCACAAGCAGCAAATATGGATAACCTATCACAAAAAATCAAACTTCTGTATCAAGGGCACAAGATTAGAATAACGCAGGACTACTCTGCTAAAGTATCTCAGCAGCGTAGGAAATTCTCCTCGGTGTGTTCCCAGCTGATTAACTTACACACAAAATTTGCTCTTCAATTTCCAGCCACCCTTAAAATATGGAATGAGGGCACAGTCTTCACATTCCAAAGCTCAGAGGAAGCCCAGCGCTATGTGTCAAAGCAGAAGGGCACAGCATAACAATTTTCTATCAGCAGCGTGCTGTGCACTCAATTTGAATCACCAGGAACTGAGTCTCTTTATTTTATTCCATATGATCTCACTACTTAGTGACCTTTGGGAGACAAGGTAACCCAGCCGGAGTGGGTTATGGAGATCCAGGACATAAGTTATAGGACCAGCCGTTCCTAATAATACTGTTTGCTAGGTTTTTTTTTCTTTTTCTGATGGTTTTTCCAATGAATATGAAGGTACTACAGTTATAAATGCGATAGTATTGACATAAATTGGGCAATATGCCAAGTATTGGGTTTATAAGTACATTGTTTCATTTACAAGTTTGGGAGTGGGATGCCTGACCACCCACTGCAGAGATGCGTGACCTCTACCTATCTCTAGTTATGGGGTTAGAGTTTTTTTGAGTTTCTTTCTTTATTGTGGGTTTTTCTGCAATACCAATTGGGATTCTATGCAACTCGGGGGGGGGGGGGGGAGAGGCGTGGGGGAGGGGTTATAGGGGAGAGGTTAGGGTTCAACTTTACAGGGCTAAGCCATTAATAAGGCGAGGCACAATGAGGAGGGGGGAGGGGAGGGAGGACTAAGGGCTCAGGAAAGAGGAAAAATATAGAGATACCTTGGTATCAGGAAGGAGGGGTGCTCATAATGGCAATGAGAGGGGAACGACTGGGAACCCTTTTCATCTGGTCTGTCTTATACTGGCTATATTGTCAGGTCGAATCAAGGGGGGTCACATGACCAAGCTGATATCCTGGAATGTGCATAGCCTGGGATCGCCTATTAAGAGAAAGAAAGTGCTAACTCACTTTAAAAGACTGAAGGCAGAAATAGCATGTGTGCAAGAAGACCCATCTATCTGAGAAAGAAAGTAATAAGCTGAAGAGAGACTGGGTGGGCAATGTCGTCTTCGCTGAGGCGCAAGGCCGGAGTGGCAAAACTTATTAATAAAAATGCAGATTTCCAGCTAGGCAAAACTATTCGTGACTCAGAGGGTAGGTATGTGATCATTCTGGGGAAATGGAAGGGCAAGACTACGCTCCAAATGAACCACCTCAGACATTTTTTGCGCACCTAGGGGCAGATTTTCAAAGGCTACGTGCGTAACCTGAGAAAATATGCCCCTGTGCGCGCCGAGCAAGTCTCGGGGCTTGCAAATATGGGCAGTCCGGGGTGTGATGGTGGGCCCGGGGGCATGACGGCGGTCCGGGGTCGTGTCTCGAGCCCTCCTTTCCGGCCGTGTCGGTGGTTCGCACGCAAGATATGCCTGCCTCTTGCAGGCATAAAAAATAAAATAAGGTGGAGGGGGATTTAGATAGGGCGCGGGGGTGGGTTAGATAGGGGAAGGTGGGGGGGGGCCGGAAAAAAAAGTTCCCTCCAAGGCCGCTCTGATTTACATACCTTAGAGGGGCATTTATACGTAGCCGGGGATTTTAATTGTGTTCATGATACTTCCCTAGATCAGTCTCCTGCAAATTCAAACCATAGCAGTCGCAATCAGGGGGGAGTGGAATACCTTTGTCAACGACTGGCAGATCCTGCATCCAACAAAGAGAGATTTTACCTTGAAACCCCCACGGATCCTTGTCTAGGATAGACTACATACTAGTGGTGAGGGATACATTTGCGCACATAGCGGAAGTGAATATAGAGCACCTGGTGATCTCGGATCACTCGCTCATCTACATCTCTTTGAAATCTAGAGCGGGATCACAGAAAAACAGGATATAACATCTTCAAGAAAAATGGACAGAATACGCCACTCATAATGACCAGCATAAAGATAATGCTACATTATTCTGGGAAACGGGAAAGGCAGTTTTAAGAGGGGAAATTATTGCATATTTCTGCGCCCGCAATAGGAAAATAGACAGGGATATCCTACACTTAGAAGAAACACTGAAAAAAGCGAGGGAGGCATATTTAAGTACAAATACTGATGATAATAGGAGAGCGTATTTTTACATCAGCTAAATATTATCCTACACCTTAGGGCACACAAATCCTTACAAACTGCACAGCACAATTTTTTCCATTATGGGAATAAAATTGGGAGACCTCTAGCAAATCTGGTGAAAACTGTTAGGCAACAAACTTTTGTTAAGTCTATGAAACCTAAACAAGGCAAACTAGTAGTAATGAATGACGAAATTGGAGAAGTATTCTGGATGTTTTATGAAACTTTATATGCCCAAGATACACCCCCTGCTACTGGGAGGGAAGACCGTTTTTTTTCTCTGCTTTTACTTTGCCCCAGGTGTTAGCGTCACATAACCAATTCTTAAATCGCCCCATCCAAACGTACAAAGTAACCACAGCAATCAGTGAGGTAGCAGCAGGGAAGGCCCCGGGACCTGACGGGTTCTCGTATGACTTTTACAAACTGGTCAAGGACCATGTAGCAGTACCCCTTACGAAGTTTTTTATAGAGGGCTTGGAAAAAAATGATTTCCCACCGAACTTTAATAGTGCTCATATTATAGTCCTACCCAAACCGGGGAAAGATCCGACTTTGCCGGAGTCTTATCATCCTATTTCATTGTTAAACAGTGATCTGAAACTTCTGGCTAAGATCCTAGCGAGTAGGCTCACTGTTCTGTTGGCTAGATTAATCTCAGACCCGCAGATAGGATTTGTTAGAGAAAGAAAAGCCATGGGTCATGTAATAAAGCTAATCACAGTCATGAAAAAGTGCCAGGAGCAAGAGACGAAAGCCTTAGCCATCGGATTTGATTCGGAGAAGGCTTTCAACTGCGTGTCATGGCCTTATATGTTCTCTGTCCTACAGAGATATGGCTTTCAAGGGGAGTGTTTGAACTATATCCGGCTGTTATATAGATCACCCGCTTCTCAAATCCTCGTTAACGGCATCAGTTCGGAGCAGATTCCCTTACAGAGGGGAGTGCAGCAGGGGTGTCCCCTATCCCCGTTACTATACATCCTCTCAATTGACCCATTACTACGTAAAATTGACTAGGACAAATTCACTTATTTCAGATGGTGATCCTCCCAAAATGGATGTATGTGCTCCAAATGTTGCCATTATGTCTGTTAATACCGCCCTTAGTAGATTTCTTGGGGGGGGGGGGGGGGGGAGAAGGCTAGAACAGCTTTACATACCTTGCAGGGGACTCACCAAAACGGCAGCTTGGGATGCCCAAGCCAATTACCTGCTGCTCTTGGGTCCCACCTATTCCTTGGAACATGTTGTAAAACCTGGACACCAAAAAAATAATCTTGAACATATGAGGGAAACTGTAAGATACAGTAATAGATTATTAATTGATACTTAAAATCCCGGGAGTCGGTATCAGAGTATTCAGTGCTTTTTTTTGTTCGCGCTCCAGGCGCAAACAAAAGTACGCTGGATTTTAGTAGATACGCGCGTAGCCGCGCATATCTGCTAAAATCCAGGATCGGCGCACGCAAGGCTGCCGATTTTGGGCAGCCGGCGCGCCGAGCCGCGCAGCCTGCCTCCGTTCCCTCCGCGCAGCCTGCCTCCGTTCCCTCCGAGGCCGCTCCGAAATCGGAGCGGCCTCGGAGGGAACTCTCTTTCGCCCTCCCCTCACCTTCCCCTATCTTCCTCTACCTAACCCCCCCCCCCCCCCCCCTACCTTTGTCCGGGGATTTACGCCTCCCGGAGGGAGAAGTAAATCCCCATGCGCCAGCGGGCCGCTGGCGCGCAGAGACGCGACCCGGGGGCGGTTCCGGAGAGCGCGGCCATGCCCCCGGACGAGAGATCACGTGATGCACTGAGGGAGGAGGATGTGATTCCTTCCCTCTCGGCGTCCGGCCTTCAGCATCAAACCCCATCTGCATTGCAAAACCCAGATAAGTTGGCTTAACTTATTCGGGGCATTAGCTCTTCATCTAGCCATTGTTTATTGCCTGGCATGCCAGCTCGCCTTGCGAAACCGGCCAAGGAAAAGGGGAAAGAAGCTCTACTTCCCTCTCCAGACCCTGTCATGGCCGCCGCCGGCCCCAGCAAACCGATTGCCGTGCCAGCGCTTGCCGAGATTAAAGCCGCGGTCTTAGAGACGCTGGGGCCCGATTTAAAAAATATTTCTACTGCGGTTGAAATTTCAGCGGACCTGAATAAATTTGAGCTGTTTCACCGACCTCGAGGATTGTGTGTCAGAGGCACAAGATGGCCTCCAGACAGCACAGCTCGATACTGCTGCACTGAGGGCAGAGGTGGAGAAGAATTCTGCTAAACTTGAGGACCTGGAAAACAGATCCAGAAGGTCCAACTTACGTTTTGTAGGTCTGCCAGAATTGTTAAATGATCACACCCTCCCTGCCCTGCTTGAATCCTGGCTGACTAAGGAGCTCTCTCTTTCCCAAGCACATTGTCGCCTGCACATCGAAAGTGCACATCGGCTAGGCG
This sequence comes from Rhinatrema bivittatum, assembly GCF_901001135.1. NCBI lineage: Eukaryota > Metazoa > Chordata > Amphibia > Gymnophiona > Rhinatrematidae > Rhinatrema > Rhinatrema bivittatum. The sequence continues at coordinate 154,278,308 of NC_042617.1, forward strand.
CCCGGAAACCTGATGCCACTAGGCCGTGAGTAGTGGTGGCAAAAATTTTTAATTTCGCAAACAAGCAGGAAATCATGGCAGTAATGCGGAAGGGCCGAGCACTGCATTATGAGAACCACAGGGTGCTTATTTTCCAAGATTTCTCTGCCGCCGTTGCGGCTCAGAGACTGGCCATGGCTCCGATTTGTTCTCAACTACTGGCGCAGAGCTTTCGAGCCTCTTTGCTCTACCCAGCTCGGTTACGGGTGGCGACTGATGCTGGGGTGTCATGGTACACTTCGCCCCAGGAAGCCAAATCCTTATTGAAGGAGATGGGGTCTGCTACTACTGGATCAAAACCTGTTTAGTTTTCCGGGCAAGACACTTGTTTCAGCAGTGTGTGTGTTCCTGGGCTCACATGGATTCAAGGACTGGATGTTTCTCACTCCCATCAAGAGCTATTTTTTCCTTCACAGTCCAGGCAGTCTGCAGCCTTTTTTTTTTCTGTTTTTGTGCTGTCTGGATTGGAGACTGCATAATTCTTTTTGTTTTCTTTGGTCTCTGCTAGAAGCACCTTGGTAGTGCCAAGTTATTTTCCTAATACATGGACCTGCTCTAATTTAAGCATCATTCTTCAATAATGTATAGTGACATATATATTGTTCTCAATCTTTATTTGGTGAAAACTTCATAAAACAAGATCCCAGAAATATTTTTTCACATTACCCCAGACAATAACCATTTAAAAATACCCATAGTATCTCATACATATAGTCATACTCATTCACATCACATTCATTCTACATACCACTCACACATATCTTACTATCACTTATTTTTAAAAAACTTTGATAATTTGAATTAAACACAGATGTAAACCTTTTCACATAATCAACTTTTTTTGAATACAATCTGTTTATAAGCAGAGAAAATTCTATTGCACAAATCTTTCTTCATTCCAAGAACGCCAATCCTCTAATCCTTCTTCATCTTCTCAACATGTTTCGCCTTCCCACAGGCTTCTTCAGGAGAACTTCTGAGGAATCTCCTACTGCTCATATATCCTCAACATATATCCAAAGGGTTTTTCATCTACAACATTTCACAAATTTAATTAATACTTGTTCAAAATATATTAACCCCCCAACACCTTTTTATTTTTACTTTTAAGTATTATCCACACGCTATTTTACCTGAACGTCCCAAAAAACTTTTTCTCAGACGTACAACCAGATATATCCCAGACTCTTATTTCATAGCGTTTTTCATAATCAAATTTGTAGAACGTCTCATCTCACACACTATGAACCTAAAGCGAAGTAAATCAAGATAACAACTTTAAAAGATTTTTTCTCTTCTTTCAAAGAGTTATAGCCTACGCGATAAAGGAAACCTTACCTTTTCAATTTTCGGCGAAAACACCACCTCCATAGCTCAAAGAAACGCTGCCATCGAATGAATCAGCGGAAGTATATCCTATGTTTTTTCCTGTCCTTTTAAATCTCTCAGCACCAATCAGAAGAGCTTACTCAACATATCTCCGCCCCTTTTTTTTTAACCCACCAAATTCTAACCAGACCACACTATTTATCCATACACCTCAAACCGAGCCTACTCTCCCTCCAACATCTTCTTATGTTCTTTCACCACCAAATCTTTAATGTGACTCCAACCCTCGCATGATATCCAAACTACTTTTGAAGAATCACTAAAAGGAATTCTCAGATCATATTAACTCCTAGAAAACCTACAAAGGCAAAATTGAAAGACACGCTACCCAATCAATTCTATCGTTAAGTCCCTTAGGCCACAAAGTTCCCAATGTAAAAATCCATCGCTGCTCCATTCACAGCAATGATTTGTTTACATTTCCTCCACGTCTCTTGTGTACCTCTTGTATCACAAAAAAACGGAGTTCTTCCACTGTGTGCTTATATTCGCGCCAATGTTTCACAAGTGGAGCCGTTTCTACCTCATTCCGGAGTCTGCTGCAATGCTCTAATATTCGAGTTTTAATCATTCTTGATGTTTTCCCGACATAGAAAAGCCCACATGGACATTGCACAATATACACTACTGAGCATGTTTGACATGTTGTAACGTTTCTCAAAAAGAATTTCTTCCCAGAGACCAGATGGGTAAAAAATTTTACCGATAGACAAAGTTTACACACACTACATTTGGTGCAGGGGTAATGTCCACCAGTGCTATCATCTCGCTTCTCCTTCTCACCTAAATCCGAGTGTACCAGAATATCTCTAAGATTCCTAGATCTTTTGAATGAAAACATTGGGGGGTCCCTCATACCCTCAAAACCACTAACAAGATGCCAATGATTCTTAATAACTTGTATTAAATCCCCTACTCTATTTGAATAGGGTAGTACACATACTAATGATGGTGATTTCTGTTTCTTCTTTGGATTTAATAATAAATCTCTATTGATATATCGGGCTCTTTTTATAAGCCTGATTAACTATATGCTTAGGATAGCCCCTTGCACCAAATCTCTCTTGTAAATCCTTTGCATGTGTTTTAAAGGATGATCCGTCTGAACAAATCCTCCTTATTCTAAAGAATTCTAAATCCTCTAAAGGTATCATCCTTTAAAACACATGCAAAGGATTTACAAGAGAGATTTGGTGCAAGGGGCTATCCTAAGCGTATAGTTAATCAGGCTTATAAAAGAGCTTGGAATATTTGTGGGATAAATTAAAAGGGAGTGGATCTTAGACCTATTAAAAGGTCTAAGATCCACTCCCTTCTTAAGCGCAAGCAAGCGAATATTGCGTTTTTACAAGAAACTCATCTTACTGATGTTGAGCATGATAAGTTAAGTAGATGCTGGGGAGGGAAGGTTTATTATGTCTCTGATACCTCTAAATCTGCGGGAGTAGTCATTTGGATTAGTAAACATTTTCCTCTCCGGGTTCATACTACAATTAAAGACCCCTTAGGGCGCTATATCAAACTAGGGTGATTTCTGTGTAATATATATGCCCCCAATAATTACAGTCCTGGCTTCTACCGGGAGGTATATAAATTGTTATTACCATATGCGGAGGACTATTTGCTATTGGGAGGTGACTTTAATACCATCCGAGATGACCAACTTGATAGATCTTCCCCTTCAGGATCACGGACTGGCTTTGGGAAGGGCCTCTCCTTTTTTGGAATGGTCCTTGCACTTGGTGGATGTTTGGCGTGTCCTGCATCCGGGTGAGAGAGATTTTACTCATATCTCGTGCCCATGGTACCTTATCTCTCCTTGATTACTTTCTCATCAGTGCACGTAGCCTTTCTTAGGTGGGGGCAGTGACTATTGAGGAAATTATAATCTCTGGCCATGCTCCGGTACGTTTGGATTTGCTAATTGGAAATCATAACCCTGCCACCTTTTGTTGGCAATTTCCCTTTTACTTAGTTAATGATGTTAAATTCCAAGAGTACCTACACGCCCGCTGGTTAGATTATGGCACTCTAAATGCCCAGCATGTGGAGACACCGGCGTTGTTTTGGTACTCTGCCAAGACTGTTTTGAGGGGAGATATCTCATATATGGCTCACCGGAAAAGGGCTGTTGATCACAGAATTCTGACGTTAACTGCTAAATTGAATAGGGCTAAGGACTTGTTGAACAGTATGAACTCCCATGGCGCCAGGGTGCAGTACTTAACGATTCAGGGGGAACTCAATACTTTACTACATCGGTGAGCCCGGAAGAGTTTTTTGTACTATCAGTACAAGCTTTACCAGCATAGTAATAAAGCTGGTAAGATGCTTGCCAATTTGGTTCGTGCTGCCCGCGGATCTCGCTATATCCCAGCTGTACGCTCCCCAGCTGGTAAGATCCTTACAGTCACAGCTGACATTTTGCGCCGCTTTCGAGATTTTTACAGTACTCTTTATACCTCTGAGGATTGGGATTCTGCAGCGTGTGCCCATTTTTGTGAGCAACTGCGTCTTCCCCGCCTGACCCAGGATCAGCAAACCTTCCTCAATATGCCAATTACGTTAAGTGAAGTGACTTCGGTGATTAGGAAGGCCAAAGCCCTTAAGGCGCCTGAGCCCGATGGGTACGGTGCAGAATTTTATAAGTGTATCTCGGACCTGGTGGGGCCCCCCTTAGTCAATGTCATTTCTGCTCTATCAACGACTGGAGCCTTTCCTGACCACACTAACACAGCTAATATTACTCTTATTCATAAGCCGGGGAAGGATCCATTAGTACCTGAATCATACTGACCTATTTCGTTGCTAAATTTTGATCAAAAGCTGTTGGCCAAAATCATGGCAGATCGTTTGTCTGATATACTTCCCTCTCTTGTTGGCATGGATCAGGTGGGTTTTGTCCGGAAGAGAGATGCCTTGACTAACATTCGCAAGGTGTTGGCAGCTATGACAATGTGTCAGTAGATGGACGCCCCCTTCCTTGCTGTTAGCTTTGACGCTGAAAAAGCGTTTGATAGGGTTGAATGGGACTATCTGTTTTGGGTGTTGCAGCAAATGGGATTTGACGGATTGTTTCTAAATGTGGTCCGTCTTCTCTACCAGGCTCCGGAAGCTACTGTCATAGCGAATAGTTCAAACTCTGAGTTCTTTTCAATAACCCGGGGTACTAGACAGGGCTGCCCTCTCTCTCCTCTTCTGTTTATCCTTCAGCTCGAGCCTTTGTTACAAAAAAAATCCAAATGGCAAAAACAGTTAAGGGTATGCGTTTCCAATCGTCCACTTTTAAGGACGCCGCATTTGCAGACGATATTTTAGACTTCCTCACGGACCCCCGGAAGTCTCTTCACCCCCTCCTCCAGATTTTTTGGGCCTTCAGGATTTTTTCAGGCCTTCGCTTAAATCTGAATAAATCAGTGGCCTTGGCATTCCCAGATTCTTTGCAGAACTCTTGGGGAGATGAATTCCCCCTCCAGTGGGCAGGTTCCTCGTTTACGCACCTTGGAATCATTATTCCTCATGCGCTTTTGCACTTATACAAACTAAATGTGCTTCCCTTGTTGCAGAACACTCAGGATAAATTGCTCACTTGGGCCCGTTTACCCTTATCCCTGGGAGGCGGAGTTCATCTTTTCAAAATGGATATTCTGCCGAAATGGTTCTACCTTTTTCAGAATTTGCCCTTGCAGTTATGCACTGTAGAATTAAGACAGCTGGATAAGGCTCAGCGTCGGTTCTACTGGCAGGGGGGGGGGGGGAGGGTGTCTCGCGTTCCCTTGGTTTGGATGCGGGAACGATGGGGTGGGGGGGGGTTAGGTGTCCCTGATTTGGCTCTTTATAACTTGGCTAGTAACCTTCGTGTGATGAGAGATTGGCTGTTGGATCGGTCCACTGTTATTAATCTCTCTGCGGATGGGGAGCTGACCACCTCCTTTTCTCTCAAATTTGTATTCCATGCCCCAGCCACCTCTCTACCCACGTTTTTAGTGCAAAATGCTCTCACCAGACCCATTCTGTCCTTTTGGCTTAGGCTCACGCGACTGTTGCAGATACTGCATGTTTATGCCTATTTTTCCCCATCGAGGGGAACCCTGATTTTACCCCTGGCTCACAAACAGCGGTATATCAGCGATAGTGTGCTAAGGGAATTCACCTGTTGGGACATGTCTTAACTCCTGGGGGTACAATCTTGCCATTCACTGAACTTTGGGAATTTTATGCCCTTCCTGCTGCCGCAGTCTTCCCTTATTTACATCTGCAACATTATGTGGACTCTCTCTCCCACCCCCCCCCCCCCACACACTCTTACTCCCCTGGATTTTCTCATACACACTCATGCTCTCACACTCACTGGCTCCCTCACATACACACAAACACACACACCCAGGCAGGCTCCCAGTCATTCTCACACACACACACACATACTGAACCCCAGGCAGGCTCCCATTCATTTTCACACCACTCCTGCTCCATCCTCCAGGCAGGCACCAATTCATTCTCACACACACACACCCAGGCAGGCACCCATGCATTCACACACATACACCCCCATGCAGAGTCCCATTCACACACATACACACACTAAAGGCAGACCCCCCTCTCTTTTGCCAACATCCTCGGAACCTCTCTCATTCCTCTGCTGCCACTGTCACTGCTGCTGCATGGCTATTGGGGAGGTGCCGATTGCTGCTACTGACACTGAAGCCCATTCTGCTGCCTCCTCTGTGCAGGCCCCATGGGCTTCCACTTTCTCCATGCTGATCTCGTACATTGTGAGATCCGCATAGAGAAAGTGCTATTCTTGCACATTCCCAAAGATTACATGTGCTAATCACTAAAAAGTAATTTATTTTGTTTTTTACCTTTGCTGTCTGATCTTCGTTTTCTAATTGGTTGATCACAGGCTTTTTTTCCCAACTTCCCTTTCTTATTTTTTCCCACCTTCCCTTTCTTATTTTTTTTGCCAATTCCTTTTATATTGTCTTTCTTTCTGTTTCTTTTCTCTCCATCTTCTTCCCTCAAACACACAGGTTCTCATTCTCACATGCATTTCTCTCTCTCACACGCACACAGACTCTCACTGTCACATGCTCTCTCTCATACAATCATTCATAAACACAGTCTCTCACTGGCACATGCTGTCTGACTCTCACACACACAGGCTCTCTCTCACTCCCACATGCTGTCTTGCTCAAGCACAGGCTCTCACTCTCACATGCTGTCTCTCTCACACACACAGAGGCTCTCACATGCTGTCTCTGCAAACGTTCAGGTCCTCACTCTCACACACAATCTCTCAACTCATCTCATACACGCACACACCCTCTACAGACCCTCAGCCTCTCTCTCACCTCTGGGCCTCCTCTTCGCGGGTCGCCGTAGGATGGGCTCTGCGGCGGCCCTGCTACCGGGCCACTTCCTCTTCTCGGGCCACTGCGACTTGGGATTCGCGGCAGCCCGTAAACTCAAGCGCTGCTCCTCTTCTGCACGCGCTGATGCTTCTCCTCCTTCCTGCCCATGCGGCTCCGGCAACATTTTCTTCCGGGGCCGCACAGGCAGGAAGGAGGAGGAGCATCAGCGCGTTTAAACGCGATCTTTTTCTTCGGGCCGTGGTGACGTGAGCCTCACCAAGGCCCTGCCTGTCGCTGCGCCCAGGGGCATTGGGGGGGGGTGTGGAGGGGTCCGGATGGTGGGGGGATACTAAAAAACTAGTTTTAAAGGGTCGGCGCAGCCGATAAAAAAAAAAAAAAAAGGCTCGGCACAGCCAATAAAAAAAATTCCCGATAGTCCACGAAACGCTGCGCATGTCAGCAAAAAGTCTCGGCGTGTCACCTCTGACATGCGTGTCATAGGTTAGCCATCACTGTATTAAGTACAACATTTATAAAGTTACATTGACTCATAATTTCATTTATTGCATTACTTTTGGGATGCAGCATCAACGTATTTAAAACTCTGTGAACATAAAAGAACTTTTTTAGGTGGAGTTTGTGTTGGGAGAATTGTCATGGGCAGCACTTCTGGTCAAGGGGTACTCTACTTTTGCTCAGATGGCTCTTCTTTTTGCTGAGCTTGGTATTCTGCAATACTGGATTAAAGTATGATATGGATATATGTTAGAATGGAAAAAGATTGAGGCGTTAGATGCTAAGCTTACATATAAACAATTAAAGATTGTTGGTGCATGGAAGAATTTTATCGTATTGGTGTTAACTCATAGTAATACTATAGACAGTAATGCTTTGCTCTAATATGAATTTTGTTTGGTATTTGGACCCCATCGCCATTGCTTGAATGATGAATATGTGTATTTGTCTTGTGTGTTTGTAGCTGTTTTGGCAGCCTTATTATAGTAGAAAATGATGTAACAAGCAGTGTTATTTTTCATTTGGATTTTCTTGTACAATTTGCTGCAAGTTTCATTGCATACATAAACTTATTAAAAAAAAAGAAAAGATGATTAGAACTAAAAATCTTGACATTTTGAAGAAATGTCAGCATTAAGCAGTATGAAATACAAGGAGAAATGCAAGATACTTGGAAAGGACATATCAAGAAGACATTTTTCAATGGTTTTCCTGTGGATGATCACATTTAATCCTGTAAAATGGCCTTTTCAAAATTGTCTCCTTCAGTGCTGGTACCTATGGGGAAAAGGGGCATGGGCAGGTCAGAAGAGGAAAAGTACATGATTTCATTTTGAAATTTCCACACATACTTTCTGATACATACTTTGCACTTGTGTACAAGGATACTTTTTTATCTGCGGTGTGCATGCTGGCATATTTTCAAATAGAAAAATATGGGTAATTTCTGTTTGAAAATGAGTTGTACAAAATACTCATTGACCTGCCTGGGGAATCTGAAAATTGCTTCAAAAATGTATAAATCTAGAATAGGGAGTGATTACTGGAGAAAAGGATCTGAGAGTTAAAATAACCCTCAAACTAAATATTTGCAGCATAGTAGTATTTAATGTGCATTTTTGAAAACAAAGGAAAAAGAACTGTATGGGACCTATGATTATACAAATTTCAGCTTAAATGAAATAGAGAAACCAGATGCCTTATGCTGAATAATATGATGGACCCTTATTCTCAAAACATTTCTAGAAAGTTTAAGCCATTCAATTAAATGAACAGAGAGTAAAAGCAAAAAGATATGAGTGCTGTTTGTGCAAGGTTTACATTTTATTTGGACTCTATTGAAGAGAGTGATTTATTAAAAAAAGAAAAAGTAATGCCATACTAGGTTACATTAACAGTTGTTATATGTAAGAAAAGAGAAAAACATTCTTCAATTCTACTCATGTATTGGTAAGGTCATTATTGGAATACTGAGGTTTATAAAGGCATTGCTGTATGTAAAAGTATTTTATTCATGAAAATGAGCTCTTTGCCCATCTTCTAGGTGAGTTAAAGTAAATGCATTTTTCAGCCTTGTATATATTTTTACCCACTTACTGCAGAGGTAGTCCCAGGATCAGGGGAAGGATGGAGAATGTAATTACTTGCAGGGGTGGTAATTTTCAAAGGAGTTATACACATAAGTGTAGCATACTTTTTTAGCAATTTTCAAAAGCCCCATGTACGTGCTTAGTGTACTTAATATGCATAAAACCTACTGGCATTCGATAGCCTATGTCATAGCAATTTTCAAAATACTTGCACATGTAAAGTGCATTTACTTACATAAAACTCAGTTGTGTGTAAATCCTTTAGATCCTCTATAGTTTTGATTATGCAAAACTATACACAAAGTTGTGTGCTAAAATAATTAGCCATAAAGAAAGCAGGCACAATTTAAGCTTCAATTTAAGTTTATTACTTGTCATTTTCTCAATGAAAATAGAGAACAATTAATTGCAGACACACTTCCTCTATTTAGGATTGCCATCTGGCTTCAGGACAAACTGATCTGGTCTAGTTCCCCCAATCACCACCACCACACACAAACAACAAAAAAGGTAATAAAGCAAAAGAACCTATGTATTTTTGCTTTGATTATGATACAAACACTACTGGTAAAAACTACCTACAGAGTTTGCCCCAAGTACCCAATTTTGATTAAACCATAGTGTCTGGTTTGGTACCCAGTCTTCAAGGAGCAAATGGCAAAACAGAGAAATTCCAAAGGACTGCAACAAAAATTAGAAGCCTAGCTAGATAATATGACCTACAAACACAAGCTGAAGAAGAGAATTTTATTTAACCTGGAAAAAAGATGGAGAGATAATACCAGTTTTAAAATATAGGGAAGCTAACTTTAAAAGAACTGTGCGCCACCCCATTTATGTGTGTGTATGGCCACACACACATCTCCCCTAATATGTTATAACTGGCACATATAGACGCATGGGTTATAAAATATAAATAAATCTACACTGCAACATTCATGTCTATGTATAGATATGTGTGGATATTTAAGTTAGATAAATCTCAAAAAGCGCTACTTAGCTGGCTAAAGTTAGCCGGGTAAGTCTCAAAAAGCACTACTTAGCTGACTGAGTAGCACTTTTTGAGACTTATCCAGCCAACTCACTTAGCCAACTAAATAGCACTTTTTGAGACTTATTTGCTAAAGTGGCGTTTAGTATGTTCCAAATTATTTCTTAATGTACTTTCTTGACACTGAGCGGTTACTTTGTCATTGCAACATTTTCTCCGCGTTTAGTGGCTGCCATTTAAAAGCATAAGTCAGAACTTATGTAGTTAAGCTCATTTTTCCAATCTATTTTAAAATTATATGTTTGGATAATTTCCATCTGAAAATTTAGTATGACTTGCTCACATAAGTCCCTATTTATGTATATAAGTCAGCAAATTTTCTAACCTGCATGCATAAAGGAAATTAACTCATTTGTTTTATTCCTCCCAGTTCACCCAGTCCATCTCCAGGTCAGGAAGATTGTCCTGGTTTTTCAGCCTGAACTCTCCCCCAGTGCACCCAGACCTCCCATCCAGCCAATAATACAGTATAAGCATGTTTGGTATCACACAAGATAATTAGCAGGTGTAAAATTACGTGACTAAGTTACCAAATCTGCACGCATAAATCTCTGCCCCAGAATGTCCCTAGACGACTCCTTTTTTTTAGTTGCATATTTGTGTGCAAACCTTCATTTATGCAATATGTTTTTGATATTTATATAATAGCATGTGCACGTATTCATACTATTTACTTACATATATGATTTTTCATTTTGAAAATTTGCCCCGTAAAGCATAAGGGAGGAGGGATAGAGGTAGGTTTAGCAACTTGTTCCTTGTTTCTTTCAGGACAGTTTGATCCAGTCCTGGCTTTATCCCATTGCATTCAGGGACTTGTAGTCCTGGTTTCTCCTTTGAATTCCTTAAGAAAAGGAAAATTATAATTCCATGCATACAGTGAGGTAAAAACAGGTCCAAACCCATCTGTCCTGAAAATCTGATAAGTAATAGGTTTAAATTGAAGCAAGTGAAATTTAGGTTAGACATCAAGTAGAACTTTATAACTGTAATGGTAACAAAGACTACAGTAAGCTACCTAGATAAACTCTCCATCATTGCAGGATTTTAAGAGCAGGTTAGAAAAATATTGTCTGAAGGCAGAGAGATGACTAGATGACCTCTCAAGTTACCGTCCAGCTCTGTTTCTCTACCTTCGTGATCCTGTGCTCCAGATAAACACCCTCAGTTTCTGGCTTATAATTGCCTGAAGCATAAAACAATTTATAATTTGTGATCTTTTTTGGATAGGTCTTTTCCTATGCACTTTGATGAAAAGTCCATGTTTGCGGGCAATAAAAATGGGGCCAAATCATTAAAGGTAAGTCGGAAATGCTTTGCTAGTATACAGTAAAGAACATTATGTGATTAAGTAATTATACATTATTCACTAGAAATTCATATACCTAGAACATTAAAATTGGAATATGTGATTTGCTTGAGAGTGTCTATCATGCATGCCTGTGAGAAATTACAGAAAGGATGTAATTTGTAAGTTCTTTTAAAGCAGCGCATTTTCTTTATACTAAAATTGTTAGGATTTAATGATTTTAATTCCAGAGATGCATGTAGTAATGGAGTGAATATTTGTAGTAATTTATGATGTATTTTTCTCGTGTACTTTGACTTTTGTCATTGTATCCCACTGAAATTAAAAGATTTATATATGCAAGTCTTCACCTTTGTCGCCTGATTTGCGAGAATCTGGACTTGCATCTTCCACAAATTAACACTCTGCTCTAGACTTGTGATAGACTATTTCTCTTCCAATGTTGTCCTAAATTTGTGTACGACGACTTGTGCCATACAGAGACTGTTGAAATGTGTAACCCAAAATGTGGTAGAAATGGGCAAAGAACGCAGCTTAGAAGTTGAACCAGAAGATGTGCCTGAGAAGAGTTAACTAATGAGGACCTCACTGAATTGGAAAAGCAAAAAGTAGCAGATGGAGAAGATTTATCCACTGTTGAAGAGAATTTGATTCCTAAAGTTTTAAGAACTCAAGTGATGGCAGAGGCTTTTCATCATTTAAAATTTGCTGTCTCTGAACAAAAATGTTGAAAGTAGTGCAATTGTGAATAGGGGCATCTCCATTTTTTTATAGCTGCTACAGAGAACCTTACAAGGGAAAAAAATAGCATTCCACAATTCATCAGGCAAACCAGCTACTATCACAAGACTAGGCAAACAAGTTATGTCATAAACTTTCATGCTTTTAACTTTTCAGTAACAGTCTGTTTTTAAGTGAAAGTGGGATCATGGCCTTGTTGTTTTGGATATCAATCACCAAAACACCCACAAACACAAATTGTGTATTCCAGTAACCCTGTTTGTAACCAACAAATCCAAATGTATGGTTCAACTGGTATCTACTTCATACGCATATTATTAAGGCATCAAACTTCAAAATTTGTGGGACCCTTACTCTTAGAGTCAGTAATTAATAACAGACTCTTATTGTGGTATCGGGTCACTTTACTTTATTTTGTTTTCAATTTTTTATCTTTTTCATCATATATGAATAAAATCCCAAGGTGTGCTGACGAACTTCAAGGTGTAACATACACTTAACAGCCCTTATTTTAAAGCTATAATAGCCAGTCACAGTCCCAAATGATTCAAAAAATGATACTCATCGCAATTAGCGTCTCAATCTCAGTCCCGACACGATCGTGTTTCGGACCGAAAAAGGTCCTGCCTCAGGGGAATCACTCCTTCGAAACTGTTTATCTATGACGTCCAACGAAGTCCAGCAAAATTCCATCCATTAATGACCATTGGCTATTCTTAAATCCATAACTGTTTTAGACCACGAAAAATTTTTCGGGTCGTTTTAAGAATATTTTGGGGGGTGGGCCATTTCGGGTCCATCCCTGGATTGTTGGTTTTATTTTTGTTTAAAAAAAAAAAAAAACCGCAAGAAAGCCCTGAAGTGGAGGTGGAACTGCTGTAGGACCAGGACTCCACATTGTCTAGATGTCTTTCGGGAAGTGGGAATTCCTTCTTCTCCAATTTGTCATCTGTATCCAGGAGAAAGAGATTGTCACCTCTGATGCAGGAGCCACTTCAAAAAAGACATAGACAGTCTCCTATTATTCCACAGGTCCTCAAAGCGCACTGACGTGCAGGACATTCTCCTGGCAGCATTGCCTGCAAGACCCCCATCCAATGGTGGTCAGATTCCTCCACAACCAGGCAATCTGACATCTAAGGCCATGCTGCAAATTTCGCAGGCCCTAAGTTCTTTCTTTGTAGACTTAGTCTATAGAAGCTGGGACAAAACCACCAGGGACTTCTCAAGTGACTTCGCCACCGATGACAACCCCTCCTAGATGGTTCCGGCAAGTTCTGTGGTCTTTACACAGCCAATCTGCCTTCTCCGGCTTCAGTTCCTCCACACGGCCCGGACTCGCAGGTCTCATCTGCATTATCTCAGAGTTCCTCTACAGGCATGCCCTCGGATCCAGCAGAGGGATTGCCGGAACCATACTCGCCACCAGAGGATCTCTCTTACGCCAGCAGAGGCAGAAGCAGCAGCTAAGTGCTGTTCTCTGACTCCCCCCTACTAGGGAGAAGGCATCCTGCAGGCCAGGGAAGAAATAAAAAGTAGACTGCAAGCATTCCTGTTCTTGTTGGGCTCTTTTCACAGTACTTCAGCCAGGGCACACTGGTTGGGAACACTGACTTAGATTCTAGAGTAGAAGTAAAAGTCGAAAAACTCACTCAAAAGGCAGTTGCAGTCAAAGTGAAGGGGAGCCTATCTCAGGACCAAAAACAAGGAGTCACATTGTGCTGGAAAGGAATAATCACTAATGGAGCAGAATAAGGGAATGCTAAGAGCAGCGGCCTCAGGTGATCCTTTTCACAGCATGCCAGACACAGTATCCATATTCTTCTTTTCATAGGAGATTGAAGTCTTTGGCTATCCCTTTTGATGATGGGTTCTCAAAATGAAATCTCATTCTCCAAGTGTGGTCTAATAAACCCCCTGTACTGTAGAAGAATGATATCCTTACCTCGTACCTAGTACTATTCTTGTTAAATCATGCTTCCAACATTGCTGTAGTGCATCCGTTCTCAAACTCTTCCATATGGTAACTTTGCAGTATCCTCCTTTCCCTCCTCTTATCTTGATTCAACTCCCCTCCTGACTCATCAGGCATTAAATATGCAGACCCTTTTACTCTGTGCTTGTTAATTTTCAAAGAGAAACAATACAGGTGTGTATTTTTCTTTGAAAATTTTCATAAAGTACATGTATTAGAAGTGCCCACACAATTTGCAAATATGAAGGCTAGTTAAAAATTACCCCCTAGAATGCAATAAATTTGTTGTAAATATGAAACCCTGGTACTTCTGAAAGTCAAACAAAGTAAAATAGTGGGACAGAAATTAGTTAGCATGTGAGAACTGCAAGCAATGGTCTTGACATATTTTTAAAAAACAGGTTAGAAAACAAAGTTGGGGGAGCCGCTGGCCTTCACGGTCCGGAACACACCGCGGATACGAGGGGTAGAGGTGGGGGAAACATCCTATAAGATGTCCATGTTCGCGGACGACATTTTATTCACCTTGACAACCCCGTCCATGTCTTTGAAAGGAGCCTTGGAAGCCTTGGGGAATTTTGGGGCGGTTTCTGGATTTAAACTTAACATAGATAAGTCTGAGATTCTTAACGTTACACTAACTAGCTCGGAACTCTCGGATCTTAAACAGCAGTTTCAGTTCCGATGGGCGTCCTCAAAAATAAAATACTTAGGAGTCTATATTAGCAAGGACCCAGCAGAGTTATATCAATTGAACTACCCACCCCTTGTTCGTAAAATTTTTTCTGATTTAGATCGCTGGTCTGAACTTTACCTTTCTTGGACAGGGAGAATAGCCTCGGTCAAAATGAATATTCTTCCCCGGCTTGGATATTTGTTCCAGGCGCTCCCTATCCACATTCCGGATGTTATGGTAAATGGGTGGCAGAAACGTATCTTCTCATATATCTGGAAGAGAAGACCTCCGCGGGTTTCCAGAGCCGTCCTGTACAGACCTAGGACACGAGGAGGATTGGGAGTTCCCAACTTGAGGTGGTATCTAGTGGCGTCCCAGATTAGGGCTCTCTTTGATTGGCACAGATTAAGGGAACAGAAACAATGGGTAGTAATTGAAAAAACGTTGGCTGGAGTATCCTCCCTCAGTTCCTTGATTTGGCAACCCAAGAGAACACGTCCCACTCTGGTCCATGCTACTGCCTCGACTGTTCATACGCTTATGGTTTGGGACCGGTGGAAGACACAGCTGGCGGGAGATAGACGGTATTATTATAGCTCCAGTTTTCAAACGAATTCTAGATTCCCACAGGGCATGCAATCTAAAACCTTTGGAGAATGGATTAACAAGGGAATTAAGAACTTTGGCCGATTGTGGGGACTTGATGGGATTATTCCATTCCCCTCCCTACAGGCGGACTATGACCTACCACCGGGAGATATATTTCAATATTTACAAATTAGACACTTTTTTCAAGTGGAAAAGGTGGGGGGGGACCTAACCCTCGGCAAGACGCAACTTGAGTCTTGGTGTGATCAGGCGGACACCTTGCGGAAAGCTATATCGCAGGTTTATAATTATCTTAACAAGGACCCCATGGTTAAACCAGCGTATCAGCAGGCTTGGGAGAGAGATTTGCACAGATCCCTGTCGGAAGAGACGTGGGATCAGATATTTTCCTGCACAAAAAAGGGTCTACCATATTCGCAGCTGTTAGAGAACAGGTACAAAGTATTATTCCACTGGTATTATACACCATCTAGACTACATAAGTTTAAATCAACCTATGACGACCGATGTTGGAAGGGGTGTGGGGAAGAAGGTACGTTCCATCATATGTGGTGGACATGCCCTTATCTAGTTAAATTCTGGGATGAAGTGGCTATACTCATCCGAGCAGTTCTTGGGATCGCGATAGTTCTCCAACGAGAGCAGGTGTTATTGAATCTTCCGTTTGAGTTGTCAATATTACATGGCAAACTCATTACCTATATCTTGTCTGCTGCCAAATGTCAGGTTGCCCTGGAATGGAGATTGCCTGGTCCTATAGCCTTTGGGAAAATTCATAACCGATTGCACACTCTCAGTTTGTTACATGACAGTGTCAACACGTTTAGAGCATGTGAAATAGCTTCATCTAGGAGGGTGTGGCAGCCATATAGAGATTGGCAAACACGACAACAATCATCAGTATCCTCATCCTCATAACAATCGTACCATAGATTTCACTAGTTCCTGCTTTCCATCTGCACAGTCTATTCCTACTTTAATAAGCACATGGGGGATTGGGAGGGAGGGGTACTGAAAGGCAAATGTGTTGGTGTGCGAAGGCCCACAAGCTGGGCGTTAGCATGTTTTGATAACTTACCGTTATTGTATCTTGTTGACTTGTTAATGACAAAGTTGTATTTTTTCTTAATGCACACTTTCAATAAAAAATTTCAATTATAAAAAAAAAAAAGAAAACAAAGTTGGGAATGAAGGAAAAGAATGGACAGATTTTCTCCTAGTACTCCCAATACTTTCCACCTTCCACATATTCCCACATGCCTTTTTCTGTTCCCATCTTGTACTCCTCTCAATGCAAATGCTTCTCCCTCCTCAAGTTCACAAATCGGACTTATACTGGCACAATACTCACAGAGCAAATATATTGGTTTCCAAATCAAGAAACACCATCACTCACCATCCAATTTGTTTTTCTTAATTTTTTTTTAATGAGGAGAGTGGTGGAGAGTCTTTATGTAGACTATCTCCTGTTCCTAGCCTGTTTTTGAAAGATTGGGGTACAATGAGCTTTCCTTAGAGAGTATGAATAGTATATTTCTGGGGAGGCGAATTTTCAAAGCCATTTCCATACATAAAACTGTTTTGTGTGGAAGTATAGATTCTAAAAATTGTCTACTCTATTTGTACTTAAAAGTATAAATGTAGTGCTAGTATATGTGGACAGACTACAGAGGTTTTCCTGGTAGTAGAGTCTGGACAGAATAAGCGTGTAGGTTCATAATTTTGTGGAAAAAGAACCAATTCAAATAGCAAGTGCAGGTCCATACATGGACTTTTTCTCTTTGAAAATTGATGTAAAGTCTGCAGGTAGAATGTACCCACAGATTTTACATTTCTGGGTTCAGTTTGAAAGTTGCCCTCCTTATTCTCTACCCACCATTGACAGCAATCTGAATTTGTGCCCAGATTGTACTCATGAGGCTCATCTCAGCCTTTGGTATGCTTAGGAAAATGTTTGCTGATGCTTGCTGGTTCAAAACTTCCACCACCTGAGGTTGGAAGTTAAGCTTTTCACATTTAGTCTCCCTTCTATATTTGAATTTAGTGCAGAGAACAGAGCAAATGACTTCTGATATTTGGATTTCCTGAAATCCCAAGAATGTATGGTTACATGAGAGCTGTTTTCTGTGATTAAGGGATATGAGTTATGGAGGAAACAGTTTTCAAACTATCTGCACTGGGGCAAAGACCAGTTCTCAAAGTGAAAGGGCATATATACTTTCTCTGGAATTTGTTGCCAGGGAATGTGGTTAGTGTAGTTGTGTTTAAAAAAAGGATTGGATACGTTCTTAGAGGAGTAGTCCATTACCTGCTATTAATTAAGTTGACTTAGAAAATAGCCACTGCTATTGCTAGCATCAGTAGTGTGGGATATGGTTTAGTTTTTGCGTACTTGCCAGGTACTTGTAGCCTGGATTGGCCACTGTTGGAAACAGTATGCTGGGCTTGATGGACCCTTGGTCTGACCCAGTATGGGAATTTCTTATGTTCTTATGTTGCTGTGCGCTTATCCTAGGGACGCCTAAGTCTTGGACACCTAGGCATTGGGATGCCTAGGTATAAGAC
Organism: Rhinatrema bivittatum; assembly: GCF_901001135.1. Lineage (NCBI taxonomy): Eukaryota > Metazoa > Chordata > Amphibia > Gymnophiona > Rhinatrematidae > Rhinatrema > Rhinatrema bivittatum. The sequence goes on from NC_042617.1 coordinate 154,296,118, forward strand.
GCCTAGCTGTTGGATGTCTAATTTTTGGATGCCTAAAAGTTTTGGAACGTCCTTTAAAAAAATAAATAAATAAAAACTAGTTGCACATCTTTGGCTGCCAATCAGCCCGCTACCAGTCTGGTGGCACCTATATCTAAGAAACTTAAGCGCCTTATCTCCTGATCTGGATACTTCCACATTTTCATGGGTAGAATTTTGTTACGACTGTCGCTGCCCGATGTCTCCACTCCACCCTCCTTACCTCTTTGGCGACTCCTCCCGCGGTTGATGGATGTCTGGCAGCCGCGGCATCTGCCTGCCGTCCTTTCCGGCGTCCCCAGTCCGGTTTGGGCGCTGCATCCCGCCATGTTATTAAGCTCCCATAGGGCGCGCGCACCGCACGGCTCTGCTTCTTATTCCTTCTCTGACGCGAACCTCAGGGGCATCCCCCTGTGATGATGTCACGCATCCCGGATACAAAAGCCTACTCTGTTTGCTAGCTAAACGAGTTAGCAAGGGATCTCTTTACGGATGGGATTCGCTCTCCATACCCAGCTACTCTGCCTCTCCTTATTGGACTTACTCTATCGGGGTACCCGCTCCTTGGGGGCCTCTCTTTTCTTTCAGGTCGCTGTCTGGAACCAGTACTCTCTCCTCGAGGGCCCATGTTCCTGGACTCGCTGCCTGAGCTTACTTCTGCTTGGAAGAAACTGCTGCCTACACCATCAGTGAGTTACCATCTATATTTTCTCAGAGCTCTTCCCTGGAACCAGGTACTCTCTCCTCGAGGGCCTGCCTCTATTCCAGCTTCTGTGTTACCTTCCGGGGGAAACCACTGTGAGAGTAATCAACCAACAAGGCTCTGTACCAGAACCCTGTATATGCTCCACTGTACTCACCATCTCAGTTTCTCTCCACTACAGCACAGCTATTGAGGGATCACTCTTCCAGTGTCCTGAGGGACTAGAAGCCCAGCCGGGCTTCATTTCTACTCACTACTGCCACTTCTGGTGGCTTCTCAATTCTGTTTAATAAAAGATACTTCTGTGTTGTGTGTCCTAAAGCTGAGCCTGACCTGTGGCCCCTCACGGGATTTCATTGCCAGCAAGGCAACCGACCACTGGCTGATTTTACAATAGAGTTTAAGACTCTTGCTACAGAACTCTGCTGGGACCCCAAATGCCTGAAAACTCTCTTCTTCAGAGGCCTGGATACTCGCTTGAAAGACGAGCTGGCCGCTCGTGAAGCACCTGATTTGCTGGATGAACTAGTGGCTTTGGCTACTAGGATCGGCCACCGGCTTTGTGATAAGGTGAAAGAACTCCGGCCTAATAGAGGACCAGGTCAGAAGGAGGTTAGTGCTAAACCTGCACCCGGATGATTCTAGTAATTCCTGCTGTCGGTGGAGATGAACCGATGCAACTTGGTCGCAGTCATTTGACTTCCAAAGAGAGAAGACTTCGGAAGAGGCATGGTCTGTATGTACTGTGGATAGGCTGGTCACGATGTCCCAACATGCCCAATTCATCTGGGAAAGAGACGGGCCTAAGACCTGCAGGAGGACTGTTCTTAGGCCTTACAACGCCTTCTCCTCCGTTCTCTCTCCCAGTCTCCTTGATCTGTGGACCGTCTGAGTTTCAAACTCTTGCCCTGGTGGATTCAGGGGCAGGAGGCAACTTTATTCTTCAACGCCTAGTGGAACATTTGAGGATCCCCCTCGTCACTTTGAAGGTTGCACTTCTCCTATCTTCCATCCATGGGGAGCCCTTACTGGGTGATGTGACTTGCCAAACTGTACCGGTAACTCTTTGCACCGGAGCTCTCCATACTGAGTCAATTCCCTTCTTTGTGTTAGAGAAGGCCATGCACCCTATCGTCCTGGGGTTACCCTAGTTGCAGTTGCACCAACCCCAATTTGACTGAGCATCCTTGGAACTCTCCCGCTGGGGCCTAGGGTGTCATGGGAAGTGCCTTAAGGAGATTGCTCCTGTCATCTGCATGCCTCCAACTCCAGTGATGCGGAGACTGCCGCCCCAATACGCATCTTTTAGTGATGTGTTTTCCAAAGAAGCTGCTGACATTCTTCCTCCGCATAGGTCCTATGACTGTGCCATAAGACTGAAACCCAATACTGAACCTCCTAAAGGACGTGTCTATCCACTCTCAGCAATTGAGAACAAGGCGATGTCCAAATACATCGAGGAGAATTTACAGAAAGGGTTTTAGACCATCAAAGTCTCCAGCCAGCGCAGGCTGCTTCTTTGTGGGGAAGAAGGACAGTACCTTACGTCCTTGTATCGATTACCAAAGTCTGAACGAGATCACGATTAAAGACCACTACCCCCTGCCTTTAATCTCAGAGCTGTTTGACCGGCTTCAGGGGGCCAAAGTATTCTCAAAACTGGACCTGAAGGGGGCCTACAACTTAGTTTGCATTCGCAGTGGCGATGAATGGAAAACAGCCATCAACACTCGAGACGGCCATTTTGAGTACTTAGTAATGCCCTTCGGCCTATGCAACGCATCCGCGATATTTCAAAACATGATGAACGACATCTTGCGGGACCTGTTGTACAAGAGTGTCGTGGTATACCTGGATGATATCCTGATATTTTCTCAGGATTTGCCCACTCATCTAGAGGATATCAAGCAAGTACTACGCCGACTCCATGAACACTGGCTCTATGCCAAACTATCAAAGTGCAAATTTCATAAAGACTCCGTGCCTTTTCTTGGCTATATCGTGTCTAAAGATGGCTTCCAGATGGACCCTCAAAAGCTAGAGAGCATCAAAAATTGGTCCCAACCTACCAGCCTGAAGGCCCTGAGACGACTTTTCGGGTTTACCAACTATTATAGAAACTTTATAAAGAACTACTCTTCTTTAACAGTACCCTTGACCGCAATGACCCGCGAGGTTACCAACGCTTCAAAAATGGTCTGCGGAGGCCATTTCTGCTTTTGAGAAATTAAAGACTGCCTTTTCCAACGAGCCATGCTTGACCCCCAACAAGCCATTTATCGTAGAAGGTGACGCTTCAGATGTTGGCGTGGGGGCTGTATTGAGCCAAACTAGAGACTCTAAATCCTTACGTCCCTGCTCCTTCTCATGTTGTTTCTCCCCGGCAGAGAAGAACTATGGGATCTGAGATAAAGAGCTCTTGGCTATTAAACTAGCATTCGCCTTGGCTCGAAGGCGCTCAACATCAAATAACCGTATTCACGGACCATAAAAATCTAGAGTATCTCCGCCATGCACAACGTCTTAACCACAGTCAAGCTTAGATGGTCCTTATTCTTCAATCGTTTTGACTTTGTGCTTAAATATCGCCCCAGAGACAGAAATCCCAGAGCCGATGCCTTGTCACACTCCTTTCTCTCGGAGGATGTGCCTGAAGAACCTCAGCACATAATTGACCCGAAGAAAGTCATCTTGGCGACTACACATTCTGTGCCCGCTGGTAAGACCATCGTGCCTAAATACCTCAGGAAGAAAGTGCTCTTTTGGGCGCACGATTCCAAGCTGGCTGGCCATCCTGGTCAACGCCGCACCCTGCTAAATTTCCAGAAGTTCTATTGTTGGCCTTCTATCAAGAAAGATACCCTATCCTACATGGCATCTTGTACCAACTGTGCCAAACACAAACCTGCTTCTGGCCAACCATGGGGATTGCTGCAGTCACTGCCAGTTCTGGAACAGCCTTGGTCACACATTGCTACTGACTTTGTAGTCTATTTACCCCCTTTTGGAGGAATGAATACCATCTGGGTAACAGTTGATCGCTTCAGCAAGATGGCCCATTTCATGGCGCTGCCTGGCTTACCTTCAGCCTTGGAGCTTGCGAAGCTCTTCATATCGCACATTTTTCGCCTTCACAGCCTACCAAGACGCATTGTTTCAGACCGAGGATCTCAATTCATGGCAAGATTCTGGAGGGCCTTATGCATGTTATTCGACATCTCTCTAGACTACACTTCAGCCTATCATCCGCAATCAAATGGCCAAACAGAACGGATGAATAGAACCTTAAACAGTTCATTCGAGCTTACGTGAGTTGCCGTCAGAATAACTGGGCCGAACTGTTACCTTGGGCTGAATTCGCCATCAATTCTCATCCAGCAACATCAACTGGATCAACACCTTTTGAAGTGGTATATGGATGCTCTCTAACACCGCCACTTCCGCTGAAGCTCTCAGTGACATCCCCAGCAGCTCAATCTACTGCTGATGAAATCCATAACCTGTAGACTCAGACTAAAGATATGCTAGTTAAAGCAAGTGACCATGCTAAGAAGTATTATGACGCTCACCATTCTCAAGCACCTGTCTTCAAACCCGGTGACAAAGTCTGAGTTATCTACCAAACATCTCAGACATAAGTTACCCGCCATTCGTTTTGCTCCTCGCTACGTTGGACCATTTCCAATCCTCAGACGTCTTGGCAACATCACTTACAGTCTGAAGCTACCACCTGGACTAAACATCCACAGTGCTTTTCACGTTTCAATCTTGAAACCTCTCATACTCTGTGAATTCTCTTCCAAGACTCAGGAACCACCTGCCATCAACGCAGAAGATGACCTAGAATTTAAGGTCGAAGGGATTCTTGATGTCCGAAGACGAGGCAAAACACTTGAATACCTTCTTTCTTAGAAAGGTTTCGGCCCTGAAGAAAACTCTTGGGAGCCTCAGGCTAACATCCTGATAAAGAGATGCTCCGTCAATTTCATCTCGCGCATCCTTTGAAGCCTAAACCTGGTACCCGCAGAGGAGACAGCCCTTTGAAGGGAAGTACTGTTATGACTGTCGCTGCCAGATGTCTCCACTCCACCCTCCTTACCTCTTTGGCAACTCCTCTCGCGGTTGATGGATGTCTGGCTGCTGCGGCATCTGCCTGCCGTCCTTTCTGGCATCCCCAGTCCAGCTTGGGCGCTGCATCCCGCCATGTAGTTCAGCTGCCTTAGGGCGTGCGCACCGCGTGGCTTTGCTTCTTATTCCTTCTTGGTGTGAACTTCAGGGGCTTCCCCCTGTGGTGACGTCACGCATCCCAGATACAAAAGCCTACTCTGCTAGCTAATCGAGTTAGCAAGTGATCTCCTTACGGATGGGATTCGCTCTCCGTACCCAGCTACTCTGCCTCTCCTTAATTGGACTTACTCTATCGGGGTACCCTCTCCTCAGGGGCCTCTCTCTTTTCTTTCAGGTCGCTGTCTGGAACCGGTACTCGCTCCTCAGGGGCCCATGTTCCCGGACTCGCTGCCTGAGCTTACTTCTGCTTGGAAGAAACCACTGCCTACACCATCAGTGAGTTACCATCTATATTCTCTGAGCTCTTCCCTGGAACCAGGTACTCACTCCTCGAGGGCCTGCCTCTATTCCAGCTTCTGTGTTACCTTCCGGGGGAAACCGCTGTGTGAGTAATCAACCAACAAGGCTCTATACCAGAACCCTGTATATGCTCCACTGTACTCACTATCTCAGTTTCTCTCCACTACAGCACAGTTGTTGAGGGATCGCTGTTCCAGTGTCCTGAGGGACTACAAGCCCAGCCGGGCTTCATCTCTACTCACTACTGCCACCTCTGGCTTCTCAATTCTGTTTAATAAAAGATAATTCTGTGTTGTGTGTCCTAAAGCTGAGCCTGACCTGTGGCCCCTCACGGGACTTCCCCCCTGTGGGCCTGGTCATCTGCCACAGCGTCCAAGGGTCCACCCAAAACCTTACAAACAATAACAAATTTTTCCAGAGATTGCAATCCTTTCTTCAGGTGCAGTCCTCAGCCCTATCTAATGCTCCCAGGGCAGAGTTGCAGGTGCAAACCTTGCCTGAACCTACTGTTAAGCAACAAAGTACTCCTAGAGTGGCAACAGAACTGCTAGATAGAGATCCGGATGGCACAGATGATAATGCCGATCCTGACTCTCTTGAGGATGGTGAAATTCCTCCAGGATTAGAACCATATATGACTGTTAGTTCTTCCGTAGAGATGAACTGCTGAGCCTGATTTCCTAGACCTTGAAAGTGCTGGGAGTATTTGGGGCAGATTCCATTTCTAAGTCAAAGAAAAAATCCCATTTTGGTTTCTCTGCATAAAACCTCTTTTTTTTTATTTTTATTTTTTAAACTGTGATGGAGGCCATTCAAGAATTGATTAATATTGAGTGGGGCACCCCAGAGGCTAATTTCAAAGGAGGTCGGGTTTTGGAAGGCCTGTACCCTCTGGATCCGGTGGTGAGAGAGTGTTTTCTGAAGGTGGATGCACTTGTATGTTCAGTCTCCAAGTGAAGGATAAAAGGATTGAAACTATCCTTAAGCAGGCATTTGAAGCAGTGACAGTGACTTTGCAAATAGCTTCTTGCTCCCTGGTGGCTCGCTGTTTTTTACTTTTCTCTCAAGATGTTGATGACTCTGGGGTGAATTCCAGGGCAGTTATGGAGCCAGCAGCCACCTTCTTGGTAGGTGCAGGCTTCAATTTGGTCCACATCTTAGCCAGGGGTGGCTTCAGAAATACTGGCCAGGCGTCAGTTATGGCTGAGAAATTGGTCGGTCAATGTGACCTCCAAGACTAACTTCACGAAATTGCCCTTTAAAGACTCACTCTTGTTTGGGAGCAAGTTGGAGAAACTGGCCAGTAAATGGGGAGAATCACTGGTTCCTCAATTACCAGAAGATAAGAAGCAAATACCACGCTCCTTTAGCATGAGAGGTCGTGCTATGGGAGCCAAGCATTTTCAACCCTATATGGGAGTGACCTTTCAGAAGACTTGACCTTTTGGTAGGTCTCAGTCCTTTTCTCCCAGACAGCCTAGAAGGAGCGTGGGCCTGGGAAGTGGATTGTCCCGAGCCTCCCAGTGAAGGTTTGCTGACCCACCCACAGGAACAGGAGATAGAGGGACGCCTCTCTACTAACAGTGGTGGGTCAAGATCACATTAGATCAGTGGGTCCTGGAGGTGATATGAGAAGGATATGCACTGGAGTTTTGCAGTATTCCTCGGGATGTGTTCATGGTCTCTCCTTACCACTCACCGCAGAAGAATCCACCAGTGGAGGATACATTGGCAAAGCTCCTCAGTCTGAGGGCTGTGATTCCGGTGTCAACGTCTCAAGAAAATACAGGGCGATATTCAATTTATTTTGTTCCTAAGAGGGATCCTCTTAGGAACATCTCCAAGTGATGCATTTTCGCATTGAGACCTTGCGCTCTGTGATGATTGGCCCTTTCAGTCGGAGGAATTTCTGACCTCTTTGGAACTGTCCGAAGCGTATCTTCACATTCCCATTCAACTAGAGCATCAGCACCTTCTGCAGTTCACAGTTCTGGGACACCATTATCAGTTTCGAGCGTTGCCTTTTAGTTCTGCCACCACTCACATGACCTTTTGTGTGGTAATGGTGGTAGTTGCGGCAGAATTTAGAAAGGATTGGCTCCTAGTACACCCATATTTTTACGACTGGCTGATTCAAGCCAAGTCGCTGGAAAAGAGTCGCCTGGTGACCCGCAAGGTGATCTCCCTGTTGCAGGAGCTTGGCTGGGTGATGAACCTGGCCAAGAGCAGTCTTCAGCCTGCTCAGTCATTGGAATACCTTGCGGTTTAGTTTGACAAGAAGCAGGGCAAGGTTTTCCTGCTGGAAGCTGGAATTGAGAAGTTGATGGCACAGCTATGCCTATTGATGAACACTCTGCTCCTGACTGTATGATCCTACCTGCAGGTACTTGGTTTATTGGTGGCAACCCTGGAAGTGGTACCATGGACCATCTTCTTAAGTGCTCCCTGTTTTCTCGGTGGAACCTGCAGTCTCTGGACTATTCAGTTCGGCTCCACCTGCTGATGGAAGTTTCCTCCCAACTGCAGTAGTGGTTACAGCTGGAATTCCCTAGCACCACCAGACTGGCTAGTACTGACGACAGATGCGAGCCTTCATGGTTGGGAACCTCAATGTCAGGAGCTGTCAGCGCAAAGACACTCTGCAAAAGAGTCTCTCTGGAACATCAATCATTTGGAAGCCAGGGCAGTCCAGTGTGCATATTTTCAATTCAGTGACAGGCTGCAGGGTCGAGCGGTCCAGATAATATCAGTCAATGCAACGACTGTGGCTTCCATAAATCAGGGTTTAACCAAGAGCCAAGTGTCACAGAAGATAGAGCAACTTATGGAATGGGCCGAACTACAACTCCAGATCTCAATCTCGCAAATAGCAGGAAATGACAATGTAAGTCTGGACCCAGGAGAATGGGCATTATCAAATGAGGCATTTCAGCTGATTCTGGGTCGCTAGGGTCTCCTGTTTCTAGACCTGTGGGCAACTTCTCCTAATGCGAACGATTCGCGATTCTTCATAGAAACATAGAAATGACGGCAGTAGAAGACCAAACGGCCCATCCAGTCTGCCCAGCAAGCTTCACATTTTTTTCTCATACTTATCTGTTTCTCTTAGCTCTTTGGTTCTATTTCCCTTCCACCCCCACCATTAATGTAGAGAGCAGTGATGGAGCTGCAACCAAGTGAAATATCAAGCTTGATTAGTTATGGGTAGTAGGGGAAGTAACCGCCGCAATAAGCAAGCTACACCCATGCTTATTTGTTTTACCCAGACTGTGTTATTCAGCCCTTATTGGTTGTTTTTCTTCTCCCCTGCCGTTGAAGCAGGGAGCTATGCTGGATATGCGTGTAGTATCAGTTTTTCTTCTCCCCTGTCGTTGAAGCAGAGAGCTATGCTGGATATGCGTGAAGTATCAGTTTTTCTTCTCCCCTGCCGTTGAAGCAGAGAGCTATGCTGGATATGCATTGAAAGTGAAGTATCAGGCTTATTTGGTTTGGGGTAGTAACCGCCGTAACAAGCCAGCTACTCCCCACTTTGTGAGTGCGAATCCTTTTTTCCACATTTCCTCTTGCTGTTGTAGCTTAGAGCGATGTTGGAGTCACAGTAACCATGTGTATGTTTATTGAATAAGGGTATTATCTCCAGGCAGTAGCCGTCATTCTGGCGAGCCACCCACTCTTTATTGATGGCCTCTTGATTTTATGGATCCACAGTGTTTATCCCACGCCCCTTTGAAGTCCTTCACAGTTCTGGTCTTCACCACTTCCTTCGGAAGGGCATTCCAGGCATCCACCACCCTCTCCGTGAAGAAATACTTCCTGACATTGGTTCTGAATCTTCCTCCCTGGAGCTTCAAATCGTGACCCCTGGTTCTGCTGATTTTTTTCCTATGGAAAAGGTTTGTCGTTGTCTTTGGATCATTAAAACCTTTCAAGTATCTGAAAGTCTGTATCATATCACCTCTGCTCCTCCTTTCCTCCAGGGTGTACATATTTAGATTCTTCAATCTCTCCTCATAAGTCATTTGATGAAGACCTTCCACCTTTTTGGTCACCCTTCTCTGGACCGCCTCCATCTTGTCTCTGTCTCTTCGGAGATACGGTCTCCAGAACTGAACACAATACTCCAGGTGAGGTCTCACCAAGGACCTGTACAAGGGGATAATCACTTCCCTTTTCTTACTCGATATTCCTCTTTCTATGCAGCCCAGCATTCTTCTGGCTTTAGCTATCGCCTTGTCACATTGTTTCGCCGACTTCAGATCATTAGACACCATCACCCCAAGGTCTCTCTCCTGCTCCGTGCACATCAGCCTTTCTCGCCCCATCGAATACAGTTCATTCGGATTTCCACTCCCCATATGCATGACTTTGCACTTCTTGGCATTGAATGTCAGCTGCCATGTCTTCGACCACTCTTCCATCTTCCTTAAATCCCGTCTCATTCTCTCCACTCCTTCCGGCGTGTCCACTCTGTTGCAGATCTTAGTGTCATCCGCAAAAAGACATACCTTACCTTCTATCCCTTCCGCAATGTCGCTCACAAAGATATTGAAAAGGACCGGTCCCAACACCGATCCCTGCGGTACACCGCTTAAAACCGCTCTCTCTTCAGAGAGAGTTCCATTTACCATCACACATTGTCTTCTGTCCGTCAACCAGTTTGCAATCCAGGCCACCACCTCGGCACTCACTCCTAAGCTTCTCATTTTATTCACCAATCTCCTGTGCGGGACAGTGTCAAAAGCTTTGCTGAAATCCAAGTAGATGACATCGAGTGCTCTTCCTCGATCCAATTCCTTGGTTACCCAGTGAAAAAAGTCAATCAGATTTGTCTGACAGGATCTTCCAATGGTGAATCCATGCTGCCTCTGGTCCAGCAATTCTCCCGACTGTAGATAGTTCACTATTCTCTCTTTCAACAGTGACTCCATTACTTTTCCCACCACCGAAGTGAGGCTAACCGGTCTGTAGTTACCAGCCTCTTCTCTGTTCCCACTCTTGTGAAGTGGGACCACCACCGCTCTCCTCCAATCATTCGGCACCACTCCTGTTTCTAGGGATCTATTGAATAGGTCACACAGCGGACCTGCCAGCACATCTCTGAGCTCCCTCAGTATTCTGGGATGAACTTCATCAGGCCCCATGGCTTTGTCCACTTTCAGTTTCACCAGCTCTTCCCATACATTTTCTACTGTAAATGGAGTTACATCTACTCCATTCCCCTCCAGTTTCTTGTTAACTAGTGTCGGTCCTTCTCCAGGGTCCTCTTTAGTGAACACAGAACTGAAGTATTCATTTAATATTTCTGCCATTTCTTCGTCTCTCTCCACACATTGATCCTTTCCACCTTTCAATTTCACTATACCACTTTGAACTTTTCTCTTTTCACTGATATATCTGAAAAATGTTTTGTTACCACTCTTTACCTCTTTGGCAATCCTCTCTTCCGCTTGACTTTTTGCCATCTTGATTAATTTCTTCGTCTCCCTCAGTTCTACCAGATATTCTTCTTTGTGTTCCTCCTTTTGGGATCTTTTATATTTCTTGAACGCTGTTCTTTTAGCCTTTATTTTGTCAGCCACCTCCTTTGAGAACCAGATAGGTTTCATTTTTCTTTTGCTTTTCTTTACTTTTCTAACATATAGATTAGTTGCCTTGGTGATTGCTCCTTTTAGATTGGTCCACTGTTGATCCACATCTCTCTCGTTTTCCCAGCCTTTTAGTTCTTCCTCCAGGTACTTCCCCATTTCATCAAAGTCTGTGTTCTTGAACATCAAAACTTGAACATCATAAACTTCAGTTGCAGGAGAGATCCAAAGTTGTTGGGGATTGATATCTTAATGCAGAGGTGGCCGGGAAACAAGTTGCTGTATGCCTTTCCTCCATGGGCCGTGTTGGTCAGATTAGTCCGAAGGATCGAGCGCCTCTGAGAGCCCATGGTATGTGGATCTGCAGCAGCTCCTGGCGGAATTGCCTCTTTGGTTTCCAGCATAGGCTTCTAAGAAAACTAAAAGTCATGGGATAGGAGGCGATGTCCTTTCGTGGATTACAAACTGGTTAAAAGACAGGAAACAGAGAGTAGGATTAAATGGTCAATTTTCTCAATGGAAAAGGGTAAACAGTGGAGTGCCTCATCTGCAAATATATATATATAAATGATCTGGAAAGGAATACGACGAGTGAGGTTATCAAATTTGCAGATGATACAAAATTATTCAGAGTAGTTAAATCACAAGCGGATTGTGATACATTACAGGAGGACCTTGCAAGACTGGAAGATTGGGCATTCAAATGGCAGATGAAATTTAATGTAGACAAGTGCAAGGTGTTGCATTATAGGGAAAAATAACCCTTGCTGTAGTTACACGATGTTAGGTTCCATATTAGGAGCTACCACCCAGGAAAAAGATCTAGGCATCATAGTGGATACTACTTTAAAATCGTCGGCTCAGTGTGCTGCAGCAGTCAAAAAAGCAAACATAATGTTAGGAATTATTAGGAACGGAATGGTTAATAAAATGGAAAATGTCATAATACCTCTATATCGCTCCACGGTGAGACTGCACCTTGAATACTGTGTACAGTTCTGGTCCTCGCATCTCAAAAAAGATTTAGTTGCGATGGAGAAGGTACAGAGAAGGGCAACCAAAATGATGAAGGGGATGGAACAGCTTCCCTATGAGGAAAGGCTGAAGAGGTTAGGGCTGTTCAGCTTGGAGAAGAGACGGCTGAGGGGGGATATGATAGAGGTCTTTAAGATCATGAAAGGTCTTGAACGAGTAGATGTGAATCAGTTATTTACATTTTCGAATAATAAAAGGACTAGGGGACATTCCATGAAGATAGCAAGTAGCACATTTAAGACTAAGTGGAGAAAATTCTTTTTCACTTCAATGCACAATTAAGCTCTGGAATTTGTTGCCAGAGGATGTGGTTAGTGCAGTTAATGTAGCTCAGTTCAAAAAAGGTTTGGATAAGTTCTTGGAGGAGAAGTCCATTAACGGCTATTAATCAAGTTTACTTAGGGAATAGCCACTGCTATTAATTGCATGAGTAGCATGGGATCTTCTTAGTGTTTGGGTAATTGCCAGGTTCTTGTGGCCTGGTTTGGCCTCTGTTGGAAACAGGATGCTGGGCTTGATGGACCCTTGGTCTGACCCAGCATGGCAATTTCTTATGGGGTAGATTTTCAGAGCCCTGCTCGCCTAAATCCGCCCAAAACCGGGCGGATTTAGGCGAGCAGGGCCCTGCGCGCCGGGAAGCCTATTTTACATAGGCCTCCCGGCGCGCGCAGAGCCCCGGGACTCGCGTAAGTCCCGGGGTTCTCGGAGGGGGGCGTGTCGGGGGCGTGTCGGGGGCGGGCCCGGTCGTCGCGGCGTTCCGGGGGCGTGTCGGCAGCGTTTTGGGGGCGGGTACGGGGCGTGGCTACGGCCCGGGGGCGTGGCCGCGCCCTCCGTACCCGCCCCCAGGTCGCGGCCCGGCGCGCAGCAGGCCCGCTGGCGCGCGGGGATTTACGTCTCCCTCCGGGAGGCGTAAATCCCCCGACAAAGGTAAGGGGGGGGTGTAGACAGGGCCGGGCGGGTGGGTTAGGTAGGGGAAGGGAGGGGAAGGTGAGGGGAGGGCAAAGGAAAGTTCCCTCCAAGGCCGCTCCGATTTCGGAGCGGCCTTGGAGGGAACGGGGGGAGGCAGCGCGGCTCGGCGCGCGCAGGCTATACAAAATCGATAGCCTTGCGCGCGCCGATCCAGGATTTTAGTGGATACGCGCGGCTCCGCGCGTATCTACTAAAATCCAGCGTACTTTTGCTTGAGTCTGATGCGCAAGCAAAAGTAGGCTGATCGCGCTTCTTTTAAAATCTACCCCTATGTTCTTAAGATCCAACTTGATTTTGTCTTACGATATGGCCCTTGAAAGGGCTCGCTTGCTGAAACATGGATACTCTGCAGCAATGATTTCCAACTTGCTAAGAGTTAGAAAGTTCTCCCCTTCCTTGGCCTCTGTGCGGGTTTGACGAGTGTTTGAGGCCTGGTGTAAGGATCAAGGTACTCTTATTTGTTCAGTCAAGATCCCACTCATTTTGGAATTTTTGCAGGATGGCTTGAATAAGGGCTTACAATATACACGAAATCCCCGCTGCATGTGAGGTCAAAATTGTCAAACCACAAACACTCAATTTACCCCACTCATATAAGAAAAAATTATATAAGCATGAAACCTTCCTCATCTTACTAAAAAAAAAATTTCTATTTGAGTGTTAAAAAAAAGTTTTTTCTTATGAGTGGGGTAAATTGAGTGTTTGTGGTTTGACAATTTTGACCTCACAAGCAACAGTGATTTCATGTATATTGTTAGACATTTGGAACCGCTTGGTTTCAACAAAGTTGCACCAATGAAAGTTGGAAGAACACCTTTAGTTTCACAGAGGATCAGATAGATAACATCAAGAAACAGGCTTCATTATTTTCTGAATCGTTGGAGAACACAGCGATAATTGGGAAGAATATTTGAAATTGAATAAAAAATTAATTAGGATCCAATTACATGGGGTGACCTAGTTGAATATGTAAAGCAGCAAATCATCCCAAGGGGATTAAGAATGCAGAAAGAGCCTATGTTAATTTCAGATGATTCAGAATTTGATGATACATGGATAGCGATCCTAAACAAATGTTCGTTAGATCTCATGTTATTGATTATTAATAGAGTACAAAGATTTTCAGAAGAGATCAATGTACAAATTCAGGAAACATTAGAAGCCATTAATAAATTAGCAGATTTTGACAAGAAGCTTGATGAATATAAACAAACATTGTATCAATACCACAGTAACATCAAAGCAGCTAAAAGTAATAAATTGAAACGAGACCAGGGGGATTATACGAATAAAAGTCTATATTTGGAAATACCAATTGGACAGCGGACAAAAGAAACGAGTAAGATTTAACTTTTCATCTGGGGAAAATACTAGTAGTAGCTCGGAAGAGGCAGATATGGATGATGACTATATGAGTTACAACTTGGATACCTCTAATAGACAAAAGCCTGAGGGATATGGTGGTCCTAAGAATTTTTTAGGAGAAGAAAACAAAAATCAGAGAACATACCACAAACCGAAGACAAGGGCAAATTCAGATTATCAGATAAAGGGGAACAAGGAATATCATACCAGGAGAGGCAGAACGACGAGGCAACAATTTCACAAAATGCAACCATCTTCCAAGAATCAAAAGCAATTATAAACTTGTCCCACTTGGAGTTGACAAGCGAGCAAGAACAAGTTTTAGAAAATGGGTTATCGTTTGTGCCTACACAATTTCATAAACCATTTGACACAAGGATATGGATCCACAAATTTATTTGGAAATTGCAGGTTAAATTATTTTTCAGTTTACAAGATACATCAGGGGTAGACATGTCCATAATGAGACCTAAATCAACATGGACGCCTCCAAGTCCTATTGACCCATTTATACAGACCTTTAAACAACTGATTTTTCATCATTTAGAACAAATAGTTAAACACCAAGGTTTCATAACATATCAAAATCTCAAAGAGAGGCATTAAATACATTAGCCAAAGAACAGCAAGTGGTGATTAAACCCGCTGATAAAGGAGGGGCCATAGTGGTGCAAGATATTGAAGAATATAGATCCACTATGATGAAACATTTAGAAGATCGCAGGTATTATCAAGAAATTTCTTATAACCCCACAGCAGGATTAGTGAAGAAGTTGCGTCAGATAGTTGAGTTGGTACCATTTTTAACAACAAAAGAAAAGGCATATTTACAGAAGAGATGCTGTAGTACCCCTATGATATATTTGGTCCCCAAAGTACATAAGAATGTTATACCACCGCTTATAAGACCTATAGTATCATTGAGGGATACAGTATTGGAACCACCAGCAGTCTTTTTAGACAA
Organism: Rhinatrema bivittatum; assembly: GCF_901001135.1. Taxonomy (NCBI): domain Eukaryota; kingdom Metazoa; phylum Chordata; class Amphibia; order Gymnophiona; family Rhinatrematidae; genus Rhinatrema; species Rhinatrema bivittatum. The sequence goes on from NC_042617.1 coordinate 154,311,344, forward strand.
AATTTTACAGCCATAGGTGATTAAGTCAGAATCATATTTAAAGGACACTATACAAGGCCTGAAGGAGATTAAAGAAATACAGCTGGATGGGAGAGAATATTGGTTAGCCACGATGCACATTCAGTCCTTATATATGTAAATCCCCCAAGAAGAGGCTATTGGTGTTAACAACAGGATGGTAAAAGAAATTGGGGTTAATCGGATTCCCACAGCTTTTTTGGTACAACTTTTGAAATCTAACCAACAATTATTTCAAGTTCGATGATAAATTTTACCATCAAGTACATGGTACAGTGATGGGGTCTTCGCTGGCCCCATCAGTAGCCATTATTTTTGTATCTGAATTTGAGAGACAGCATATTTACCAATCTAGACGGTGGGCAAAAATTATTTACTGGCATCTAAGAACATAAGAACATGCCATACTGAGTCAGACCAAGGGTCCATCAAGCCCAGCATCCTGTTTCCAACAGTGGCCAATCCAGGCCATAAGAACCTGGCAAGTACCCAAAAACTAAGTCTATTCCATGTTACCGTTGCTAGTAATAGCAGTGGCTATTCTCTAAGTGAACTTAATAGCAGATAATGGACTTCTCCTCCAAGAACTTATCCAATCCTTTTTTAAACACAGCTATACTAACTGCACTAACACATCCTCTGGCAACAAATTCCAGAGTTTAATTGTGCATTGAGTAAAAAAGAACTTTCTCCGATTAGTTTTAAATGTGCCCCATGCTAACTTCATGGAGTGCCCCCTAGTCTTTCTACTATCCGAAAGAGTAAATAACAGATTCACATCTACCCGTTCTAGACCTCTCATGATTTTAAACACCTCTATCATATCCCCCCTCAGTCGTCTCTTCTCCAAGCTGAAAAGTCCTAACCTCTTTAGTCTTTCCTCATAGGGGAGCTGTTCCATTCCCCTTATCATTTTAGTAGCCCTTCTCTGTACCTTCTCCATCGCAATTATATCTTTTTTGAGATGCGGCGACCAGAATTGTACACAGTATTCAAGGTACGGTCTCACCATGGAGCGATACAGAGGCATTATGACATTTTCTGTTTTATTCACCATTCCCTTTCTAATAATTCCCAACATTCTGTTTGCTTTTTTGACTGCCGCAGCACACTGTACCGACGATTTCAATGTGTTATCCACTAGGACACCTAGATCTCTTTCTTGGGTTGTAGCACCTAATATGGAACCCAACATTATGTAATTATAGCATGGGTTATTTTTCCCTATATGCATCACCTTGCACTTATCCACATTAAATTTCATCTGCCATTTGGATGCCCAATTTTCCAGTCTCACAAGGTCTTCCTGCAATTTATCACAATCTGCTTGTGATTTAACTACTCTGAACAATTTTGTGTCATCTGCAAATTTGATTATCTCACTCGTCGTATTTCTTTCCAGATCATTTATAAATATATTGAAAAGTAAGGGTCCCAATACAGATCCCTGAGGCACTCCACTGTCCACTCCCTTCCACTGAGAAAATTGCCCATTTAATCCTACTCTCTGTTTCCTGTCTTTTAGCCAGTTTGCAATCCATGAAAGGACATCGTCACCTATCCCATGACTTTTTACTTTTCCTAGAAGCCTCTCATGAGGAACTTTGTCAAACGCCTTCTGAAAATCCAAGTATACTATATCTACCGGTTCACCTTTATCCACATGTTTATTAACTCCTTCAAAAAAGTGGAGCAGATTTGTGAGGCAAGACTTGCCCTGGGTAAAGCCATGCTGACTTTGTTCCATTAAACCATGTCTTTCTATATGTTCTGTGATTTTCATGTTTAGAACATTTTCCACTATTTTTCCTGGCACTGAAGTCAGGCTAACCGGTCTGTAGTTTCCCGGATCGCCCCTGGAGCCCTTTTTAAATATTGGGGTTACATTTGCTATCCTCCAGTCTTCAGGTACAATGGATGATTTTAATCTTAAGTTACAAATTTTTACTAATAGGTCTGAAATTTCATTTTCTAATTCCTTCAGAACTCTGGGGTGTATACCATCCGGTCCAGGTGATTTACTACTCTTCAGTTTGTCAATCAGGCCTACCACATCTTCTAGGTTCACTGTGATTTGATTCAGTCCATCTGAATCATTGCCCATGAAAACCTTCTCCATTACGGGTACCTCCCCAACATCCTCTTCAGTAAACACCGAAGCAAAGAAATCATTTAATCTTTCCGCGATGGCCTTATCTTCTCTAAGTGCCCCTTTAACCCCTCGATCATCTAACGGTCCAACTGACTCCCTCACAGGCTTTCTGCTTCGGATATATTTAAAAAAGTTTTTACTGTGAGTTTTTGCCTCTACAGCCAACTTCTTTTCAAATTCTCTCTTAGCCTGTCTTATCAATGTCTTACATTTAACTTGCCAATGTTTATGCTTTACCCTATTTTCTTCTGTTGGATCCTTCTTCCAATTTTTGAATGAAGATCTTTTGGCTAAAATAGCTTCTTTCACCTCCCCTTTTAACCATGCCGGTAATCGTTTTGCCTTCTTTCCACCTTTCTTAATGTGTGGAATACATCTGGACTGTGCTTCTAGAATGGTATTTTTTAACAATGACCACGCCTCTTGGACATTTTTTACTTTTGTAGCTGCTCCTTTCAGTATTTTTCTAACAATTTTTCTCATTTTATCAAAGTTTCCCTTTTGAAAGTTTAGCACAAGAGCCTTGGATTTGCACACTGTTCCTTTTCCAGTCATTAAATCAAATTTGATCATATTATGATCACTATTGCCAAGCGGCCCCACCACCGTTACCTCTCTCACCAAGTCCTGTGCTCCACTCGATCTGTACATCGACATTTTTCTCATTTGAGGATCCACTGAAAAAGACCTGAAGATTTTCTTACATTAGATCAACACCAATGATCTTAATAGTATCAATTATCTGGATGTAGAGCTGTTTAAATACTACAGAATATCACAAACCTACAGAAAGAAATACTCTATTACGGTACCAGAGTCATCGTGCTCAGTCGTTAAAACGAGGATTACCTGTTAGCCAATTTTTTAGATTTCGGAGAATTTGTTCTACGAAAGAAGAATTTGAAAAACAAGCACAGTGGCTTAAACAGAAGTTCCTGATGAGGGGTTACCCTAAAAAAGTGATCAGTCATGCTTATAAAAGAGCGAAATATTCTGATAGAGATCAAGTATTAGAATATAGAAAGAAAGAGAACCAGGACAGGTTGATATGTATTCTTCCACAGAGTACAACACCAGCTATAATAAATTCTATCCGTAAACACTGGTATGTACTTGCACTGCATGAAGTTTTTCAAGATCAACCCATGATCAATCCATGTAAAAAGCCCCGGTCGGGCTCCTAAGACCAGGGCAGTTTGCCGTTCTATGTAAACCGGATTGATTTGTATCTAATACAGGAATTTTGGTATATAAAAATTATAAATAAATAAATGATAGCCACCACTAGGGTTCCTAAAATACGGGATCGAATAGTACATGTGGATATTGCTAAATATAGACATGACCAGGTCATTAAGGGAAGACATAGCAAGTATGGAAAATGTGATATGTGTGAACAGACAATGGAAGGATCAGATTGGGAAGATCCAATTTCAGGCTATAAGGTGACAAGAAGACAGGAGACTAATTGTTTATCTATAAATGTGGTGTATTTGATTCAATGTCCCTGCCCCAAAAATTACATAGGACGGACTTCCAGAGCGGTGAAAACAAGGTTGATTGAACATAAATCTCAATTAAATCCAAAAATGACAGAAGCTCCAATTGTGGAGCACTGCATGGAAAATGAACATAGTTTTGAAGAGCTCCGATGGACAGTTATTGATGCAGTAGAAGCGACGGACCAAAAAGGTGACATAAAAAAAAGTTGAACTACCACAAGCAAAATTGGATTTTTAGATTAAAGACCAAAACCCCTGGGGGTTTAAATGAGGACATCGAGTGGGTATCATTAATATGAAGGAAATAAATACCCTTGGTCTAGATGTTCTAGGTAGTAACATATAGGATGTTTTCCTATATTGAAGGTATTGGTTAATCAGGTGAGCTAAGTGACATAGATGTTGAAACATATGTTACGTGATACACCATTGGTGCACTTTGGATCAGTTTAAAAAGGAAGGAGATAATGGAGACAACACCAGTCTCAGACGCCAGCCAAATGAGCCGAGAGGTCTTGACAGGGGGCACGCCATTTGAACGATATGAGAGGTCCGGACGGTGGAGAGAAAAGTTATAAACTCCCCTGATGAAGAAAAAGGATTGTATCGAAATGTGATCATGTCGGGAGGCAACTAAATAAAAGCAAGTTGATAGGGCGTTCTATATGTAGAAATAAGGGGGTGTGTAAAAGAACACATAGGTGGTGCATATATATATATATAAAAAAAAACTGTGGCTGAGAAAGAAAAGAATAAGTGACGTGTAAAATTGAAAGAGACGCTGAGCGGGTCAGAAGTGAGCCTTTGTTATTTAGACAAGAGAAGCGTTGAAGAGGTTAACACCTATTATAACAATTTGAAGAAGATTAAATATTCTAATGAACTTTGAATAATATTGACCTTTTTAGCCATTTTTAAACACTTTTCACATAATTTGTTTTTCACGATTTTTTCATAAAAAACGTTTTCAAGAAATATTCCAAGGTAGGATGGAGGTTGGTTTATGATTATAAAATTAAGAATTCTGTGTACAAGGCCGAGGAGGCATGTTGCAGAAACAAGTATGAAACCTTGCTCATCTTACTTAAAAAATTTTTTTTATTTAAGTGTGAAAAAAAAAGTTTTCTTATATGAGTGGGGTAAATTGAGTGTTTGGGGTTTGAATAAGGGCTTGGCACTTAATTCCTTAAACGTACAAGCCATGGCTCTTGCCTGTTTCAAAGGTCAAGTGCATGGTGGATCCTTGTTGGCTCATCCTGAAGTGGCCCATTTCCTGAAAGGAGTGAAACATCAACTTTGTCCTTTGCAGTTTCTGTTGCCCTTATGGAGTTTTAATTTGGTATTGGATTTCTTAGTGGGTCCTAAGTTTAGACCGATGCATAACCTGACCTTGCGGTTACTGACCTTGAAAACTGTGTTTCTTGTGGTAATTTTTTCTGTGCTTAGGGTTTCTGATCTGCAGGCCTTGTCTTGCCAGGATCTATTCCTCCGGGTGACTCCAGGGGCAATATAGCTGCGTACTATTCCTTCTTTTCTACCGAAGGTGTCACTGACCTTCACTTGAATCAGTCCATCTTCCTGCCATCTCTGGACAGAGAAAGAGATGTAGAGGAGTATTGTCTGTTGCAACCTTTGGATGTCAGGAGACATATTGTCTGGTATCTGGAGGTTACTAAGCCTTTACAGAAGACGCATCACCTGTTTGTGCTTCACAGCAGTACTAGGCAGGGAGAACCGGCCTCACGGGCTACCATAGCTTGCTGAATTAAGAAGGTAGTCACGGCTGCATATGTTGAAGCTGGGAAGCTGTTACCTAGTCAGGTCAGGGCACATTCCACTAGGGCTCAAGCAGTGTCATGTGCGGAAGTGACATGGTCTCCCGTCGACATTTGCTGAGCTTCGACATGGTCCTCGTTACACACTTTTTTCCAGGTATTATCATCTGGATGTGCAAGCCTGGGAGGATGCAACCTTTCCACATGTGGTTTTGACTGGACCGTGGGCAGCTTCTTGCCCTATTAGGGAGTAGCTTGGGTACATCCCTCTTGTTCTGGATTCATCTGACCCGACTCCAAGAAATGAGAAATTACTACTTACTGATGATTTCCTTTTCTTTAGGACAGTCAGATGAATCCAGTTTCCCTCCTTTGGCTGCTGAATGATTGTATTATGGTCCTCCTCTGTGGCTATGTGTTACAGGGATTACTGGTAAGTGTTAGTCCCTAGACTAGTGTTAATACATTCTTGTCTGAACTCACGGTTTCCTGTTGGCTAAGTATTGAAATGGTTATCTGTTTAATCAAGTTTTGCCAGTCTGTCCACAGTTGCTTTTGAAGAGAATACTGGCAGGCTGATATCACTGCAGTAGTATATGTACTGTGACGTCAGTTTGTTCCATCTCCATCTGCTAGTAGAGGTGTGTAACTCACTTGTTCTGTATTTATCTGACTGTCCTTAATTTCCTTTTTTTTTTTTTTTAATCAGGTAGGTAGTAATTTCTCAATAATTTTCTGTTGCCTGCAAAGTTACTGATGGGAGAGCACCAACCAGGTGCAGCAGGAAAGGATCCTGTAGCAAGGACCTGCTCTCCAGGTGATGCATTGTCCTTTTGCTCTGAGGATATCTCCCCAAGGCCTACTGCCCAGGAGGGAAGGGTTAGGTTGGCCATCATAGTTGGTGATTCAATTATTAGGAATGTAGATAGCTGGGTGGCTGGTGGGCGTGAGGATCGCCTGGTAACATGCCTACCTGGTGCGAAGGTGGCGGACCTCACGCGTCACCTAAATAGGATTTTAGACAGTGCTGGGGAGGAGCCGGCTGTCGTGGTACATGTGGGCACCAACGACATAGGAAAATGTGGGAGGGAGGTTCTGGAAGCCAAATTTGGGCTCTTAGGTAGAAAGCTTAAATCCAGAACCTCCAGGGTAGCATTCTCTGAAATGCTCCCTGTTCCACGCGCAGGTCACCAGAGGCAGGCAGAGCTCCGGAGTCTCAATGCATGGATGAGACAATGGTGCAAGGAAGAGGGATTCAGTTTTGTTAGGAACTGGGGAACCTTTTGGGGAAGGGGGATTCTCTTCCGAAGGGATGGGCTCCACCTTAACCAGGGTGGAACCAGACTGCTGGCGCTAACCTTTAAAAAGGAGAAGAGCTTTTAAACTAGAACAAAGGGGAAAGCCGACAGTCGCTCAGCAGTGCATGGTTCGGAGAGAGGTATCTTCAAAGGATACTAATGATGCATTAGAATTAGGGCATCCCAACAGTGAAGTTCCAATAATTAGAAAAGTAGTCCAAGTGCCTGTAACTAAAAACTCACCTGAGCTAAAAAATTCTAACTTATCCCTATCAATTAAAAAGCAGAATGAAAATACAAACAAAAACCAAACTTTGAAATGTCTGTATGCTAATGCCAGAAGTCTAAGAAGTAAGATGGAGAATTAGAATGTATAGCAGTGAATGACGACATAGACTTAATTGGCATCTCAGAGACATGGTGGAAAGAGGATAACCAATGGAACAGTGCTATACCGGGGTACAAATTATATCACAATGACAGAGAGGAACACCCGGGAGGAGGTGTGGCGCTTTGTCCGGGATGGCATAGAGTCCAACAGGATAAACATCCTGCATGAGACTAAATACAAAATTGAATCTTTATGGGTAGAAATCCCTTGTGTGTCGGGGAAGACTATAGTGATAGGGGTATACTACCGTCCACCTGGTCAAGATGGTGCACGGACAGTGAAATGCTAAGAGAAATTAGGGAAGCTAAACAAATTGGTAGTGCAGTAATAATGGGAGACTTCAATTACCCCAATATTGACTGGGTAAATGTATCATCTGGACACGCTAGAGAGATAACGTTCCTGGATGGAATAAATGATAGCTTTATGGAGCAATTGGTTCAGGAACCGACTAGAGAGGGAGCAATTTTAGATCTAATTTTCAGTGGAGCACAGGACTTGGTGAGAGAGGTAACGGTGGTGGGGCTGCTTGGCAATAGTGATCATAATATGATCAAATTTGATTTAATGACTGGATGAGGAACAGTGTGCAAATCCAAGGCTCTCGTGCTAAACTTTCAAAAGGGAAACGTTGAGAAAATGAGAAAAATTGTTAGAAAAAAACTGAAAGGAGCAGCTACAAAAGTAAAAAATGTCCATGAGGCGTGGTCATTGTTAAAAAAAATACCATTCTAGAAGCACAGTCTAGATGTATTCCACACATTAAGAAAGGTGGAAAGAAGGCAAAACGATTACCGGCATGGTTAAAAGGGGAGGTGAAAGAAGCTATTTTAGCCAAAAGATCTTCATTCAAAAATTGGAAGAACGAACCAACAGAAGAAAATAGGATAAAGCATAAACGTTGGCAAGTTAAATGTAAGACATTGATAAGACAGGCTAAGAGAGAATTTGAAAAGAAGTTGGCTGTAGAGGCAAAAACTCACAGTAAAAACTTTTAAAAATATATCCGAAGCAGAAAGCCTGTGAGGGAGTCAGTTGGACCGTTAAATGATCGAGGGGTTAAAGGGGCACTTAGAGAAGATAAGGCCATCGCGGAAAGATTAAATGATTTCTTTGCTTCGGTGTTTACTGAAGAGGATGTTTGGGAGGTACCCGTAATGGAGAGGGTTTTCATGAGTAATGATTCAGATGGACTGAATCAAATCACGGTGAACCTAGAAGATGTGGTAGGCCTAATTGACAAACTGAAGAGTAGTAAATCACCTGGACCGGATGGTATACACCCCAGAGTTCTGAAGGAATTAGAAAATGAAATTTCAGACCTATTAGTAAAAATTTGTAACCTATCATTAAAATGCTTAGAAAGGGACAATGAAGCTTATGTATACTGTAAAGAAACTAGCTGTAATTACATGCTGGAAAGCAATTTACGAGTAACAAGTATAATTTTACATTATGTAAATTATTCTTGTTACTTTTCAATGATTTTTCAAAATTTCCAAATTTATCACAGTTTAATCTTGTGACTTTTATTTTATCTGCTAACCTTATTTTGAAAAATACTTCATTATGCAAAATGTTTATATTTCTATTTTAGGAAGAATTTCGCTTGCATTTCAAAAATATATCCCGCATAATGGACTGTGTTGGATGTGATAAATGCAGATTATGGGGTAAACTACAGGTAAATCAATCCTTAAAAATACCACCAAAATCTTGCTATTGAATGCTCAAGCCTGAGATGCCAGGGCTACTTGCAGCCACCTCCCTCTTCTTCGCCCTTACAATTCTTTCCAGTCTCTATCACAGAGATCTGACAACAGGCTTGCTTTTCTTATTTCCTCTATTTTTGATCCTCCCTCCTTTCAACCTCTCTCTGTGTTCTTTCCCCTCTTCCTCTTCCCATCCTTTGGCCAATTTCCCCTTTTCTCACTACTTCCTGAGCAGTTACTACATCGCCAACCTCTTTCTCTTTTCCTCTTTCTGTCCTATGGTCTGGTCTTTCCCACTTTCCATTCCTTTTGGCTTCTCTCCCCCTCTGCCTTCCTCTGATCTCTTCCTCCTCCCTTTCTTCATCCTTTTAAGTTTAACATTTCCTTTTCTCTCTTCACTTTTTTCCTTCCCTTAAGCTGCTGCCTCTTCTTCCCTTATAACCCCCCCCCCCCTTCCTTAATGGCAGATTCTTCATCACTACATCCTAGCAGCAGGGGGCGATCCATGGTACTGGAGCAGCTCATTCTTTCTGCCATGGGGGCTTCACCATGGTGACAGCAACAACGACTCCCTATCTGGATTGCAGCCCCGTACAATATCTGTTCTGGGCTGCAGCAAATATGATTTATCAACTCACAATGCTGTTAAGGCTGCTCACTTTTAGTGAACTTATAAGCAAGATTGTTGATAGCTGGGTTACATGACTAGTCTGATTTTGCATATTCTAATATTGGCTAACTAAAAATAACTTTTTATATACTGATGTGCAGTGACACTATATCGAGAGTAAGATTACATTCTAGCAGTCCGTGCCTAGTCTTATCTGTCTGGAGCAAGAAAGTTAAACTAGGAATGAGCAGGTAGTCTGTGAACTTGTTCCAGATTGAATTTCGTCCAAATTGTTTTTTACTGTTGGATTTTGTTTTTGTACGTGACTTTTTTACCTTTGATTTTATTGTTTTTATGCCTGATTTTACTTCCTTTGTATCTTATTTGTTTTATTTTGATATGTTTTTTTTTGTTATTTTATATTGAAATTGTGAACGGGTATGCTTAATTATAGAATATCGGTATACAAAATAATATAAATAAACTGCAACCCAGATTGAATTAGAAGCCAAATTGATATGAGTAGTTTGTATTTTCCAGGCTTGGTTTGATTTTAATTTTAACTTGCATTAATTTTTTCAGTGTAAGCCACAACAAATGTAACCAAACTCACAAGGAGGGAGTAATTGAGAAAGATTAGGGTTAGTAGCAGTCTATTAGCATTTGCAAAGATAAAGTATGTACATTTGTTTTGGCTGAATATGTAAGTTTCAGAATGATCATGTATGTTTCAGAATAAGGCCAACTTCTGTCCTCAAAAACCACAAACTGGCCTGGTTTTCAGGATATCTATAATGAATATGCATGAGAAACATTTGCATAGCATGGAAGGCAGCATATGTTAATCTATCTCATGCATAGTCTTGAAGATATCCTAAAAACTAAGACTGTGGCTCTCTAGGGCCAAATTTGGCTATCTCTGAATCTAAGTCAAAATGGCACTGGCTTGAATTTTGACAAGTCACAGTGGTTTAGTCAGTCTGAACTGGATCAAGGCATAGACTACTGTTTATATAATTCAAATTGATTCCTCTTTTTCCCTAACTTTGGTTCAGAGTGGCTTACCAATCCGTAGTAAAAGCAGAGTGTTTTGTTTTGTTTGGAGAACTTTAAAAATGAGTATAATTTGAATACAGATAGTCTGCAGAATCATTTAATGTAAATAACTATATTTGATTTCAAGTTGTCTCATTTTACAACCAGTTACATTTTTATTAATAACCCTTTTCAGGATGCTACATTTTGCTTTAATCCTTTTTTGGCATATTTCATTCATAATAGTCTGCCTATAAGCAATTATTTAAAATCATTTCTATACCACCTTGTGGCATAATGCCACTCAAAGCAGTTCGCAATACATAATATAAGCAGGAGGCAATGTCTGGTAGGTGCCATTTTGGAAAATGGTGTCAAATGTGCCCGGAGATAGGGAGTGCTCCACGCCACCCTAGACACCAGGAATTCTTTCTGTAGGTAAGGAGGGGTAGATTGCAGGATCCGAGGCAGTGTGTTTTTATCAAAGAGAAATCTTGTCAGATGAGTGACCAGAGAGTTGGATCAAGGGAGAGAGTGCTGGATGTAGTACACTTGGATTTCAGTAAGGTCTTTGACATGGTTCTACATTGGTGACTTTTAAATAAATTGAGCACACTTGGTTTGGGACCTAGAGTGGCTGAATGGGTTAGAAACTGGCTGCTTTGGAGGCCACAGAGTGTAGTAGTAACTGGAGTTCACTTTGAGGAAGTAGGTATTACTATCCATGTGCCTCAAGGATCAGGCCTTGGACACTTTTTTTTTTTTTCAACATTTTCATGAAGAACATAGCAGAAGGATTTTTGGGAAAGATTTCTTTTTCCCGATGGCACTAAAATCTGCAACAGGGTAGGCAACTAGGAAGGTGAGGAAAACAGGAGGAGGGATCTAGCAAAGCTCAAGGAATGATTTAGGGTCTGGCAGTTAATATTTAATGCTAAAAAAATGCAAAGTAATGTATTTAAATTGCAAAAACCCAAGATGTAGAACTGGAGGTGAAATTCTAAGGACAAAAGAGTGGGATCTGGGGGTGATTGTGTCTGATGATCTTAAGTTAGCCAAACAACTTTATAAAGCATGGCAAAAGCTAGAAAGATGCTTGGCTGCATAGGGAGAGGAATGGGTGGCAGAAAAAGGGAGGTGATATTGTCCCTGTATAGGTCCCTGGTGTAACTTCATTTGAATTACTGTGTACAGTTCTGGAGACCGCACCTTCAAAAGGATATAAACTGATTGGAATCTGTCTAGAGGGGGCTACAAAAATGATCAGTGATCTTCATTCTAAAGCATATGGGGATAGATTTAAAGAAGTAAACATGAATACGGTAGAGGAAAAGTGGGATAGATGAGATATAATAGAAACATTTTATCCCAGGACAAGCAGGATGCTAGTCCTCACATATGGGTGACATCATTGATGGATCCCTATTGCAGAAAACTTTGTCAAAGTTTCTAGAAACTTTTGACAGGCCCTGTGAGGCCACTGAGCATGCCCAGCATACCATGATATTCTCTGCCACAGGGGTCTTTCTTCAGTCTTCGTTTTTCCGCGCTGCTGTAGGCATCGCGGAGCAGGAGCCTTGTGAGTTTCCTCACAGTGTTTTGCTAAAAATCATTTTTTCTCAAAAATATTCTTCCACACGGGATCTCTCAGGTTTCCACCGGCTGGTGAGTAATCTTTGTCTCGTTTTACTCTCCGAGTAAAAAATATTTTCTCTCACATTTTCTTCTCATCGACTGCTGTAGACAATAAAATGGCTACGGGATTTAAAAAATGTCCCATCTGTAATTGGACAATGTCCATTACAGATCCACACCTTGAGTGTGTTCTTTGGGGGAAAAACATGTCACAACCTGCACTAAATGTGCAGAAATGACTCCGAAGGGACGAAAAGCCCGCCAAAAGAAGATGGAGCATCTATTCCATCTGCAACTTTTGCCATCTCCTTCTACCTCGACTAAATCCTCTCCGGCTGGAGTCTCAAAAAGAATAATTTTGAAAAAACGTCATCCGGAAGAGTCGGGGGACCATCCATTGCCGACGTCATTGATAGCATCGACGAAGTCAGTGATGGAACACCACTTGAAGCACAGTCATCGACATCGACATACATCGACGCCTGCGGCGCTTCTTTCCCCGGAGGAACAGACAGCGAAACGGCCAAGAGTTCAGGAAACGCTGGTACCTTTGACGCCAGGGCCTTCACCAGTAGTCAAACCTCCACAGGGCTCTGTGGAGGTTCCATAGACACCTACACTGCCACCGCGTACAGCTGCTCTGCCTGCACCAGCTGTTCCGCAGGAATTGTCAGATTTCATCCGACAAGCGGTGCTCCAGGCCTTAAAAGAACAGTTGTCTATTCCGGCGCCTTTGCCAGTGCCTCCACCGATGCTGATTCCCGAACTGATGCCGGTACCAGTACCAATGCCGGTGATTACACCGATGCCGGCACCACAACCAGTCGATGCCAACGCCGATTCCATCGTCGATACCAGATCCGATGCCAATGTTACCTGGGGCTCCAGGACATCCTGAGCTGGCGCTCTACCAGCTTCTCATGAAAAGATTTGATGAAGTAGTCGGTGCTCTTCCATCTACACCACAAGAAGAGGTTCCTGGACGGATTCCCTTCGATGACCCGCAACCAGGTCCCTCAGGAGTTCCTCATCCACCAAGATCCTCTCCCATATCTCCCCATCAAAATGATCCATATGATACTTGGGATGAGGGACATACAGACACTTCCTCCGAAGACTTTGTCGGATCCTTCACCACCAGACCAAAGGAAAAAATCTCCACCGGAGGATTTATCATTTACAAATCTTGTCCAGGATATGGCAGACACCATACCCTTCACATTGGTGATGGAGGAGAATTCTAGGCAACAAACATTGGAGGTTCTCCAATTTGTGGATCCTCCAAAACAAATTGTAGCCATACCTGTTCATCAAGTCCTCCTGGACTTACAGCATCGACTTTGGGAGCACCCATGCTCAGTACCGGCTGTCAATAAAAGAATGGATACTACTTATTTGGTACACTCTGTTCCTGGCTACCAGAAGGCGCAGCTTCCACACCAATCAATGGTTGTGGAATCTGCACAAAAGAAGTCAAAAAGGATAAGGCCGCATTCTTCCACTCCCCCAGGAAAGGATCATAGATTCTTAGATTCTCTGGGAAGAAAGATTTATCAAGGAGCCATGTTAAATTCCAGAATTTCATCTTATCAATTATACATGACTCAATATCAAAGAAATCTGTGGAAACAGATGCAAGACTTCAGAACATCATTACCACAACAATATCAAGAAGCAGCCCAAGCAATTATTCACAAAGGACTTGAAGCTGGCAAGATTGAAGTCTGAGCTGCTTATGATGGATTTGAAACAGCCTCCAGAGTAACAGCCTCTGGCATAAGTGCAAGACGTTGGGCATGGCTAAAAGCCTTTGACCTCAGGCCTGAAGTCCTGGAGAAATTGACTTACCATGCCTGGGTGATAACCTCTTTGGTTCCAAGGTGCAAGATGCAGTTGCACAATTAAAAGAACATACAGAAACCCTGCGCCAACTTTCATCAATTCCGCAGGATTCTGCTGCCCAGTCGTCTTGTCGGCCTCCCAGAAAGGAATCTAGATGACCTTTCTATAGACAGAGGCATTATTACCCTCCAAAATCTAGAGGCAGATCTACTAGGCTGCAGCAAAGAGCTCAATCCATACAACCTATGGCGGCTAGGCCTCAACCTCCACCACAGATGGGACCGGCTGCAGGCTTTTGAGGTTTTTCCAAGAGACCAAAGCCATCTCTCCAATCCTCATCCACAGCTTCCAGTGGGAGGCCGAGTATCCTCCTTCTACAACCATTGGTTACAAATAACAACAGACCAATGGGTATTTGCAATAATATTTTGAGGTTACCAACTCAATTTCCTCTCAATTCCAAGAGATTCTCCTCCAAGACCTCTTCCTTTAAGCGAAAATCACATAATCCAATTGCAAGTAGAATTATCCACTCTTCTGAGGGCCAGGGCTGTAGAGCCGGTGCCCCGGACTCAGCAGGGCAGAGGATTCTATTCCTGCTATTTCCTCATTCCAAAGAAAACCGGAGGCCTACGTCCCATCCTAGACCTCCGAAATCTCAACAGATTTCTGAAGAAAGAAAAGTTCAGGATGGTTTCTCTAGACACCATGCTTCCACTTCCTCAACCAGGAGATTGGATTTGTTCTCTGGATCTTCAAGATGCTTACGCTCACATTCCAATATTTCCTCCTCATCGCAAGTATCTGCGCTTCATGGTAGGTCATCAACATTTCCAGTACAGAGTACTACCATTCGGACTTGCCTCTGCTCCCAGAGTATTCACCAAATGTCTGGCAGTAATAGCAGCACGCTTGCACAAAGAAAGTGTCCATGTCTTTCCCTATTTAGACGACTGGCTCATCAGAAGTCAATCTCAACAAGGAGCTCTGGCTTCTCTCAGTCTAACAATTACTCTACTTCACTCCATGGGCTTTCTCATCAATTATCAAAAGTCCCATCTCACTCCGTCTCACCTGCTTCAATTCATAGGAGCAGAATTGAACACCATACTTTCAAAAGCTTTTCTACCCGGAGATCGGGCAGACACACTTTCCCTATTGGCGAACTTGCTTCACTCAAAGAAACAAGCAACAGCTCATCAGTTTCTAACCTTGTTAGGCCACATGGCATCTACAGTTCATGTCACTCCTATGGCAAGGTTAGCCATGAGGGTAACTCAATGGACTTTAAGAGCACAATGGCTCCAAGCCTTTCAACCACTGTACTCTCCAATTCAAGTAACCCACCAGCTACGTTCATCTCTACTTTGGTGGGCGAACAAGGACAATTTGCGCAAGGACCTTCCCTTCCAGCAACCAGTCCCACAGATAACTTTTACAGATGCAGCCACCTTAGGTTGGGGAGCTTACATAGACAATCTCCAAACCCAGGGTACTTGGACAAAACTCGAAGCAACATTTCAAATCAATTTCCTGGAACTTCAAGCTATACGTTATGCTCTGCATGCATTCAAGGACTACCTTTCACACAAGACTGTTCTGATACAAACAGACAACACAGTAGCCATGTGGTATCTCAACAAACAGAGAGGTACGGGCTCGTATCTCCTTTGTCAAGAAACTGCACAGATTTGGGACTGGGCCCTGACACACTCAATGTTTCTCCGGGTCATTTATCTGGCAGGCATTCAAAATGTAGTGGTGGATCGACTCAGTCGCCAGTTCCAACCACATGAATGGTCCCTGGATCCCTCAGTAGTGACCAGGATATTTCAACGTTGGGGACAACCAACAATAGACCTCTTTGCATCACACTTGAATCACAAAGTGGACAACTTCTGCACTCTGCACAGACAGAATCACCAACTAGCCAAGGACGCTTTTGCTCGCCCTTGAAACTCAAGCCTTCTATACGCATATCCTCCAATACCGCTCATAACCAAAACTCTAGTGAAGTTACAACAGGACAAGGGGTCCATGATACTCATAACCCAGTATTGGCCTCGACAAGTATGGTTTCCCACACTTCTAGACCTTTCAATCAGAGAGCAAATTCGCCTGGGTGTAGCTCCCGCTCTCATAACTCAGGATCAGGGTCGGTTGCGCCATCCCAACCTTCACTCCCTATCCCTGACAGCATGGATGTTGAAAGCTTGATTTTACAACCACTCAATCTTTCAACCAATGTATCTCAAATGCTTATAGCTTCACATAAACCTTCAACACGAAAGAATTATTCTTCGAAATGGAAAAGATTTACTTTGTTGTGCACGAAAAAGAACATTGACCCTTTCTCCTGCCCCACAACTTCTCTACTAGACCACTTATGCCATCTTTCAGATTCTGGCCTCCAGACATTATCTGTAAGGGTACATTTAAGTGCAATCTCAGCTTACCATAACAAGATGGGAGATGCTCCAATATCTATACATCCTCTTGCCAGTAGATTTATGAGAGGTTTAATTCACCTTAAACCACCAATTCGGCCACCTATCACAGAATGGGACCTGAATTTGGTCTTAACAAGACTCATGTGTTCTCCTTTTGAACCCATGAATTCCTGTAATCTTAAATTTCTCACATGGAAGACTATCTTCCTTATAGCCATTACATCGGCTAGAAGGGTTAGTGAGTTACAAGCACTTGTCACGTACTCACCCTATACAAAATTCCTACATGACAGAGTGGTTCTCCATACACATCCAAAATTCCTTCCCAAAGTAGTTACGGAATTCCACTTGAACCAATCTATAGTTTTGCCCACATTCTTTCCAAGGCCTCATTCTCACCAAGGAGAACGGGCCTTACATACCTTGGACTGTAAGCGTGTGCTAGCCTTTTACTTAGACCGCACTGCAGTCCACAGGCAATCCACTCTTTGTATCTTATGATCCAAACAAACCGGGAAAAGCAGTGGGTAAACATACTCTATCCACTTGGCTAGCAGATTGCATACAGTTTTGCTATGAAAAAGCAGGCCTTCCTCTCCAAGGGCGAGTAAAGGCACATTCAATAAGAGCAATGTCAACCTCAGTAGCACACTACCGTTCAGTGCCAATTCTTGACATATGTAAAGCAGCAACATGGAGTTCTCTTCACACCTTTGCAGCTCATTACTGTTTGGACAAACAAGGATGACAAGATTCAGCATATGGACAATCTGTCTTAAAGAACTTGTTTCCAATTTAATCCCAACTCCTTCTACATCCAACCTGCTGTGATCTTCGGCTGTCTCATTTTCACCAACAATACTTCAGTGTTGCTTCACTACAAAATGACTCAGCCTCTAGCTTGCTAATCACCCATATGTGAGGACTAGCATCCCGCTTGTCCTGGGATAAAGCAAAATTGCTTACCTTGTAATAGGTGTTATCCCAGGACAGCAGGATGTCCTCACAAAACCCACCCGCCACCCCGTGGAGTTGGGTCCGATACGTTTTATTATTTTATTTTTGCTAAAGTTTATTGCTACATACGAGACTGAAGAGAGACCGCTGTGGCAGAGAATATCATGGCATGCTGGGCATGCTCAGTGGCCTCACAGGGCCAGTCAAAAGTTTCTAGAAACTTTGACAGAACGTTTTCCGCAATAGGGCTCCATCAATGATGTCACCCATATGTGAGGACTACATCCTGCTGTCCTGGGATAACACCTATTACAAGGTAAGCAATTTTGCTAAATATCTCAAAGGTTTCCATGCACAGTAAGTGGACCTCTTTCAACAGAAAAAAAGTTTTAAAACAAGGGGTCATGCGATGAGAGTGAAAGTATTGCGGTTGCCGGCCGCAGAGGTCCACAGTCGACGTCCCTCATCTCCCAGTCCAGAAAAGCCGCTCCTGCCCTGACTCTGCCCACGCTGATTCCCAGTCCTCCTCATGCTTCTCGGCCCTGCTTCAGACCAAGGGGTACAATTTGCCGTCCAAGGTTTGGCATTTGCTTTGCCACAAGTTCAACATCCAACTGGATTTTACTACAGCCTACCACCCTCAAGGGAACACCCAAGTAGAATGGGTCAACCGAACCCTGAAGACCTTTCTTCGGTCATTTGTAAATGAATGCCAGGATGACTGGGCCAGCCTTCTTCCTTGGGCAGAGTTCTCACATAACTCGCATGTTAATTCTGCTACAGGCTCCTCTCCATTCCTCAT
This sequence comes from Rhinatrema bivittatum, assembly GCF_901001135.1. Classification (NCBI taxonomy): domain Eukaryota; kingdom Metazoa; phylum Chordata; class Amphibia; order Gymnophiona; family Rhinatrematidae; genus Rhinatrema; species Rhinatrema bivittatum. Next base: position 154,329,523 of record NC_042617.1, read on the forward strand.
TGTAATTGGCAGACAACCTGCTCCACCACTTCCTATACTTGCCCTCCCAAGCATGTGCAGCTGTAGTAATCTCCCTGCCCCCTAGGCAGAGTCCCTCAGGGCATCTACTCCTAGTGCCTTGAGCACTGGCAAGGCAGCATTCTCCCTGTCTGTGCAGTACTCATCCATGCCACGGTTCTGCCATTGTCGTGTCAAGGTATCAGCCTGTTCGTCCGTTCTGTAACTAGCGAGGAAGGTGCCATCACACACTCTGATTGCTTTTTGTTAGCGCGCTGCCACAGACTCTAACTGGTGGTATTTGGTCCTTGCTGTGCTGTGGGATTCTACCCCCAAGCACGGCGATTGGGTTTGTAGGTATGCCACCATCAATAGGATGGGATACCACTGTATGAGTACTAATCAGCATGCTTTTACAGCGGAGACCACTATTCTTCCAGTTGCCCTCTACTGTAGGGGGGGGGTTGTGTGTTTACCTTGTGGCAAGAACAACATATTGTGTGCTGCAGCCACAGAACTGACTTAAGTCTGCGTTCCTGGATGAAATCCTATGGGAGTAGATACCAGGAGGGTAATATCAGGAGTCTTCTCCTTCCTCAGAAGAGGAATATTTTTCAATCCCTTCAGTGTTAGAAATCCCCTTTGTGGGGAAGTGCCTGGGGCTCCATCCCTTGTAGGTTTCTCACCAAATTGGAGCCTCGATTCTTTTGAATCTGTGCAACTCCTTGTAGACCAGGACCAGGGAACAGCCGGCAGTCATTGGATCATTTTTGCTGGGGTCCCTCCGTTGATCACTGTGGTGACCTAACCCATCTGAGGGTGGCTGCAAGTGGCAGATTGGTCACTTCTGAATCTCAGTGATCAGTGACTGTAACTCATTTCTTACCTGAAGAGTTAGTAGATTTTTTTGGGATTGTGAAGTCCCAATTCCATTGCTTTCCTGTCCCTTCAGGAAGGAGAGATAAGACTGGATTTCCAGGGCGACCCTTATGGGTCCCCCTCTGGATGCCTGGTTGTCCACCCCTAGAAGGGGTATCCCTTGTTCTCAGATTCCTGGAGAAGGGATGTCACTGCTTCTGACTGGCATCGCACTCAGTTCCTCAAGGGATTCGAGCCGGTTGGGCGGTAGTGCTCTCCTTAGGTCGTCCAAAGGCACAGTGGGTCTAGTTCCTGAGGGAACTGTTTCATATTCTGTCTCCCCATCATACTAGGAGTCTCCTCTTCAGGGTAGCTCCTGTCCAGGAATCACCTTTGATACCTGCTGAGCTCAATGGGCATTTTTCGTGGAGTACCACTATTGCCAGTCATTCTCACCTGCGGGTCTCTATCTCAGTGAGGAGGGGTCTAGTCCATCTAATTGGCAAGTAAGCCTTTCAATCTATTGCCATATCCATGGCTGAGAGAGTTGGGGGATGAGGGACCCCGCTACTCTTTGGTTGCAGTGGCTTGCAAGCTCTACGTCCCCATTTTAGGGATAGCCCTGTCTGCAGCTAGAAGACTCCTGATTCATGCAACAGTTCCATTTACTGGACCGTGTGCTTCCTTGGGGGAAGTATATGTAATCATGGCAGAGGTATTAATACCTAAGCCAGGCTCTTGGGCAGTCTGTTCCGAGATTACTGACCTTACCCTGGTAGCCTTAGGGTTTCCAGGCCAGTGAAGAAATCCTATTCTACAGGGTTTTGCACTTGCGGCACCTCTGCTTCCTGTCTCTTGGTGGAGTGTTTCTGGATTTCTTTGCTTGGGGATTCACCCTCAATTTCAGCTTTTCCAAGCAGGCTGAGAGCTCTATCTTCGTGGGTAACTCCCTACTGGAATCGGCAGTGAGTTATTTGCTTGGGGTTGAGATATACAATCTAGCGACTTGTTCATACCACTGCAATCCAGCGGTCTGCCTCCTTGTGTTCTTCCCTCCTTCTGACTTCCAGTTGGAATGTTGAGGGGAGGGGAGGAAAAGTTCTCTATGATACGGTCGCTCACAGCCTTGATGTTGAGAGATTAATCCTGCAGCTGCTTGATCTTTCAGAGGATGTGTCTCTGGACCTGGTGGCTTCCAGAAAGCCTTCCACTAGAAAGTCCTATGGACTGAAATGGAGGAGGTTTTCCATGTGGTGTGAGCAGAAGGCACTAGATCCATTCTCCTGCCCCATACAAAAACTGCTTGATTACCTTCTATACCTATCAGAAGCTGGCTTAATGATCAACTCTGTTAGAGTTCATATCAGTGCATTTGGCACATACCACCAAGGTGTAGATGGTACACCCATCTCTATACAGCCTATAGTTGTGCGTTTCATGAGGGGCCTGCTTCAGTTGAAGCCACTCATAAGGCCCCCCACTGTGTCTTGGGACCTCAATGTAGTGTTAACTCAGCTGAACTGCGCACCTGTGACTTTAAGTACTTGAGCTGGAAGGTCATGTTTTTGCTGGTGGTCAGCGAGCTCCAGGCCTTAGTGACTTATCCACCTTATTCTAAGTTATGACAAGTTGGTCTTGCCTACACACCCTAAGTTCCTGCCTAAGGTGGTGATGAACTTCCATCCTAACCAGTAAATCGCCTACCAATATTCTTTCCCAGGCCCCATTTGAACCAAGGCAAATTAGCACTGCACAGTTTGGACTACAAGCAAGTCTTAGCCTTCAGTCTGGAGCGGATAGAAGTCCATAGATAGTCCACTCAACTTTTTATTTTTTTTTGACAAGAATAAGTTGGTCGTTGCCTTTGCCAAACTGACACTATCCAGTTGGCTAGTAGATTGCATCTCCTTCTGTTTATGCCTAGGTGAGACTGCATCTTGGGGACTATGTCAAGGCTCATTCTTTCAGAGCCATGGCAGCATCGGTGGCCCACTTGCGAGCAGTTCCTGTGAAGGAGATCTGTAAAGCTGCAACATGGAGTTCTCTCCACACATTCACATCTCATTACTGTCTGGATAAGGATGGCTGATGCAACAGTAGGTTCAACCAGTCTTTCCTTCAGAATCTGTTTGAGGTATAGAACCCAATTCTCCACCCTGGGCCCTGTTTGGGTTCAAGCTGTCTCCCCCTGTCACCAACAGCACTTGTGGTGTTGTGCCTGTTGGCATCTAATTGGGTGTCTTGTGTTGGGGAGCAGCCTGTAGTTAGGGATTCACCCATGTGTGAGGACTACCATCCTGCTTGTCCTCTGAGAAAGCAGAGTTGCTTACCAGTAGCAGGTGTTCTCTGAGAACAACAGGAAGTTAGTCCTCACGAAAACCACCCACCACTCTGTGGATTTGGGTTTCTTCTATTTTTATTTTAATTATAATATATGTTAAAAGACTGAGGAGGGACCCCGTGTGGATGCATGGTATAGGATATGCTCTGTGTGCCTAGTCAAAGTTCTAGAAACTTTGACATGTTTTTTGCATCAGGGCTCCATCTGAAGATGTCACCCATGTGTGAGGACTAACATCCCGCTGTTCTCTGAGAACACCTCTTACAGGTAAGCAATTCTGCTTTACAAAGAGGATAGTGGATGCATGGAACAGCCTTCCAGTAGAGGTGGTGGAGGCCAAAACCATATCTGAATTCAAGAAAGCATTGGATAAATACAGGGGATCTCTGGGGGAGTGATTAGAATTTAAATCTAAATTGGTTGGGTGGATGGGCAGACTAGATATTCCATACAGTCTTTTTCTGCCATTATGTTTCCATGTGAGAATTTAACTATGCTTAGGATCAGAGATAGAGGGCACTGGTAAGAACAGGGTTCGAAATAGGTAAAAACATACAAAGGCAGCCAGGATGTTGGTTTAATTATGGGAGCTTGCATGGTCATCTATTCAGAATGGAAGAGGACCTGACTGCAAGTGACTTGAATAAAGAATGATAACCTGCAAGTGATTAAGCTTTTATGGCTTACAGCTAGCTATAAACACTGTAAACAGAAACAACCAGGCAGACTGAATAAGACCGGTTATTTGTTTACTACAAACAGTCCTTGAAGTCTGCAAACCAGTTTGGTTTTCCGGATTTTCACAGCAGATATGTACATGCACTCCCTTCATTGTATGCAAATATACCTCATTCATAATCATTGTGGAAATCCTGAAAACCTGATTGGATTGCGACCCTCAAGAATCCAATTTTGGGACCCATTGTCTACTCTGTTATGTTTAGTCCTACTTTTCTTAGAATATTTTGATTTGCAAGTGGGGTAGAACCAGCCCCAAATGATTCCTGTCCTTTGACATGGAGCTTTCTTATTGCCTTTCTTTAACTTTGAATGCATAAAACAATTAATACCATTTACAGAAATATTTTTACATATTTTTTTTTTCAGACTCAAGGTTTAGGAACTGCTTTAAAGATCCTATTTTCTGAACGAGAAATTAAAAACCTTCCAGAGAACAGCCCATCAAAAGGTTTTCAACTCACACGTCAGGAAATAGTTGCTCTTTTAAATGCATTTGGAAGGTATGACCAATTCATGTCTGCAGTCATCACGAGTGTAAAGTATTTAATTGAAATATCTCTAAATGTTATTAGAAGTTTGCTTTCTTCCTTAAAAATATGTGGCGTTAAGGGTCGACAAACAAATTGTAGGTATACTGTTTTATTGGAGTATCTTAGTATATCTGTGAAGCATGAGCATAGTTACACTGGGTTTAAACAGTGGCATCTAGGAGTAAAGCTGTCTGCTTATGTTTTTAAGGAAAGGGGGGGAAGCAAGATGTGATAAGACAGTAAAACTTCACTGATATATTTGATAATAGATGAGATAACTAATGTCCTGTGTTGTTTCAAAATGTTTAATCACCCATTCTTTTGTACTCCTAACATTCCCTTTATGTATGCTGAATGCACTTTTAAGGAAATGATCTTCCTTTCAGATGTGCTTGTCTACTGAACTGTCATTCTGTTTTTCTCTGTAATTTTATATCTGTGATGATTGATCCTTGTCCTTAATTTTTGGCTTATTTCAACATTGTAGCCTCTCACGTTTTATTGTATTGGATCATATGGGGATTCTGTGTGTTCAAGGCTGTTGCATGGAAATCCCTGAACTGACACTATATGTGGCACTGTGAGCAGTCTTAGGGTAACCAGAGGACAGATTCAGGTTGGACTTTAGAAGAAATCTTGCATAAACTTCATTGGTGACAAAAACAAACAAAAGTAGCTCTACTATTCTTCGTAGTTTAACAATACAAATGTAGTATTACAACTTACAGTTCAGCAGTATTCTCTTTCTCACAGGACAAGCAGGATGGTAGTCCTCACATATGGGTGACATCATCAGGATGGAGCCCAATCACGGAACACTTTTGTCAAAGTTTCTAGAATTTTGACTGGCACCTATTGGGCATGCCCAGCAATGCACTGACCCTGCATCCAGAAGAGGTCCCCCTTCAGTTTTCTTTTTTCCGTGCAGTAGTAGCCACGTGGGTTAAGGAGCTCTCTGGACATTCCTGACAGGAATTTTCCTCACTGAACTTCATTCAAAAACTTCTACCCCATAGGGGTCCCCCTATGATGTCCATACTCCACGGTCGAAAGGTAAGGTTTTACCCTTGTTGCGGTCGATTCCCATCGAGTTATCCCTTCAGGGCCTACCGGCCATCGACCACACCGCGGCTAAATTTTTGTCGGAGTCATGGTGTCGGGTTTTCGTCTGTGCCCTGACTGTACTTGAACAATGTCCATCACTGACCCGCATGGGGTCTGTGTTATATGTTTGGGGTCCAGCCACAATGTCCTTACTTGCACCAAATGTGCCCAAATGACACCTAAGGGCCGTAAGGCTCATTTAGAGAAGATGGACTTTCTCTTTCAGTTAAAAACCCCGACTCCATCGATAGCTTCGACGTCATCCGAGCCGGTGCCATCGACTTTTCGCCAGCACAGGGACACCGCTGCTGTTTGACCGGCATCGACAATTCCAAAGGTGTCAATTGTCTCCTTGCCTCCTCAAGAAAAGGACCGAGGAGAACATCGTGAAAAGCATCGACACCGGCATCAGAAGGCTCAGTCCATTGATCCAGGCAAGTCCTCAGCATCAACATCGACAGAGCCACCGACAAAGAAGCCCCGTCCAGAAAAGGCCCCATCCTCTTCTGTGACTGGGTCACCGAGGCATTCCCCACCTTCAGTGATGCCGGGATCCGCGATTCCACCTTCACCGGTGGACCCTCCGGCTACGCCAGTGCTGCCTCCTACTCCGGTGCCGGGGTTCCATGCCCCAAGCTTCCGCGAGGAATTGGATCAGATGATCCAAGAGGCCATTGGTAAAGCACTTCAGGGCTTCCAACCTCCATCAAACCCGGTACCGGTCCCCAAGCCGGTCACCAATCCGATTCCCTTAGCGCTCGCACCGCTACTGAGTAGACTGGATGCGTTGATCTCTGATGGAACCAAGAGCACCGGTGGGTCCAGTGCCTTCCACATCGATTCCATTATCAGCGGATGATGAGGAAACACAGTTACCCATTCCACTGTCTGGAATTTTACCACCGACTCGTCCATCGATGTCACCGGTCCCTTCGGTTCCTCCATCGATGCCATTGGTTCCTCCGTCTATGCCATTGGTGCCTCCTTCGATGCTGTCGGTGCCTCCTCCGATACTGTCGATGCTTCGGCCTGGTCCTTCAAGATTAGCACCATTTCTCCGTGCTGGAGATCAGCCCTTTAATCCTTGGACCGATGATTTGTCCCAGGATACGGATGATCTGGCAACAGAGCCCTCTCCCCCAGATGAAAGTCGACGCTCTCCATCAGAAGATCTGTCTTTTATTAATTTCATCAAGGAAATGTCTGAAACCATTCCTTTACAGCTTCAGACGGAAGAGGACTCTAGGCACAAGATGCTGGAAGTACTCCAGTTTCTAGATGCTCCTAAGGAAATCATGTCTATACCCATTCATGAAATCCTGCTTGATCTCCTGAAGAGAACCTGGGAACACCCATGTTCGGTCCCACCGGTCAATCGCAAGACAGATGCCACCTATCTGGTGCAGTCAGCTCCTGGGTTCCAAAAATCACAGTTGGATCATAATTCTGTGGTTGTTGAATCAGCCCAGAAGAAGGCACAACGTTCAAATCCTCATTCCTCCATATCTCCAGGGAAGGAACAAAAATCCCTGGATACTTTTGGCAGGCGAGTCTTCCATGGCTCCATGCTCATATCTCGCATCGCATCTTACCAGTTATACTTGACACAGTATAACAGAGACCTTTTTAAAAGAATCCAGGACTTCTCTGATTCTGTACCAGAGCAACTCCAGGCTCAACTTCATACTTTGGCTCAGAAAGGTCTAGATGCGGGAAAGCACGAGGTCCGTGCTGCATATTATATCTTTGACACGGCCTCTAGAGTATCTGCAGCGGGAATTAATGCCAGAAGATGGGCCTGGCTCAAATCATCGGACTTAAGACCAGAAGTCCAAGACAGGTTAGCAGATCTACCCTGTGTGGGCGACAATCTCTTCGGGGGAAAGATCCGAGAGATTGTGGCGCAGTTGAAGGATCACCATGAAACTCTGCACCAGCTTTCTTCTGTTCCGTCTGAGTTTCCGTCTGCCCCTAAGAGAACTTTCAGACGTGACTCTAAGCGGCCAGCCTACAAGCCAAGGAAGTTTTATCCTCCGGCTTCTAGAGGACGCTCTTCCAGACCTTACCAAAAATGTCAATCCAGGCAGACTCGGCCTCAAAAGTCTCAGCCTGGACCAGCGTCAGGGTTTTGACTCCTTCCTAGAGAGTGTAAGCCAACCTCCTCTTCAATCCATACCGGTCGGCGGTCGGCTCTGCCACTTCAACAGCGCTTGGCATACAGTCACCACAGATCAGTGGGTACTGGCAGTAGTCACTCAGGGTTACCTAAATTTCCTGACTGTTCCAGCGGACTCTCCCCCTCGGCTGATGTGGGGGAAGTCCGACCACTCTCCCTTGCTCGAACAGGAGGTCTCATTCCTCCTCAAATCCCGCGCAATAGAACCAGTGCCCCTCTCCCAGCAGGGGAAAGGGTTTTATTCCCGGTATTTTCTAATACCAAAAAAGTCAGGTGGTATACGCCGGATACTGGACCTCCGCGCTCTAAACAAATTTTTGCAGAGAGAAAAATTCAAAATGGCAACCTTGGGCTCTCTACTTCCTCTTCTACAAAGAGGAGATTGGCTATGCTCCTAGATCTCCAAGACGCTTACACACACATCTCAATTACTCCATCTCATCGCAAGTACTTGCGATTCCTGGTCGGCCCCAGTCATTTCCAGTACCGTGTATTACCATTCAGCCTGGCGTCCGCTCCACGAGTATTCACCAAGTGCCTGGTGGTGGTTGCAGCCTTCCTCAGGAATCAGGGCCTACCCTTAACTCGATGATTGGTTGATAAGGGCTCCAACTCAGCAGGGCATACTAACCTCCCTGCATCTTACTATCAACACCCTGATTTCCTTAGGGTTTCTAATTAACTATCCCAAATCCAAGATAGTTCCATCCCAAACCCTATCCTTTATAGGGGGCGACCTAAACACTGTACAGGCGAAAGCCTTCCTCCCCCAGGATCATGCTTTCGCCATAACATCTCTGGCTCATCAACTGCAGACTCGAGTATCTTCAACTGCTCGTCACTTCCTCATACTGCTGGGTCACATGGTGTCCTCTGTACATGTCACTCCGATGGCTTGCCTTGCCATGAGAGTAATGCAGTGGACCTTAAATGCCAGTGGATTCAAGCTTGTCAGCCAATGTCCAGCATTGTCCAGGTTACCAAGCAGCTCAGTCTGTCACTAGCCTGGTGGATGCACCACTCCAATCTTATTCAAGGCCTTCCATTTCAAGCTCCAGATCCTCAAATTACCTTAACAGACACATCCAACCTCGGGTGGGGTGCATATGTAGGCAACCTGCAGACTCAGGGAAATTGGTCTCCAGAGGAAGCCAAACACCAGATAAATTTCCTGGAGCTACGGGCAATCAGATATGCCCTCAAGGCCTTTCAGGATTGCCTATCAAACAAAGCTATCATGATTCAAACCGACAATCAGGTTGCGATGTGGTACATCAACAAATAAGGGGGAATGGGCTCCTACCTCCTGTGTCAGGAAGCTGCACAGATATGGGTATGGGCCCTTTCCCGCTCAATGTCCCTCAAAGCAACCTACTTGCTGGGAGTAGACAATGTGTTGGCAGACAAGCTAAGTTGCACTTTCCATCCGCACGAGTGGTCTCTCAACCCTGCGATAGCGGACATGATATTCCAACGTTGGGGTTAACCTCGCATAGACCTCTTTGCGTCGATCCACAATCACAAAGTAGACAACTTCTGCTCTCTCATTCGCAGTCACCACTTGCAACCAAGAGATGCCTTCTCCCCCTCCTGGGCCAGCGGTCTCCTTTATGCGTACCCTCCACTTCCTCTCATTTCAAAGACTCTCGTGAAGCTTCGGCAGGACTAAGGATTAATGATTCTGATAGCTCCCCACTGGCCACGCCAGGTGTGGTTTCCAATCCTCCAGGACCTATCAGTACGCCGACACATTCCTCTGTGGATGGATCTCCTTCTAATCACTCAGAATGAAGGGTACCTGCGTCACCCCAACCTCCAGGCTCTGTCTCTGACGGCCTGGATGTTGAAAAGTTAATACTCCAACCTTTTAACCTTTCAGAGTTAGTATCCCGAGTCCTGGTGGCTTCACGAAAGGCTTCAACGAGTAGGTCTTTTCGCTCTAAATGGAAGAGGTTTACGGTTTGGTGCACTTCCATGTCCATAGGCCCCTTCACTTGTTCTACTGCGAGGTTCCTAGACTATCTCTGGCACCTGTCAGAGTTAGGCCTAAAAACTTCCTCTATCAGGGTGCATGTTAGTGCAGTGTCTGCATACCATAAGGGTATAGGTAATGTTTCCATTTCCACGCAACCCTTAGTATCACGTTTCATGAGAGGCTTGCTCCATTTAAAACTTCCACTGCGCCCTCCTGCCCCTGTTTTGGGACCTTAATGTGGTTTTGGGGCGGCTCATGAAACCTCCGTTTGAGCCTCTCCACTCCTGTGATCTCCACTATCTCACCTGGAAGGTAGTTTTTCTTCTTGCGATCACGTCTGCTCACAGAGTTAGTGAATTACAAACATTGGTTACCTACCTGCCTTACACTAAAACTCTGCATGACAGGGTAGTGCTCTGCATGCACCCGAACTTTTTGCCAAAGGTAGTGTCAGAATTTCATATTAATCAATCTATTATCCTACCTACCTTTTTTCCCAGGCCCCATTCGAACCCAGGAGAGCAGGCTCTGCATTCCCTGGACTGCAAATGTGCTCTAGCTTTCTATCTGGACTGCACGTCAGCCCACGGGAAATCCACTCAATTGTTTGTTTCTTTTGATGCCACCAAACTGGGAAATCCTGTGGGAAAGCAGACCCTCTCCTCTTGGTTGGCGGAATGCATTTATTTTTGCTACCAGCAAGCAAGCATTCTGCTACAAGACCGTGTAAAAGCACACTCTGTCAGGGCCAAGGCGACATCAGTAGCGCACCTCCGTTTGGTGCCGCTTGCTGATATTTGTAAGGCTGCTACCTGGAGTTCCCTCCATACTTTTGCAGCCCATTATTGCTTAGATAAGGCTGGCAGACAGGATTCCATCTTTGGCCAGTCTATTCTACGTAACCTATTTTCAGCTTAACTTCCCAACATCCTTCCACCGACCCATTCAGGGCTCAGGATGCCCTCCTAACCAAATTCCACCCCTGTTGTTGTGCCTGTTGCATGCTTTTTCCTTGTGGCTGCTTACCTTGAAGACAGTTTTTCTGATAACAATCGGTTCAGCACATTGGGTCTCCGAGCTGCAGGCTCTTCCTTGCTATGAGACTTTTCTGCGTATGACTCTAGGAGCGCTATAGCTTTGGACTGTGCCCCTATTTTTGCCAAAAATGATTTTGGAGTTTCATTTGAATCGGTCTATTTCCCTGCCCACCTTGGACAGGGACAGAGATGAAAGCGAGTATTGTCTTTTGTGTTCCTTGGACGTCAAGCGGCATTTGCTGCAGTACTTGAAGGTGACTAAATCTGTCCAGAATTTGAATTTGTCTGTTTGCGCTCTGTGGTGGCAGTGAGAAGAGCACCACTGATGCAGGCAATGATAGCCCGTTGGATTAAAGAAGTCATTACAGCTGCCTATGTGGCTACTGAGGTTGCTTTGCCAAAATAGATTAGACCGCATTCCACGAGGGCTCAGGCAGAATTGTGGGCGGAACGTCTTTTGTTGTCGCCTGCTGAGATTTGCCGAGCGGCGACATGGTCAGCTTTATACACCTTTTCCAAGAATTACTGCTTGGATGTTCAGGCTAGGGAAGATGCCGCATGAGCAGTTTTAACTGGACCACTGGCGGCCTCCAGCCTTCTTCAGGATTAGCTTTGGTACATCCCACTGGTGGGGATTGGTCTGCCTGAATGCAGAGGAAGAAAAAATTACTACTTACCTGATAATTTCCTTTCTTCTAATGAGGGTAGGTCAATCCCCAACCCGCCCTAGGCTGCCGAGGTTTTATGTTTTGGTTAGCCTTTTCGGGGCAGAATTTGCAGTGTGTGATTTCTGCGCTTCACTGATTTATCTAGCCTCTTAGTTTAGTTACTTCTTTTGGTTGAGCTCAGTGTTCCCATTGGATTGGAAGCATGAGTGGTTGATTGTTAATGATGATGTTCATTTATAATCAGTTTGCCCACAGATTGGCTTTTCCAGAGAATACTGGTGTGCTGATGTCTGGGTGGGACTAAATATCAGTGACCTAGCCTTTGCTCTGTCTCCATCTGCTGGCAGAGGTGCATAACCCACTGATGGGGATTGGCCTGCCCTTATTAGAGAAAAGGAAATTATCAGATAAGTAGTCATTTCTCCTTGTGGTAACCATTCAGCTATGTCTGTTCCAGTTCTGACATAAAAAGGTTGGCAAATACAGAAAGCTGACAGACAGATTCAGGTACCTTCATAGCTCCAGTTTCCAAACATTCTGAAATAAACACAAAAGAACTTAATAAAGATTTTGTCTTTCTCATCCATTATCAGATATAAATCCTTTCAACTACAAAGATTTACCTTCCCATCACCTTTGACATTCTTCCCTAGAAGTCTTTCTGAGCATAAACAGGTATTCCCACACTGCCACCGCCGTGTGAGTCTTCACAGTCTACATTCTTCCACTGAAGCAAAAGGCTGCATTTGTTCTCTTTATAAGCTGCTGTTCTTTTTTGTTTATTTTCTTAGGTTTTTGTTTTTGCTGTCATTTCTTTTGTTATTGTGTGAGTCTTCTCTAAAAATTATTTTTAATTAAGCTGCTCATGAAGTCTAGTTTAGTCCTCCATGACATTTGCCCAGGCACTTCCCAAAATGTTAGCAATTGTACAGTCCTGTGGCAGGATGTGTCCTCAAGCTCACTCCTATAGAGACCTCAAGCTATTTTTAATAGCATTACTTCAGCACACAGAGTAAGCAAATTGCAGGCCTTATTAACATATTCTTCCTGTTCACAGATTTTTAAGAATAGGGTGGTGGTAAAGAGTAATCCAAAGTATTTACCAAAGAATGGTGTCTGTGTCATTTAAATCAATCCATATTTCTACCAACTTCCTTTCCAAAGTCTCACACCAGTAAGGAAAAGCAAGCTCTTCTTACCCTGGACTGTAGAAAATATTTATTATTTTACTTATAAATGTCAAAACCTTATAGGAAATTCTCAATTATTTGTATCATTCAACCCAGTTAAGCAAGATATTCCTGTTACTAAAACTTTATCCACACAAATATCAAGATTATATTGCTTACTGCCGTGCCACATCAGGACATAAACTACAGAAAAAAATGAAAGCACATCAGGTTCATTCAGCATCCCTGGTACATATTTGTTCGCATCAGTAGAAAAACTTTGCAGAGCTTTTGCTTGGTCCATAATCCATATTTGTTTTCAAAACATTATCACCTGGAAGAAACCTCCGAATGTGATATCAATTTTGGCCAAGCAGTATAGCTTTAGTTCCCCTTCCAACCTCTTCAAATTCTGGGTGGCAAGTACTTTACGGCAGAGACAAATTATAAAATTATACTTGCAACCCTCAGCTTGGAAGATTCCACATATATAGCTGGAACGAGTCCTGCTTGTCCACAGAGAAAGCTATATTGCTTACCTGTAACAGATATTCTTCATAGACAGCAGGATAATTCATAGACACAGTAACACCCTCCTCACTGTAGAGTTGAAATTTAGCTTGTTAAAGACTGAAGAGACTTGTGCTATGGCAATACAGATACACCTGCACATGCTCAGAAAGACAACTAGGTCTTTCTGAGTTCTAAGAGAACATGTTCTGCATCAGCACTGTCAGATGATGACACCCATTTCTGTTGCTGAATTGTCCTGCTGTCTATGGAAAACACCTATTAAATGTAAGCAACTTCACATTCTGTTTATGTTGAGGTGGAGAGCAAAGGAATAGTTGATATATTGTGTGTGGATTTATATTAAAAAAATGTATATTCTGCTGATCCACAAATTTCAGCGGGCTACAATACACATACATGGTAAAATCAATCTATATTCTTCCCGAATCCAGTAAAAATCACAAAAATGATGGCTCACTTCCTCAAATTAACACACAATAATTAACAAGAATCCTTGAGGAAAAACTGCAAACTTGCAGATTTTATATTCATAACTTTCTATTCAAGGTGCTTTCAAAAACCCAACAGGGAATGGTATCAGAATAATTAGTGCTTCCAATCTCATGGGCTCTTGCCCTGTAAGAGAAGAAGGGTTCTGTTGCTGAATTACATTTTTACAACTTGAAGGGTTCTGTTGCTGAATATACATTTTTTTTAATATAAATCCACACACAATATATCAACTATTCCTTTGCTCTCTACCTCAACATAAACAGAAAGTGAAGTTGCTTACATTTAATAGGTGTTTTCCATAGACAGCAGGACAATTCAGCCACTGAACCCTTCTTCTCTGATCCTTCTGCTATTAAAACTTGATAAACTGACATGAGCTCAGTACCTGGACCATGTTTTCCATTTCCAAGGCTAAGATGGGTAGAGGGTTGTCAATCTTTCAATGGTGATGTCTACTAGAGAGACTCGGGGTGCATACCTACATGTTCTAGAGGCAGTTGCGATCTGTTGCCCTGGCCAAGAATTGTCACTAGTTGGTCTGGATAAGATGTTATTAGAGGAAACATCAGTAGTCACAAAAAAGACTCTGGCACTTTAACCCAGTAGAGGCCAGTTCCAGCTGAGTTGAAAGCCCAAAGAAACAGGTGTTAACTTCTTAACACAAAATCCAGATTAACAGGATTTGGAACCATAATAATAAAATAGCCTACTATAACTCTAGGTGGTCTCTCCCCTTACAAAAAGATATGGAATTCGGTTGCTAAACATCTAAAACTTTGTTATGACCACTACCCTTATATAAAAAAAACTGTAATTATTTCAATTGAACAATTCATTGTAAATCAAATAATTCTTGTAATGCACCCCGTCATATTTCGGTTAATATACTATGTTAAAGTTCCTTTCATTTTTCCTCTTGGTCCCAGTTTTACTCATCCCTGTTTTATTGTAACTGTAACTATTTTATGTTTAGCACCTATTATTTATCTCGTTCATTGTTCCTTTTTTCACTCCACTGTTTATTGTAAACCAGCATGATGTGATACCCTCACGAATGCCGGTATAGAAAAAACGAAAATAAATAAATAAATAAATAATGTATGTTTTATTTTTTTCAGACTTTCCACAAGTATAAAAGAGTTGCAGAATTTTAAGTCTCTAATGGAAGACAATAGGTAATAAAGGCCTTTGTACATCCAAGTGGTGACATCAGTAAAATGACTGCAGCAACCATTTTGTACTTGGGAATTCTACCAAGAAAGGACCAATCTTTCAGGGACTTCAGAAAATACCAGTTATGGCGGCACTTCAGAAAACCAACTTGAATATTTATAATTTGAGGAAATCAGAATACTTAGGATAATGATCCATGTATGATATTGATGGTTTTGAAATATGTAAATTGCTGTATGCTGAACTACCTTCTGTTTGTATTTTTTGACTTTCTTAAAGCATCTGCACTCTAAGCTGCCTTGTTAAATGAGATGCTGTACATTTGAATTACTTCCAGGTTGTATCTACTTTATCTTGTAATTAAAATTATGTACAATATTTTATTCTCTTACTGCTCAGTAGATGTGGAGTATTAAGTTTAGTCTGTTCCCTACCCATGACATTATGTAATTTATTGGTTTAATAATAGAAACACAGAGAATGCCATTTTGTTTTATATTGAGGTCAATGTTGAAAATTTAGCCATTCAGCTAAGTTAACCAGACAGACATATCCGGCTAATTTAGATAGGATATTCAGCAGCACAGGTATGCTGCTGAATATCCCCAGATAAATTGCTATTTAGACGGATAAGTCTTATCCATCTAAGTTTAGACTGTCTAAGGCTGAATATCACTACTTAACCAAATAACTTATCCGGCTAAGTAGCTCTGCCCATTGCCTGCCCACAACTTGTCCAGCTAACTAGATAACCAAATGAGTCCTTTTTTTATCCAGCTATCTAGCGGCTGCTAAATATAACTGGATATTCAGCAGCTGCTGGATAAATCCTATTTTATATGGCTATCTGGCATTTGAATATCAACCTCATTCTATTTTTCACTGAGCAGTAAGTAACTAGGAGGATAAAGTAAATTTAACTGGAAAGTTGATTGGATGTGACATGGGTGTTTATACAACAAGTACACTTGGAACTCATCTCGTTTTCACTGTGTGACTAAGTAGTGTAGCCTCAGTTAAAATATTTAACACCTTAACATGTTTGTTTTTTTTGCCTTTTGTTTTAATTGGTTCCGTCTAGGAGGCTGTGACATATCCACTCTAGTTTTAATACTGGCAAACATCTTTTGTATAATAATGAGAAAAGCATGTTAATACACTCTCAAAATATTATTTGGTCTGAATGAAAGGTTACATGGGCAGATGGCAATGGTTCTGACCTGGTTTTAGAAGCCATAAAATTATGATAGATTGCATGTCTAAAATGATATATCTAAAGTGCTGTACCAGCTTGATGTTCTTTTTCCTTTAAAAGGAAAGACAGGATGGTAAGAACATATAGAGCACTGAAAGTTGAATTTTTTTATTAAAATCTTGGTAGCCCCTAAATTTTTCCTTTTCCTTCCTTAGCCAATTTTGCCCCAAATGTCACTGTTTTGCTATTGAAATGTAAAACATCTGATAGATTGTACACAGTGCTGAATGTGAAATAAAATTATCTTTTAGAGCACTTAACAGTACATAAGTGAAACAACAAAGATATTAAAAGTACTTCATCTAGACTTGGATGAACATTTTGCGTGGTAAAATGTGGCCACTGCAAACTTTTTGTGACAAATGGGGAAAAAAATGGACGTTAATATCTATTTACCAGTACATAGTGCGAGGAGTTTTCAAAACTCCTTGCCTACTCTCCACAGCTACACTTAAACCTTCTACCTAATTTTTGAAGGGAATGTGCATGTGTATTTTCCCTTTGAATGTTGTCCACGGGATAAAAAAAAGAATAGTAAATACCAAATTTCTGTTTTTAATAAAATTTAAAACTTTTACTATAGAATATTAAAACTTATTGAAATAGAGAAATATCTAGCACGTCCCCATTTCACGTCAGTGTTACCTCACTTCATCATCATATATAAATTTTACAATTTGGATTATCACAAACTGTAAAGATTTAAAGATGATTGTGAAAATCCGTTATTTGAAGTGGGAGTTTCCATCTGCGAATAGTTTATGATTTTTTACAAAATATTTCAATATGGGCAAACTTTTAAAAGATCTGGTGTTATATATGTGTCTTTGGATATTTAAAAAGAGGTATATATACTTATTTACAAGTGTCTATTTTTGTAAAATTTATATAAGATGATGAAGTGAGGTAACACTAAAGTGAAATAGGGAAGTGCTAGAATTTTTTCTTTATTTCAATAAGTTTTGATGTTCTACGGTAAAAGATTTTTATAATTATATAAAATACAGAAATTTGGTGTTTACTGTTCTTTTCTGTATTTGGATATTACTGTGTAGAATAGTATAGCAGTTAATTAATGTAAAAAAAAAAAAAAACCCTGCAGACTTTGCACCTCTTTTTTGTGCAAATGAAATTTCAATGAAAAATATCATGCATAGATTTTAAATTCTCTGTGGACAAGCAGGATAAAGTCAGCCACGTAAGTGAGTGACATCATCCAACAGCTAAGTTAGATAAACTCTTGAGTTCAGAGAAAAACAAGGGTTTTCTGACCACGTGCAGGTCTTCCTGCGAGTCTCCTCAATTTTTCCCTTTGCTCTTACAAATGGATATAGTTTCCTGTCTGTCAGTCCCTCGTCAAAAGGTTTTCACTTGTAATTTCATTTATATTTTCTTAGCTTAAAATCTTTTGTTTTACTTTGTGAGTCTCAAAAAAATAAAGGTTATGTTTCTTTATCATTTTAGTTCAAAATAGAGTTTAACCTGGTATCCATCCTTGTGTGATGATGGGCTTCTAAAAATGTCCTCTGTGAGACAAAAATGTCCCAGTAGATCACCCTGGCGGGTGCACAGGATGTCTAGACCCTGCTCATGACATGTCAAATTGCACTACCTGTGCACAAATTGCACTACCTGGCCACAAAATTCAGGAGCCGCAAACTTCGGAAATTCTTGCTGTCACCTAAAACATTAACAAGAAAGAAGAGGAGATCATCTTCGGCTGATGGATTGTTGTCTAATTAAAAAGACAAGAGTTTTCTTGCTCAGTGCAGAGACCACGTTCCCTCCAGTAAAGAGGGAGGTTTGTTGCATTCTTCAGGGCTAAAGAGATATATGTTTTGCTGCTAGACATCATTAGTGCAGAAAAAATGTCTACTTCTGTGGTATAGGATATAAGAAAAAGATCAGTGCAGAGACCACCGCCATCAGCTGAGTCTCTCTTCAGCACAGATATTCTATTAGCACCATCAACTAACAAAGGCAATGGAGCCCAATTAATGCTACACCATTAAATAGTGAACGGACTTTTCCAAAATTAGGGTACTTCGCAAACAGACCTCTTTGTCATGTTCTTCAACAATAAAGTACTGCTTCAGGAGACCAGCAAGGACAGAGTAACAGCGGATTCTTTCTCAATTCTGTGGAATCTGGGATGACTTTATGCATTTCCTCCACTTCCACTGATATCCAGGACAAAAACTAATAAGGGAAGGGCGACAAATGATTTAGATATAGCCCCTTTCTGACATCATCAAATTTTGTTTCCATGGCTACAATGCCTAGCTGTTCAACAGCTAATAAGATTGAGGCTTTTCCCCTCACTCATCATGCAGAATGGGAATCTACCAACCTTCTATACTGTATCTGAATGTAACTTTCCCTGAGTTACCAATGAAAAGGTGTAAGCTAAATAAATAAAATCTTTAGCTGTGATTGCTTGAATGTTGAAAGTCAGCTAGGGTCATCCATGCAATTGTCTTTGAAGGTGAAGAGTTCTAGCTTCAAGGAAACACTCTACCAGAAGATCTTACAACTTTAAATGGAAAAGATTTTTAATCTGCTCACATTTTAGTTAGAATCCTATCAGTGCCCTGTCTTTGTTACTTCTATATCTACTGGCCCTTTCTAACTCTGGGTTGAAAACTTTGTCAGAGTTTACCTAAGTGCTATAGCAGCATACCATGGTAACTTGTGCTTCTATTTCCCATCAACCTGCAACTGCTATATTCATTAAATGCCTCGCACATCTGAAGTCTCCAAAAATAAATCCTTCTGTTCCTTAGCATCAATGTATTTATGCTTAACTCATGAAACCCCCATTCAAACTGTTAGCAGCTACAGATCTGAGTTCTTTTCTTATAAAGTTTTTTTTTATAGCAGTTATTTCTGCTCAAAGGCAGATTAACAAATAAAAACAAACAAAAAACATTAAATACCTTTTTATTGGACTAAATTTCTTGACTAACTTTGAAAGCTAATACTTGTTCAGTTCAAAATAGAATGAGCAAAATATGACTAACAGACATTGCTTAAAAATATAAGTGAATCATAAAAGATATTCTGATAAGGGGAAGAGGGTTATGAGTGATCAAAAGGTGTTCGTATAATTTTATGGCTCATAATGTAATAAGAAACCTAGGTCTTTGTGTCTTTTCTTGTCCGTTCCATAGTGTCTGATCATTTTAACTTCAAAAGTCCTGCATTCCTGAATTGTGTTAAATTTTCTTTTATTCTCCTGATCATATGGTCATTGATGCAGGGGTTTGTTTCCAAAAAGTACTCCCCCATAGAGGTGTCATCTTGGTCTTTTTTGTGATGTTTGATCTTGTATTTTTGTGAATTGACTCTTGCTTTAATGCCCAGCCCGTCTCACCAGCGTAGCATGCTTCTTTTCATTGCTTCATTGAATAATATATATATATATTAGAGGAGGAATATGAGTAGGATGATCCCCTTTTGCTGAATGTTTTTCCTATGTGGGTGATTGTGGGGTCCTGTGATATGTGCTGCTACAGCTTACAGCATGATACATTGGAGTGATATTTTCCTCTTTGAGTTTCGTTAGAAACTTGCTTTTTACTCATTTTTGCTTCAGATTATGTGAAGTCCAGTGCTGGTGTAGCAGGGACTAAACATATATGACTGTTTTTGTTTTCAACCTTTATTTCTGAGCATTCAAATGCTCTAATGGCAGCTATACTATTTCTGCTTGAAGCAAATTGCAGGCCTTAGTCTCATGCTCTCCTTACACTCAAAATTTTTCATAGCAGAGTAGTTTGGAAAACTCATCCTAAGTGTCTACCAAAAGTAGTCCCTCAATGTCACTTAAATTAATCCATTGAATTGCCAACATTTTTCCCAAGACTATTTGCCCATAAGAGTGAGCAGGTTCTTCTTACATTAAACTGCAGAAAACCTTTTCAACCCATTTTAAGCAAGGAATTTTCAGTTACAAAAGTAGACTTTCTAGTTGAATATCTGATTGTATCAGTTACAACTATAGTCACTCAGGACTCCAACTTCAAAATAAATTAATAGCCCATCAAGTTAAGGCTAAAGCTGCTTTCTTGACAAATCTTTGTTCTGCTTCCATAGAAGATATCTGCAGAACTGTTACTTGGTCTTTCATACATGTTGTTACTTCTGATTACTGTCTAGAAAATGCTTCATAACTAGCTAGCAATTTTGGTCAGGCAGTTCTTCAAAGCTTATTTAACTAATTCCTTCAACTCCAGCCTCTAGCTGGAGTTGAAGGAATTTGGGTTGCAATTTGGGTTGCATTTATATACTAAAATCCTCAATCAAAGTAATTGTATCCAAACCTCAGCTGGGAGTCCCCCACTTGTGTCTTTCTTTATCGTGCTTGTCCATGAAGAAAGGTAAGTTGCTCACCCATATAACAGGTGTTCTCCATAGATAGTAGGATAAATCAGCCACATAATCCCTCCCGCCTTTCCTTTAGAGTTTAAGATTAGCTTACTATGAAGACTGAGGAGACTCGCATGGTGGGCAGCTGTATGGGAAAGCCTGCACATGCTGAGGAAAATGTTGATTTTTTTTTAGCTGTAAGAGTTTCTCACAGGTCAAGCAGGATGGTAATCCTCACAAATGGGTGACATCACAGGATGGAGCCCTGTACG
The DNA here is from genome assembly GCF_901001135.1 of Rhinatrema bivittatum. Classification (NCBI taxonomy): domain Eukaryota; kingdom Metazoa; phylum Chordata; class Amphibia; order Gymnophiona; family Rhinatrematidae; genus Rhinatrema; species Rhinatrema bivittatum. The sequence continues at coordinate 154,350,213 of NC_042617.1, forward strand.
GAAAACTTTTCTGTCAAAGTTTCCACAAAGCTTTGACTGACACCGGCACACTGAGTGCACTGAGCATGCTCAGCCTGCAATTATCCCTGTGAGCCAATAGTGGGCAAATAGTCTTCTTTTTTCCGCTCTGCAGTAAGCATAGCGGTTGGAGCTCTGTGAGGAAATTTTAACTTTTTTCCTCATGGAAACACTTTACTTTTTACTTCCATAGACACGTTTCCCTGCACGGGTCTCCCTCCGCGTACGTTTTTATGACGTTCGGTGAGTACTTTGACTTATTATTTCGGTCTGTTCCTGTCACCTTCTGGCCTGCTAACCGACTGAGGCCTTCCCTCCCTATTTTTTCAGTTAGCTACACATAGCCTGCGAGTGTCTCTCTGTGACACTCTGCTTGGTTATTAGCGCTAGTGGGACAGGGACTTCAACGGTTTCCGTTACCACCAGGGCCCCTTTAGTTTCGGGTCCTTTGTTCCCTGATACCCTCGTGCAGTTGATGCCCCATCGCTACCGTAGGTACCCCCCCTCAGACCGCCCTGGATTTTTAGGTGCCATCAGCACCCTTCCCCCGCAGTACTCTGATGCCATCCTCCCTGGATCGTTTTTATCAGTGCTGCCAGGTTTTTTACCTTTGCGCTGTTTTTTCCTTGGGCTCCTTCGGTGCCGCCTTACCCGGGTGAATGCCCTCGACGCACACCTTGTCTCGTTGCTGCTATCCATACTCGGGTCGATGCCACCATTGCCCGGGACACTTCCATCGATGCCAGGGTCACTTTCCTCGATGCCATCCCTTAAATTATGGATACCATCGATGTCCAGAGCCTTCCATCGAGGTCCAGAGCCTTTCCAACGATGGGCATCAATGTCAGGGCCCATTCCATCGATGGACATCGATGCCAGATGGTTTCCATTGATGGCCATCTATTCCGGGTCGATCCCATCGGTGGAGGTCGATCCCCAGGTCGATTCCATCGATGGGCAACCATGCCTACACCTTTTCCATGGATGCCATCGATGCCAATGCCAATTTCATGGCTGGCATCTATGCCAATATGGATCCGTCTATGTCTGTGTCTCTTCCATCCATGGGGTCCATGCCAACATAGATTCCATCGGTGCCCAGGTCTGTGCCATCGACACCCCTGTCCATGGCCCCGATTCCACGCACACATTGCTACCTGAGTCGGTCCAATCGATACCGTCAACGTCTGTGGCCATATTGTTGATGCCTGTGGCTATGCCACTGAGGACGTCGGCGCTCGCCCCCATACATCGATGCCCTCGACACCCACGTCGTTCCCATTGGTATCCTCAACGTTCCTATCGATGCGGTCACCGACTCCGTCGATGCTGGTATCCCTTTTCGATAATGACTATGTTTTTCTCGACTATTCAATGCCACATTGTTCCCATAGATAACCTATGCCGATGCTGTCAGTGCTCCATCACTGCCATCATTACTCTGGCCGAGTCATCGACGTTTTTTCATATCCAATTTTGACGATGCCCTCGAGGCCGCTTCCGCTGCCATAGATATCGTCAATACTGACATAGCACCGCCACGTAATGCCCTCGCCTGCATACAATGCTCCACGCTTTGGGTTCTTTTTCAAGCCCCTTATTAGCAGAGCAGGTGTACTGACAATCTGTCATCGATCGCCATCCAGGACAGTGAGGGCTTCCATCTCGGCGCTGGGGAAAGACCAGGCCGAGCACCGTGGCACCCATCATCGCCGACACAGTGATCGTCCGCCGCTGACACCATCCAGCACATCGGTGCCATCCTTCTTGATGCTGGACAATGCTCGAGCAGAGCAACATTACCACTGCCATCAGCACTGATCCGTACAGTTTTGGCAGCCCTGGGTGATCCAGAAAAACCTGATCGAGGTCCGATGGATTCTGCATTGGCGTCATGACACATCGAGCCGCTGCGACGAGGGAGGGGATCATGAGCTCGTTAATCGGCTCCCCTGTTCACAGTGTGCCCCACCGTCAAGTGGTGTGGGATTCTGGTCCTCTGTTTTCAATAGCAGTCGAAATGCCAATCACGCCCAGCCTGTCTCCTCTGTACCTGTGCCACCATACCAGGTTTCAGAGTGAGGCGGACGTTTACGTCCTCGGCCTGCCCCTCGAGGACTCCGGAGATCGACTGAGCCAGCAATCCACGTCGGATGATAAGTACCCGCTTCTGTGGCATTCCCTTTGAGATGTGTTCTCTAATTCGGACCACATGCTTTGAAAGGTTCTGGGTCATGTGCCTTTCAAGAACTGTATTAGTGTCACATATCGCTATGCTAGCTATGTTAGCCACAATACCAAGAGAACCCCTCTTTCATTTCTTTGGGATTGCGTCAGGGCTTCCTCCCCTTTCCAGCAATGAGGCTCTGTACTGATTAATGCTCTGTCCTCAGGTTCCAGCTTCAAAACCAAGGTTCAGGTGCATTCGCTGATCTGCTAAACACGAGCTTCAGCAAATATTGCCTCAAGTACAAGTCCACCTTGAAGCCTGACGTCAGGTCTTAGTGTCACCTTGTACAGCACACAGAATTGCGGGTATGACTTTACCGCTCACACCCCTGTGGGAGCTTACATGATATCCAGATTACTTCAGCCATTCCACTGGGACACCCCCCGGTCTCCCATCTGGCCGGATATCAGAGCGGCCACCCCACCTTGTATCAAAGTCCCGGTACACTCCCCCAAGCGCTACTAAGCACCTAGGGGGGGAAGGGAGGGGGGTCGGGGAGTTTTAATTACACTATTCTTTCTTTCAACAGAAAGTAGTTACTCTCTGCACATCCTGGACCTCAGAAGTACCAACTTCCTTCAGAAGTCACAGGTAAAATGGTAACTCTCGTTTCCATGCTTCCAGATTGCAGTAAGTACATTACTCTAATCTTTCTAAGTGCTTTATGGTGAGTCAACAACTCTGCCGCTGGCATCAGCTTCAGCAGCCGAAGTTTTTCATTGAATCACTATTGGTGAATGCTATTTCTCTGCGGACTGTAACATCATTGACTCTTTTCCTTGCATGGACAACTGCACAACCACAGTCCATGCAAGGAGCTCTAACTTCTTCATGACTCACTATACATTTCCTAACTGGGATTACTGTCACTGCCATAAATCCCTTATACAACACTTCTGGACACCACAGTCATAAAGACCTTCCTGTCCAGCATACACGCAGACATTCTAATAAATTTTTACATGTCCCTGCGTGCATCTTCTATTACCTTAGGCCCTCAATTCTTCATTGTCGGGCCATGGGGTTTTTTCACTATGCACTTTCCTCATAGAAAACTGCTATGGGTTACCTTCAGTGACATTCCAATATTAGTAGGTCTAAGCTGTGCAACCGCTTCGTCCCTCATCCACATTCCAGATCTAGAACCAAAACCTAGTCTGATTCTGCTCATGCTCGCATTTACTTAGGGTTGTAAAGTTTGGCCTAAAAGCTTCCCAACCCTATATGCGTCTGTCCACTCCAGGCACAGTTTTCTCATAAACTTCCTGAAGCTTATAGTCATGAGTTATACCCTTATGCCTTGCAATACTGCCTCTGCAACAAACCTTTGTCCCTATGCTGTCTGTCTGTATGCACAATGTGCTTTCTAACACACAAGCACGCATTACCTTAGCTGCCCTGCTGAGAAGCTGGGCAGCTCTATCCTTGGCCCTTGCTCATTTCATGCATCCTCGGGCCACTCATCTAAGAAATTTTCTGAACGCACTAGCAGACCTTCTCCATGTAGGTTTCTATCCTCTCGAATGGTCTCCGACTACATGTGTAAAGAGAAAAATCTTCTAACGCTGAGGTCAACCGAACTTGCCCTCTGCGTCTGAATCAAACCATACGGTGTACAGATTCTACTCCCTACACATGTTTCCAATGCGTTCCCATAGATGCCTTTCTTCCATCAAGGGCCTCTTAAATGTATCTCTTCTGCTGCCTCTCATAGCCAGCACTCTTCTAATGTTGAACCGGGACAGGGTTCACTATTCCTTTAACCCTCGCCCTGACCGAGACCAGTATGCTTCCCATACTTCTCAATCTATCACACCAGTAACCAATCTACCTTCTCACCAGTCAGTCCCAAATCGTAGACTAATTGATGATCTCAGGTTTCTGGTAGCGTCACAAAACCTTCCACACATAAATCCTACCATTCAAAATGGCAAGATTTACCACATTACGCATACAAAAGGGTATTACCCTTTTTTCTTTTTCCACACCACTCTTTCTCTTGCTCCCTCGGATTCTGCTCCCCAGACATCCTCCACATACGTATACCTCTGTTCCAATTGGTGTATCATTTGGGAGTGGGGATACCCGATTTACGGTACATCCCTTCTGAGTCAGCTTACCATGGATTATCCACTGATCAAGCCGCCTCTATTTTCACTAGTCACGGAATGGAACATATATTTCATGCTTATAAGTCTCATACGTTCTCCGTTCGAGCCTTTCCATTCCTCTCATTTCACAGTTTGGCATGGGAAATTCTTCCCTCATAAATGTCATTTCTGCCAGCAGTGTCAATGAGTTATACACTTCTAGTTACATACTCATCTGACCCTGCGTTCCTCCATCACGGAGTGGTTTTCACGTGTTCAACTTTCTATCTTTCTTAAGGTAGACGTTGCATCTCACCTTACTCAGGATATACTCTGCCCATTTTTTCCAACACCTCTCTCTCACCAGAGCAAGAGGATTCTTTCCATTTCTTGGACAGAAAGGCTACGCTTGCATTCTACCTAGCTTGCCTACATTCCATAGGAATTCCACCTAACTCTTTCCTTCTGTGGCAAGAGCCAAGCTGCGAGTTCCAGTTGGCAAACAGACCTATTCCTCCTAATAAACTGTCTGTATCTCTTTTCCTACCAACAAGCAGGCATTTCACTACAACACTGTGTGTAACCACACTCTGTTGCATCCACCTTAGCCTTAATAGCTTCCCTTCGGCCGCTGCTGCTTGTACATATATTATCAGGCTGCAACCTGGACTTCTAGCCGGCATGCTCCATGTTTGGCCAGTCTGCCTACTCCTATTCCTTTCGGGTTAACTACCCAACATCCTTCCACCAACCCTTTAAGGATTTCAGGATGCCCTTCGCGCGTCTTGGGTGCATTTGGTGCACTCTCGGGCATCCTCAGCTCGGTACTCACCCATTTGTGAGGACTACCATCCTGCTTGTCCTGTGAGAAAGCAAATGTTGCTTACCTGTAACAGGTGTTCTCACAGGACAGCAGGATGTTAGTCCTCACAAAACCCACCTGCCACCCCGCGGAGTTGGGTCTCTATACGTTTTCACGTTTTTTTTAGTTTCACTTGCGCTTTTAGGGAGACACCTGTGGCTCACAGGGATAATTGCAGGCTGAGCATGCTCAGTGCACTCAGTGTTCCGGTGTCAGTCAAAGCTTTGTGGAAACTTTGACAGAAAAGTTTTCCGTACAGGGCTCCATCCTGTGATGTCACCCATTTGTGAGGACTAACATCCTGCTGTCCTGTGAGAACACCTGTTACAGGTAAGCAACATTTGCTTTTTCTGTCTGTGTTGTCAGATGACATCTCCCAGTTATGTGGTTGATTTATCCAGCTTTCTATGGAGAACACCTGTTAATAGGTGTGCAATGTACTTAAACCACTGACCTAAACATTCCTCTGGGAATGCCTCCACAGTCTAGCTTAAAAGTATGTATATATTTTAAGCAAATCTGAGATGGTTCATTTTCAGACAACCACTTTACCTGGGAAATCGCTACAAAAATTTTATTAGAAAATGCTTACAGTAAGAAGAATATCTTTTCTGTAGAAAACCAAAATGCCAAGCATTTTGTAGTTATAATTTTACAAACATACCTGCAGCTGTCTTTGTGGAATGGCATAGCATATATGTTTTTGCACTTGAACAGCACAGGCCCCAATAGGCCTCTAAAATTCAGTTCAAGCTTACTATTACTTTATAAGACTCTTCTTAATATTGGTCGATTGGCTAAAATTCTTCTGATGTAACTTAGCAGTCCTTTGCATTAACTTTATCTATTTTGAACCTCACTTATACAGAATGTAAGTTGTATTGTAATGGAGCACCTAGATATACATATTTTCATAAGTATTGTGTTCTTATAACTTATTGTATTCTTGAGTACAATGAAAAATACATTTTTCTATTCCACAGTTATGAAAGTTTTATTATTATGATCTTAAGATGTTTAAGACTGTTGATAGCTTGTGTAAAACACAAGTTTGTATTAGTGTTGAAAAGAAGTATATTTTTTAATTAGTAAATATTTTCATCTATTACAATGCATAGGTTATGTAAGGAAAACAGCACTAATTCTTACCTTTTCAAAAAGGATCATAAAATATTAAACGTAACAGGTGTTTTATGTCACAAACAACATATGTGAATAATTAACTTTGTGTCCACAAATCAAAAACTACTGATACATCAAAATAGTCTAATTTTCATTTTGTTTTATTTGCATAAATGCCAATTCAATCTAAATTTAGGACTAAAGCCATTCCTGAAGACCAAAGTAATTAAGTAGTTTGTTCATACTTTTCAAATCTGTTTCATTTGATTGTTTGTAGTGCTGAAGCTCATGCAGTTGTAAGTATTACTAGGATATAAAATACATGTATTTAATGTTTAACCTTAATTTGCTATAATTCAAAATCATATTTTTTTAAAGTACTTTACATATTTATACATTGTTTTTTTATTAATATCAATATTATACATGACCGCAGAAAAAGACCATATGGCCCATCCAGTCTGCCCATCCATCCAATTAATTATCATTCTCATTACTTCCTTATCCCTGTTTCTGTCCCATGCTTTCTTGAATTCCACTGTCCATCAGGCCTAGTCCTTTTTTTTTGTTTTAAACCTTTGCTATCCATATATGTAAAATAAGAGAAAATATCATTTTGGATGGTTATATAGATGTTTTTATTTCACTGATCATAAAATTCCTAAATTTTTCGCTATTCATTTAGAACTTGTAAAGTAGAGAGATGTCCTATTTAACTTCAGAAGTGAAGGATCACTTAAGTGCATGTATCACTTTTTTGATAAAAGAAATATTTTTTTCTAAAAATGATAAAGTGCTCTTAAAAAAACTTTTATTGTTTAGTCCTGGTTGTATTATGATGACATTTACTATGTTAAATTCAGCATGTTCTTGTCCTAGTTCTCACTATGAGATAAAATGATATAAAATTGATAGGCCCTTTCCAGCAAACAAATACTGTTCTATGCAGGTTATACTTATTTAGGCTTGTGTATGCTTTGTCTCCCAGTCATATTGATTAATTTAGGGGGTGTGTGAGTGTGTGTAAGACACGCTGCATACCAGTATTGATGGAGTGGACCTTATATCTTCAGCATTGTTTGTTGTTTTTTTTCCTGCTAAGCCTGGTAATTTGTAATAATTGTATGTGATTAAAGCAGTTCACAGTAATTTAACTGTTTACTATACAAGTCAAATTTTAATGTTTAAGAGATCTTGAAAGACAGTTTGCACTGAACTAGCTTTGTCTGTGTGTTAGATTTTACTAATGAAGTCATAGTATGCAGAATTACTGTGTAGCAGAGTTTTTATTTGGTGAAATTGACGACTGATTTTAAAATCTATCAAGCTTGTCTGGAAGCTTTGCTACTTAAATCAAGAAAATAAATATGGAAAATTAGAGCAATTTTTAAAAGCAAGAATAGCATGTGTAAATTACTCTATTTTTTTCAAATTAAACCCAATGCATCTTATGTTTGGCTGCACCTCCAAGATTATAAGCATGAGTTGCTTCAGTTCATATCTTAGAATATGTGGTAATGTCCTGAAACTTATGGGGAAATTTCAGACAGGACACCTGAGATGTTGCTGCTTACAGAGAGAAGGTTAAATCTAGTTTGAAATTTTCATTGCTTAGGATTCTATAAAGAGATGGGGGGGGGGGGGGGTTTCCTCATCTGTTAAGCCTACTCATTAAGAATAACACAGAGTAACATAAGAATAGAAAATTGTGCTTTTATATTTTCTCCTTACTTATTGCCTGCCTAAATTTCATCAGAATATATTCATTTATAGACTTTTGATAATATGCCTTTTCCCAAAGTTGATCTCAAGGCATATTACAATAAATGTAAATGAATAGAGTCATTTGAACAGTTTACACTCGGAATCAGAATTTGCAATTAGAATAGTATTGGGACCCATCCTAGGAAGCCCATGTGTGTGTAGTTTGGGGTCCCAGTTGTGGTCCTGTTGTGTATAACAGTCTCTGGTTAGGAGTTCAGGTGGTTAGATCAGATAATGTAGGTCTCTGAAAGGCCTGGTTGAAAAGCCCTACTTTTATTTTTTTTCATGAATTTAAGGTAGCATGACTGCAGGTGCAGGATTAGTGGTACTTCCAAATTTTTGGTGAGTTAACAGCTGTAAGCACAGTCTTGTGCAAGACAATCTTATGGGTGTCAGAGGAGAAAATAGCCATTTGGAAGGACTGGCATTCCCTTAAAAGTGTTTATAGTAGTATAGTAATAATATTGTAGTAGTATAATTTAGCAATGTATATAACAGTTATCCTTGAATACAGTTAAAATCATTTGCAAAGATATGCCATGTAAATATGGAATACATAAAATTCTTAAGCAGATAATCAAAAAAGGACAACCAACCGCCAAATAAAAGTAAGTGCCACCCGCACTGTGCTCTCTCTCGCTGCGCCACCGCCCGAGCCAGCCGCAGACACACCCGCGCAATCAGCACCAGACCTACCGGGGTCAGGGTGCCTGGCCCTTAAGCGGCCCTTCCCGCGTGCTGACCCGCCTTCCTGCGCGGCCTTCCTGCAACTCTGGATGCGGAATAAACATGCCTACCTGCAGTGAGGACCCGCCCCCAGTCTACATCATCAAAAAAGGACAGCCAACCTCGGGCATCGCGCGCCTAAGGAGCGCACCCCTTTCTGCACCCCTTCGTGTGTCCCCCGTGCACATGTCCAGCCTGATATCTTCCCCCAGCCTTGTTAAGCTTTAAGGCAGCCCACCACTAACCCCCCCCCCCCCCCTTGAATCCTGACTCATACATCTGCACTGGCTGCTTTCCTTCCAACCGTCACATAGAGCCTGCTGATACAGGTGCCAATTTTATAAACTATAACCCATTCATAGTATCGCTCCTCAGATCATTGTACTACTATTTCTTAGTTCCTATGGTAATTTAGTTAATAGCTGCAAGTTGTATAACAGTTAACAGCAAGGGGTAACTTACCCCTTGCTGCAAGTTGTATAACAGTTAACAGCAGTTAACAGTTAACAGCCAGGGGTAAGTTCCTACCCCTGGCTGTTAACTGCTGCTCTCTGCCGATATCCTGGTACCAGTTCCCCCCTCCCTGGCCTAAACATAATCCACACCATCCCCCACATTCATTACCTTCCCACAGACTCTCCTCCTCCCCCCCTCCTTTACCAATCCCCCAGCACTGTGCAAATCCCTCCTCCCTATCCTTATCTCCCCCCTGACACAGCTACTAGGACTCACTACTCTCTCCATAGTTCTCGTCAATGCTCAATCCCTAACTAAAAAAAAAAAACAAACATCCTTAATGATCTACTTCTAGATTGCAAGCCTGAAATTTGCGCTGTCACAGAAACCTGGCTCAAAGATACCGACACTGTCCTAAATCAGCTCTCCATTCACTCCTACGATATTTTCTCCATCCCAAGACCTAAAAAAAAGAGGTGGAGGCCGCCTCCTAGCGGTCAAAAAGCATCTCAAACTGAGACCACTGAACATTGACATCCCACCCAGATTTGAAATTGGCCTGTACAAATCCCCTGAAATTCAAATCTGCCTCATCTATACTCCCCCTGGCCTATTATAACACAACCCATCCCCCTTAATAGAATTCATCTCTGACAACCTTAACATTGACATCCCAGCCATCATTTTAGGAGACTTCAATCTCCATGTAGACTCCACCCCCCTTTCCTCCTGTGAAGCCCTCCTTAACTCACTCCATGCCATCGGCTTTAGACAGCTCATCACTTCCCCCACACACAAAGCCGGGCACACACTCGACCTCATCTTCATTAATTCCTGCATTCACTCCCCCAATACACCCTCATGCACGCCGATACCCTGGTCAGATCATTCACTCATCAATGTTCACTCTATAAAATCACCAACCACATACAACCCCTCTCATAGCAATACCATTGTCTTTAGAAAACCCTGCTCCACCGAGGACTTGATCTCCTCCCTCTCCAACTCTCTTATCAACCTAGACTGCACCACTCCACTCGCCTCATGGAATAACCTCACCTATGACATTGCAAATGAATTACATCCACTCATTAACCAAGAGCTACACCAAACACAAAAGAACAAAAAACCATGGTACACCCCTGATTTAAAAAGAATGAAAAATGACCTCAGACGGAAAGAGAGAACCTGGCGCAAAGACCCCACCCCGCAACAAGCCTCCATATACAAATCTGCCCTTCACTCTTACAGACTCTCCACACTTAAAACCAAACGTGACTACTGTGCATCAAAAATACATGAATACAAGTACAACCCTAAAGCTCTATTCTCTTACGTTGCAGATCTCACTGTCAGCCCCACCCTCTATCTCTGACAATGATACCATTAGTAAAAGTGAAGAAACTCGCTCATTTCTTCCACGACAAAATAGCAAATATCCTCCTCCGTTTCCCCACCACCTCGACTTCTGTGCTCCCACTCCCAAATACTGCCAGTGCTAACCTTGACTTCCTTGATCTAACTTCATCCAAGGAAACTGAATTTATTCTTAATAAGATCAAACCATCATCCCAACCCACTGATACTATCCCCCCCAAAGCACTCTTAACAATTCCTAATACCATCGCCAAACCCCTAGCGGATATTATTAATTGCTCCCTCTCCCTTGGCATAGTCCCAGACACCCTCAAGCATGCAGTTGTTAAACCCCCCCTCAAAAAACCCTCATTTGACCCCAATTACCCAGCCAACTACCATCCCATATCCAACCTTCCTTTCATTGCTAAAATCATGGAAAAAGTGGTCAACTCCCAATTCACAGATTACCTCGACAATAACAACATTCTTCACCCTTCCCAATTTGGTTTCCGTAAGCATTTTAACACAAACACTCTTACTCACTCTCACCGACTCCCTCCTCAAAGGCCTAGATCAAAGTCACTGTTACATCCTAGCCCTCCTCGACATCTCCTCAGCGTTTGATACTATAAGCCACAACCACCTCCTCTCTAGCCTACCTGACATTGACATTTCAGGCTCAGCCCACCTCTGGTTTAAATCCTACCTGGCCAATAGACAATACTCTGTCAAAATAGGAAACTCTGAATCCACACATCTGCCTCACCCAAGGGGTCCCCCAAGGCTCCTCACTCTCCTCCACCTTCTTCTACCCCTCTGCCAGCTCCTATCCGACCTCAAATTTTTCATTTACGCTGACACTGTTCAAATCATCATACCAATACAAGAATCCATCTCCAAATTGCTAATATTTCGGGAGAACTGTCTCTCCTCCATAAACACCCTACTCACAAATCTCCACCTTGCCCTTAATACTACTAAGACAGAACTGCTTTTCATATCCAACCACCAAAACCCTAAGCCTTCCCTCAAGCGACCCTGCATACAGTTCAATATCTTCACAGCCCTTCGTATGGGATCTTGGTGTCTTGATTGACCAGCAATTAAACTTTAAAAAACATATCAACACTGTCCTAAAGGAAGGCTTCTATAAGCTCCATGTTCTGAAAAAACTCAAACCCTTACTCCATACACACGACTTCCGTACTGTCATACAGGCGACCCTCTGTAAAATCCGACCACATAACCCCCCTCCTCAAAGATCTCCATTGGTTCCCCATACCCTCACGTATCCTCTACAAAACCCTCACCATCATACACAAAGCCATCTACAATCACAATCCTAACTGACTTGATGAGCCTCTCCATTTCATCCCCTCCAACCGCCCAACCAGAGCAACCTTAAAGATATCCTATACACAGCTCACCTCCACGAGGGAGCAAGCTCTCTCTGTTGCAGGTCCGACTTTCTGGAACTCTCTACCCACTGAACTCCACCTTGAGCCTTGCACTTTCAAATTCAAGAAAAAGCTAAAGATCTGGCTCTTCAAACAGGCATACCCATCTTAGGTTCCCCCCCCCCCCCCCCCCCCCCCCCGCTCTAAAATTATTATTACGTTATTTAAGATATTTACTCTTTTTAGTTAGAACTCCTATTTCCTTCCTTGTTAACTTCTACTCTCGTTTGGTTATCGCATTCCCTCACCCCTTCCCTGTTTTTTGTATTTTTTCTTAGTTTGATGTAAACCGATATGATGTAACCACTAATTTCGGTATAAAAATGCTGTTAAATAAAGGATATAGAATCTTGACTTGTAGAAAAGTAACAGTAGCTAGATATGAATGGGTCAAAGACTTCTGAAATGAACACAATGCTATGTGCACTTGGATGTTCCTTTGGGATGTCAGCATTAAAGTGGTCATACTAAATGGTATGATAATTCTATAAATAATTCTATAGGAAGAAATGGAGACAAAAAAGTAAATGTTTTACCAAATGTTTAAATATATATATATAATATGCATGAAAAGTACCCAATTGTCCAAAAATCTCATAATATATAGCTCAATGAACCAAAGTAATATAATCCTGCCCTGATATGGAAGCCTTCAACTCTTACAGAAAAAAACTTCTGCTCCGAGGAAGCTGTGCCCAACCCGGACCATGTTTCGGGCTTGAATCACTAAAAATAAAGGTTCAATATTAAAAGCTAGATGATATTAAAAGCTAGACAAGCCCTTGAGAAAGGATCGTATAAAATCCAAAACACGGTCCCGGGTTGGGCACAGCTTCCTCAGAGCAGACGTTTTTTTTCTGTAAGAGTTGAAGGCTTCCATATCAGCGCAGAATTACATGGATTACATTACTTTGGTTCATTGAGCTATATATTATGAGATTTTGGGACGATTAGGTACTTTTCATGCATATTGTCACATATTTCGTAAAAAATTCCTTTTAGGTGACCGTGGTTTTTGAGTATGTATACAACTTATATATAGATACACACACACATTGGAGGCCTTTAATTGTGTATAAAGTACATAAGAACATAAGAAAGTAAAAAGTAAGTAAAAAGACAGAGTTCAATAGAAGGGAAAAATACTTACAAAAACTGTTTAGAGCTTTATATATATTTGTAAAACATTTTTTTTAATTTATATATTCTGTAAAGTTGTGATAGTTCTAGCTTGATTGGGATTCTGTCAAAAGAATGTAAATTGGTATTATGCAGAAAGAAAAGATGAATTTCTTTCATGCAGCATAATTTACTTTGATCCCTTTCCACCCATGTTACCTTCCCATTAGATTACAGTATATTCAGTACTATTCTAACATTTAATTGAGCAGAGTCTTTCAGATTTTGAAGTCTTTAAATGTATGTAGTTAAATGTATCTAGAATTGAAAATACCTTCTTGATACTTTGAGCTAAAACAAGTGAGAAAGTTCTGCATATGGTAGTTGTATCTTGCACATGCCATATTTAAAAGAATCCTATTAAGTTTCATGCCAGAACAATCATGGAACAAATGTATTACAATATGCATGACCTTCATCTCTTTCCTAATACGCACTCTCTTAATGTCACCATAACCTGGAATTGGCAGAGGAATCATAAGCATGCTTCCCATTGTGATGATAATACAAATTAAGAACAAGAATTCAAAACTCACTGAATAAACAAGTGGCCTATTTGTTAGGCTAGGAACTAGAGAAGCCAGAGTTTAAATCCTGCTGCTACTCATACAGGCCAATACAGTAAAGTGCGCTCAGCTGAGGGCACTGTTTTACCAGCTGTTGGACGTACGTCCAAGGAAAGGCGTTAATTTCTGAGCAGTCTGAAAACGTGTGCAGAAAAGCAGAAAATACTGTTTTTCTATACATCCTCCGACTTAATATCATGGCGATATTAAGTCGGAGGAACCAAAAGGTTAAAAAAAATTTTTAAAGTGCCGTCAGGTTAGGAAAATGGATGCTCAATTTTACGAGCAACCATTTTCCTATCCCGTGGCTGTGCACAGGTTAGGAAAATGGACGCTCGTAAAATTGATCATCTGTTTTCCAAACCCACTGACAGCCACATCTCCTGGACTTCCACTGCTAAGGAGGTGCTAGGGGCGCGTTATTGTCCCTAGTACCTCATTTTTAGTGTGACCGCTCATTTAAATACGGTATCGCGTTCCCAGGAAAGGTGGCTGGACATGCGTTAGGAAAGTGGGCATGCAACACTGAGCGCCTGTTTTCCATGCGGATTTACAGTATCAGCCTGATTGTGACTTGGGCAAGTCACATCACCCTTTATTGACTCAGGTACAAACTTTAGGGACTCATTCACAAAGCCACTGTAGTTGGCTCTGTTGCTTTATGACTCCAGTGGTATTTTCACAGTGGTAAATGCCCCTATAGAATGTAAGATGGCAGTCCCAGGACTCTGGAGCCACCATGACCTAAAGGGGCAGGCTTGGCCCCCAAATAACACTCCCCCCCCCCCCTGAAAATTGTTTAAATAAAACACAGGGAGTCTGCATAGACACCCCCCACCCCCAATCTCACCCCGACCACCCTTGGTGGCAGCTGCAGTGAAAAAATGACTTTCTTTTTTTTTTTTTGCAGTTTTAAAGTCTGGCCCCACATCCAACCCCTCCCCTTCAAGATAAATATATAGGACCCCCGCCCTAGTCCACCATCTCTAACGCCCCTTTATAATTTAGTCCCTGGTTGTCCAGGGTCCTGGAGCACCTCCTAGGCTCTGGGCCTGTAAGCAACCATTTTTCAAATTGGAGTCAACCAGAGATTTGTTCTATCATGTGATAGGTGCAGCCAGAGCCATTTTGAAAAATGGCCACTACAGAGTCAGAACCTAGGGGATTCTTCAAACCCCCTCTGGACTACCAGGGGGAGGTCTGAAGGGATTGTAAATAAGGTAGAGTTGTGGGGGGTAGGGGTCCTGGCCTTAGGGGCCTAGATTGTTTTATTGAAGGGGAGGGATTGAGGTGGGGCCGGAACTAGACTTTAAATTTAGCAACAAAATGTATTTTCTTTTTTTATCTATAGCTACTTCCAAAGGTGGCAGGAAATGGGACATGGTGACTATGCAGACATCCTGGGTGGTTTTGGGATTTTTTTTGTTTTTTTAACAACTGTCAGGGTTGGGAGTGACATGAGGCTGAGTGGCCCCATTAAGTCTTAGTCCTGGGAGCACTGGGACATGCGTTTGGATCCTGATGCTCCCAGAGGATGTTAGCTACAACTCAAGAGTTAACTGTCCCGGCTGATCAATCACAGCTTTCCACTGCAAACAAAAAATAACCCCTAGGACTATGCTGAAGATCATAATTAGAGCTAAACCTAAAAGCAGCATTAATAATGTAACTCTTGGGAGTGATGTACACAAGAAATGAAGTTTATATTTTACCAATTGAATTACAGTAGGTTTTGCTGTTGTTTCTGGAGGCATAGGATTCTCAACAGATATAGAACCAGGTTCTGTCAATGAAGCTGTAAGAGTTAGCTCCATTTCCACATGTTCCTGCTTCTTTTGCCTGTTCTTCCACCACACCCACTCTTGGATTGTCATTGTCATCTGTTGAAATGAAAGTAATTTTCAAATTGTCAGTTGGATTAATCTATTCCTGTCCTTTCTTGTCCAAAATCATTACCATTCTGGGGTTTATAACTTTAAAAATAGGAACGAGCTTTTGCCAACATGGGCATAGAGGTCTAAGAGTAGATATCCTCTCCTGGACAAGAAGGCCAGGAACAAGTGAAGAGGGGGTAGTAAACATCACTATCAGTCAGGGAAGTCCGCAACTCCTGCAAGAGAGACAGACTATCATGAGGATGGGATTGGGCGGGCAACAAATCCAAAGAGGTAGTAGCATCAGCACCAAACATTTTCTTACATGGTGTAACCCCTTCTGAGTAAGGTAAAGTATTCAGACCAAATTGTACCACGGGAATTGAAGAAAGCCACTGCAAATCACATCCACATAATTTAGTGAGAGCTCATTTCACATCAAAATTTTTCCTCTCCACCTTGCCACTACTTTGGAGATGGTAGGGGGCACTGTATTCCACAGTGATACCCAACACTTCTGCCCAAAATGTTTGTGAAATAAAGGCAGGTCTCTGGTCAGAATGCAGGAGTTTTGGAACAGCAAGTGCAACCAATAAATTGAGAGCTTCACAGGTGTGTTTAGCAGAGGTAGACTTTGGGTATAACCAATAAAACACTATACAATGGTCAACACATAAAGATACATGTTTACCATGAGATGGTGGCAATGGGTCCTATATGATCTATACATATTTGATCATAAGGATTATTAGCATATGCTGGGGAAAGGTAAGGCACTTTTGGTTGGGTATTCAGATTTACCAATAAGGTTCACATTTAGCTAGTACACTCTGTAAAAGTTTAGCCATATTAGGTCACCAATATCATACCCTTAGCTGTGATAGTGTGGCATTCTTACCACCATATAGGTGATCTAAAGAAATGTGACATTTTAACCAGTCCCAGCCGTGCTTTTATGGGAGGTAGACTTCATAAACCCTCAGATTTTAAAACATGACACACTCCATTTATTACCTCATATGTGCAATCTTTAGGACAACCTTGAGGATTCTACTGCATTGTATCAAGGACTTGATCAATTTCCTCATCAAGACCTGGCATATAGGTAATAACCATCACTTTAATTTCATTTGCAGCAGTCTGCGCTACAATGTCTGCTAGGGAGTTTCCCATTATAAGTGGGGAAGTCCCAGGAGCTCTGTGTCCCGGCGCATTGGATAGCTTGAATATCCGGACACCAAAAAAAAAAAAAAAAAAGATATTTTTCCACATTTCTACATGCTGTAGGGGTTTCTTTTTGGCCATAACAAAACCATTAGAGATCCATGTAGGCAGATCATAGTTAGCATGTATTTGGCATGATCATTTATCTGTGATAATTAATACAGGTTTAAGTTCTGTCTGCATGCAAAATGAAAAGCTGAAATCTCTGCATATTGAACTGTATGATTACCTAAAGACAATTTCTATTGTTTCCGAACCTGGAAATCTGGGATGAATTTGCTTAGCACTATTCCCATTACAGCAGCATTATATTTAGCAGAATCATGACCTGATGGTCGAGCCATCTATATAAAAGCTGATTCATATTCTACTGGAGAATGGAGAGGTGTTAAATGCTTATCTTCCATTCCTTCTTCTACAGTATGAAGGGAGTGAGTGTAAGTCTGCCTAAGACATGTCGTAATGAAATAGCTGTGGGTCTTCAAAAAGTGCTAGCCATTTCAGCCTCCTGCACTGCAAAGCCTTTCAGTCACAATTCGGATGGCATTGCAGCCGAGCAGATGAGATTAATGGAAAGTACATAAATATTTTCTGTCCCTGTGCTAGATCTCTACCCCTCAAAATACCTTTAAAAATAACTGTCAATTTTTCTACTAGGGAAATCTTTTTCTCAGCTGGAGTGAATAACCAGGATGCAAACTGTAGTAAAGTTTCCATAACATGATTTTGGAAAAGTATATATCCAGCTGTCCCCTGAGCCTCCCAATGAAGGTGTGACACCCACCCCCGGAAACAGGAAATAGGGGTCATCTCTTTTATCAGTGGTGGGTCAAAAACACATCAGACCAGTGGGTTCTGAAGGTGATATGAGATGGCTATGTGCTGGAGTTTCACTGTGTTCCTCAGGACATTTTCATGGTGTCTCCCTGCAACTCTCCACAGAAGAGACAAGCAGTGGCGTGTATGTTGTCAAAACTCCTCAGTCTGGGGACTATGGTTCAGGTGTCTACGTGTCTAGAAAATATGAGCCGATAGTCCATTTATTTCATTGTGCCCAAGAAGGAGAACATAAGATATTCCATACTGGGTCAGACCAAAGGTCCATCAAGCCCAGTATCCTGTTTCCAACAATAGTCAATCCAAGTCACAAATACCTGGCAAGTACCCAAACATTAAATAAATCTCAAATTACTAATGCTTATTAATAGCAGTTTATGGATTTTTCATCCAGGAACTTATCCAAACCTTTTTTTAAACTAAGTTACACTAACTGCTGTAACCACATCCTCTGGCAATGAATTCCAGAGCTTAACTATGCGCTGACTGAAATAATTTTCTTTGATTTGTTTTAAATGAGCTACTTGCTAACTTCATGGAGTTATCCCCTAGTCCTTCTAGTATCTGAGAGAGTAAATAACCAATTTACATTAACTTATTCAAGTCCTTCCATGATTTTGTAGACCTTTATCACATCCCCCCCTCAGTCATCTCTTCTCCAAACTTCCTTAGCCTTTCCTCATAGGGCAGCCGTTCCATACCCCTTATCATTTTGGTTGCCGTACTCTGCACTTTCTCCACTGCAACTATATCTTTTTTGAGATGCGGTGGCCACAATTGCACACAGTATTCATGATGCGGTCTCTTTTCACCCCATTCTGGATCTCAAGGGGGTTAACTGTCATTTGCATGTGACTCTTTCACATGAAAACTTTGCGTTCAGTGATAATGGCAGTACAGGTGGGTGAGTTTCAGACGTCTCTGGATTTGTCAGAGGCATACCTGCATATTCCCATCTGGCTAGAGCATCAATGATTTCTGTGTTTTGTGGGTTTTGGGTGTCATGATCAATTTTGGGTGTCATGATCAGTTTTGAGTACTACCTTTTGGTTTGGCTACCACCAGGGCCAGTGCAAGAGGATTAGGCGCCCTGGGCGAGCCTTCTCCCTTGCACACACACACACACACACACCCGATGAGCTGCCACCACCCCAGTTGCGGCCCCAACTCCTACCTCATTCTCTATCACGCCCGCTGTGTGGTTTTCTGGGTCACGAGCAGGTTGGGCACTGCTTGCGGCCTGCCAAATCCCCACTCCTCTTTGCCACCGCTTGCAACCCCATATGGCTCGTCCCCAGTGGCACACCAAGGGTCTCTGGCGCCCAGGGGCCAATGCATTTGTGTGCCTCTCCAGCATCCCCCCGTAATCCTTCTTGTACTAATGCTTAAGGTCACAGAAAATCAGTGGCATCTCTAGACAGAAGAATTGGGGGGGGGGAGCCAAAATGACATTTTTTCATCACACCCACCTCTATAGCATGGATCCAGCTTTAAAATTGGTTATAAAAAAAAGTGTTAATAAAAATGTCCAAAGGGTCTTCTGCATAATTTAAAAAAGCTGGCCAGTTTCACATTTCTAGTAAAACTGCTATAAAATTATTTGATAGCCTCATTCAACTAATTCTATATGGCTATAAGAGTGAAGTCTGGAATATATAGGAAGGGACAGAATGTCAATATAAATCCTGCACCTCCAGTTCTCTAACTCTGTGCATCCACTGAAAATTCCCCCAAGCAATGGAGCTTGGATGTTTCCCTTACAGCTCATCATACTAAAAGATATTTTCAAATTCTGGTGTCACCTCACAGTAACAGCAGTACAAACACCTTCCACTGCCAGACACATTTCCCCCTCCACACACATCCCCCCTCACACACACACACACACACACACACCCCTGGATCTTCTCATACACACTCATACTCTCACTGGCTCCCTCACACACACACACACACACAGGCAAGCTCCCAATCATTCTCACACACACAGACCCCCAGGCATGCACCAATTCATTCTCACACACACAAACACCACACAAAGGCAGGCACCTATTCTCACACATACAAACACCAGGAAGACACCCATTCATTCTCATACACAGACACACCCTCAGGCAGGCACCCATCCATTCACACACATACACCCCCAGGCAGACTCCCATTCATACACATGCACACACTAAAGGCAGACCCCCCCCCCCCCCTCTCTTTTGCTAGCACCCTCAGAGCCTCTCTCATTCCTCTGCTGCCACTGTCACTGCTGCCGCGTGGCTATTGGGGAGGTGCTGATTGCTGCTACTGGCACTGAAGCCCATTCTGCTACATCCTCTGTGCAGGCCCCGTGGGCTTCCACTTCCTCCATGTTGATCTCGTACATTGTGAGATCCGCATAGAGAAAGTGCTACTCTTGCACATTCCCAAAAATTACATGTACCAATCAGTAAAATGTAATTTATTTTTTTACACTTGCTGTCTGATCTTAGTTTTCTAATCGGTTGGTCACAGGCTTTTTTTCCCACCTTTTCTTCCCTTCCCTTCCTTTTTTTTTGCCAATTCCTTTTATATTGTCTTTTTTTCTATTTCTTTTCTCTCCATCTGTCTTCTTCCCTCAAACGCACAGTCAGGTTCTCATTCTCACATGTTTTCTCTCTCTCTCACACACATACACACAGGCTCTCACTCTCACATGCTCTCTCTCATACAATCATTCATACACACAGTTTCTCACTGGCACATGCTATCTGACTCACACACACAGGCTCTCTCTCACTCCCATATGCTGTCTTGCTCAAGCACAGGCTCTAACTGTCACATGCTGTCTCTCTCTCACACACACACACACACAGAGGCTCTCACATGCTGTCTCTGCAAACATTCAGGGCCTCACTCCCACACACAGTCTCTCAACTCATACATGCACACACACACATACACCCTCTACAGACCCTCAGCCTCTCTCTCACCTCTGGGCCTCCTCTTCACGGGTCACCGCAGGATGGGCTCTGCAGCGGCCTTGATCTTCTCGGGCCGCCCGCAATGTGGGATCCACGGCAGCGGCGCTGCTACCGGGCCTCCTCTTCTTCTCAGGACGCTGCGACTTGGTATTCGCGGCAGCCCGTAAGCCCTGCTCCTCTAATGCACTCGGCTGATGCTCCTCCTCCTTCCTGCCCGTGTGGCTCCAGCAACATTTTTCTTACGGGGCCGCGCAGGCAAGAAGGAGAAGGAGGAGGAGCACCTGCACGTTTAGATGCGACATTTTTCTTCGGGCCGTGGTGACTTGAGCTCCACCACGGCCCTGCCGATCTTCTTGCTGTGTGTATCAGCCACACAGCACAGCAGTAGTTCACTGCTCAGCCGCCAGTGAGATGAGGTCCATCGGCAGCTGCATGAGCCTTCGTGTCGGTCATCAGCAGCTCAGCGCCCCCTAATGCTCGGCGCCCTAGGCCCATGCCTAGTTCGCCTAGTGCTTCCACCAGCCCTGGCTATCACGCCCAGAATTTTTTCTGGGCATGATGGGATTCTGGTACACTCGTACCTAGATGACTGGCTGATTCAGGCCAAGAGTCTGGAACGGAGCATCCAGGTTTTGCACAAGGTGATCTCCTTGTTGCAGGAGATAGGTTGGGTGGTGTACCTGGCCAAGAGCAATCTTCAGCCATCACAGTTACTAGAGTATCTTGGTATTCAGTTCGACGCAAAATAGGGCAGGGTGTTTGTCAGAGGTCTGTATTCAGAAGCTGATGGTGCAGATGCATTTATTGACTACCACAATATGCCCCACAGTATGGTCCTATCTAATTGATGGTGGCGACCCTGGAGGTGGTGCTGTGGGTGAGGGCGCAGATGCTCAAAACTTGGCTCTTCCACCAGGCCTTCCCAGACTAGCTGCTCCCTCTTCCCATCCCCTCGCCCCTTTGTTGTAATCATGTAAATATGTATATATGTTCACCTTCTCGACCATGATTAATGATTGTAAATATGTTCATCTCTCTTTCCCCATTAGCCTTGCTTGACTTTTTAGGCTCTCAAGAGCCCCCTCTCTTGCTTATATCCTCTCCCTGTTCTCCCTGCCCCTGTTCTATGTAATTTCAACCTTTTGTTACAATGTAAACCGATATGATGTGTATTTTAATGTCTGTATAGAAAAGATGTTAAATAAATAAATAAATATGCGTCCTCTTCAGCGCACTCTGCTGTCTCATTGGAGCCCACAGTCTCAGGACTATTTGATTCATCTTCACCTACCAATGGAGTTCTGCACTCACCTGCAGTGGTGGTTTAAAAATGGATCTTCTAAGAAAGGGGGTTTCTCACAGGACAAGCAGGATGGTAGTCCTAACATATGGGTGACATCACAGGATGGAGCCCAATCACGGAAAACTTCTGTCAAAGTTTCCAGAACTTTGACTGGCCCCTACTGGGCATGCCCAGCATGGCACTAACCCTACAGCCAGCAGGGGTCCCCCTTTAGTCTTCTTTTTTCCATGCAGCAGTAGCCTCGCGGTTAAGGAGCTCTGCAGAGATTCCTGACAGGAATTTTCCTCACAGAATTGCTAAAAGTTAATTTGCCCCACAAGGGTCCCTGCTTTAAATTTTTTCAGACCGCGGTACTCCGGTAAGTTTTTACCTGTTTTCCGTCGATTACCGTCGTGTTTGGCCCTCGCGGCCTACTGGCCATCGACCGTACTGCGGCTCGATTTTTTTCTATGGCCATGGCATCGGGGTTTCATCGGTACCTGGACTGTACTCATACTATGTCCATTACAGACCCCCATAAAGTCTGTGTAATGTGTCTTGGACGAGAGCACGATGTCTTGACCTGCACCAAATGTGCCCTAATGACACCAAAAGGTCACAAGGCCAGAATGGAGAAGATGGAACTTCTCTTCCGTGCTCAAACCCCGACTCCGTCCATTGCATCGACGTCATCTGAACCGGCACATTCAACTTCACGCCAGCATTGACCACCAGCCGGTGACCGTTCGGCATCAACGACTTCTCGGCCTTCGACACCCTCTACTCCCCCTCAGGACTGAGGGGATCGTAGGGAGAAACATCGCCATCAGCACCGTAAGACTCAGACCATCGAGGGAGCAAAATCATCGACCTCGCCATCGTCCAAGCTGCCGTCGAAAAAACCCCATCCAGAGAAGGCACCGACCTTTTCGGCGACCGGGTCACCGATGCAACCCTCACCCGACAGGGCATTGGGAGCCGCAACTCCGCCTTTAACGGTGGTCCCTCCGGCTATGCCTCTGCCTCCTTCTTCTGTTCAGGAGCCAGGGCTGCTTGCTCCAGGTCTCCAAGAAGAACTGAACCGGATGATTCAGGAGGCCATAGACAAGGCGATGCAACGATTCCAGGTTCCTCCGACACCGGTACCGATTGCGGAACCAACCATCGACCCGATTCCAGCAGCATTAGCACCGCTGCTCTCCAGGATGGAAGCGCTTATGGCCGCTTTTCCACAGATGGATCCCGGGTCACCGATGGCTCCGGTGCCCTCCCCGCTTATTCTGTCATCGGGAGGAGAAACACCGTTCCACATCCCTCCATCGGGAGTTTTGCCTCAGCAATCGAGGCCGATATGGCCGTCCCCACCGATTCCATCTGTGCCGATACATCCATCGGCGCCATCGAGCCATCCATTGATGCCCTCGATGCCTTCATCGGTGCCTCCGATGAAAGCCCTCGATGCCTTCATCGGTGCCTTCGGAGCCTAGGCTGGGGCCTTCAGGTATCCAACCACCCGGTCCCCCTCTAGTTCCTAGAGGGACAGGTACTGATCCTTATGATACCTGGACTAATGACTCCTCACCAGTCACTGATGATTTGCCATCACCACCTTCACCCACTGAGAGTAGAAAGCATTCTCCTCCAGAAGACCTCTCTTTCATAAATTTTGTGAAGGAAATGTCTGAATTGGTTCCCTTCCAATTACAGACTGAACAGGACAATTCCTGGATGCTCCCAAGGAAATAACCTCCATCCCTATCCACCAATTTCTTCTGGATCTCCTCAAGAAGAACTGGGAACATCCTGGCTCCATTGCATCAGTCCACAGAAAAGCTGACACTACCTATTTGGTGCAGACAGCTCCAGGCTTTCAGAAGCCGCAATTGGATCGCCAATCTGTGGTGGTTGAATCTGTGCAAAAGAGAGCAAAAAGGTCAAAACCTCACACTTCCTTTCCCCCTGGCAAGGAACAGAAGTTTTTAGATGCCATTGGTCACCGAGTCTTTCAAGGATCAATGCTGATCTCCAGAATTGCCGTTTATTAGCTTTATATGACCCAATATAATAGGGTCATTTTTAAGCAGATACAAGACTTGTCAGACTCCATGCCTCAGTCATTTCAAGAACAACTTCAAACCCTAGTTAACAAAGGTTTTGAGGCAGGCAAACATGAGATCAGATCATGTTATGACATCTTTGACACTGCAACCAGAGTATCTACAGCAGCTATTTCAGCAAGATGATGGACCTGGCTCAAATCTTCAGACCTTCGCCCTGAAGTCCAGGACAGATTGTCCGACCTCCCCTGCGTAGCGGACAATCTCTTTGCCGAGCAGATTCAAAAGACAGTGGTTGAATTAAAGGATCATCATGAGACTCTAAGACAGCTCTCTTTGATACCTTCGGACTA
Source organism: Rhinatrema bivittatum (assembly GCF_901001135.1). Classification (NCBI taxonomy): domain Eukaryota; kingdom Metazoa; phylum Chordata; class Amphibia; order Gymnophiona; family Rhinatrematidae; genus Rhinatrema; species Rhinatrema bivittatum. Next base: position 154,374,623 of record NC_042617.1, read on the forward strand.
TCCTTCCAAACAGCCTTTCTGGAAGGACTCTAAAAAGTCATTCTTCAGACTGAAGAAGTCCTACCCACCACCAGCCAGATCCCGTTCTACGAGACCATTTCTCAAGGCTGTCTCGTCAGACCCGGAAACAAAAGCCACAAACAGCCCCCCAGCCGGGCCCTACTTCTGGTTCTTGCTCTCACATAGAGAGCAGCAGCCAGCTTCCGTTACCCTACATACCAGTGGGAGGTCGATTGTGCCATTTCAACAACAGATGGCACTCAATCACCTCAGACCAGTGGATTCTAGTGATTATAGCTCAAGGATACCATCACAACTTTCTCTCCATCCTGCCGGATTCTCCACCTCTAATGACATGGGAAAACATCCAACCATTCTCTGCTTCTGGAACAGGAGGTCTCCCTCCTACTCCAGTCTGCAGCAATAGAACCAGTTACATCCCCTCAGCAAGGCCTAGGGTTCTATTCCCGGTACTTTCTAATCCCCAAAAAATCGGGAGGCGTTCGTCTGATCCTGGATCTACGAGCCCTAAACAAGTACCTCCAGAGAGAAAAGTTCAAGATGGTAACCTTGGGCTCTCTTCTTCCTCTTCTACAAAGAGGAGACTTGCTCTGCTCTCTAGACCTTCAGGATGCATACACTCATATCGCGATTATTCCATCTCATCGCAAATACCTGAGGTTTCTAGTAGGCCACAAGCACTATCAATACCGAGTGCTTCCATTCGGCCTCGCATCTGCACCACGAGTCTTCACAAAATGCCACATAAGAACATGCCATACTGGGTCAGACCAAGAGTCCATCAAGCCCAGCATCCTGTTTCCAACAGTGGCCAATCCAGGCCATAAGAACCTGGCAAGTACCCAAAAACTAAGTCTATTCCATGTTACCATTGCTTGTAACAGCAGTGGTTATTATCTAAGTCAACTTTATAGCAGGTAATGGACTTCTCGTCCAAGAACTTATCCAATCCTTTTTTAAACACAGCTATACTAACTGCACTAACCACATCCTCTGGCAACAAATTCCACATTTTAATTGTGCGTTGAGTGAAAAAGAACTTTCTCTGATTAGTTTTAAATGTGCCACATGCTAACTTCATGGAGTGCCCCCTAGTCTTTCTATTATCCGAAAGAGTAAAAAAATGATTCACATCTACCCTTTCTAGACCTCTCATGATCTTAAAGACCTCTATCATATCCCCCCTCAGCCGTCTCTTCTCCAGGCTGAAAAGTCCTAACCTCTTTAGTCTTTCTTCATGGGGGAGCTGTTCCATTCCCTTTATCATTTTGGTAGCCCTTCTCTGTACCTTCTCCATCGCAATTATATCTTTTTTGAGATGCGGCGACCAGAATTGTACACAATATTCAAGGTGCAGTCTCACCATGGAGCGATACAGAGACATTTTGACATTTTCAGTTTTATTCACCATTCCCTTTCTAATAATTCCCAACATTCTGTTTGTTTTTTTGACTGCTGCAGCACACTGAACCGATGATTTCAATGTGTTATCCACTATGACGCCTAGATCTCTTTCGTGGGTAGTCGCACCTAATATGGAACCTAACATCGTGTAACTATAGCATAGGTTATTTTTCCCTACATGCATTACCTTGCACATGTCCACATTAAATTTCATCTGCCATTTAGATGCCCAATTTTCCAGAGGTAAGTCCAGGAGCCTCGGCGTGGGACAAGAGAAGGTATCAAGACCTTCTTGCATACACCATGAGGAGAATCTCCTCCACTTCAGATAAGACTTCCACATAGAAGGCTTTCGTGAAGCTACTAGGACCTGTGAGTGACATCAGTAGAAATGTCGAGGGATTGTAGAACTAACCTTTCAACTTCCAGGCTGTCAGGGACAGGGACTGGAGGTTTGGATGGTGCAATTTGCCCTGATCTTGTGTGATGAGGTCGGGTGTCGTGCCCAGGTGAATGGGCTCCTGGACAGAGAGGTCACGGAGTATGGGAAACCAGACTTGATGCGGCCAGCATGGGGCTATGAGGATCATTGAGCCTCGGTCCTGTTGTAGTTTCACGAGAGTTTTGCTTATGAGTGGAATTGAGGGTACACATTTAGCAGGTCCGCACTGCAGGAGTGGGCGAAGGCATCCACAGCTGGTGTCCTTCGATGCTTGTGTAGGGAGCAGAATCGGTCCACTTTGCAGTTGTGTACGACGCAAAGAGATAGATGTCCAGTTGACCCCACCAGTGGAAGATCTTGCTCGTGGCAGAGGGATCTAGGGACCACTCGTGGGGCTGCAAAGTCTGGCAGAGGTGGTCCGCCATCATATTCTTTGTGCCCGCCAGGTAGGTGGCCCGCAATAGCATGGAATGCGACAGGGTCCAGGCCCAAATCTGCGCCACCTCTTGGCATAGTAGGTAAGAGTCTATGCCCTGCTTGTTCGGGTACCACATGGCTACCTGGTTGTCCATCTGGATAAAAATGACCTTGTTGGACAGGCAGACCTGGAATGCGTAGAGGGCATACCGCATTGCCCAGAGTTCCAGGAAATTGATCTGGTAGGCTGCTTCGGCCCTGAACCACACCCCAAGCGTTTGCAGGTCGTTGACATGGGCTCTCCAGCCTAGGCTGGAGGCAACCGTAGTCAAGGTCACCTGAGCAGCCGGTGGTTGGAAGGGAAGCCCCCTGCACAAGTTGGACTCATGTGTCCACCAAGCGAAGGATAGTCTAAGCTGGTCGGTTATTCGGATTACAGCTGAGAGTTTCTGAGTGGCTTGATTCCACTGAGAACTCAGGGTCCACTGCGTGACCCTCATGGCTAGGCGGGCCATTGGGGTGACGTGGACTGTTGATGCCATATGACCTAACAACGTGAGGAGCAGGCGAGCGGAGGTTGTCCGCTGGCGGCGGATAGAGCTGGACAAGTTGGATAGTGTGGCTGTGCGTTCGCTGGGGAGGAACACTTTGGCCACAGTGGTGTTTAGGTCTGCTCCGATGAAGGAAAGTTGGTGGGATGGAGTCAAGTGGGATTTCGGGTAATTTACCAGAAACCCCAGTGACTGGAGAAGATGTATGGTCATGTGGAAGGAGAGGAGGGCTCCTTCTTTGGACGAGCTTTTGAGGAGCCAATCATCCGATACAGGAAGACATGAACACCCCTGCAGCGCAACTGTGCTGCTACGACTGCCAGGCACTTGGTGAACACTCGGGGGTGCCGAGGCAAGGTCGAATGGCAGTACTCTGTGCTGGAAGTGCCGGTGTCCCAATACAAAGCGTAGATATTTGCGATGGGGAGGAAAGATCGCGATATGGGAGTAAGCGTCTTGTAGATCCAGACAGCAGAGCCAATCCCCTTGTTGTAGAACATTAGAAATAAGAAATTGCCATGCTGGGTCATACCAAGGATCCATCAAGCCCAGCATCCTGTTTCCAACAGAGGCCAAACCAGGCCACAAGAACCTGGCAATTACCCAAACACTAAGAAGATCCCATGTTACTGATGCCAATTAATAGCAGTGGCTATTCCCTAAGTCAACTTGATTAATAGCAGTTAATGGACTTCTCCTCAAAGAACTTATCCAAACCTTTTTGGAACCCAGTTACACTGATTGCACTAACCACATCCTCTGGCAACAAATTCCAGAGCTTTATTGTGCGTTGAGTGAAAAAAAAATTTTCTCCAATTAATCTTAAATGTGCTACTTGCTAACTTCATGGAATGCCCCCCTAGTCCTTCTATTATTCGAAAGCGTAAATAACAGAGTCACATCTACTCATTCAAGACCTCTCATGATCTTAAAGACCTCTATCATATCCCCCCCTCAGCCTTCTCTTCTCCAAGCTGAACAACCCTAACCTCTTCAGCCTTTCCTTATAGGGGAGCTGTTCCATCCCCTTTATCATTTTGGTTGCCCTTCTCTGTACCTTCTCCATTGCAAATATCTTTTTTGAGATACGGCGACCAGAATTGTACACGATATTCAAGATGCGGTCTCACCATGGAGCGATATAGAGGCATTATGACATTTTCTGTTTTATTAACCATTCCCTTCCTAATAATTCCTAACATTCTGTTTGCTTTTTTGACTGCTGCAGCACACTGAGCCGACTATTTTAAAGTATTATCCACTATGATGCCTAGATCTTTTCCTGGGTGGTAGCTCCTAATATGGAACCTAACATCGTATAACTACAGCAAGGGTTATTTTTTCCCTATATGCAACACCTTGCACTTGTAGGTGATCCAGTAAAGCCGTAGGAAAACAACAAAAAAAAAAAGGATGCTACAAAGAAGTCTTTTTCAATTCTTTGATGGTGGAGACATATAAAACTTGTTAAAACTGCCCGACTCTGGCCGAGTTTCACCACATATAGTGGCTGCCTCAGGGGCTCAATTAGCGTCAATTGTGCTTAAAATTCTACCGGTTCCAATCATCAACATGAACCGATGAGAGTGGAGATGATCTGTGCTGCACGCAGTAAAACGTATATTGCACCGTTGATGAATGGAACCGGTAGAATTTTAAGCACAATTGACGCTAATTGAGCCCCTGAGGCAGCCACTACATGTGGCGAAACTCGGCCAGAGTCGGGCAGTTTTAACAAGTTTTATACGTCTCCACCATTAAAGAATTAAAAAAGACTTCTTTGTGGCATCCTTTTTTTTGTTGTTGTTTTCCTACACCTTGCACTTGTCCACACTTAATTTCATCTGCCATTTGGATGCCCAATCTTCCAATCTTGCAAGGTCCTCCTGTAATGTATCACAGTCTGCTTGTGATTTAACTACTCTGAATAATTTTGAATCATCCACAAATTTGATAACCTCACTCGTCGTATTCCTTTCCAGATAATTTATATATATATTGAAAAGCACCGGTCCAAGTACCGATCCCCAAGGCACTGGACTGTTTCCACTGAGAAAATTGACCATTTAATCCTACTCTCTGTTTCCTGTTTTTTAGCCAGTTTGTAATCCATGAAAGGACATCGCCTCCTATCCCATGAATTTTTAGTTTTCATAAAAGCCTCTCATGAGGGACTTTGTCAAATGCCTTCTGAAAATCCAAATACACTACATCTACCGGTTCACCTTTATCCACATGTTTATTAACCCCTTCAAAAAAATGAAGCAGATTTGTTAGGCAAGACTTCCCTTGGGTAAATCCATGTTGACTGTGTTCCATTAAACCATGTCTTTCTATATGCTCTATGATTTTGATCTTTAGAATAGTTTCCACTATTTTTCCCGGCACTGAAGTCAGGCTCACTGGTCTATAGTTACCCGGATCGCCCCTGGAGCCTTTTTTTAAATATTGGGGTTACATTGGCCACCCTCCAGTCTTCAGGTACAATTGATGATTTTAATGATAGGTTACAAATATTAACTAATAGATCAGAAATTTCATTTCTGAGTTTCTTCAGTACCCTAGGATGCATACCGTCTGGTCCAGGTGATTTGCTACTCTTTAGTTTATCAAACTGGCCTACTACATCTTCCAGGTTCACAGTGATTTTGTTCAGGTCTTCTGACTCATCACCATCTCTGGAACTGGTATCTCCCCAACATCCTCATTAGTAAACACGGAAGCAAAGAATTAATTTAATCATTCTGCAATGGCCTTATCTTTCCTAAGACCCCCTTTAACCCCAGTGGAGTCAAGCTTCAGTGGTGGCATTTGGAGAAAGGAGACAGAGGTTCTCAGAAGAAAAATGTCTTGGAGGCAGAGAAACTCAGCGGAGTCATGCCTCGGAGGTATGATTTTTTGAAAGGAGACAGAGGAACTTAGCGGAATCATCCCTGTGAGGTAGCATCTGTTACAAGGAGGCAGAGGAACTAGTGGAGTCAAACCAGCCTTTGAGGTGGATGTTAGGGAATAGGAAGCAGAGGAACTCAGCGCAGTCATACATCAGAGGTGGCTTAAGCATGCAGGGGAACTCAGTGGAATCATGAACCTGCAGTTGTGTTTGGAAGAAAGCAGGCCTACCAAAGATGGTGCGAGATGTATGGCAGTGTAAGGTTGCTGCTGGATGTGACCCCTGTGCTGTTGGTGTAGGGGTATTTTAGTGTAAGGCTGCTGAAGGATTTGCTGCTAGAGCCCTGTGTTGTTCATGTTGGGGTATGGAAGTAAAAGGCTGCTTCTGGATGTCCTGTCAAACCCCTATAGTGTCAGGTCCCAGTAAGCTGAGTCAGAGCCCAGTTTGTGGATGGCCACAAGTCTGTAAGATGGGTCTATAAGATTCAACCTCTAACTCATCCCCTTTCTTTTTATATAATAAATTTATATGTGCATCATTCATCTCTCTAATAGATTCTCAGGAATCTTTTAAAACAACTGAAGAGATCCTTCAGTCTAGCCAGTAGTAAAACACTGAATTTCTTTAAAAAACAAAAAACAATGTGATAACCATCTGGCCCTAGACTTTTGCCTGATACCAAGCATCCGATGACCCTCATGCCTCTGATATGATAGGGGTCATGAGGCTATTCACCATGGACTTGTACCAATGAGGCCTTATATTTACAGCTATGGCATACCATCTTCCAACCATTTACACTAAGACCTGTCACTTACAGATAGGGCATGCCATTTCCAGCTATTAGCAATGAGGCCTGTCACAGCAGCTTTTTATTCAGATGGAGAACCAGAACTGCACATAGTATGTAAGGTGTGGTCACACCATGGATTGATGCAGAGGTATTTTGATATTCTCTGTTTTATTTTCTATTCTTTTGCAAATCATTCTTAATGTTCTATTTGCTTTTTCGGTCACTACCAATTCCAACATATTATCCATATTGATTTCAAGATCCTATTCCTGGATGGCAGATCTTAATATGGAACCCAGCATTTGTGAACCTATAGTTAGGATTTTTTCCTATGTGCATCACTTTGCACCTGTCCACAATAAATTTCATCTGCCATTCAGATGCATAATCCTCCAGTCTCTCAATGTCCTTCTGTAGTTCCTCATAATCTGCTTGTTTTTTTTAATTAACTTTGAATAGTTTTGTATCATCTGTAAATTTTTTCATCTCTCTCATTGCTCCCTTTTCTAGATCGTGTAAGACGGCAGCTGCCCCAGTATAGATCCCACTATTTACTTTTCTCCATTGGAAAAACTATTTAGTCCTACTCTTTGTTTCCTGTCTTTTAACTAGTTACCAATCAACCATAGGACATGGCCTTCTATTTCATGACATTTTAATTTCCTGAGGAGTCTCTCATGAGAGACATTGTCAATTGCCTTCTGGAAGACAAGATGCACTGTTTCAACTGGCTCATCCTTATCTGCACATTTATTAACACTTTTAAAAAAATTGGTAGATTGGTAAATTAAAATCTTTGATAAATCTGTTGTCTTCTGCATTAGGCCATGTTGATCCATATGGCCAGTAATTTCATTTGTAACAGTATCTACTATTTTCCCTGGCACTAACAGGCTTACTAGTCTATAGTTTCCTGGATCGTCCCTGGAGCCCTGTTTAAAAATTGGCATTATAATGGCCACTCTTCAGTCTTCAGGTAGTGTGACTGTTGTAAATGATAGATTATAAATTACTAGAAACTGTTTTGCAATTTATTTGTGTTCTTTGAGAACTCTGGGGTGAATTCCATCCAATCCTGGTGATTTGTTACTCTTTAGTTTGTCTATTCATCTATTACTAATTCAATTTTAAATTTTCTTAATTTTCTCTGCATTATCAACGTTAAAGAATGTTTTCAGTATGGGTAACTCTCTAACTTCCTCCTCAGTAAAGACTGAAACAAAGAATTTGTTTAAAGATTAATTTTAAAAGCCCAACCTGTGCATCAATTGGAAGATGTGCGAAGAAATCAGGCTTATGCATGCCAACCTTGTTTTAAAAAGCACCCATATGAGCGTAAATGCCACGTCAGTCACAACTGAAAAATTTCCAAAAAAGGACAGGGTGTGGTCTGGGCAAGGGGTGGGCATTTTGGAGACTGGCCAACAGGTGTATGCATAAATACTTAGGCACTCCGGCATGCGCCAAGGTTCCCTGCTGCATAATTTTACTTCTGCAAAGGATAATGCGTAAGTCATTCAAAAAACAAAAAGCATCAGGATACAAGATGGCTGCTACTGAGCAGGCTGCATGAGCACAGTGTCTTTTCTTTCTTTCCTTGAGAAAATATATTGCGGTGATGCCGCATTCAGACCAAAAGAGACAGTCCAAGGAACGGACCTTCTCCGGGGTCCCCATGGATCCCCCCCCCCTTTTGGACCCTATGGATGCCCACGTTCAGCAGGGTCAACAATCGTGAGGATCGCTTTTGGAGCTGGAGACAGACTTGGCCTCACTGTCTTCTCTCCCAGATCTGTCATCTTCTCTTTCTCCAATTCTCAGGGTCCCACCGACTAATATGGCTGTCTCCAGGAACTTGGGTGACCTGTTGGGACGAGTCTCTGCTGACGTTGCTAAGGCCTTGTGACCTGTCGCAGGGTCAAGACTCCCAGAGTGTACTGGACAGGAAACCGGTGCAGACCCCATAAGGGGCCTTGTCGACTCGCCAGTTGAAGGAGGCGTATCAACACCAGAGGAGCTAATCTTTACTCCTGCTTTGACTCCCTTGCAAAAAAATCAACATCCCGATATTGGTAAGACCTTGAGAGATTACCCTTGATTCTATTTGGGAGGCCATAGTAATTCTTGGAACTGCTATATCCTCACAGTTAAATCCTATTGTGGACAGAGTTAATATTATGGAAAATAACTATAAGTTAATGGAAAGTTCTATTGCTCTATCTCAAAAAGAATTTATGGAACTTAAACAAAATACTCAAGCTTTAAAATCTGCTCAGGACTCTTTAATAAAGGAAAATCGGCAGTTGTAGTATAATATTGAGAATTTGGAAAACACTATTCGTGGGCGGAATCTCCGCTTTATTAATTTTCCTAAACTCTCTCATGTTTCGGCGAAAGAAATGTTCAAAAGATATCTAATGGAACATCCTAAAGTGCCTGAAGCAGCAGTTCCTCCTTTATCCAAGCTGTTTTACCTACCTCCCTTTAAAAATAAGGAAAACCAAGTAGGTGTACAACCTGTGGATTCTCTAACGCCTAACATGGATTTAACATCACTATTAGAGACTTCAGACTCTGCCTTGTAGAAGCAGCCACCTTGGTGGCAACATTTGCCTTTGAATTTGATAAAGATTGGGTTTTGAGACTTTACTTAAAAAATCATCTTGAGCCTTTTTTTCAGTGTGCAGTGAGGGTGTTTCCTGATGTCTTGCGACATACACAGAAGTAACATCAGTTCCTTTTGATGAGACCAAGGGTGCCACATTTCCTTTGAAACTTCCATGCAAATGTCTGATTAGATATAAGGGACTGTCATATGTCATCTTTGTTCCATCACAATTATCCTTTTTTCTTGCTGATAAACCTGTGTTAGAACTTAGGGATTCAGATTTAGCTCAGTCCGGTACTCCTATAGATGGATGAGTTCCCTGATTAATGGATATAAGCCCCGCTGAATTATATCTGATCTTTAGTTTTATTTTCTTGATATTTCCCTTTTTAGGGTTCTATTTTCTTGTATACTCTATAAATGGATCCCTTATAGTGGACTTATGGGTGTAGGAATACATTCTGTATTTTCCTGTTGATTTATTGAGAGATATGTATTTTTCCTTTTTTCCTTTTCATCCTTTGCTATCTCAAGATTGTATTTCTTTATTTCAACAAAAATGCATAAATAATAATAATAAAAAAAGCATCAAGCCATTTCCATGGGGTTTACAGGGTCTGGAGTAATTAGGGGGAGTGTAGGCTATCAAACCAGGGGGATTTGGAGGCCTAGCTGATAACTGGGCAAACTGGTAATGGCCTGGGGGCATGCCCCTTTTAAAATCCCCCAACATGCTGTAGAAGCAATATTTGCCTACCCATGCGTGCACACACTTAAAATTTGGCACACGTACCTGCAGCCAGTCTATTTTATAACATGCGCACATATACACACACATGTTTTACAATAACTTTGTCCCTGGGTGTGGGCCGATGCAAATATGTGTCCATGTACTTGTTTATCTGCTATGGCCTTATCCTTCCTGCATACCCCTTTTACCCCTTGATCATTTAGCAATCCATCTGACTCCCTCACAGTCTTCTTATTTCGGATAAACTTAAACATTTTTATAAGTAGTTTTTGGCTCTATGGCAAGCTTTTTTTCAAATTCTCTTAGCCTGCTTTATAAATGTTTTACATCTAACTTGTTAGTGCTTATGCTCTTTTCTATTTTCTCATTTAGAGCTGATTTTCATTTTCAGAAAGATATCTTTGGGGCTTTAATGATGTCTTTTATCTCACTATTTTATCATGCTGGCACTTTTTGTCCTTTAACCTTTTTTTAATGTGTGGAATACATTGTATCTACATTTTATCTAGGCTTCTAATATGGCATTTTAAAAATCTATGCCTTATGCAAACTTCTAACTTTGTTTACCACTCCTTTTAGTTTTATTTCTAATTTCCTCATTTTATCAGTTTCCCCCTTTTAAAGTGAAATACTTCAGTGGGAGTTTTACTTAATGTCCTCCTTCCGGTAATTATCAAATTTGATTATATTATGATCACTATTGCTAAACTGCTCCACCAGTTACTCCTTGCATTCCTGCATTTCACTGAGAATTAGATCTAAAATAGCTCCCCCTCTTGTCAGGTCCAGGACTAGCAGCTACATGAAACATTCATTTATATCATCTAAAAACTCAACCACCTTAGCATGTCCTGATGAGACAAATACCCAATCAGTATGGGGGTAATTGAAATCTACAATTATTACTGTATTGCCAGTTTTATTTGCCTTTCTAATTTCTGTTATTTCACTGTCTGATTGTTCACCAGGCCAAGTGAATGTTGGTATCCATTAACTGCTACACTCTTCCCTATCAGACATGGAATTTCTGTCCATAATGACTGACTAGCGCATTTTGTTTCCTGCAGTACTTTTATCCTGCCTGACTCTGCTATCCTTAACATATAATACCACCCCTCCATCAATCCAATCTGCCCTGTCACATCAATTTAATTTTATACCCCTGATACTACAGTGTCCCCTTGGTTCTCCTCCTTCCATTAGGTCTCTTGAGATGCCTACTATATCTACATTATGTGATCAATGGACCCATGGTCTGACCCAGCATGGCGATTTCTTATGTTCATACATTCTAACTCTTCAATCTCAAACAATTTAGAGTAAGCTTTTTATTTTTATTCACAATCTGATTATTGGCAGTTGATACAGGCAATTTGGAATCCTTCGTATTGTCTACTCTTTAATTCTGCTTGGGCTACTTCAGCTTTTACCACAACCTCTCTATCAGTCTATTCTAACTTCCCTACCATGCACACCTCCATATTCTTCTATATTCTATGAGCCTGATTTTAAAAAGCATTTACATGCTTAAAATTGGTTTTACACATGTAAATGCACTTTACCCATGGAAGTGGGATTTTGAAAATTGCTACACTATATCCCATTGAATTGTCCATAGGATATTGTAATATACTTGCACTTTTCACTTTTTAAAATTGCTATGATAGTTACATTTCTGTGTGTTACTCAGTTTAAAATTAACTCCTAAATATGCTTTCCTCTATATTCTCCTGCATCTTATATTCACTCTGAACCATGCACTTCCAAGCAATTGTCAGCCTTCCCCTATGATTTAGTATAAAAGCTGAAAATGTTAGTGTGAGCAGCCAGGTTCCACCCTGCTTAAGGTGGAGCCCATCCCATCAGAATAGACTCCATGTTTCCCCAAATATTTCCTAGTTCCTATAAAAGCTAAAGCCCTCTTCCCCGCACCATCTCAGCCATGCCTTTAGATGCTGGAGCTCAGCCTGTCTTTAGTGTCCTATACTTGGAACAGGGAGCATTTCTGAGAATGCAACCCTGGAGGTTCTGGAATTCAATGTCCAACATAAAAGCCTAAATGTCACATCCAAAACCTGTCTCCTGCACCTTTCTAAGTACTCCCCAAATGTACCACGACAGTCGGCTCCTCCACAGCACTCACTAACATCCTATAAAGGTCATGCGTGAGTTCCATTATCTTTGGACCAGGCAGGCAAATTACCAAGCTATCCTACAGCCCACCAGCCATCCAGCTGTCTGCATTGCTAATAATTTAATCACCTACAATGGCAGTCCCAAACCTTCCTTCGTGGGCACCTGCCCCTGGAGCCACATCCTCCATGTGAGAGGATACTGCATCAGCTGGAGGGCAGATCCTAGCTACAGGATCACTTTCTGCCACACCCAGGTGTTGCTGTCATTCCAGGTGACCCTGCTTCTCCAAAGCAGCACAGGTGCTGCCAGACTGGAGGCGGGACTACTCCTTGGCCCTTTAAGGTCTTTTCTATATACCACGCTGCCTCCAGCTATGCGATTTGTTCTCTGAGAGCTAGAAGCTTTTTGCACTGGGTGCACACAAACAACCTCTCATCTACAGAGAATCATTCATGTGGTATTTAGGTGCATACAATTGGTTATCCTCCATCCTGCTGGTGGATTGCTGCTCCATATTCATGTTGTTGAGTTAATTATTTAAAGTGGTATAAGGCAAAGAGATGCTTATGCTTACTCTAATTTAAGGGACTTTATTTTAATCTGCCAATGACCTATAATAGGACTACAATTAATTGCTAAAATCAGGGTTAATTACGCGATGTAAATCCCTAAATGACTCTTATTGTGAAAACTGTCACTCTAAACCTTCTAATTTGGGTAACAGTCTATATATAAAAATATGTGACCCAAGTTAAGTGAGATATAGAGAAAGTGTGTGGGAAAATAAAACGTCCCTTATTACTTCTCCAGGAAGTAGGAGCTTACACTTTCCTGGAGCAACTGAATTTTACTTTTGCAAGCTCTTAACAAATGCAGAATATCTTTAACTCTCTCTGCTTTCCTTAACTCACTTTGCAGAAACGCATAATACACTTTAATCCTCCGTTTCTTTTGCAAGCTTTAAACACACATTTTCCTCAGCAAACCAATATTCACAAGTCCTGCTCACCCACCAGCAAATGGCACTTCTGCTATCAGCACTCCCTCAGGACATTATTCAAAGCCATTTACTTTGGTAAATATAAATGTATCCATGTAAATTGTCTAAAAATTGTCCTCAATGTGGCTTAAAGTATGCACAATGTTCCACACTGCATATACTTTTAGCCACATTTAAACGAGATGTCCTCAGGAAAGGAGGGAGAGGGTTGTGACTGGATTGGAAAATAATACAAGGAGCTTGCATTTTCAAGCCTGTGCATGTTATTTTCCATGTTTGTTTGTTTGTTTATTTAACGTTTCTTATATACCGACATTCGTTAATGACATCACATCGGTTTCCATAGAACATAAATGCAGCGACAATGGCTTTACAGTCAAACTGATTTTGAACTGGGGAGGAGAGATACTAAGCAACAGGGCGTAAAAACTAACAGGGTCTAGGAAGGGGGGTGCTATATTTAAAAAGGGGGATATTACAATAATCTTCTATAACTTATGTACAATCAGTAAATGTGATATTAAAGAAGTTAGTAACATACAAGGGAAGTAAGATGGACAAAGTTATAGTACATTATTAGTCGGCATCATTAAACATAAAAGTGGGAGAAATTACATTTTATAGTTAATTCTGCAGGATTAGAAATGGAAAGGTAGAAACATTACTGAAGGGAGAATATATATTATACATTTAAATCAGTGGATTGAGAGAATTTGCTTGGAGCAGGATGATAAGGAGGGGAAGAGGAATGTGCATATAAAATCTACTTGCACAAAAAGCAGGTGCAAATGTCCGCAGGTAGTTTGTACCCATAACAAGTTTAGAAAGGGAAAGTGCAAGCATATTTTCTTTTTGTAACTTGGTGTAAAAAGTACCTTATATTAAGTAGGAATATGCAACCAAAAATGTGGGTCTTTATATTTTTTCACTTTTCATTTTTTCGTTTGTTTTGCGCACAGTGCATTATTTAGTGGGGGGGTGGCATGTCTTCGGGGAGCCTACCCCTGGGTCGTTTGTCAGGCCAGGGACTGCTACGTTGTGTAGAGTCTTGGGATGCTGGGGAAGGCACTGGTTAGAGGCTTCAGCATTCTTTGGAGAATCTGGGTGAGGACGCTGGTGAGATTATTTATGGAGGCAGCCACAACGGTCAGAGCTTGTGTGTGAGCTGCCATCTGGTCCCGCAGAGCCCTGGGTCTGTGTGTTGACAGCCCTCATCAGGCGGACGAGCACTGCCCATATGTGGTGGAAGTGGACACCATGGCTCTTTTCTAGTCGGTCCAGCTACTTGTGCATTGAGGCCTCGCTCAATGCTAGTGGTGGTGCCAGTGCTGGTGCTGTGCTGGTAGTGGGCAGAGTGGAGGTTTGAGCCTCCAGCAGTGGCATGAGGGTGCTAGTGGCCTGCTGCAGCTCCGTCTGCTGCCTCGTGCTGGCCATGTGATGTGCTGGAGCGAGGTTTCGCTGGCTCAACTGTGTGCCACTGCAGGCTGGGTTCCTCCATGAAGTTTGAAAGGTTTAAGCTCACAGTGGGCTTGCAGGATCTTGCTGTGCAGAGGAGGCTACTGCTCATCCTGCTCACTGAACTGTGCCTTTGCATCCATCAGCAAAGAGGCATGGAAGACTACTGCTGCACGGCTGATCCCTGAACCTTGACGGCTGGGACCGGCAGTCTTGGGTGAGAGCTGTGGAAACAATGAAGAAGACATAAGTTTCCAGAGCCAAAAGGTACACACGTGGATCGTGTGGCATGAGATGCACATTTTGCATGTCAATCAATGTGCACAACTGCAGCAGCCTTGCCATTTACAGGAGAGTTGAACTTACTGTCTCTGGCTCATGTGGTTGACAGCCGCTCAGCCATGCCCTCGACCACATCCGGTCCCATCCGTTGGAGGAGGTGCTCCTCCATGGATGTCAGCACAATTGGACAAGGGGATCCTCTGCTGGTCTGCCAGATGTACCTGTTGAGATTTGCCACTTTGGTCTTTAACAGGGCCTTCATGTCCCGGTACCTGTGGGCCACCTGTTCCCTACTTCATCTCACACCACTGTGACTTGAGATAGACTAAGTGATGGTGCGCCAGATCTGGTCTTCAGCAGACCTCAAGGTTTTGGCTGCACGGTTGCCAAAGAGCATGGCATAATGTTCCAGGACCCCAGCAATGATCATCTCGTTGTCCTCTGGGCTGAACTTCAACATCCTCGGATGAACATGCCCTGCTGCCTGGCTGCCGGAAGGGGGTTCCTCTTCTGCTTCCAGAGAGATATCTTCCCTTTCCTGACTCTCGCTCCCACTCCCCTCCCTCCCTACCCTACCAACTCTCTCTGCCCTCTTGTCTATTGTTAGCCTGTCATCTTCCTCCCACCAGACTCACCTGCCTGTCCCCTTCCCCCTCTCACCTCCTCCTATCTCTTCCCCTTCCTATCTCTACTCCTGTCCCTGCCCTACTCCTACTCCTTCCCCTAGCACTCCTACCCTCTTTCTCCCCTCCTCTCCTCATGCCTCTCCTCTCCTTTTTCCTGCTGCCTCTCAAGCTACATCCTCTCCGCTCCTCAACACCACTCCCCCTCCACCTCATCACCATGTTTCATCACCCCTCCTTGCCTCATCACTATGCCTCACCACTCCTCACCACCACTTCTCCTTCTGACACAGACAAACTGACAAAAACTTTCACTCAAACATGACAAAAGACCAAGGTAAAGGGAAACAGATGAGAACAGAAGTCAACGCCCTCAGGAAATCAAAATCTATAAGCTCCTACTCCCACTAATCCATTCACCAAATCTCCTCTCCCCAACATTTACACACCCTCAAAGAGGCAGCTGCAGAAAGCCAGTGTATATAAACTGGCTTTCTGCAGTGTAACTGCTTTTCTGCACTTTTGTTAAATGGTAAAGTTTCACCCCTGTTTCTTGTGAACCAGCATGATGGGACCACCGTCTTGAATGTTGGTATATAAAAAACTTAAATAAAAAATAAAAACTAGAAAAATGTCACACACAAACACGCACCATGTAAAATGATGAGCCACGTGCTGACCCAGCACACAGCACTCTGAAGCAATGCACTACACGTTGATGTAATGCGCGATGCAATAATTTCCTCTGTGCTACAATACATAGGAAATTAGCCTAACCATGCCCCTTTTTTTTTATTTTTTTTTTTTTAGCACTGGTACTATTTCCGCTATATTTATAGCAATTTGATGAATCTAGGCCATAGTTTGCTGGATGATGAAGAAAAAGACAATTTAAATAAAATGGAGCTGGCTTAAACTTGATAAGAAGTCAAGTGGAAGAGAAAAGAAATTGAACATGTTTTATATGAAACCACTAGATGGCAAAAGGAGATTTTATAAGACCTGAAAAAAATAAACAAAAATAAATTGAACAGCCAGCTATAATATCCAAAGAAAAATATGTAAGTGCTTAAATTTACAGAAACGTAAGTGTAAGCTTATATGACACATATAGAAGGAGATGTGGACAATTTGGATTGGCTATACAATATAATCTGAAATGAAGAGGAACTCAATGAACATGAAAAATGTCTCTGGTCAGAGATAATAAGTAAGAAATGCAAGGAGGTCTATGTAGCAGTAAAGAACAGAGTATAAAGAATAAGGTAAATCTTTGCAAATTACAGGGATTCTGAAATAAAACCACTGTGCCTAATTTTTAAAAGGATTTAAATGCTTAAAACTGGGTTTTAATATGTAAATGCACAGGGAGGATAACTTTAAAACATGTGCAGGTATATGGATACATGCACATACACTATATAAAATATACATAAATCTACCCAATCAAATTTTCATGTATTAAAAAATACATGATGCGTATTTTACACAAAGCTACATACATTTTGATTTATCCAGTTAAGTAGCTACAAATGTCTGGCTAAGTAGCACTGTGGCAACCTATCCAGCTAAATAGAGCTTTTTAAGACTTAGCCAGCTATCGGGCCGATACAGTACAATGCCTCCGGCGGAGCTCACTGTTAACCCACATTTGGACGCGCATTTGACGTGCTAGCTTTACCCCTTATATTCAGTAAGGGGTAATAGCGCACCGAAAATGCATGTCCAACCCCCCCCCCCCCCCCGAATCGAATAGCGCCCGCAACACGCAAATGCATGGTGATGGCCCTATTAGTTATGCCTGCATGATTCAGAAAGTAAAATGTGCAGCCAAGCCGCACATTTTACTTTCAGAAATTAGCGCCTACCCAAAGGTAGGCGTTAATTTCCCTCGGCACTGGGAAAGTGCACAGAAAAGCAGTAAAAACTGCTTTTCTGTGCACCCTCCGACTTAATATCATAGCGATATTAAGTCGGAGGTCCCAAAAGTAAAAAAAAAAGTTTAAAAAATTTGAAATCGGCCTGTGGCTCACGGGTTGAAAACCAGACACTCAATTTTGCCAGTGTCCGGGTTCCAAACCTGTGGCTGTCAGCGGGTTTGAGAACAGACGCCGGCAAAATTGAGCGTCTGCTGTCAAACCTGCTGACAGCCGCCGCTCCTGTCAAAAAAAGAGGCGCTAGGGACGCGCTAGTGTCCCTAGCGCCTCTTTTTACCGAGGGCCCTAATTTAAATAAATTAATTTATACTGAATCGCGTGCACAGGAGAGTGGGCACTCGCCCACTCTCCTGCGATTTTTACTGTATCGGCCTGTATGTAAGATAGATAAGTAAAGGAAAAGTGCTACATAGCTGCTGGATAAGTAAGATAGACGGAAAACTAAAGTTGGAAGACTTAGCTGGCTATCTAGCGCTTTTTAAGACTTAGCTGAATAATATTTTACTTATCCGGATAAGTGGTGGATATCTGCTATGCGTGCGTATGTGTGCTCCTAATTTTAATCATTTACATGAGGAAATTTAACTTGCATATTTTCCTTTGCACTTGCCTGCATATATGCATGTAAATTCTCACATTATATAACATGCATGTGTGAAAGAAATCACCAGTTAAACCAATTAGTCTATCAGTTTGCCCAGTCTATTGCTAGGTCTTCAAGATCCCCCTGATTCTTCAGCCCGCACTGCCCCCAGTTTTCCCAGACCTCTCATCCAGGCAGTATTTGTCTAGAAAGAATTATATTCTGACTTACATCTGATAATTATTAGGTGTAAATATGAGTAGATAACAGCCCTATGTGTGTCACATTTGCAGGTTTTAAATTAGCACCTTCTACATGTAAATGGTGGGCCCGCCCCAGTACATCCCTGGACCATCCCTTTATTATACGAGCAAATTTATTCGCACATCATTACTTGTGCATGTATGTTTGAGCTTTATAAGATAGCAGTTGTGCAAATGTGCTTCATGCATATACATGTGCTAATTTTTACATACGCAACGCTTATAAAATTCAGCTTTTTACGTGTGTAAGTGGGGATTTAAAAATTGCTACAATATACACTATTGAATTGACAATAGGCTTTACATGTGTAAGTACACTTTGAGGTGAATTTTAAAAGCCCAATGCAAGCATTAATTAGGGCATGCGCAAAGAAGTTGGGCTTGCTCACGCCAAGCGGATATCTCCCGCAGCATGCATGTCTCAAAATGTTTCAAAAAGGAGCAGGGCATAGGTGAACCTAAAATGTGCACATAAATATGGACGAAACCCAGCGTGCACCAAGACCCCCTGCTGTTTAACTGCTATGGATACCCTGCAAGTTAAAATTTAAAGAAAACTAGGCAGATCTGTGGGGTTTTAAGGGTCAGGGCTAACTGGGAGGAGTTAAGACTGTCAGTGTTGGAGGACCTGTTTCTTATTGGAGGCCAACTTTTCATGGACCGTAATTGGACACCCCACTAAACTTCATGCTTTGGGAGGGGAGGCGGGGGAGGGGGAAATTATAGACTACTATCAGTAGTCGATCCACTCATTCCTTGGCTTTCAAGTACCCCCTCAATATACTTTGTTTTATAAAATGTTATAAATGTTATTTCAACTATCCTCGTAAAGACATCAACTGCAGCCTCTCTCATGCAGTTTTGCTCTCTCACAACTAAAGCCTTTCTAATTCACACCCACTTCCCCATAAACACACAGCCTCCTATCTTATACATATATATACACACTCCCAAACACACAGCCTCCTCTCTCATACACACATGCACATTCCCAAACACACAGCCTCTTCTCTCATACACACATGCACACTCCCAAACACACAGCCTCCTCTCTCATACACACATGCACATTCCCAAACACACAGCCTTTTCTCTCATACACACATGCACATTCCCAAACACACAGCCTTTTCTCTCATACACACATGCACACTCCCAAACGCACAGCCTCCTCTCACACACATGCACACTCCCAAACGCACAGCCTCCTCTCTGACACAGATGATTCGCTCTCCCTTTCCTTAAAACCTTCCCAGCCTTGCATCTGTCTCCCCCTTGTGCCACATGTCTCTCAGTATGCCCTCCCTTTCTTCTGTGCACTCCTCTCGTGCTGCCCTCTTGTCTAGTCCTCTCCTACCCTATGCTCTTGTCTTTCTCTCCCTCCTTCTTCCCTCCTGTCTCCCTCTCCTCCCCAGTGCCTTCCTCTCTTTTTATCTCCTTTCCTGCTGTGTCCCCCTGTCTCCTTTGCTGCCTCTTCTCTCGCTTCCTTCCCTTCCCCTATCTTTCTCCTACCTTCCCTCATGCTCCTATTGTGCCTCTCCCCTTCCCTATGACTGTCCTTCCATACCCCCTCTGTGTCTCTTTCTTCCCTTGCTCCCCATGTGTCTGTCTTCCTTTCCCTCCCATTTTCTGTGTCCCCCTCTGTCTCTCCCCTTTCCTCACCCTGTAACTCTAACTGCCTCTTCCCCTTCTCTCTTCCTGTATTCCTCAGCTGACTCACTGCAGCCCCCTCTCTCGGGTCTTGCCCAGCACTCGGTGAGGGAGGGGGGGGGGGACCCAGAGGGCATTTCTGCAGAGATCTGTGGAGCCACTGGCAGGGTCGGTGTTAGGTTTTTTGCTGCCCTGTGTGAACAATTACTGTGCCGCTGCCCCCCACTCATTCATTAATTCTCTAGCCTGGGCTCGCCAAAAAAACACCCAGCTCCCTTAAGTGATACAAACTTTCAAAACTGCACACACACACACATGTACAAATGGCTGGTGCAAGGGTATTAGGTGCTCCAGGAGAACCTCACAGCCTTGCCCAATGGCCCACCGCCCCCCCCCCCCCTTCCTGTCCCATTCCACACACACAGTTAAGAGTTATGCATTTATATTTTACATGAAAAATATCAAAATACAGTATTCTGAGGTTAAAATATCTCATTATATTCATATGCACTGCTGTGAAGCCAACCAGAAATCCCTGCAAAAAAGACACTTGGAACCCATATGGTATTAGGCTTGTGATGTGTGTTAAGTGTGGGCTTGACCCTCTGAAAGCCTGAATATACCTCCTATTAGGAAAATGCCTCACCTCAGTCACACATGCAGACAATAAGCAGACCCTCACCAAATACAGAACAGAGCAACCATAAAGTAGAAATACAAACGCGCAGACAAAAACTGAATTGGAAACCACAAGAATCCAAACAGTTTATGTAGTGCAACAATGAAAAAACAAAGCCCTCACCATTCCTAAAACATCAAACAAAATGAAGATATAAAATAAATGCAAAATCATACTAATAATATTAAAAAATAAAAGCTGATGAATAAAAGATCAAATAATTAAAAACTCATATACAAGTTTTTTAAATGTCCCACATACCAATAAAATATTTAAAAACAGCAGACACAGCAAATAACACCTGAAAATTAAAACTAAAAAGGATTTTAAAAATTCTCGCTCTCCATACCTGGGAACTTGATTTTCATTCACCCTGGGATTATCATGAGTAGTGGGAGTGGGATGCACAAACTTTCTCCTCTTTCTTATATTTATTTATTTATTTATTTATTTATTTACACACACACACACAAACTCATCCACACATACGCTTCCTCTCAGACAAACTCACAAGCGTCTCCAGCTCTTCTTTGGTTGGGATCTAACAGCAGCCCCAGGCTTTCTCCTTCATTTCAACTGCTGGCAAGATGGAATCCACCTGCACCCCCCATTTTCTCTCTCTCACACACACATTGGCTCCCATTTACAAGCACACAATTACTAATTTTCTCCAATATAGACTACTGCAACTCTCTACTTCTCAACTTACAGCTAAACACCATTCACCCTCTCCAGATCCTACAGAATGCAGCTGCAAGAATCCTCACAGGAGCCAAAAAGCATGACCACATCACCCCAACCCTTATTTCACTCCATTGGCTACCAATAAAATACAGGATTGAATACAAAGTCCTTTCCATCTTACATAAAATTATATACGGAGAACAAAAAAATTGGCTAAGCCCCTACATACACCTACATACCCCAAGTAGAAACCTGAGGTCAGCAAACAAAGGACTCCAAAAACCACCACCAACGCATTCAAATCAACTCACCTCCACCCAAAATAGAGCTATCTCCCTTGGCAGCCCAAAACTATGGAACTCCCTCCTGACTAAGCTAAGAATTCAAGAAAACCTAAAAACCTTTAAAAAAGAATTAAAAACTTGGTTGTTCAACAAAGCATACCAATCCACCCAAAGGATCATCTAAACATCGCCTTCCTCCAACACAACCTCATGACTAATTGAAATTCATCACATCTATGCTTTTCTTAAATAAGAAAGAACTCATAAACTGAACTTAATCATTACTTATGTTATTTCCTAAGCCTAATAACAGTTTGTACTTTACAACCATTGTTAACCCCCCATTTCCCTATAACCTATTTTGTAAACCGTTATGATGGCGTTATTTTAACATTTCCGAATGACGGCATATAAAACTCTTCAAATAAATAAAGTAAAAATAATGTCACCAATTAGGAAAATGTTATAAAAACAAACTAACTCATTGATATGTAAATTGGATTTTACCTATTATGTAAACAATGCTCTCTAAGACTGCTTCTGAATTGCCTTGCTGGTAATCTTGCACACACCTGGAATATTCCATAGTTATCTAAATAAAGATCTTTCTTTAAGATGTCTAAAGTGTTTATTTTGTCTAAACTATAAAGTACAGCACCCCTCTAGACATCACACTGGCAAGTTTTTGCTGCCCCCAAATTCTTGTTGCTGTAGGTGCCCACCTAGTTTATCTAATGGAAGCACTGGCCCTGACTATTAGACACTAAAACCCAAATACTTTTCTAAGAGTTGTTGAATTATAGGAGTCTTCACGAGGCCTCACAAATTGGAGGCTTCGTGGATCAAATCAAACTGCAAATATAGGATACCTTTTACTCCTTTAGTCATAAAGAAATTGAAATTATGATGGCCACACTTAAATGAAAAATAGAATTCACTCTTAGATATCAATCAGGGTTGGAACTGTGAAATGGGTGCGTGGCGCGCACCCAGAGATGCAGCCATTTTATAACATGCACTCATGTATGTGCACATGTTATAAAATAACCTAGGCATGTGTATGTGTACCTAATTTTAAGCTTGATGTGCCCAGCAGCATAAGTTGGCAAACGGACACACAACTGCCTGTATTTTAAAAGAGACGCATGCCCAGTGGAGGACCAATTTCACCAGTTCACCCAGTGTTCTTCTAGGTCCTCCCAGACCCCCTCAAACCTTTCACAGATGCCTGTATTTTTCTTTTAATTTACACCTCCTCTATAGCAGAAGTAAAGTTGCACAACACTGGATCTGGGCGCATGCCCAGGCATGTAGGTACTTGTGCCCACATCTCTTGGCCCCGCCCCGGAATGCTCATGTCCTGCCCACAGCATCCCTGTCTCTCTTCCGATGCACTTGTGCATGCATCTGCCTGCTTTATCAAATAGGGTGGACACACAATAGTGCTAGATGCACACCCATCTCCCGATTTCGCCACATGTCCATCTTTTAAAATGAATCTCTAAGGGGTAGATTTTATAATTCTACTCGCGCGCGTACTTTTGTTCGCGCACCAGGCGTGAACAAAAGTACGCCGGATTTTATAAGATACGCACGTAGCCACGCGTATCTTATAAAATCCGGGGTCGGCGCGCGCACCCACTTGCGTGCGCTGAGCCCTGCGCTCGCTGCCCATTCCCTCCGAGGCCACTCCGAAATCAAAACAGGCGTAACTTTGCGCGCGCCGGGCCAGCTGCCATGTTCTGATCTGGGGGCTGGTCCGGAGGCCACGGCCATGCCCCCGGGCCGAAACCATGCCCGTGGCACCGCCTCCAGATGACGAGTCGACCGCGTCACGCCCCCCCGACAGGCCCACCCCAAGAAAGCCCCGGGACTTACGCGCGTCCCGGGGCTTTGCACTCACTGGAAGCCTATGCAATATAGGCTCGGCACGCGCAGGGGGGTTTTAAAAGGTTATGCGCGTACCTTATGCGCGTAACCCTTTTAAAATCCGGCCCTAAGATTCTAGGAGTCTTTTTTTTTTTTTTTTTTTTTTTTTTTTTTTTAAATCATCTTTATTTAGTCAAGTTTTCAGAGAATACATTCTCAAATATTGACAATAACAAAACTTCACCAACCCTAATACAAAACAGCAAGTATTGTACTGAACATTGTCCAAAAGGTTGTAAGAACATAAGAACATGCCATACTGGGTCAGACCAAGGGTCCATCAAGCCCAGCATCCTGTTTCCAACAGTGGCCAATCCAGGCCATAAGAACCTGGCAAGTACCCAAAAACTAAATCTATTCCATGTTACCATTGCTAAGGTCAGTGGCTATTCTCTAAGGGGTAGATTTTCAAACCGCGCGATTTGGCGTACTTTTGCTGGCGCATCAGGCGCAAGCAAAAGTACGTGGGATTTTAGTAGATACGCGCGTAGCCGCTAAAATCCTGGATCGGCGCGCGCAAGGCTATCAATTCCGTATAGCCGGCGTGCGCCGAGCCGCGTTCCCTCCGAGGCCGCTCCGAAATCGGAGCGGCCTCAGAGGGAACTTTCTTTTGCCCTCCCCTCACCTTCCCCTCCCTTCCCCTACCTAACCCACCCGCCCGGCCCTGTCTAAACCCCCCCCTTACCTTTGTCGGGGGATTTACGCCTCCCGGAGGGAGACGTAAATCCCCGCGCGCCAGCGGGCCGCTAGCGCACCGGGACGCGACCTGGGGGCGGGTCCGGAGGGCGCGGCCATGCCCCTGGACCGCCCCGGGCCATAGCCACGCCCCAGGGCCCGCCCCCAGAACGCTCCTGACACGCCCCGAAAACGCCACGCGGTTCGGGCCCGCCCCCGACACGCCCCCCTCAGAAAACCCCGGGACTTACGCGAGTCCCGGGGCTCTGCGCGCGCCGGTAGGCCTATGTAAAATAGGCTCACCGGCGAGCAGGGCTCTTAAAATCCGCCCCTAAGTGAACTTAATAGCAGGTAATGGACTTCTCCTCCAAGAACTTATCCAATCCTTTTTTAAACACAGCTATACTAACTGCACTGACCACATCCTCTGGTAACAAATTCCAGAGTTTAATTGTGCGTTGAGTAAAAAAGAACTTTCTCCGATTAGTTTTAAATGTGCCCCATGCTAACTTCATGGAGTGCCCCCTAGTCTTTCTACTATCTGAAAGAGTAAATAACCAATTCACATCTACCCGTTCTAGACCTCTCATGATTTTAAACACCTCTATTATATCCCCCCTCATTTATATACCAGAATTCTCATATTCCCTCCCCTCAGCCCAACCCTTATCCTTTGAGCAAAAATCTTAAAGAAATGAAACCATTGAAATGACAGAAAAAAATGACCCATATGCTCTAATTGTTAATTAAAGAAATGGGCATACACTTTGATAGTAATAATATAGAGTTTCAAAGATCTATTATTTATTTTTTATTTATGAGCTTTTATTTACCGACATTCGTAAGGCACATCATGCCGGTTTACAATGAACTGAAAGGAGGAAAATTACAATAAACAAGGGAGCGGAGATTGGGTAGGCAAGAAAGGGAGAAGAGGGAAGGGGAAAGACCAATTATCTAGTGATAATTGGTCTAAAAAGGGTTGTTATTTCTGTAATACCAATTTTTTTTTTTTTTTTTTTTGCAGGCATAGTCTTCTTGGAAAGGTATAACAAATGTTGCTTACCTGATGTAACAGGTGTTCTCACAGGACAGCAGGATGTTAGTTCTCACAAATGGGGGTGACATCGAGGATGGAGCCCTGTACGGAAAACTTTTCTGTCAAAGTTTCAACAAGCTTTGACTGACACTAGCACACTGGGTGCACTGAGCATGCCCAGCCTGCAATTATCCCTGTGAGCCACAGGTGTCTCCCTCAGTCTCGTCTTATAGCTAAAAAGCGCAAGCGAAACTAAAATAAAAGTATACAGACCCAACTCCGCGGCGTGGCGGGCGGGTTTCGTGAGGACTAACATCCTGCTGTCCTGTGAGAACACCTGTTACATCAGGTAAGCAACATTTGCTTTCTCACAGGACAAGCAGGATGGTAGTCCTCACAAATGGGTGAGTACCGAGCTGAGGATGCCCGGGAATGCACCAGATACACCGCAGATGCGCAAAGGCGTAACGACTGAGGTGGAAATGGGAACGGAGGGCATCCGCAACACCATAATGGGTTCGTGGAAGGATGTTGGGTAGTGAATTGAAAAAAGTAAGAGTAGGCGGACTGGCCAAACATGGAGCATGCCGGCTAGTCAATGTAAGCAATAATAGGCTGCGAAGGTATGGAGAGGACTCCAGGCTGCAACCTGATAAAAAAGTACAAGCAGCAGTAACCAAAGGGAAGCTGTTAAGGCTAAGACGGACACAACAGTATGTGGATACCCACAGTGTTGTAGTGAAATGTCTGCTTGTTGGTAGGAAAGGAAATATAGACCACTTAATCAGAAGGATTAGGTCTGTGTGGCCACTGGAAGTAGCAGCTTGACCCTTGCATGAAGGAAAGAGTCAAGTGGAATTCACATGGAATGCAGTGCAATGTAGATAGAATGTAAGCGCAGCATTACTGTCCAGGAATGTGGAAAACCCAGTCTCTCCCTAGGGCGAGAGAGAGAGGTTAGGAAAAATTAATAGAGTATTTCCTGAGGAAAGGAGATACAACATCTACCTGAAAAGGATAGAAAGTTGAATGCGTAGAACTACTCAGTGGCAGAGGAACGGAGTCAGGTGAGTATGGAAAGAGTGCATAACTCACGGACCCTGCTGGCAGGAATGACATTAAGAGGGAAAGAAGTTCCCTTGCCAAACTGTGGAAGAGAGGAATGGAAAGGCTCAAACGTAGAATGTATGAGACTTATAAGGAGAATATATATGTTCATTCCGTGATTAGAGAAATAGAGGCGGCTTGATCAGTGGATAATCCATGGTAAGCCGACTCAGAGAGGATTACCGAAAACGGGAACCCAACTCCCAAAACGATACACCTCCTAAGAGAAAGGTGTATCTATGTGGAGGATGTCTGGAGAACAGAATCCGAGGGAGTAAGAAAAAATGGTAGAAAAGTAAAAGGGGTAATACCTCTTTTTTTTTTTTTTTTTTTTTAGCGTCAGGAGGTAAAGCCTGCCATATTAAACGGCAAGATTTATGTTTAGAAGGTTTTGTGACGCTACCAGAACCTAAGAACATCAGTAAGTCTATGATTTGGGACTGACTGGTGAGAGAATAAAAGGTTACTGATATGATGGATTGAGAAGTATGGGAAAGCATACTGATCTCAGTCAGGGAGTGGGGAAAAGAATACTGAACCCCATCCCAGTTCAACATTAGAAGAATGCTGGCTACGAGAGGCAGCAGAAGAGATATATTGAAGAGGCCTTTGATGGAAGAAAAGGCATCTAAGGGAACGCATAGGAAACATGTGCAGGGAGCAGAACCTGTGCATCGTATGGAATGATGCAGACGCCGAGGAAAGTTTAGTTAAACTCAGCGTTAAAAGATTTGCCCTGTACACATGTAATTGAGACCATTCGAGAGGATAGAACCTACGTGGAGAAGGTCTGATAGAGCGTTCATTAAATCTCTTAGATATGTGGCCCAAGGACGCATGAAGTGAACAAGGGCCAAGGGTAGAGCTGCGCAGCTGTCTAGCAGAGCAGCTAAGAGGTAATGCGTGCTTATGAGTTGGAAAGCACATTGTCCCTATGCTGTCTGTCTGTATGCACAAAGAATTGTTGCAAAAGCAGTATTGGAAGGCATAAGGGCATAACTCATGGGTGCAACGTCCAGGAAGTTTATGAGAAACTATGCTGGCATGCAATAGATGCATAATGGGTTGACAGCTTTCAGGAGAAACTTTATAACCCTAAGGAATTGCGAGCATGAGTCGAAGGAGACTAGGTCCTAGTTCGAACTGGGATAAGAATCAGGGACGAAAGCAATGAAACCACTTAGGTCCATTGAGTATAGAATGTCACTGAATATAACCCATAGCAGTTTTGAATTATGAGAAAAATGCATAGTGGGAAGAAACCCCATAGCCCAACCATGAAAAGTTGAAAGGCTGAGGTTATGGAAAATATGCGCAGGGACATATAACAATGTATCAGAATGTCTGTGCGCATGCTGGACAAGAGGGTCTTAAGACTGTGGTGTCCAGAAGTGTTACAGAAGGGATTTATGGCAGTGACAGTAATCCCAGTTAGTAAATGTATAGTGAGTCCTGAAAAAAGTGAGAGCTCCTTGCATGTACTGAAAGTGGTTAGCAGTAGTCTATGCAAGGAAAGTGAATGATGTTACACTCCGCAGAGAAAACAGCATTCACCAACAGTGATGCAAGAGACAGTTCACTTACCGAAGCTGGTGCCAGCGGCAGAGCTTGGGGTTGTAATGTTGACTCACCATAAAGCACATAAAAACATTAAAATAATGTACTTACTGCAGTATGGAGTGATGGTAACCAAAGATACCATTGTACCTGTGACGTCTAAAGAAAGTTGGATTTTCTTAGGTCCAGGATGTGCGGAGAGTAACTATTTTCTGTTAAAAGAAAGAATAGTGCAATTAAAACTCCCCAACCCCCCTCCCTTCTCGCCTCTGCACTTCGTAGCGCCTGGGGGAGTGTACCGGGACTTTGGTACAAGGTGGGGTGGCCGCTCTGATATCTGACCAGATGGGAGACCAGGAGGTGTCCCAATGGAGGATATCATGTAGGCTCCTGCAGGTGTGTGAGCGGTAAGTGGTACCCGCATTTCTGTATGCTGTACAAGGAGACACTGAGACCTGTGGCCAGGCCTCAAGGTGGACTTGTACATGGGGCAATGGTTGCTGAATCTCATGTTTAGCAGATCAGCCAATGCAGCTGGACCTTGGTTGGGAGGGAACCAAGAGTCAGAGCATTGGTCGGCACAGGGACTTGTTACTGACAAGAGAAGAAGCCCTGCTGCAATCCCAAGAAGATAGAGGGGTTCTCCTGATATTGTGGCTAACATAGCGATATGTGACACTAATACAGTTCTAAAAGGCACATGACCCAGAACTTTTCGATCCACGGTCCGAATGGGAGAACACAACTCTATGGGAATGCCGCCGAAGCGGGTACTTACCATCCGACGTGGATCGCCGCAAGACGAGCCGGTGAAGATTGTTGACTCCGACGGTCTCCGGAGTCCTCGAGGGTAAGGCCGGGGACGTAAACGTCCATCTCGCTCTGAAACCCGGTATGGTGGCACAGGTACAGAGGAGACAGGCCAGGCGTGAGTGGCGTTTAGACTGCTAAGTGTAACAGATGGCCATAGTCCCACACCACTTGACGGTGGGGCACGCCAGGAACAGAGGAGCCCTAACGGAACTCATGTTCCCTTCCCTCGTCACAGCGGCTCGATGTGTCGTGATGCCAATGCAGAAGCTGTCGGACCTGGATCCGGAAGTTCTGGATCACCAAGGACTGCCAAAACTGTAGGAACAGTGCTGATGGCAGTGGTGATGTCGCTCTGCCCGAGCGTTGTCCAGCCTGGAGAAGGATGGCACCGATGTGCTGGATGGCGTCAGCGGCGGACGATCACGATGTCGGCGATGATGGGTGCCACGGTGCTCGGCCCGGTCTTTCCCCAGCGCCGAGATGGAAGCCCTCGTCGTCCTGGAAGGCGATCGATGACGAACTGTCAGCACGCCTGCTCTGCTCCTGACACAATGGAGTGTCTTAAGCTAATACGGGGCTTAAAAAGAACCCAAAGCGTGGAGCAATGTGAGGAGGCGAGGGTATTATGTGGCGGTGCTATGTCGGTATTGACGATATTGAAGGCAACCTAAGGGGCTTCGAGGATATCATCAAAATGGGTATGAAAAATCGTCGATGACTGGCCAGGAGAATGATGACAGTGACGGGCACTGACAGCAGTGGCATAGGTATCTTTGAAACGATGTGGAATCGAATAATCGAAAAACATTGCCGTTATTGAAAAAGATACCGGCATCGACTGAGTCGAAGTCGAATCAATAGGGCGTCAAGGACACCGAAGGAAAACGGAGGTGTCGAGGGCATCGATGCATGGAGGCGGGCATTTATGCCGTTTGTGGCATGGCCACGGGCATCAACTATAGGGCCACAGACGTTGACGGTATCGATTTGGACAGACTCAGATTTCCAAGTGTACATGGCATCGGTGCCCCAGACACGTGTGTCGGTGGCATCGATATGGACACGTATGGAATCGATGGCATGGATCTCCCAGTCGATGAATTCCATCCTGGCATCAACGCCAGTCCTGGAATCGGCATGGGCATCGATGCCAGCCATAAGGCTGGCATTGGCATCAACACCCATCCACGGAATCGAGCCGGCATGGATACCCACTGATGGGACCCACCTGGGCATTGAATTTCACCGATGGGAGCAGCCTGGCATCGACTGCCCTCGATGGATGCATTCTAACATAGATGCCCATGGATGAAACACCTGGGCATCGGTGTCCATCGATGCAAAAGGACCTGGCACCGATGCCATCGACGGACAAGCCATCCGGCACCAATGCCATCGACGGACAAGCCATCCGGCACCGATGTCCACCGATGGGGACCATCCGGCACCGATGCCCACCGACGAATCGATGTGGCACCGATGCCCACCGATGGAAAAGGGCTGGACATCGGTGGGGAGGATGGGGCATCGATGGCATCCCCAAAAGGGGGGGTGGCATCGATGAAGTGACCCTGGGATCGTTAAAAAGTGTCTCGGGCAGCGGTGGCGGCGACCCGAGTATGCATGGCGGTGACTAACAGCGTGTGCGTCAATGGCATGCATCCGGGTAGGGACGGCACCGAGGAAGCCCAAGGAAAAAAACAGTGCATAGGAGGAAAAAGCCTGGTAGCACTGAAAAGCAAAAAACATGGATAAAGGCATCAGGGCACCGTGGGGGGAGGGGCGCTGATGACATATAAAAGCCCAGGGCGGTTTAGGAGGGTCCCGGTGTAGCAATAGGGTATCGACTGCGTGAGGGTACCAGGGAACGAAGGACTTGAAGCTACAGAGGTCCTAAAGTCAAGGAAAAAATCCCTACCCCACTAGCATAAGCAAGCAGAGTGTCACAGAGATACTCGCAAGCTGTTTAAAGCTAACTGAAAAATGGGGGAAGGGAAGGCTTCAGTCAGTTAACAGCCTTAAAATAGTGACAGAAACCGACCGAAAAATAAGAATTAGTACTCACCGAGCGTCGTAAAAACGTACGCGGAGGGAGACCTGTGCAGGGAAAAGTGTTTTTTGAAGTGAAAAGTTAAGTGTTTCCATGAGGTAATTAGTTAAAAAATCCTCACAGAGCTCCAACCGCTATGCTGACTGCAGAGCGGAAAAAAGAAGACTGAGGGAGACACCTGTGGCTCACAGGGATAATTGCAGGCTGGGCATGCTCAGTGCACCCAGTGTGCCAGTGTCAGTCAAAGCTTGTTGAAACTTTGACAGAAAAGTTTTCCGTACAGGGCTCCATCCTCGATGTCACCCCCATTTGTGAGGACTACCATCCTGCTTGTCCTGTGAGAATCAAATGTTAAAAGCTGTACAATTCTATTTTCCCATTGTGCCACTTAGGGTCATCTTGCCCAATCCAATTGGAAAGAATGGTTTTCTTGGCTAAAATCCCTGACTTATCTAGAGAGAATTTCTGATGGGTAGCGAGACTGGTGGAGCTGTGATCATAAAGATTAAATAGCCAAAATGTCACTCACTAAGGAGGGAAGAACCTAATATCCTGGAACAGCGGGTTTGTAAATCTTTCCAAAAAAATGTGACCTTTAAACATGTCAGAAACTATGCAGGTAATCACTAGTTTCCTCTCCACATTTGGGACAGAGATAAGACTGACACAAAGTCACTTGAAAAGCTCTACTGGGCACTAAGTAAAATTGCCAGTTAAATTTGTATTGATTCTCTCAATAAATCATTTTCCAAAACATCCAGGATATGCTTAATGTAATAAAGATCATCTTGTGACAATTGAATCTCTGGCCATCGAGACCATCTTGTCAAAATTTTGGAAATTACATCCTGGCTTTGTATTGTACAGATTGCTTTTGAAAAATGAGCACATGAAGGTTTCAGGGACCAGCGTCCCCACAATGGGTCGGATTTTAAGATGTACGCGCGGGCGTACATTTGTGCGTGCAACCCAGCGAGCACAAATGTACCCCCGATTTTATAACATGCGTGCACGGCCGCGCACATGTTATAAAATCCGGGGTCGGCGCACAAAGGGGTGCACACTTGTGCACCTTGCACGCTGAGCCCTAGGGGAGCCCTGATGGCTTTCCCCGTTCCCTCAGAGGATGCTCCAAAATCGGCGTGACCTCGGAGGGAACTTTCCTTCTGCTGCCCCTCCATCTTCCCCTCCCTTCCCCTACCTAACCTGCCCCCCAGCCCTATCTAAACTCCCCCCTGACCTTTGGTTATTTTTTTTTGCTTAAATGTAACAATGAGTAACTTGGAAAAACAGGTTACAAGCAACACCTCATTCACTCTTGACATTCATCCTATTTAGACTGAGAGGATCCAAACAGCTCAAACTGTGTATTGTCTCCCCTTTCTAATCTTCATGGATCTGATCAATTACTGCACATCGAAGGACCTCAAACCAATGTCCCACTTTGTCACAGTGAATCCCTTTCCCCCAACCATTGTTTTATACAATCATCAACATGGTAGGGATTTAAAAAACTCCCTTACAGCTGCCAGAGAATATTTTATTGGTAATGACGAACATAGCTGCTTCATGCACAAATACCCCATAAGCAGCAGTGTTGGAGATTATAGCATCAATGCTGGAACAACATTCATCACCTTAGTGGATCTGCACAGAATTTATTTGTAAATTGGCATCCTTAGCCATATAAAAGACCTATTTTTGATTTAAAGGTTCTCGCTTCCTGCAAATAAAAGGTATGGCAATAGACAATTTTTACGTAGCAGATTTTGAAAAGCAGTGGTTAGAGGATTCACTGTGGCAGAATGACATGCTGTGGAAAAAAATAAATGGATCTATTCATGGTATGGAGGAATATGTATCATAGTTGAATGAATATGATTATAACCTTCAGTTTTCCTCTGTAATGACCCAAATTTCTTTTCACTTTTGGACATGTGTAGGCAATTATCACAAGACTGGCTTTCAGATTTCTATCTAGCATTAGCCTACAGATCGGAATAGTCTTCTACAATATCAGCACAGTCATTTGAGCAATCTTCAAAGACTACTCTGAGATTAATACTTTTAAGAATCAAGCTAAGGAGGTGGGGTATCTGAGTGTGTAAGGAAAGAATATCAGCAGGCCTTCTACTAGGGAGATGTATTATAAGCTCAGCAAAATGAGACAGATGATCAATTCACTTATGTTTACCTTTCTGCCCACTGTTTGCACAGATATGCTCAGTGATTAGGAAACATTGGCCAGCACTCCTGTTCCATGAAGTGTTTTGACAAGTTCCTCATTTTAGGGATGTGCAGTCATTTAAAATGAAATAAGAAGTGTACATGATTTGCTTTCATTTACAAAAAAAAAAAAAAAAATTCAAGAAAACTGAACTAAATTTCATTTGTGTTTGTTAGAAAAGAAAAAAAAACCCTAGCAGGTGCAGCCAGCCCTGAGCTCCCCTCCTTGTCCACTCAATCTAAGTTCAAAACTCCAACCCATCAAGACCCACAATGAGTCTTCCCATCTGTGGTCCGCAGTGAGCCCTGGTTATGCCTGTGCTGTTGTGAAAATGGCAATTGGCCGACCTCAGGCTGATACCATTTGGAGAATAGTCACATTCTAAAATGTTAGCATGGGGCATATTTAAAACTAATCAGAGAAAGTTCTTCTTCACTCAACGCACAATTAAACTCTGGAATTTGTTGCCAGAGGATGTGGTTAGTGCAGTTAGTGTAGCTGTGTTTAAAAAAGGATTGGATAAGTTCTTGGAGGAGAAGTCCATTACCTGCTATTAAGTTCACTTAGAGAATAGCCACTGCCATTAGCAATGGTAACATGGAATAGACTTAGTTTTTGGGTACTTGCCAGGTTCTTATGGCCTGGATTGGCCACTGTTGGAAACAGGATGCTGGGCTTGATGGACCCTTGGTCTGACCCAGCATGGCATGTTCTTATGTTCTTATGGCAACATCCTCAGGTCTGTTGGCCCCATTTTGCAATATAGTATCAGCAGGGCAGAAGCAACTGGTGATGACCCCTGCCTTCTTTTGCAGACCAGGGCCCCTGCGATTCCACGGCTACGGGAAGGGCCACAGATGTTGTTGGTCCTCACGGAATCACTGCAGGAGACCAGGAACAGAGTAGGGTGGCGAAACGAATGCTTACGCTGCTGTTCCTTGTCAGTGCTTTCAGCCACCGCTGCTGCGGCTTTCTGGCCCTTCATGTATTTATTTTTTATGTCCCCCTTGGCTGAGGGTCACAGTGCCATGACCCAGGTCCCACCTGTGGGTTCACAGCACTGTTGATGACGTCACCACCCGACCCTGCGGGTTGTGACTGTGGCAAGGGGAGGCCCAGTGCCTGTGCACCTACTGCTCATTGGAGCCTTTCTCCTTTCAGTGCCAGCCAGCCTGCACCACCAGGGGGAGCCCTCTGGCATGCTGCCACTACTCACTCCCTCCCTTCTTTCTCACTCGGCACAGCAGCTTGGCTGACTGGCCGCTGCTGCTCCTCCTCCTCACCAGTGGCGTAGCTACGGGTGGGCCTGGGTGGGCAGTGGCCCACCCACTTTCCATTCAGGCCCACCCAAATTTCTTTGCAAGACACTGCAGCCAATAAAAGCAGGCAGCATCAGCAGGCACCCAAGGGAGAAAAAAAAATAAAATCAGCTGGTGTGTTGCGGCTCCCGGTGTCCCACAGCCCCAGTAATACTTCCCTTTACATTCTTCCTGCCCCCGCGGGCCAATGGGAAACCTCCTATCTTCTTCCTGCCCCCCGTGGGCCATTGGGAAACCTCCTCCCTTCTTCCTGCCCCCGTGGGCCAATGGGAAACCTCCTCCCTTCTACCTGCCCCCACGGGCCAATCGGAAGCCTTCTTCCTGCCAGTGGAAGGAGGAAGCCTCTGATTGGCTGGTGGGGCAGGAAGAAAGGGGTCATCAGGGTGGGAGGAGTGGCAGTGTTCAAGCCACGGGCTGGAAATGCAGGGCAGGGAGGTGACTGGGGTGTGTGAGAGACAGAGCCTGGGCAGGGAGGGTGACTGGGGTGTGTGAGAGACAGAGACTGGGCAGGGAGGGTGACTGGGGTGTGTGTGAGACAGAGCCTGGGCAGGGAGGTGACTGGGGTGTGTGTGAGACAGAGACTGGGCAGGGAGGGTGACTGGGGTGTGTGAGAGACAGAGACTGGGCAGGGAGGGTGACTGGGGTGTGAGTGAGACAGAGACTGGGCAGGGAGGGTGACTGGGGTGTGTGTGAGACAGAGCCTGGGCAGGCAGGGTGACTGGGGTGTGTGTGAGACAGAGACTGGGCAGGGAGGTGACTGGGGTGTGTGTGAGACAGAGACTGGGCAGGGAGGGTGACTGGGGTGTGTGTGAGACAGAGACTGGGCAGGGAGGGTGACTGGGGTGTGTGTGGGGTGTGACTGGGGTGTGTGTGAGACAGAGACTGGGCAGGGAGGGTGACTGGGGTGTGTGTGGGGTGTGTGTGAGACAGAGATTGGGCAGGGAGGGTGACTGGGGTGTGTGTGGGGTGTGACTGGGGTGTGTGTGAGACAGAGACTGGGCAGGGAGGTGACTGGGGTGTGTGTGTGTGAGAGACAGAGCTGCTGCTCCTGGTATGTGCTTTCAAGGGAAAGGAGTAGGAGAGTTGCTGGAGATGGTAAGTAAAAGTGGCATTTTAAGTTTATTTTTCTTGATTGACTGCCATTTTAATTATTGCGTATTATGTGATGTGTCTGCTGTTTTGAAATATTTTATTGATATTTGGACAATGTTTAATAATTTTTATGAGTTTTGTTGGATGTTATTCTGTTCATCAGCTGTTTTGAAACATTTATTAATATAGTTTTACAGTTATTTCTGTGTGGGGCTCTATAGCAGCTTGGCTTGTTCTGTTTTCCTAATAGGAGGTGTATTAGTGTTTAGGACCTGATTTAATATTTGTAGTGTTGCCTTTTCATAGATAGGGTTGTTATATGTTCCATAATGCAGGTGTAACTTTGTGCGGCTTAGTTTGTGTGCATTATTGCAGATCCTGGGACTGTTAGGTGCTATATTTCTCTTTCCATTTCTCCAGGTTTGCACTGCATGCAGAGTGGCTTTTTTTGGTTTTCCATTCCAGTTTCTATCTCCATATTTATAATGTGTGGTCTTTCTGTACTTTGGTGAAGGTCGGTTCTGTGTGTGTGCCTGAGGTGAGGTATTTTACTAGCATGTAGGCAATTGTATCAATCTTATTTGTGGATGCAGAGTGTATGTTTACATGATGATAGCTTAGTAAATGACAGGGCTGGATAGCCTTTTTCTCCTGTCTACCCAGTTATCCTCTCCACACTGCTAAGGATACATCCCAGCTGTCAGCCAAAGGGTGTGACCACCTTCAAGACATCTCTTTATCCAGAACAGTCTTTTTTTTTCTGTTCTTCCTTTGTAAAGAAATGGGGATGAATGTCAGGAGCCCCTGGACTCGATTCAGCAAATGTCAGCATCAGAGGAAGACTAAAACTAAATAGTTGAGCCATAGGAAAGGAAAATAAATCTTCAAAGATATTTATCTGTTTTATTGATACAGATTAATAAGGCATTTGCTCAATTATGGTAAATATTTTGGTACAAATTCAATGATGAAGGAACCCTCTTTCCTATTTTCTTAAACTTATCAAACACAGTAATTCATGACCATCTTAATAGGCATCATTGTGTGGTAAAGTATACCTTTGTCACTCTGCCTTATGCTTAATCATAGGTCAGTCCATATTTTTAAGTGTTTTTGTTGCTTAATTCACCCCAGTGATATACTCCAAATTTCTAGCAATAATCTTGAGTTACATCAATTCAAGGTTACTTTTGTTGAAAATTATGAACCAAACTTATCTGGATAATACAATGTTATTACTTCTTCTTAACCACCATCGACTTTGAGCTTGATGCCCTCAAATTGTCAGCAATATGAGAATTCACTATATTGCTGTTCTATGCCCGACATTGCACAATGTTTCGGACTAGCATCGAGTCCTTCTTCAAGGGCGTAATATATTCCACAGCATGGCGTATCTTGGCGTGGCATCAAGCTCAAAGTCGATGGTGGTTAAGAAGAAGTAATAACATCATATTATCCAGATAAGTTTGGTTCATAATTTTCAACATAAGTAACCTTGAATTGATGTAACAAGATTATTGCTAGAAATTTGGGGTGAATTAAGCAACAAAAACACTTAAAAATATGGACTGACCTATGATTAAGCATAAGGCAGAGTGACAAAGGTATACTTTACCACACAATGATGCCTATTATGATGGTCATGAATTACTGCGTTTGATAAGTTTAAGGAAAGAGGGTTCCTTCATCATTGAATTTGTAATTAGTTTGAACCTAGTTCCATCTTAAAAGTACATTGCCTTTCTGAGCTTTTTTCAAGTAGAAATATTTTGGTACAACATTCCAGAGGGTTTTAAAACATCTCACAGAATACTGTGATGTATGATGAGATATCTGTCTTTATAGTAGACTAGTATATGGTTCTTTGTAAGTTATGAGATACTGCCACTTGAGATCTCTTTAAGTATAATTGAAATGCTTTCATAACTATATATTAGGTTTAGCATTGGTAGCTGCTTGAAGTAATTGAGTTTAAAATATTAAAAGTATAACAGCTGTAGCAGATTATTTAGAAATCTATTGTCAGGTGTGTGTGTGTGAAAGTATTTATCAATAAGAATTTGAATTCCATGGCTCAGACCTTTAGTGCCCACCCATGTTAACCTTGGGCCCAGCCAAAAATTCATTTCTGGCTACGCCACTGCTCCTCACAGCCCGCTCTCCGTCTGCCACAGGTTCCTCTTTAACCCTGGGCATGGGCCAAGCCTCAAAATATGGAAACATTGGGGGCTCTCAAAGACAGCCCTGTCTCAGTTGCCACAACCCTCCTTTGGGCTATTACAGCCCCTTCATGCTGGCTAGTGCCAGCTTAAGTCTCTTTCCTCTGCAGCACCATCATTAGCAAAAGGGCATGCAATTGGCATTGCAGGGGTGTAGCATCCCCCAGGATTTAAAAAAAAAAAAAAAAAAAAAAAAAATTTTATTTCTAAATTCCAATTTCATTAATTTACCTCACCCCCGCCCCCCATGTTTCTCAAGTGGCAGAAGGAGAAGACGACAGCACATCGGACAGTGCTCTCCTCTGTGACCAAGCTCAACAGTGGTTTTCAAGCACAGTACCACAGCTGAATGCAGCAATGGAGCCTGGCCAGAGGAAGAGGAGGAGGTCTGCCGTGTTGCCAGTCTCCTTTTCCTCCTCTTGCAGCATGAACAGTGGGTGGTAGGGTGGAGGGAGGTGGTAGTTAGGGAGGTTGAGTGGGGGGCATGAGATGGGAGGGGTTAAGTTGTGTGAAAAAGGAGAAGCTGGGGGGGATAACGGGTGGGGGGGTGAGTGAAGCGAGGATGGGGTTGTGATAGAGAGGATGAAGGAGCTGGAAGAAGGGAAGAGATAAGGGACTGGGGAGATGGGGGAAGGTGATGGGGGACCGAGAAATCAGGGCTTCTGTGAATGAGATGCTGGGGGTCAGATGGATGTGTGTATGCGAGGGGCAGCAGGGGGACGGAGCAATATAAGTAAGGGGGTGAAAAGAAAGGAGAAAGAGAATGGGGAGCCTCTCCTCTCCTCATCTCTAACCCTCCCACCCAGATCTCACCTCCTGCTTTCCTCCCTATCCCCTATCTTTCTTCTTTTCTTCTCCTCCAGCATGCCTGATCTTTCTTCCTTCTCCACCCCGATTCCTAGTGCTTCTTCTCTTTCTGCCTTCTTTCCCCATCTTGATGATCCTCCTCCTCTTCCACCCCATCCCCACAATCCTCCCTTTCTTCCCACTTCCCTATCCCTCTTTCCTACCCCTATCCTTGATCCTTCTTCCTTTCCCTCCTCTCCTTCCCTTTCCTTATCCTTCCTGAATTCCCCATCCTGTGGCGCGCGCAAAATTTAAAATCAGCCCCCAATTGTGCTAGTTTTCTGTGGCCCTTTTCCAAGCCCTTTGTCACTGCACACAGAACAGACATATATGTTACGTCTTGTCAGCCTCTTCATATCCCCCTTCCCCTTTACTTTTGAGTCTTACAATTGCATTTTTGTACTTATTCCTGTCATTAATATATCTAAAAAAAAAAAATGTTTTGTTGCTTTCTTGTACCTAGGGATGTGAATCATTTTTTGACGATTTAAAATATCGTCCGATATATTTTAAATCGTCAAAAATCATTAGAGCCGCGATACAATAACAATTCCCCCGATTTATCGTTAAAAAATCGTAAATCGGGGGAAGGGGGAGGGGAAGGGGGAGGGCGGGAAAACCGGCACACTAAAACAACCCTAAAACCCACCCCGACCCTTTAAAATAAATCCCCCACCCTCCCGAACCCCCCCAAAATGCCTTAAATTACCTGGGGTCCAGAGGAAGGGTCCCGGTGTGATCTTTTACTCTCGATCCTCCGTGCGTTGTAGAAATGGCGCCGGCGCTACCTTTGACCTGTCATATGAAGGTCAAAGGTAGCGCCGGCGCCATTTTGTTTTTTTGTCCCCCGACGTCAGGAGTGTAGGAGATCGCTCCCGGACCCCCAGGGACTTTTGGCCAGCTTGGGGGGGCCTCCTGACCCCCACAAGACTTGCCAAAAGTCCAGCGGGGGTCCGGAACGACCTCCTGCAGTCGAATCGTTTTTCCGTATGGAAAAACGATTCGCGGTAGGAGATCGTTCCGGTGTATGGCCGGCGCCAGTTTCCGGTGTATGGCCGGTGCCATTTTCCATACGGAAAAATGATTCGCGGTAGGAGATCGTTCCGGACCCCCGCTGGACTTTTGGCAAGTCTTGTGGGGGTCAGGAGGCCCCCCCAAGCTGGCCAGAAGTCCCTGGGGGTTCGGGAGCGATCTCCTATGCTCCTGACGTCGGGGGACAAAAAAACAAAATGGCGCTGGCGCTACCTTTGACCTGTCATATGACAGGTCAAAGGTAGCGCCGGCGCCATTTCTACAACGCACGGAGGACCGAGAGTAAAAGATCACACCAGGACACTTCCTCTGGACCCCAGGTAATTTAAGGCATTTTGGGGGGGTTCGGGAGGGTGGGGGATTTATTTTAAAGGGTCGGGGTGGGTTTTAGGGTTGTTTTAGTGTGCCGGTTTTCCCGCCCTCCCCCCCCCACTGGACCCCAGGTAATTTAAGGCATTTTGGGGGGGTTCGGGAGGGTGGGGGATTTATTTTAAAGGGTCGGGGTGGGTTTTAGGGATGTTTTAGTGTGCCGGTTTTCGATTTACACGATAATTAAAAAACCCAAACTGCGACGATCCGATTCCCTCCCCCTCCCAGCCGAAATCGATCGTTAAGACGATCGATCACACGATTCACATCTCTACTTGTACCATCTTTGCTATTTTTTCCTCCATTTGCAGCTTTGCTATCCTGACTACCTTCCCAATTTCTCTTAGCTTTTCCAGATATTGGTCCCTGTCTTCCTCTTTCTGCAATCTCTTGTAGTTTATGGATGGAAACCTTTTTTCCCTTTCCTTTTCTGCCACTTCTTTAAAAAACCACCGTGGCCTCTTTTTCCTCTTATCTTCATTTACTTCCCTAACAAAAAGTGTTGTCCTTACAGTACCTCCTTTCAGTTTTGTCCACTATTCTTCTACTTCCCATAGCTTATCCAATCCAATTAATGATTCCTTGAGGTACTTCCCCAAAGTTAGTTTTCCTGAAATCTAGGATCCTTGTCTTTGAATACATTACCATTACCGTTGTTCTAATATTCATGTATTTTATTCATGTATTTTATTTTTTTTGTAATATTGCACCACGCTCTGATGTTGTAAGATTAAGTAATCAACAGGGTCATTCATCAAAATGTGTTGGGGCATTGTCATTGGTGTTAAGGCCCTAATGCCCACAATAATGCCATAACGCATGCGTTATTTTTCGTGTCACGATATGCATATACAAATTTTAAAATGTAGTCAAAGGGGAGGAGTTTGGGTGGCATTTATGAAAATGAGGGATGTTTAAAGTTGCATGTAATAGCATAATGCACATTATCACTGTCTCTAGGGTGGCACACATATTAGTCAAATTTTTATACCATTGACAAGGGTCAACTAGTAACTCAAGGTTAGGTTTTGATGGTGGTCTAGGGTTTGGGGAGCAGTTTTACATGATCAGTCAGAGGTACGAACAGCTCAATTCACACCAGTGAAGATTTGATGTGATTTGGAGTGAGGAAAGGTACACACAGATGAGATTTGTACATTGTACTCTCGACCTAGTTTGATGCAATCTCTACCTAGCTGCTATCTAGCCAGGATGAGAGTACAATGTACAAATCTCATCTGTGTGTACCTTTCCTCACTCCAAATCACATGAAAGCTTCACTGATTGTCTGTGCTTTTCATACCTCTGACTGTGCATGTAAAACTTCCCCCCCAAACCCTAGACTACCACCAAAACCTCACCTTGAGTTACTAGTTGACCCTCATATAGTGATATAAATAGTTGACTAATGAAAGCCTAATAAGGAGTCTCTCTCTCTCATTCATGCAAAATGTATAGCAAAAAAAACCACTGCCTGTAGGCCCACATGTTGTAATTAAGGGTTGGTAAATAAAAAATAGTGAACCAGCCATGATCACTAGATCCCAGGTGCTCCACCACTTTGACATGTTGTGTCAATTTCACTACCAGTTGCCAAAATAATTCTTCCTGCAAACAATCCAGGATCACCATGCTTCTAGTCAACAGCACAGCTGAGATGGTCCAGTCATCATCTGGTGCACCTAAAATAGAATTTCCCTTTTCATAGCAATTTTGTGAATGTCTTCAATTAAATCTCTTTCTTCTACCTGTGAAACAGGTCTGTCTATCATTCCCATATATATGGATGATCCATTCCCTCTTTCCAGATTAACCCACAGTAGGTTTGCCCATCTGTTCTGTAACATGCTGCACCTCTCTTTGGCAGGTGGACCCCAGTCTCTGCTTAGTAGCCCTTTAAACATCATTCCATATTCCAGGAAGCCAAGATACTCAATAGCACCGTCTATACAATCATTTATTCATCTCCAAAATGAGATGTCTGGGCCTTTATCTTTGTCTGGAAGGACTAAGAAGAGTACCACCTATTTTACCCACTCTCCCAGAGCCATGAAGTCACTTTTGATATGCTTTGTGGGGTATCTAGCAGTATCCATGCCAATGTGAATGAGCTGCACTGAATCATAGTCAGTAGTTTAGGTAATTCTCTGTGATCTCTCCATAATCTATATTTTTTTTTTTAGTTAATACATTTATGTTCTACTACATTCAATAATGACTGATGAGTGTGGATTACAAAACTGATGAACATAATCACATCAAGCTAATACAAAATAACAAAACACAACAAAACAAATTAAACAATGAAAACAAAATTTGAAATACATCTTTCATACAATCTGTGTTATTTGGGTCTCTTAGTCATGGAACTGAATGAATGCAGTGGTGGCAAGATTTGCAAGCTCTTTGGAGGGTTGTAGGTTTTGGACCCCTATGGAGCAGAGAGGTAGCAATCCGGTGCCTGTTTGACCATTTATAGTTTAAAACAAATGTAATCTTCATGTATCCATTGGGCCCATGTCTCTGCTCAGATCAGGCTTTCCCCACTCCTTTTACCAGCATGGCTTAACTCATGGCTGGCTTCATCCTCTCAGCAGGCCTCACGATGAGGAAAGACTGAGGAGATATGGACATCATGGTTGGCAGACGAAAAGTGCACTGGGGTTTGGGGTGAATGCTGGCTGGTCTCCAGGACAGGTGCACAGCCAGCAACTTTGGAGAGTTGGCCCATGAAGATGAGGGCTTGCAGGGTGATGCACCTTGTTTGTGTGGTAGCCAGCAAGCCAGATCAGAGCTGTGGTGGTAATGCAGCATGAGTGCCAGGCAGGCAGTCAGTCATGTGTCTTGGCTCGGTTAAAAAAAAAATAAAATAAAAGGATGAATTTTCCAGTGTCTGGTAGTGGCTGGGGCCAAGAGATTCTTGGTGTGGGATTCTGTTTGTGGGAGGCCAGGGCCGGCACGTCTATTAGGTGAACTAGGTGGTCACCTTGGGCGCTGACCATTACTGGGATTCCAAAGAGCGGCCATGTGGGGCCACTAGCGGAGTCT
Organism: Rhinatrema bivittatum; assembly: GCF_901001135.1. Classification (NCBI taxonomy): domain Eukaryota; kingdom Metazoa; phylum Chordata; class Amphibia; order Gymnophiona; family Rhinatrematidae; genus Rhinatrema; species Rhinatrema bivittatum. The sequence continues at coordinate 154,417,401 of NC_042617.1, forward strand.
ATCCCGCTCACAGCAAAGAGGAGTAGAGATTTGGCGAGGGTTGTGAGCAGTGTCCATCCTGCTCACAACCCAGAGAAGCACACACTCTGTGGACGCGAATGAGGTAGGAGTTGGGGCTGAGACTGGGGGGGGGGGGGGGGGGGGGGGGGAGGCGCAAGGCTGAAGGTTCATCCAGGGTGCCTAATACTCTTGCACTGGCCCTGCTGGTGGCCCCCAGCTAGGGTACCTCAGCAACGTGAGGACCCCATAGAAGGCCACGCGGATGCCCACAATGAATAAATGCTTTAAAAAAAAAAAAACAGCTTGACCTCATTTGCAACAGCCATGTGGGTATTGTGGCTCGGGGAAATTGTTTGTTGGCAGGCGTGGCCTTGTCCAGATAAGCAACAACTTCCTGGAAAAGCGGAATAGCCTCTTGGTTGGTTGGACTTGGCCTAAAGGGGGTCTTTCTTGGTCAGAAGCTTGGGGTGAGAGCTGCCGTGTGGCAGTGGAGAATGTTGGTCTATGCAGTTGGCTCCAGTCCACCAAACTAGCAACCATGATGTCAGGGGGAGTTGCAGTACAGGGTAGTGAGCTTGTCTTGCCTTGGCTCCCATTCCGTGCATGTCAGGCACAGTAATGTATTACTTACAGTGATCACACAGATGCAGAAAACAGACTTGTGGGTGTGGAGAGGACCAATTAAAGTTTCTCATGGGAGTCTTGAATTAGATTGTGGTGGATTGGCAGACTGCACAAACAACAGCTACAGCAGATATTTCCTCATGGAGTTCCTTGATCCATAGTAAGTTAAGAGTTAAAATAAAATAAAAATAAAGGGGCTCACATTGGGGGCTCAAACTGCTTCAGCAAGGGGGCGTGAAGATCCGGTCATAGCCCAGCATGACACCAGTTGGCTACATTGTCAGCATGCATGCGAGAGCTTGCTCCTTCAAATTTTTGGGCTATCACGTGGAGCTTCATTTTTTCGGGCTGACATGTGGGGCTCTTGGCTGGTGATCCATTGGGTGCGGCTCCCATTTCCTCTCCACGGGGGTGGTGGTCCTCCACTGTGGCTTGGTCTTGTTCAGTACAGGGTGAGAGCCTCCCCAGGTTCATTTACAAAACGAAGGAGAGATGTGCAGGGATCTGCCAGGGGCTTGTGTCCCGGTCTATCAACAGTGCGGGGCGGGATGCTAGGCTTGATGGTCTAACCCTGTGTGGCACTTATGTTTCTTTGCAGGCCTTCTCTGACAATGACAAGAATCCTTTCAGGTTGCCATCACGCATGTAGCGTATTATTGCAAGAGCAGTTGGTTTCTGTTTGGGTCAGAGTAACTGGGATCTATTGATACTTCCCAATACCACGACACAACAAGGAATAAACAATGAAAAACAAAATGAAAGCGCTAACACAAGGCAGTTATTTGCATGTTGCTCTTACAATTCTGCTCTTCTTGGCTTAATATAATAATTTCATTTTCCAACAAATCTCATAGTGCAACTTGATATTGCATAATGGTTTCAAATAGACAAGTAATTTTGCATGGAATGCTCCTGGGCCAGGGATCATAATAAACTTAGGATTGTTCCTTGTGAATGATGATATGAATCTATTTTCTGTTATTAGGTGGTCAGCTTTGCCAAGATAATTGTAATTTCTATAGCACATTGAATCACCCTCTATCCCAGCTTGATCATTACAGCAGCTACAATTCAGTACTTTCATGACAATCCTGTAATTCTACTTGCTAGCTTTAATATTCATGGTTAAGTGCCACACAAAAAAAAATAATAATTTGCATAGCCTCAGTTGACCTGCCCTCTGCTTGTTTCGTAGCTTGGATGCATTTTGTACCAGAGATAATATCTGATTGTTCCATGGCTTCAGCAGTAGTTCTGTTGGTCATAAGCACAGGTATGAAGCTACCACATGCCAGGGACTATCATTGGGCTTATCCCAGAGAGTGGGATCCTGTTCCTTCACCCTAATTGCTGTATTTTGACAGCTTTATCTCTGGCTGGCTGCTAAATGTGCTTATTTAGATAACTTGTAGGCCCTGCTCTTGATGACCCATATAAAGATTTTTGCAGTGTCTCCTTGTTTGCAGAAGATTCTGCAGCTATTTGGCAGTCACAGGAAGCTGGCCATCTCCTTAGCTATGGCACTTCCTCTCTGCTACACTATGATCAAGGACATAGGGCACTGTGATTTGAGGTGCAAGGTCATTCATGATGGTGGTGATGTTTTCTGGAAAAAGATGCCTCATAAAAATCACACTCTGGTTTATTATCAACTGCTCTATTTTCTAGGACATAGGAGTTTATATCCACAGCCCTAAATGCTGTATCCCTATCAGCATGACCTCTGTGGCCCTGCCAGGCACATTAAAGTAATTAATGTTCAGGACACTCATATAGGCCTGGCAGCCAGAGCCCCTCAAATGACTCGTGCAAGGTTTTTCTCCTGTGTTGCCCTTGCTGGCAGTAGGTCCTGCAGTTATAGTTGGCAGTCACGGGAAAGGTGTCATCCAGAAACAGGCCTTGCCCTTTCCATTAGCATGCAGCTCTTCTTCTCAGTGACACTGAGGGCAAAGGAGGAGGGGCGGGGTGTAGCTGGGCTATTCATAGCTAGCACTCTCCGAGTGGTTAGGAATTGGCTGTTAGACACGTCCACCTTTGTCAATATCTCCGCAGATCAGGAATTAGCTGGCCCTGTGTCACTAAAATCCGTCCTACAATCCAAGTCTAGTCAACTTCCCATGTTCCTTGTCCAACATGTTCTCATTCGACCCATCCGCCTGACTTGGGTTAGACTCACGAGATTGCTGAAGACAGATTGCGTCTGTGCATATCTCCTGCCCATCCGTAGGAACCCAGATTTTACACCCGGCTCACAGACAAAGGCTTTCCACCGCGGGGGGGGACAAGGGAATAACACAGTTGGGGCATGTCTTAATGCCGGAGGGTGAGATTGTATCCTTCCCAGAGCTTAGGGCACTATATGCTCTCGCTGCGACGGAGGTATTTCCATATTTACAACTTCAGCATTATGTTGGGAAATTGCCTTCTGTTTCCCTACAGGCCTCGATCTTTCAATCCCTGGATAATATTTGTTCGGTTGAAGAGCCCAAGGTGCCTTCGCTATCGATTTATTATAAGCTCCTTAAACCTTTAACTGTCATTAATACTTGCTCCATACTAGTCGAGCGGTGGAATTGGGATGGGGTGTTTATGGTTACGGCGTTCATAATTCGAGCCTGTTTCAAACGAGTGTCCCAAATCTCGGTGAATATGACTTATAGAGAAATGCAATATAAATTTATTTGTCGAAGTTATGTTTTGGCCTAAGGCGCATTCCAGCTCAGGCTTTCATCCTCCTCTTCTTGTGGGTACTGTGGACACCTGCCTGGCACTCTGTCCCGTGCCTTTTGGGAATGCCCCCCTATCCAGAGCCTTTGGGTTAAGGTGATTCGATATTTAGGAACCCTACTGGGGGTAAATATCCCACCCTCTCCCTTGTGGGCATTTTTGACTGCATTTCTCCATTACAAGTGTGAGATTTGGGATCTCGGTTGCTAATTCGTAAAGCTTGTTTGGTGGCCAAAAAGGTCATTTTATTGCAGTGGAGAGATGACACCCCTCTGTCACATTGGATGTGGTGCAACAACTTACATCGTATGATGCTACTGGATGCCGGGACCATGCAACAGTCTCCCAGGCATTGGAAAATGTTCCTGGCTACCTGGGACCCCTACCTGCAATCTCTCCCACCTCAGTCTTGTAGTTTGATATTAAATGAGTGGCATTGATTGGACTAATAGCTCCTGCATCACTGGATAAAGGACACAGTGACGGATTAATATTGGAACATTTAGACAAAGCTTTTCTTTTTTTAAGGGGTGGGGGAGGGTATGTCTGTTACTGTTTGAGGTTATGTTATACTCACAGAGAGTGTTTCAGAAACTATGCACGCTCTGTATAACAATACAGAGCGTGCCTTTAAAACAATAAAAATTGTTTACACATAAAAGCCCGGTGTACGCATCAGTTAGGGGCTGCACGAAAAAGTCAAGCTCGTGCATGCTATTTTAAAAAGTGCCCAGATATGTGCGTAAAACCCCTGCACGGACATCTGAAAAGTGTCCAAAAAGGGGCAGGATATGGTGCAGTGGGGCATTGAGTGTTTCAGGGCTTGGCCAAGAGAATTGCGGTGTATCTTCATTTCTGCTATTGATGACATGCAAGTTATAAAAGGATCCCACCATTTCTGAGTGGTTTAAAAGGTCTGGGGTAACTGGAGGGGGTGTAGGTTATCAAACCAGGGGGGTTTCAAGGACCTAACTGGGTGAACTGGTGGATAAATTGGTAAACTGGCAATAGCGTGGGCGCGCAACCCTTTTAAAATCTGACTTCCACAGTAGAAGCAGGATTTGCACTCTCATACCTGCGCATGCAGCCAGGCTATTTTATAACATGCGTGCATGTTATAAAATGGCCATGTCCCTGGGTGTGGGCCGCCGCACATGCGCCAGTTTAAAAGTTACCATCCATGTGTACACATTAATGGAGGTCGGGGTATCTTGTTCCGGGAGTTGCTAATTTTGGTCCATTCAGACCGCTATCGATTAGTACAGGTGGTTGATTTGTGCTGCTATGGCTGACCTATGGCAGGGATTCCTAGGTTGATTTGCTATTCTGACAGCACATACATATGAGTACATGTGCATGATTATAATTTTTAAACTGTCATTTTAATCAGTGAATCACTTCTGACATCTGGTTGTGTGTTCTCTTCACTGGCTTACATAGGGTAGTGGTGTACCTCTCTGGCCTTTCAAGACAGTTCTTGCATTAGGCATGGTAATTTTAAATCCATTATCATCTGTCTAGGTCAGCAAATCGATTGCTTCTCAGCATCTGTTCCCTGGCTGCCTGTGCCATAGGTGCTTGGCAGTTCTGCTATGAGTAGCGTATCTGCTTCAACTCCCTTATCCTTTTAAATAAGTCTGTATAGGTAATCTACTGCAATCTCTTGTACCTGTATGCTTATCGTATGCTTAATCATGCATGGATTCTGGCGGTAAAGTCAGTGAAGCTCTTGCCTTTTGCAGGCACATCACCTGTAGCAATCTGGCACACATATTCAAGTGCATTGCCTCTCTTTGCAGTAATGTCATATCTTGGGTTGCGACCGAACTGGCTTGTGGTTCATTTCTTTGTTTTCCTTCAGCCCCTATTTTGGCAGGCAAAATTCACATTGGAGTATCCCTTTCATACAGTCTTATCGTCATACCCGGGTCTAGGTTGTAGTGTGTCTATGATAGGCATTGTAGAAACTGGGCAGATAGCACCATAATATTGCAGATACACAACTCTCTCTTTGGTCTTGCCCCATGTATTTTCGATCTTTTCGTGATTTCTAACACAGTATTAGAAATATGTTCCTAGAAATATGTTCCTGTTTTGTTCGGTTCCTTCAGAACAGTACACTCCACTATTTCTTCAAACCTTCTGTATTTATCTCCGTGGCATATCATCTCTCTGGTCTTCCCTGTGTGCTTCAATTTCTGCAATCCATAGTGCTAGGTAGATGGTGGAAATGAGACTGAATAAGTCTTCACTAGGCAGAAGAAGTCATTAAATTGCCTGCTGATCTTTTTTTTCTTGCCCCCAAAAGCAGACCTGGTATATACGGGGATATTCTGTGTCTGCATGCAGCAGTGCTTGCATACGTTAATCATTTATTCTTCCTATCACAGGTGTGCACCTAAATTTTCCCACCCACGAGGTTCAATATATCTTCACACTGCTGGCTTGCAGCACGACTTCTCCATAAGAAGTGGAATTGTGGTTTCCAAACAATTCAAGTTACTGGCAGCCTGTCTTCACAGCTAATGTCTATTTGTTATCAGAGCTACATGCTGGGTTGCATCACATGCTTCACCTTAGGCTTATGAAAATCATTGTTTTATCTTTCTCTCAGAAGCATGAGGAGCCCAGGGCATGTAAGCAGTCTGGTCTGGGAGGGATGGCTATTGCTTTGGTTTCTTTTTCTGGGCAGGTAATTCTATGACCTCAAACTGACCACACTGGAAAGGTTTCCTCTGGAAGAGATAAGTGGTAGCCCAATGTGGCTTGGCCAGATTGGGGCCATTTTTTGTTTAAGCAACATATTGGGGCGGATTTTAAAAGGGTTACGTGTGTAACCCTTAAAAAAAAAAACCCTTGCGCGCGCCGAGCCTATTTTGCATAGGCTCGGCGACGCGTGCAAGCCCCGGGACGCACGTATGTCCCGGGGCTTGCAAAAAGGGGCGGTCCGGGGCGCAGGGCTGGGCGTGGCCTGGGCCTCCAGGCACAGTGGCCATTTGTCGCTGTGCCCGGGATTGCAGGCTGGCCGTTGGAACTGGAAACCAGAAGCCAATACAATAATGGAAAAACAGAAATATCGTCATTCCACAAGACTTCCTACACTGGGAACGGGAGTAGTTACGCACGCCTGCGGTAAAAGTTGTGCACAAGCGCCCATGTGCAGCTTAGAGCTGCACACATGCATGAGCGCAGAACTTTTCCCATGCATGCGTGCAACTAGAGGGAACAGCAGTGGTGGGTGCAGCACTTATTGTACGGGGAGGAGAGCCAGAGAAGACACGATAGCTTCCCAAGTTGGTGGTACATGGCCCACCCCGTTTTAAAGTTGATGGTGCCTGTGCACCATTGTCATTATGGACACTACACCCATGCGTCCAAGTACCCAGAGGTAATTCTATACATTTGTTTTGAACTGTTGGGTTTAAATAGGTAGCTGAATCTTTTAGTTTCTAAATTAATTCCTCTACAGCAGAGCTTCCCAAACCAGACAGGATTTCAGGATATCCACAATGGGTCTCCAAGTGCATGCAAATACATCTCATGCACAGTCATTGTGGATATCCTGGAAACCTTACTGGCTGTGGGGTCACAGGAAAGTTTTGTGAAGTCCTGGCTCTAGAATATGGTCAAGTTTGGCCAATAATCCTAAGCCCAAAGACAGTTTCCACTATCTGGCTCATTAGCATTTTCTCTATGAACTTGAAATTGCAGGTTATTCATAGCCAACATATCACATTTACCAGATGCTGCAACACTTGTCCCTGGAGATCAGTTTCATGCTATACTTGCTTTTATGTTTTTTCTCCAATATTCTATGAAGACACCACTGATTATGGGTAACACATGAAAAATCCGAGTGGTCTTACCTTTCACATTGTTTTCAAACTGGCAGTCTTCTCCTGTTCCTTTGTACGTCCAGTTGAATTGGAACCAGAACCAGGAATGAGATCTGGCACTATGAGTCTTCATTCACAACTACCAGGGATTTTTCCTCCATTTCCCCAACATATCTAGCCTGATCATTGCAATGAAAGTCCTGCGCCGAGGGCTATGCACCAAGGTCTTTCCAGAAGTTGGCAGACATTGACCCTGAATCCACTCTTAAGCAATGATCATGACACCCTCCCAGGCTTCTGTGAACAATACCTCTCCACAGCATTCCCAGCCAAGTCGGGGTGCGGAAGATTCAACTTGGGGATCAAAGGGGGGACCTTCTACATAGCACTGCACAGCACTGCCATTAAGCCACCGGATTGGTCCACCTTTCAGCTGCTGGTCTTGCATGTCATTACATCCATGTGTCGCCCAAAAATCACCAGGGTTCACAATATACCTTATACAAATTTAGTAATTAACATAATCAGGGTCTTTGAAATATGACATCTGCCACCGATGAGATTTTAAAATATAATTTATAAAACTGTGCCCATTATGTGTGCCACAAGGAAATGGTCCCTAGAGTTGGCAATACTCAACTTTTCTGAAGCATATCAGGAATCGCAGGGAAATTAGCTTTATCTGTTAAAAACATTTTTCATGCAGAACCAGAGTTCAGTAGTTTTTCATCCTATCTCGATTTCTCCCTCACACTTTACTATATTTGAATTTTGTTTCAATTGCTGGCATATCACTATTTTCCTTAAAATTTGAACCACTGCTATTAATTACTGACATGAGAGGGACCACCCCCATATGCAAACAATTTCTCAAATTTGAAAAATTGATCAAATATGCAAAAACTGTATTAATTTTAGGTAATTTTGTAGTCTCTAAATTTTCTTTACACATTTTTTTGTTTAGCAGTCCAACTTGTTTCAGAAATATGGCTCATATTCTAAGCACTGCATATAGCAGCCTGTAGAAAGTAAAACCTACTTAGAAGTAACAGAATTCCATGAAACTTGCTATGTAAATGTTAACAGATGCCTGTCCTAATAAGACGACCATGTAGTGCTGACACCTCACCCCAGGCCAACAGGACTGGTTGATTCAAGTCTGATTTTTCTTCATTGCATGACTTTATAGTTCTGGCTTTTACCATTGATTTTCCAAAGAAACTCAGAACTACAATTCCAAGCATGCCGGGGAGAGAAGAGGGGGAGGGACAGGATTGGATCAATCTTTTGACCTGGGGTGGTTGCAATTCCACTGTAACACTCAGCTTTCAGTATAAATATAGTTCAAAGGTATAAATCAGGCACAAGAAGTAAACCTTTTTCAGACAAAAGAAGAAAAGGTCATGGTATGAGGAAGGCTCCAGAGAAGCAACATCAGAAAATATTTCTTTACTGAAAGGTGGATGCATGGAACGGAGTTCCAGTGGAAATAGAGGAGACAAAAACAGTAACAGAATTCAAGGTAGCATGGGATCCCTTATGGTGAAAGTGAGGGGACAGCCAGAGGTCAGCTGGGATTTGAGTGGAGTACCACCTATCCCTTTACCAAATGTCCCCCTGTGAGCCTTTTCCAACCCCTTCTTCAGTGAACACCAGATAAAAATTATTTAATATGGAGCGTGACAAAAGACCAACACTCCTCCTTTTCACTCTCCATTTTATCATCCCACTTCTGTACCTCCTTTCACCAACATAACAAGTCTTGCCACTCTGCTTTGTTATTTTAGTTGTTTTGCTTGAGTTTGAGCCTTGGCTGTCATGACTCCCTTCTTCATTTCCCTTAGCCTTCCCAGATATTTTTCCTATCATACTCTTACAGAAAGCAAGATAAACTATTTTGGCGCTGGGGAATAAAAGCAAAGGAAAATATAATATTTTAGAATAGAGAAGGGTAAAAATAAACAGTTGGTAGGAAGGATACCAAGCAACATTTTTGCATACTGATCCACTGCTGAGAAAACTAATCCGCCAAGACCCAGCTCATCATGTGATCTCCCTTAAGTTAATGGGCTCAAAATTTGTAATCTAGAAGTCACAAATGAAGCTAAATATCTTGTAACTTGTTAAGGATAAATTGGTTAACTTCATTCTATAGTTTAATGTCACTGTGCTATGTACTCAAATTACCGATCCTAAATGTTAAGAACAAAGTAAAAATAATTCACAAACTATGGCATTTTATTTCAGAAGCCTTTGCTTACATTTGTACAGTATATTACATAATTCTTCATCTGCAGGACCTAATAAATATGAGTTATAGCTTTCTATAAACTTTGCTTTCAGTGTTTACTTGTCAACAAATCTTTACAATCCTGTACAAATTCTGAGCACTTTGAAATAGGTTGCAACAAAATCCATTCATGTGTACACTGTGAAAATTGAGATTTCTTTTGCTAGAAAAGTCGAGTGTAAAGGATTTGACACATATCTACACACAAAAACATTCTGAAATTATTTCACATATATTGCCAAAAAAAGAAAGAAAACATGCCAACCCTGGTTATTCCAGACTCCAGAAGGGTACACACAACACGTAACGTTAAAACACCCTGTACAGTAACAGTATATTATCAGTGCATGTAGCTGTAATGAACACTTCCACAATAAAGAAATGTCTACACGTACTGTGCAAACAGAAATGATACTGGGAGAAAACATAAAATCAGCACAAGTTTTGGAAACAGTTTTGAGTTTATATTGGGGTTTGTACAAAGCAAAAAAAACCATTTAACGTCTCCGGTTCCCCTTGCCTACAAAGACACCTATTCTTTTGTGGCAGTGTTCATGTCAGCGTCCTTCGGTTACTACACACACCTTCTTCTTTCCTCATTCTTACAGCTCAGGATAAAACAAAGGTTACAAATGAAATATTTGTTACTTCAAGGGAAAGAAAGAAAATTACAAAAAAAAACACAAAAATATAACTTATACTCCATAATGAATAAATATACAATTTGGACAGGCTAAGTACAATATTTATACACTGTTATTTAAGATTTAGTACAATTTGCTATTGATATACTTTCTTTTTTCACAAAAAAGTATTATATCAAAATTAAAAAAAAATACAGATTTATAGAAAAATGGCAAAAGTAGTCTGATTCCAATTCATGGGTTATTAGAAACCACACTAACCTTTTAGCTCAATTCAAACCTGTAAACATTTGTTGGCCTCTTCAAAGGATCTCCTTGCATTTGGTTTACAGACCAATGTTAAACTGCAGGGTCTATAGTTTTACATGTGCTTGATTTTGATTGTTAAATTCACTATAAAGTGGTCTGAGGGCTAAAACAATTAGCTTTGAAAGAGAAAAACTGGTTTATATGTTGTGTAATCAAATGTGCCAGTTCTGCCAAAAATACCAGGGAATCCAAGCACGGTGAGCTGCTGTTACACTCGGTGACGGTACGCGGTCCTTTCTGAATCATCGCTACAGGCAGAGAAGGCCTTCCAAATCAGCAGACCTACAATTCCCAGACAAGTTGGAAACAGATATTGCTTGAAGAAAAGCAGCTCATTGCATGCTGTCTTCAGAAAAGTGCACTTAAGTGCAAAGTTAGCTTGTCAAGAATCAATTCTCAATAGAAAATAGTGCTAGTCCGATGTGTGCCACAGTGCAGTATAAAAATAACCACATGGCTCTCAACAGCTGAGAAGTGCAAAGTGCTTAACCAAGTCCTGCTGTCACCTGCACTCAACGGACATCCCATTTTGTGAGGAACTGGTCATCGCTGGGTCTGCTAATGTCAACATAACAGCGGCAGTTATGGAACTGGAGGAAGGCGAGGAAGAGGAGGACGATGTGATAGCAACACCTAGGCAGGAAAAAAAACAGAAGAAATTGAGTTAAGTACCATGTAACAAGGATCAGACTGTAATTACAATGCGTTAATATAAATAGCTGGAGCTTGACTGTCCTTTGATTATTCTTATGTTGCCATGTTACTGTCTTGAACAACAATATCCAAAATTGTGCACAACTATAAAAAAACAAAAAAACAAAACCCCCAACAACATTACATGAAAAATTACAATCAAGTCTATCAAAGCCCACTAAGGGGCCGATGTACTAACCCATGGGATTTTCTGTGGGTTGGTGGCCTGTTTCTATAGAAGTTTGCTGCGGATGCGAAAGAGCTCCGAAGGAACCTTTTACAAGAAATTTTAAGCGCGTTCTTGGCTTTGGTAATGCACAATGGCAACCTCTGATTTCAGGATCTCCATTGCTTAAAGGGGCTGCAAGGCCCCCCAAAAAGCCCTTCTATCCTTGTGTGCTAAATCCCTGGTGGTCCGCTGTGCAAGCACTGAGCTCCCACCACCCTCCTCCTGCATTACCCCTAAATGTATACAAAATTAGCCTGGTTGCAGGGCCCCTTCCATCTCTAAGCTCTGCTTTCTTTTGATAAAAATCCCTCAGACCCCATCAATGGGGCCCTTGCCACACCCTGGCTCCCAAAGGGACCCCAAAAAAAAAAAAAAAAAAAAAAAAAAAAGGGACTCGCTCCTGCCCTGTTTGTGCTATCTTGCAAAATGGTGCCTGTTGGGCCCAGGGTCCCTACTATGGGCCAAAAGTGTACCCGAAGTCAGCAAGCGCCAATGGGCATGAGTGAGTCGGGGTTGCTGACGTTGAACTCCAAAACTTACAGGTTACAAGTCTGTCCAAATTCAATTTACAAATAATTGCAACTTTAATTTAATAAAAGTAGAGGAAAAAAACAAACCAAATATGTACTTTCCCCTCATATGATATACTTCTCAGAGAGCTGCCTCCTTTACTCTGCCAAAAATTGTACACTACAAAGAAGAGCGAGGCCAATACTCATTCGGCTGGGTAGTGGACAAGTTATCTGGCTAAGGTTAGCCAGATAATTTGTTCCATATATTCAGCAAGATAAATGTCCCACTGAGTATGCAACTATAAAGTTATCCGGCTTCATATAGCTGAGTAATATAGGCCTAACAGGCCAGCATTTAAATATGGCTGATTAAGCCTAACATTGGCCAGCCTCGTGTGGACGGATAACTGGCTACTTACCCGGATATCTTCAAAAAATATATCTGGGTAACTAGCGCTCTTTACTAAAATAAATACAATAAAATCATGGCCCTCCCGGCTTGAACCCCACCCCCTCCCAAGAATCAGCCATCTGCTGCCCCAGACCCCTCTCCCAACCCCTTCATCATGTAAAACTAAAAATTAAACTGCGACGCCAGGCTTGGCCCTCCCCGTTCCTTCTATCCTCATTGAACAGAAAACGTAAACCCCATCTACTGCCCGGCATCTGACACCCTCCCTCCCCTCCAACCTGGTACCTTAACTGGGCCATTTAATATGGGTAAAACCTACTGACAATTCAATAGCATGTATTGTAGCAACTTACACGGGCAAAGTGCATTTACACGTGTAAAACCCAGTTTTAAGTGGGTAAATGCTTTTAAAAATCAGGCCAATTATTTAAAAAAAACAAAACAAAAATCAATACCTGAAAAATGCTTTCTTCTATTATTTCAAGTTACACTAGTAATACTTAAATATGATTTCACAAAACTTCATGAGGTCTGTGTATAAACGCCAGTACTTACTTTCTGTTTCTTTCTTTTTTAAGCGCTTTCTCCTCCTGTCAATAGAAGCCACTTCGGATTTTAAAGACAGATAATGTTTCCTGATTTCTTGCAGTTTTTCTTGCAGGAATGATATGCGCTCGGCACTTGCCATGGTTTCCAGATCAGCTAGATGTTAAATAATTCTGATTAGTTGCTATATTTCTTGGCAAGATTTTATCTGTGATGGATTCACTATCTCTATGGGAGTGGGGTTTTCACATAAATTCATAGACAATATATGTAGGGCCCTGTCTAATTTTTTTTTAAGTTTTGGCTCTGCGGTTCACATATAGGCACATATATGTGCCTATATGTGAACCGTTGTGACGGTATTCTACTAAACGACGGTATAGAAAAGATTTTAAATAAATAAATAAATATTACAAAATATACTTATGCTTTCATTATGAATGGAATGACAGCGGTCCTTTTTCATATTGCGAAATGAGCTAAATAGCAAAAAGAAATCAATTCAGCCTGCCCCTCATCACCTAGAACTACTGATTGACCGTAGGAGGGGTTTCTACTCCAGGCACAGAGTTATCGCCTTTCTAATATTCAGAAGGAATCTGTTTCACATTTTTAAATTCTTCACCGTCTAATATGACAATAATGTGATTCGTTTCCAAATATATTAAGGCTTGTTCATAGATGGGTACGTAGAAGGCACCAGACGTGTGTAAGATCATAAGTGGTTCTCTGATGGGTCAGACCAAGATCCATTGAGCCTAGCATCCTGTCTCAGACAGTGGCCAATCCAGGTCACAAGCACCCAGCAGATCCCCAATAGTAGATCAATTTCTTGTACTTGTCATCCTCCCTTGAAATTTAAGAGGTCCAAATTCAAAGGCTAAATCCTAACTTTTTAATATTTTGGGCACTAGCTAGATAGTGTAAGGGCATTCCAGAGAGTGTTTCTGGGAAGAGTTAGCTCAGCCCTATAAGATATCCGGCTAGCTCTGATAATCATAGAGAGCTGGTTAACATATCCGGCTAACTCTGGTTGTGTCACAGGGCTGTCCTAACGCAAACTAGATAAACTTAATCAGATATCTTTCAGATAGCTGTCTATATTCAATAGTGTGATTGCACCACTGAATATCCCTCCATACGTTTACCCAGCTAATTTTGCAATCTGGACAGCGACTGAATATGGACTTCTAAGATGTTAGTTGTTTTGATGCTTCAATAGATTTTAGTTTCATTATTTATTTACAGGAACGTCCCTGTTCCCCTTCAAAATCATTCTCGTAAGAGTTACTAACTCAGGGACAGATTTATTAGCTTACATTTTCCTCTCACCAAATCATCAATATGTTATAGGCAAGTTACAATAATAAACATATAATACCATCAGCAATGTTCCCCTAGACACAAACAACTTGATTTGCTAAGGGATTTCTCCCATTCTATGTCTATGGGGAAAGTCCAGGATGAAGCAGGCCACCTTCAGGTGCCAAGTGTTAATGTGCAATGCAAAGTACGTATCAATTGTCCTGAACTGCAGGTTTAGTTATTTGACTAAGGGGTCTTTTTTCTAAACCAATTCAAACTGGGCATTTTTAACGTGGGTTAGCATCCCTTACTTTCTCCCTCCCAAATTAGTTGGGCTTTGGAACTTTCCATTTGTGTAGACTGGACTGGTGTAGCATCAATCAAGGGATGCATGAAGAAGTCGGGATTGAGCGTATTCTAAAAAGTGCGCAGATATGCGCGTAAATGCCGCAACACCTCAAAGGTTTCCAAAAGGGGCAGGGCATAGGCATTTCAGGGCACATTGAGATGTGCACGTAAATACTTACACAGCCTAGTGCGCGCAGAGGTCCCCTGCCACGTAACTTTACTTCTGCTAAGGATGCCGTGTAAGTAACCAATAAAAGTAAACTAGGCAGATCTGCAAGGTTTTAAGGGTTGGGGCTAACTGGGGGGGAATGAAGGCTATCAAACCAGGGAGGTTGGAGGACCTCTCTCTTAACTGGTCGAACTGGAAAAACAGGGAATGGCGTTGGCGTGCGCCCCTTTTAAAATCTGCTGATTTACGCGGTAGAGGCAGGATTTGCATGCACATGTGCACGCCTACTTAACATTGGGCATATATTTGTGCACAGCCAGGCTATTTTATAACGTGCGCGGGCCGACATATGTGTGTGCGCATGCCGGTTTTAAAATTACCGTCCCTGTGTATAGGTTATTTGTTTGTATTGATATTATTTTATTATGTATACTGTGTGACAATGAGTTTTTATAAATCACTGCTGCCTTGGCCTACAACTATCGCTCAGTGAAAGTTGCTCAGTGCTTTATTACCATTCTCTTGCCATAAGAGGTCCTCTTGTTTACCCTAGACTGGACAAATCTCTACTGGGCAGACTGTATGGATCATTTTGGTCTGTATCTCTCATCATTTACCATTTTATTATTTCTTCTCATTACTTCGATCCATCCCCTCATTCCTTTAAACCTAAAATCTTATGATTCAAGAAATGAAATCCAACTGGAATGCCATATATTACAAGATTATATGGACATATGCTTAAGTGATAATGCTCACCAGCCACAGGCATTATCATAAAATAATTACTGTATCATAGTTTGATATCCCATGTCAAGGAAAGCATATCTTATAATAAACTGTCTAATTACCTGACCATGCCTGTTGCCAAGGGCACTGCCACTATTAAAAGTCAGAAGAAAATCTTCATTGTATACATTTTTTAAACATTTACATTATCACAATGGCGCCACTCAGTGGGTTTATATAGTCAGTTATTGCCCTCTGAACTTACCCATTGATTGGCGAGGACCAACATTCCACTTTTTAATATGGTCTAATGCCCTCTTGATCCTATATCTTTATTAGCTTTCATGCTCTCAACATCTTATACTTAATTCAAAACATACGTAAATGAACTGCATTTCATAGACTATGAAATAGTATATGATGGGATATGACAGGAGCATTCAAATCTTTTGATAGCCTTCAATAAAGTAGGGATATTTACTCCACAAAAATACACAAAGCTTCCAGTAGCACAGAACCCAATTTTCACCATAAGAAGAGAAGCAAAGATACACCTCCTCCAATGGAGGTAACATATCTGATCCCTTGCTGAGTGATTTCTAAGTCGATGAATCCTCCCCGATGTAATCTTCATAAGACAGGAGAACCAAACTTGCCCATGTCAGTAAGTGACCACCAAACCCTTCTCTTATCCGAGTTTGGTGAAGGGTACAGGCAGGTAGACATACAGAAATAAATCTCCCCAGAAAAGGGAGAACAAGTCCATGAATAAAAAGCTTTGGCCAAGGCATTCAAGGATATTATGCTAAAAGAACCCTCTGTGTACTCCCATACATCAAGAAAGATAAAACTAGTGCAGGATATGGTACTGGTAGAAGACAGGGACTGGAAACGGTACAAAAGAAGAAAGAAACAATGATGTCATTAAGCCCCCAATGCTATTGGTGTTGACAGTGAAATAGACAGCAATGGCACAGAAGATGTAACCAGCATGGCTGGGGGGCGGGGTTTGCAACTATGATAGCTGAAACTCAAGACATAAAAACTGATGGTGTAACAAGATGTGGCTTGTGCAAAGCAGGACAGGATGGACATTCCCCTCTGTATGGTCATTCAGGACTGGGAGTTTCCAGGATATCCATTTTTCAGACATACTATTTTATAAGCATGGTACGGCTGCTTTAATGCTCTTCTAGAGAGGTCCCGGCATGGAATACACTGACTCTTTCAAGGCAACTAATTTCACGGATTGGGATCACTTTCAAAACAACTGGTAAAAAAGGAAAAGGAGAATAGGAATTCATAGGAAAACCAAGTACAGCCGCAGCCTTAAAAAAAAACAACCAAGGAAACTAGACATCTGGGCTAAATAGCCATTAGACTACAACTGATGGCATGCAACCCATTCTAGGTTTTAAAACAATCCAAATTCTCAGGATGGCCTGCCAGGTGATTGATACGGTTGATTCCATTTTGTGACTTTCACATTGGGCAGTTACAAAAATCCCTCTTTAATTTAGGCCCAAATGAACAACTCAAAAAATATTCCAAAGGAATTAAAAAAAAAAGTATTGATAAATATTCTATGCATGTTACGGAAGAAAAGCTACCTACACATTTGGAAACTCCATTTGTAAACTCTAGGCAAGCGATTATGCTGTTCCTTTTGGTCAGCATCCTTCTCTCCGTTCTTCTCACAGTTGCCTCGTGTGTGTGTCCTTGGGGTTAAACTGGAATGGTGCGACTTCAGTCCAGAAGAAACAGAAGGCTGAATCTTGGCTATGCTCTCGCCTGCCGAAAGTTCTTCACTATCACTACTGTTTGCTAAAGGAAAACAAAATGAAAGTATTAGTAGCATACTGTGTGCAGGACTCTACTGCAAAGCTGCATTATAATTTGGTATTGTTGTCACCGGCTTATTAAAAATTATTTAATTACAATTGTGCTAAACAGGCAATATATAATTTGCAAAATATATTAGGCTAATCATTAATGTAAAAATCCATCAATACCAGAGGAATGCAGAAAGCTATAGAAATATATGGACATCATTACAAAATACAAAATGAAAGTTTTATAAATACACAATTAAACAGTTCAAGAAAGAGGTGCTATACACAATTGCTCCAAACTTTGTCTTAAAGGTCATCTGCAAGGCTCTGATTTTAAGGGATTTAACTGCTTCTGTTTTATTAACCTTTTATATAGAAACAGAGAAATGTGATGGCAGAAAAAGACTGTATGGCTCATCTAGTCTGACCATCCACCCAACTAATTTAGCTTTAAAATTCTCATTACTCCCTTTGAGATCCCGTGTGTTTAGCCCATGAATTCTTGAATTCAGATACTGTTTTTGTCTCCACAACATTCACTGGGGGGCTGTTCCATATATTCACTACCTTCGCTGTAAAGAAATATTTCCAAGGATTACTCTTGAGACTAGCCCCTTTCACTCTCACTCATGAGCCCTTCATTCTAGAACCTCCATTCCTTTGAAAGAGGCCCGCTTCTCGTGCATAGAAACTTTAGAGGTATTTAAATGAGTCTATCATTTATTTATTTAAAAGTGTTTCTATGCCGCTTTTACAAAGTTTAGTCAAAACGGTGTACATAAATATAAAAATCAAATATCTAAAAAATTACATAAATCTCATAATAGTAAAATAAAGGTTAATAAATTATCAAAATCTAATTAAATCAAACATATCAAAATCAAAATCAGGTGCTATCTTATAGCCAGTGCGTATGTATGGGAAAAGGGAATTTGAAGAAATGGGGTAATTTCCAATTGTAAATAGAGACTAATGGGAAGGGAAACTTTTAGAATAGAAATTATTGATATACAGTAGTGTTTAATTGATGTAATTTTGAAGGCAATCTGAAACAAGTATGTTTTTAAGGATTTTTTGAAGTGTGTTGGGTTAGATAGTAATCGCAGTGAATCAGGTAATGCATTCCAGAGGGAAGGACCTGCTACTGAGTAAGCCCTTTTCCTTGTAATGTCTAATTTTGCTAGTCAAGGTGAAGGGATGTCCAAAAGGTTTTTTGTTAGGGATCTCAAATGTCTGGTAGGTTTGTAAATACTGAGTACAGAGCAGAGCCAAGTAGAAGAGGAATTATAGATGAGGGAGTGGATAATGGTAAGGATTTTATATTATATTCTATATTTTACTGGTAACCTGTAGAACCGGAGTGATGTGATTTCTGATGGAAGTACCTGATAAGATACATACTGCGGCATTCTGAACTAGTTGTAATGAATGTATGGTATTATCAGGAAGACCTAGGTAGAGGGAATTACAGTAATCAAGACCCGAGAAAATAAGAGAAAGAGTAGCGGTCGGAGGCGTTTTAGATATCAGTAGAATGGTCGAGGGCTCGTAGAACTAACCTTTCAACTTCCAGGCTGTCAGGGACAGGGACTGGAGGTTCGGATGGCGCAATTTGCCCTGATCCTGTATGATGAGGTCGGGTGCTGTGCCCAGGCGAATGGGATCCTGGACAGAGAGGTTGCGGAGTATGGGAAACCAGACTTGATGCAGCCAGCATGGGGCTATGAGGATCATTGGCCTCGGTCCTGTTGTAGCTTCACAAGAGTTTTGCTTATGAGTGGAATTGAGGGTAGACATTTAGCAGGCCCACACTGCAGGAGTGGGTGAAGGCATCCTCAGCTGGTGTCCTTTGATCCTTGTATAGGGACAGAATCGGTCCACTTTGCAGTTGTGTACGACACAAAGAGATCGATGTCCAGTTGACCCCACCAGTGGAAGATCTTGCTCATGGCAGAGGGATCTAGGGACCACTCGTGAGGCTGCAAAGTCTGGCTGAGGCGGTCCGCCATCAGATTCTTTGTGCCCGCCAGGTAGGTGGCCTGCAATAGCATGGAATGCGACAGGGTCCAGGCCCAAATCTGCGCCGCCTCTTGGCATAGCAGGTAAGAGTCCATGCCCCTCTGCTTGTTCAGGGACCACATGGCTACCTGGTTGTCCATCTGGATTAAAATGACCTTGATGGACAGGCAGTCCTGGAGTGCGTAGAGGGCATACCGCATTGCCCAGAGTTTCAGGAAATTGATCTGGTAGGCTGCTTCGGCCCTGGACCAAACCCCTTACGTTTGCAGGTCATTGAAATGGGCTCTCCAGCCTAGGCTGGAGGCGTCCGTAGTTAAGGTCAACTGTGCAGCCGGTGGTTGGAAGGGAAGCCCCCTGCGCAAGTTGGACTCATGCGCCCACCAAGCGAAGGATAGTCGAAGCTGGTCGGTTATTCGGATTACAGCTGAGAGATTCTGAGTGGCTTGATTCCACTGAGACCTCAGGGTCCATTGCATGACCCTCATGGCTAGGCAGGCCCTTGTGGTGACGTGGACTGTTGATGCCTTATGACCTAACAATGTGAGGAGCAGGCGAGTGGAGGCTGTCTGCTGGCGGCGGATAGAGCTGGCCAAGTTGGATATTGTGGTTGTGCATTCGTTGGGGAGGAACGCTTTGGCCAAGGTGGTGTCTAGGTCTGCTCTGATGAAGAAAAGTTGGTGGGATGGAGTCAAGTGGGATTTCGGGTAATTTACCAGAAACCCCAGTGACTGGAGAAGACGTATGGTCAGGTGGAAGGAGTGGAGGGCTCCTTCTTTGGACGGGCTTTTGAGGAGCCAATCGTCCGATAAGGGGAGACATGAACACCCCTGCGGCACAACTGTGCTGCTATGACTGCCAGGCACTTGGTGAACACTCGGGGTCCCGAGGCAAGGCCGAATGGCAGTACTCTGTACTGGAAGTGCCGGTGTCCCACTACAAATCGTAGATACTTACGATGGGGAGGAAAGATCGCGATATGGGCGTAAGCGTCTTGTAGATCCAGAGAGCAGAGCCAATCCCCTTGTTGTAGAAGCGGGAGCACGGTGCCTAAGGACACCATTCTGAACCATTCCTTGCGGAGGAACCTGTTTAAGGCCCGAAGATTGAGGATAGGACGGAGGCCACCGGTCTTTTTTGGGATAAGAAAATAGTAGGAGTAGAACCCTGTTCCACGCTGAACCTTGGGAACCGGTTCTACGGCTCTGGCTTGCAGTAGGGCCGAGAGTTCTGACTCCAGGAGTGCTGTGTGATCACTCAGGCTCCACGCTGGGGCGGGTGGGAAGTCTGGGGGCACAGTGAGGAAATTTAGGTGGTAACTATGGGTGATTATGGACAATACCCATTGGTCGGTGGTGATCGGGTGCCAAATGACTGCAAAGTGACACAGGTGAATTGGGTGGTGTGATCAAGGGAGGGGGGTGGCTGATGTCCTCTGGATGTGAGCCAAAAACCCGCTGCAGGTCCAGCTTGGGGAGCTGGCTGCACTCTCAGAGAGCCCACCCTGCTGACAATGGTGGGCTCTCTGAGAAGGTTGGGCTGTATGAGTAAGGGATGCAGAAGGGTAATACCTCCGTGACCTGTAAAATTGTTTCCTGCTCTTTGGAAATCCAGAAGTTTATAGAGCTTTGGGAGTGGAAGATAATCAAGGAACAGGATTTGCCTGCTGTTTATATCACACCAGGAGATGGGAGAAGAAATTAGGGGACGGGAGGGAGAAATACTATGATAGGCACAAATGACTGTAGAGTGGGAGGGAGGTGGGCTCCACACAGGCTCTAGCTATGGTTCCCCCTCAGGTCAAGTTGTGATTGGCTGAAGGCAGTATAGGGCGGAATTTGACTCACCATCAAACTGAACCAGGAGTGGGAATGCCAACCAAAATAATCTTGTGTGTCACCTATGGCACACCAAAAGGTTTATTGAGGCATAAGCTTTTGAGACAAGAGACCATATCTCAGATACATAGTGAAGTAGACTCTTGTTTTCAAAAGCTTATGCCTCAATAATTCTATTAGTCTAAAGGAACAAAAGAACTCTGCATCATTGTCTCCAAGGTCAAACATATGGGTTTTTTTTATTTTTCTTCCAGTTTTTCATTGTTCTCAGCTGATAAGATCACAAGTTCCAGGTTACAAAAGAAGAATCAAGATAGTTCTCAGAGATAGAAGCAAGTAATTCCTTCAAATTTATCTCCCAGACGTCTATATAAGAAACAGCTGTTTTGTCAAAGACTCACATATGTATTACTAGCCTAATATTGAAGAAAGACTCAAAAACTATTCAACAGATATTGTCCATAGGGGACAATAAGGTAAGATACACTATATCTATTAAACTGAACCCCACTCAGTCATCTCAATTTATGCTTCGTTTATTTTATTTAAATTTAACTCATTACCAGTTATTTCAAATAAATTAAAAACGTACCTATATCCATACCACCACTCATACACATACCCAATCATTCAACCCACTCCTTGTAAAATCACCTTACTCTTAATTCACATAAGCTTAACAAGAACACACAGACATTATAAAATGGTAACAATATAAACACTAATTGAATTGATGCTGATAGTTCCTTAATATGTCTTGGTAAACCAATATTCAATATTTTGTAAAAAATTCACGGGTTGGCGCAAACAGACTACTTCTGCACACAGTCATATTGGTAAGTTCAATGAACCAATTTCTTCAGTTTCACTGTTTCTGACCTGTCCTTTACATTGCCGTAATAAATCAGTATTCCTCTACTGTTTCCGGTTGTTTTCAACAGGTCAATGAAGCACTTGTAACGGTACAGAAAAACGTTTTCCAATCAATTCAACAACGTAAAACGATTACGTCAATGTCCTATTTCTTCTGCATCAATAAACAAAACCAAGCCCATATTCAAAAGACACTTGACATTTTATCCACGTGCCAGAATGTCAGGTCAAAGCTGCTTTCCATAAACAATGATTTTACAAAGACATATATATTTCAATGTATGTATATAAAATATACCGTAACATACAATGTTACTAAATGCTATTCTTCTTACCATATTAAGTAGCAGCAGTAATAGAAGTAGAACTGAACATATTTCAGAAGCTTTATTTTAGAAATCAGCATACTCACTTGTTTTACTCTTCTTTTTGTTGTTTATCACTGACTTATGACTTCTTTTCTGCTTTTTTGAGGAACTACTTCCTAGTCCTCCTTGGGCAGTTTTAAGCCTTTTTTGGCTGGTACAGACTGTAATAATTAAAACAAATATATTACACTTTTAAGATCAATACAGTCATATTTATGGTATAATATCTGAAATGCAGATATGTCAAGTAGCAATGCACACCCAGCTCCGATGAAAAATTTGACTTTTTAAAATTATTTTGGAAATTTTAAAAGCTGCTGAAACTCACCTGAAGCCACATGAGCAATCGTGTTCACAAGAGCATCTACTATAAACGGTTTCTATCTTGAACACACTCATCAGATCTGATTTTGTCCATCCCGGTATGTTATATCACAGATGACATCAAACATACAAGTATGACCCAATCAGATTACGATGTAATTTGTTTAGCACTTCTGAACCTGATCACATTCAGGGGGACTGCAGGGGTGCTTTCCATGAAAGCAATTTCAAATTGATGAAAACTAGTACTAGTCATATGGGCTTTTATGCATTAAAAAAAATACACAGAGCATATTACAAAATGTAATAAAAACATATGATACAATGAAATGTTTGCAAAGATTATTCTTGAATTTTTTTTTTTTTTTTTAATCAGGCATCAAAAATAAAACATACCAATATGCGAAAGAAAATCGTCCAGTATGTCCACCGTTACATACATCACCTCTGAATAATTCTTATATTTATCTAATAAAAGCTAACATAAAGGTATATATTATACTAATGTACTGCTCACAGCTGGTTAGATGGTAGGATTATGCCCTGTCAAATTGTACCGGGACTTGTAGAAATATGATGGAAACAGTGCAAGACTGAAATCATCGAGAAGTATTACTTAATGCATAAATCTTAAACCACGCTACCAAAGCTATGATTTCAGTTTCAAACTTGTGCTAATTTAACCACATTTCTGTATAATAGTAATAAATGTAAGTAATTACTGTTCCATGTACTGTAAGCAATGTATTCTTGTGTGTTATGGATTTAGACTTTTATTGGCTAGTGGTTTTTGTCATCTCCTTTAGGCTTCCAGCTCAAATAGGAACCATCGCCTACTGGGGGCCACGGTGCCATAAACATGTATTCACAATTACCTAGAGATGACCCTCCAATAAATTCCCCCTCCCTGCTTCCTGTCTCGCTCTCGCAGTACAATCTTTGACCATGGGCTTTTGGCCTGTCGTGCATCACACGTGCTGGTGTACTTGCATCTTGAGTCTCAGCATTAGATGTCACTGTTGACTGATGGCTGGGATTCCCATCCCACCCTTGGGGCTGTACACACCGTTTCCAAGGCATAGTCAAGTCTTGGGCTGCCTGTCTCTGGAATCAAACAACCCTGTGAAGCCCCACTACAAGATGCTGACACTTTAAAATGAACCAGAGAAGAATAATCATGCAAAATGTAAATTATATACATGCATAAGTATGAATGTTTATGATATTCGAAGATGGCTGACGACTGGGATCCAATTTTCTGAAAGACTTCAGCAGGATTTTCCTACATAAAGAAAGCATATATAAGATGGAGCCTTCTCTGCTGTTGTTTCCTAATGGTGTCCATTCTGCTACACATGGAGGATGCAGTAAGGGAAAAGGACATTAAGTGCTCGTCTAAGCAGTAATGGGTTCAAGAAGCGTGAACAGCCCTTTAGGATATAATCTGACTAAAGCTTTTTGGAACAGCCTGATTCGCTAAGGGCTCCCCCCCCCCCACCCACCCCCAATTTGGTTCCTATGAGCAAAGCTTTTGCTACATCTAGTTCTGAAAATCCTGAAGTCTGACTTCGGGTAGATATGTTCACTATCAACATAACAGAAACGGTCTGTCTAGTGTTCGAGGGTGTTTACTTAAGAGTTTGTAAATATAAATTGTGGCTTTTTGAATTACGATCTTAACAAAGGATTAAATTCCTTTTCAAAATGTCATAACTAGTCTTAAAAAAACAGTTTGACAGAATGGATACAAACTACTTTATAGCTGGCATTATAATCAACATGGGCTGGTAAGGATGCATCTGTGGGTATCTGGGGGTCTGCTGGAGGGGATGTGGGCAGAAACTGGCCTTATTTACCTGGTGCATCTCTCCAACTGTTTGTTCAAAGGTGGGATGAAATGCAGTCAAGAACAGGTTCCTTCAGATCTCGTGGTGATGTTCCTGGGACTCCTGGTCCCTGTGTGATTAAGGCCTCCAGATAGGTTTGTTTAACAACTAATTTATATTAGTCACAGCTAAGCTAAATATTACTAGCTGTGGTCAAACTCAGTGGTCAGTGCTGTGCATTGCCACGTACTGGACCTGGGTTTTATTTCTGGGTCAGCCATCTTCTCAGCTGGCCGGGGATGCTGCGGAAACAGCGTTCACACTCCTTGGAAGGAAGAGAATTCCAGTCAGAAAGTAACAGTGATGCCAGCTGGATTCTGGGGGAGAGCTGCAGTTTGTGCTCCCTGGTTGAGGATCATTGCTCCGACGGCTGAACTGAGTTAGGAGGGGAATATAAAGATAAGAGATAGGACCTGGGGTAGCTGAGAATGAAGGCACATGGCACCACAGAGGCCACTTCTGACTGAACTGTACACTCAAAGGAGCAGGAGGGAAGTGCCAAGCCAAAAAGAATATATGCATATTGCCAGGTTCTGGAATGCACCAGATCTACCAACTTTCGAGACTTGGTTCAAAATGTATGCTATGGTGATATAAACATATTGTCACAACCATGACCCTAATTAAACAGCTAGCATCTTTCCACACTTACTAACACAGCCCATCACTCCATACTGCAGCTCAATCAGACCAGTAATAACAAAGTTTATATCTTAATATAGAACATATAGGAAAACACTTTTAATTATTTTTTAAAATTTTGTTCTATCTAGGCAAAGTGTTTGGATTACTCTTTGGTGACAGAGTAGGCTGGTGACATTAATGCATAAAATGCAGAATGCATTGTCTGTGGCTATCTTGCTTTGTTTGTATGACTAATGCTTAATACAGACAAATGTAAAAAAAAAAATCTGTTTGTCATAGTCACCTATGGAAAACAGGGAGTGAACAGTTCACTACTGTAATCTTAGTAATCTCCGATATATTTTAATGGAACAAAGCAGAGGTGGCCTGTCAACAAATCATATTTATGGAAGATAACATACCATTAGCATACACGATTGATAATACTAATCCTTATGAAAAAGAATCCCTATGACGGATAATTAATATGAAAACTGGTTTGGGAAGCTACTGAAAATTTAGCTCTCTGAACCAACTTTTGGTGCACAGTCATAATATGAGCTCTCCAATGGCAAACTCCCTAATTATGAATACTACTACTGGAACTGTTTTCACTCTGCCACACAGGAAAACTGCCCCAAGCAGACCAAATGCAACCGGGCCTTACCACCAAGTGTTTAGCTCCTTGATTTTTTTTGCTCATTGTTCTTGTGGTTGATCTTATGTGTATTTCTCCTTAATAGTCACCTGCTAGACTCTATGAAGTTCATATGCAGCCGATACTGTTTGTGGCTGGGCAAGTTACTAGATAATTTATCTGGCTAACTTAGCTTACATATTCATAGATCCAGCTAGCTGGATACATTTAGCCAGCTAAATTTAGAAAAGGTGTAAAGGGTGACCAGTGTTAGCCGGATAAGTAATCTGGCTAATTTTAAATATCGGAGTTAGCCAGATAACTTATCCTGCTAATTCAGCTCCTAACAGTTATACCTCAGAACACCCCCAAATTATTTGGCCAAATTTTAGCTGGATAGTAAGTTATGCAGCTACAATTTAGCTGGCTAAGTGCCTAAATATTAATTTAGCTGGATACCTTCTCAGTTAAATGGCTATATGCTTCTGAATATGGACCGCTCTAATTATTGTACTGCATGTCACTGTCCTATAGGAGTATATGTAGCCCCTAAAATTGTGTTTTTTGAGGGGAGGGAGCAGTTTGGGTTTTGATTAGTTTATTACAATTTGGATCATTTTCCAAATTGAAAGAGACACAAAAAAATCCAAAACAAAGCACAGAAGCAGAGCCTCCCTGGGCCCTTCTGATCCCCCTTCTGCCCCTCTGACAAGGTTGCGGGAGGCCAGGGACCACCTTGCCATTCGTTTACCCCTTCTGGGGAGGTATTGGAAGTGAAAGGGGCAGGAGGGATGCAGGAAGAAATTGCCGGGCCAAAAAGAAAAAAGAAAAGGAGAGAGTGAAGATTTAGGTTAATTATTGCTTTAAGAAAAATGCCTCATATTGACTAGTAATTGGAATAACAAGGCCTGAAGAGGAAAAAAAATGTAATTGTCAGCCCAAGGCTGGGAATGGCGCGAGAGTGCAGAAATGAATGTGAGATAAGGAAGGTGCCAAGAAAGCTAAACAAGACTGAGAAGCAGAATGTGTGACGTCTGAGAGGCGCATGAAGGAAAAGTTCCAGCAAACGTAGGGAGATGAGTGAGGGGAGGGGTAGAAGTATATGAGAGTCATGTTTAAAAGTGTATAAAAGGGTAATGCACATTTAAAATGATGAGCAAACAGCATGGCACGAGAAGCTGTATATTCTGTAATCGTCTCTGTTTACTCCCTGAAGGAAACTCGATCTCGTTCCTTCGGTTTCTGCCATCTTGATTTTTGTATGTATGCATGAAATAAACAGATACTGCCAATTCTTATAAGATCTCTAAGCTAATTAATAAATGTTATGCTTTTGAAACTGAAAGTCTGTTTCATTACTGGTAACTCTGGGGAGGAGAAGGCAGGCTAAGTTTCAAGGTATTTTAACATTTTTAGTAGTAGAGGATGGTTGAAACAAGCCACTGTTAGGCAGATAGTGAACTCCCTGAAAAGTTCAGGTAATGATTTGAACTCCCTGAGTAACGCAGTGCTCAGGTAAATGAACATTAAGGGGTAGATTTTCAAAGGGTTACGCGTGTAACCCCCGAAAACCTACCCCAAACCCCCCCTGCGCGTGCCGAGCCTATCTTGCATAGGCTCGGCGGCGCACGCAAGCCCCGGGATGCACGTAAGTCCCGGGGCTTTCCTGGGGGGAGGGGGGGGGGGCGTGTCGCGATGGTGCGTCATTCTGGGGGCGGGGCCGCGTGCGTGGTTCCGGTCCTGGGTGTTCCGGGGGGCGTGGCCGCAGCCTCTTGACCAGCCCTCAGACTGGAACATGGCGTGCCGGCAGCCGGCCCGCATGAGTTACGCCTGCCCAAGGCAGGGGTAACTTCTGGAATAAAGGTAAGGGGGGTGGGTTAGGTAGGGGAGATGGGGGGAGGCGGAAGGAAAGTTCCCTCCGAGGCCGCTCCGATTTCGGAGCGGCCTCGGAGGGAACGGAGGCCGCTCCACGTGGCTCAGCGCGCGCAGGCTGCCGATTTTGCTCAGCCTTGCGCTCAATCCCGGATTTTAACGTCTACGCGCATATCTATTAAAATCCCACGTACTCTTGTTTGTGCCTGGTGCGCGAACAAAAGTACGCGTGTGCGTAATTTTGTAAAATCTACCCCTATGTAATTAAATTGTATTCTATCAATATATCAAGGAACACTACAGATATTTCCCCTTCAAAATTAGAAATCACAGGGACATCAACTTAATTCAAGTTCAGAGGAAATACATTTCATTGTCTTTCGAGTAGTGTGGCTGTCTGTTCAGATACGTAGAAATAAAGGTCAAACCAGTTCTTGCTGGGTGACCTTTATTTCCAGCATTTTCAGAGGCTGTCTTCTCTCAAAGAACAGTAATGCAGAGTTGCTCTCTGAGGACAGCAGGATGTCAGTCCTCACACATGGGTGCAAGCACTGATTACTGCAATGCACTGCTACTGGGATTACCTTATGTGACCCCTTCAAATATTACAGAACTCTGCAGCAAGAATTCTCACAGGTAAAAGGAAAAGGGATCACATTACTGATACACTAGCAGAACTACACTGGCTACCAATAGAACAAAGAGTACAATTTAAAGCATTCTGCACAATACATAAACTGATTCATGATGAAAAAGCAGAATGGCTTAACATAGCGCTACGTGTACATGTACCACATAGAAATCTTAGGTCAGCGACTAAAGCTCTCGTAACTGTTCCGTCGGTTAAAACAGCGCGTCTAACCCAGGTCAGGGAACGAGCACTGTCACTGGCTGGACCCATCTTATGGAACACAATGCCCCTTGAAATAAGATTACAGAGAAATTTCAAACTGTTCAAAGTAAGTCTGAAAACCTGGCTTTTTACAAAGAGAACGGAGACAGTAATTAAGGAAAAGCAGGCATCAACAAAACAGCACCCAGCAATTAGTTACACATTCTACTGGCAACTATTATTACTCTCTGATAAACGTAGATAACAATTTGAAAGTACAAGAATGAATTACATATAATCTACCCACGAGACATGTATCAAAAGGACAATATATAACATAAACCAAATAGCCCTTATATGAAATTATAGGTTACCAGATATTTATTGGCACCCCTGTTAAGTATTAGCGATTTCTTTTTACTATATGTGCCTGTTTGTAAACCGTTATAATGGTAAATAACTTAACGACGGTATAGAAAAGATTTCAAATAAATAAATAAATCTGATGGAGCCTGGCAAGGAACTTTGATCTCAAAGATTCTAGCGCTTTCAGCATGCCCTACTCAGAATGTGCAATGGTAGCCCCCTCCCTGTCTCTCAGGCAGAGTCCCTCAGTCCATGTTATAGCAAATACATGTAAAAACCAACTCCCAGGGGAGGCGGGAGGGTATTCTGAGGACTGATATCCTGCTGTCCTCTGAGAACATGTTACAGGTAAGCATTCTGTTATAGGTAAACGAGGATAAGCAGGATTGCAGTCCTCAAACATGGAAGCTAGAGGCTGCCGAAAACAGGAAAAATGGGGAAACCCTTTAATGAGGAAGTACAACCATTTTCCTCCACTTTTTTTCTGTGAGGCAACGACCTATAAGGGCTCTAGGAGGGAAAAGAGTTGGGTTTGTCACCTCAAAGAGACTGGTATGACAGGCTGAGAGACAGAAACCCCGATACGCAGCAAGGCATTCGAAGGCAAGGCCACAATGCGAGCATGGAGTGAGAACCCTACTGAAGCGACAATAACACAGTCAGAGCTTATGAACAGTTAACTCTGACTAACATCAGTAGGCCTAGGACCCGATGGGTACAGGGCAAAGGCACAAATTACCAACTACAAGAGAAAAAAGCTCTTGGATCAAAACCACATTTATTTTTTTTTGTCTTTGGTGTCACAAGACAAATGAAAGCCAGCTGGGGCTAGAGAGCCCAGCAGAAAAAAAACTGAAGTTCACTATGAACCAAGTGACAAGACAGATTGGGCATGCAGAGCAGCGCCCAAAGTATGTCCAAAAGGAACAGCAGGAATGAAATTCATATGTCCTCCTCGAGAAGAAGCGGCAAGAAGAAGCAGACCCTACCCGCTGAACTGGTATAAGTACAAGGTCTGATCTCCAAGGTTAGATGGGATAAGAACTAGAGTGCCGAAGCATGAAGGGCTACTCCTCCTCTGGGTGCCCCATACCAATACGCTGACCTGGGCTGAGAGCTACGACTGAAGCTCAGCTAAATGATGTACTTCACCATCAGGGCAAACGGCAAAAGGGAAGTACCTCAGCCAGAGATTTGGCCAAAGCAGGGAAAGGATCGCATACCCTTCCGAGAAGGTATATGTGACAACCACTCCCACTCGCCACCTGGCTTCCTCTTGGACTGTCTGACTGAAAGTCAGAAGTGAATAACACAAGGAGGCAGACCATTGGGCAGCAGGACAAAGGAAATAGCCTACAGACTGTAGAAATTACAGTTGGGAGACTTCCCAACCATACAAACTCCCTGGTCAATCCCAGCAGGGAGTTCAAACTGAGGCAGGCACAGCCCACAGGGCCCATCTCCCCTCAGAAAACATAGGCAACGTATACTGAGAGAGTCCTAGACTCCAGGAGAGTGAGAACAACCTAAGTAAGAAGTCCATAAACCTCTCTGCTGACAATGAAAACTGAATGCTGCAACCCCTGTGGAAGAAGTCCTCCTCATTGATCTAGGAAACTGAGGGTACCAAAGGAGGAGCAGTCTGTTCAGCAGAGCAAACTGCTCACCAAGAGGTAGATTTTAAGAGCCGCATGCGTTTGCCGACATACGCACATGGATGTGTCGATTTAGAATGTACGCATGTATATGCGGGTATATGCGTGCGTGTTTTAAAATCTGTTATTTTCCCGTACATGTGCACACAATTTCATTTTGATGTGTGTATGTGTGCAAATGCCGCCTTGCTCGCACAAGTGGGGGGGGGGGGGGGGGGGGATTTTACTAGACATGCGTGCAGACCCTAGAGCCCATTTTCCCAGTTCGCTCAGTTAACCAATTGGCCTTCCAAACCCCATTACTTTGCGTACTTTTTACCTGTTGGGCCAGACCCTCTAAACCATGCTAAGTAGCCTATATTTATTTTATGACTTACCGTATTTTTCGCTCCATAAGACGCACTTTTTTTCCCCCCAAAATGGGAGGAAAATGTATGTGCGTCTTATGGAGCGAATATAAAAAACCCCTAAAAATCTAACAAACCCTTCCCCCCCCCAGACCCTGCCAAAAGTCCCTGGTGGTCCAATGGTGGTCCAGGAGCGATCTCTTGGACTTGGGCCGTCGGCTGCCAGTAATCAAAATGGCGCCGACGGCCCTTTGCCTTTACTATGTCACAGGGGCTACCGCTGCCATTGGTCGACCCCAGTGACATAGTAAGGGCAAAGGGCCGTCGGCGCCATTTTGTTTACTGGCAGCCGATGGCCCAAGTCCAGGAGATCACTCCCGGACCGCTCCTGGACCACCAGGGACTTTTGGCAGGTCTTGGGGGGAGAGGTCAGGAGAGTGGGGGGATGTAGTAAATTAATTTGGCAGGTCTTGGGAAGGGGTCAGGAGGGTGGGGGGTTGTTAATTAATTTAAAGGGTTGGGATTTTTTGGGGGGGGGGGGGGGTTCCCCACAAAAAGAGAAAGATAAAAGTTTTCTGATCTGGGGAGTGGACCGAACTGGCCCTCCCCAGACCCGAAAACAAAATGGGGAGAAAAAAAAATGTTATGCATGTGCTCCATAAGACGCACAGATGCCCGGGGATAGAGCTGGTTTAAGCACAAAAATGTTTTTTCTAAATTTTCCCGCTCTGAATCCTAGGAGCGTCTTATAGTCAGGTGCGTCTTATGGAGCGAAAAATATGGTACATGGCATCCATAGCAGAAGTAAAGTTACGCGGTAGGGGAACCTGGCGCGAGCTTGTGCGTGTAAATTAGTACGCGCAGAAATCATGCCCCAGCCCGCCCATAATTTTTGTGCGCGTAACGGGTGATATGCACATTGTCGCAGTCTTTTTTAAATCTGTGCTGCGCGCACGCATCCGAGAAACACGCGTATCTCCCAGTTTTGGTGTGCGAGAGCCTTTTAAAATTCATTAGCAACCAAGCATACGTATCAGACCTATGGCTCAAGATAACCCATGGTTCCTCCTGATAACTTTGTGGCACACAAGCGGAAACGACTGCATGGATAGGGACTGCCTTGTCAGCCAACGAACGCATTTACTGACAGGATCATCTCTGAAAGAGGAAATAAGAACCCTCAATCGATTGCAATTTGGGTGGGGAGCTGCAATTTTGAGATTCTCCACCTCCAACCCAAGTTGCCCTGGATATAGCAGACAAATCAGTCAAGAAATAGAAGCAGGAGAAATCTCCCATCAGAGGTTGAGTACCACCCAAACTTGACACTGATGTGTAGGAGTGGCATGTTGCACTCAGCAGATATCTGAAGAGGCATTCCGCCCACATCAGAGGAATCCTCATCTGCTACTGGGGAGCAGATTTCCAGGAGAGGGAATCCCTGACTCTACGAGGAGTCCCAATCTACGTAGCTCATCGCCCACCATAAGGCATCTCTGTGGCACAATAGTGCAACGGTGAAACGAGAGCTCCTGGTGGATGGTCTTCGGATCCAGTGTTAAAATAGAGGGCGGCTGCCACTCAGAGACTAAGCCAACCGGGAGGCTGGAGTATGAAAAAATATCCTTTCCCTGAGCAGAAAACAAGGCATCAAAAAGGAACCTACCGAGGGCACCTCTCAAAAGCCAATAGTCAGACCTCTCATTCCTGAGGCAGGGCGGGGTGGGGGTGGGGGGAAAGAGTACACTATTCAAGTGGAAACCCTCTCACTCCCCTGAAGACAGTGGGGCACAATTGCTGACCTATGAGGTTCTTTTAGTAACAGACAGTAGCTGGTGACCACCTAGTCGGACACTTGGGCAAACATGGCAACCAGGTGCAGGAAAAGACAGGCAGCCCAAGTTGCTGAACTGATTCATGCCAATCAAGGGCTGTAGCATCGCCCCTGTCGGAGCTAAGTACCAGAGAGGGAATGCACCCTGGAAGCTCCCCCTAAAGTGGATCCAAAGTGTAAGCCAATAAGGGAAGAGGCCCGGAAGGGCCTGTCGCTTCCTAATAGGGGGAGGTATCCCTGGTTTCCACCCCAAAAATGGAGTGAATAGGCATGCATTTTTGGCCAAGACATCCCAGTACACCAGCGACTGCAACACACAGATACATGATGTCTTCTGGCACAAGAACAACACACACACACATGCCAGCAGGCGCCTAGTAATGGTTGTGCCCCATCACCGAACCTGTGTCTTGCAACAGAGGCGTTGTGCACCTGTGCTGCGGTACTCCATCAAGCCGACGATGACGTGCATGCATGGAAAGACAAAGGCACCCATGGACCCATGCCACAGCCTGGAAGGGCACAAAACCTGTGGCAGGAGTAGTGGACTACATGTGACATGTTGCCATCGGTTTCATATAGCACCTGCGGGTGCCAGACACATGAAAGCATTAGAAGGAGCTCATGGTGTCACCTGCTGATGGCTCCTGATAGCGATCAAGAGCCACTGCAAAGATGCACTGGCACAGGCAGTCTGACACTGAAGGTATTATCTTGAGACGTGTGGTGATGGTGTGCGATACCAGACACCTTGTATGGCATCTACAACATGCGATGAGAGGATGGGGCACACAATGTGTCTACAGCACCCAGGTGCCCTCCACAACAGGAATGGCATTGACTGTGCCTGCGTTGATGATGGTAACACTGCCATCCACAGTATCAAGGCACTTCATAGTGCCAACAGAGATGGTAGTGCCCCAGCATTGTGCATGGAGATCAGAGACATGGACAACCTCCACCAGTGGCAACCCTACCTTCAGCATTCCACTGTCCTGATGATGCTCTATGGCGCCAGCAGCGCTCACCGTGTTCAAGTGAGGGCAATGGCGCCGACTGCATCGCCCAACGTTGCTTGAAGGTGCCCTTTGATGGTGGCACCCCCGGTGCTTGTTGGCACTGATGGCATCCTGTGATGCCTACATTGTTGATGGTGAGGGCACCCATGGCACTCAACAATGTGGAAGGTGCCTCTGGCACCCGTCGGCGCAGCTGGAGCATAATAACATCACTGGTACTTGACA
Organism: Rhinatrema bivittatum; assembly: GCF_901001135.1. Taxonomy (NCBI): domain Eukaryota; kingdom Metazoa; phylum Chordata; class Amphibia; order Gymnophiona; family Rhinatrematidae; genus Rhinatrema; species Rhinatrema bivittatum. Next base: position 154,451,322 of record NC_042617.1, read on the forward strand.
GAGTCCATGGCATGTGATGGCGACCATGGCACGTGACAGCAACCCAGGTGCTCGATGGTGACCATGGACCCTGACAGCAACCCAGGCGCTCAGTGTTGATCATGGCACTTGACAGCAGCCATGGTGTATGATAGGCAGACAGTGTCAATGACATCCATGATGCCTGATAGCATCCAAGATGCCCATGGTGCTTGATGGTGTCCATGGCACCTGATGGTGTTATGGCGCTCAACGACGAGATGCCTGTTGGCGCCCCTAGCACTCAATGCCATTGAGGGCACTCCTGGTCCTTGATGGCAGCCAAGGCCCCTGATGCCTCAATGGGGCTCGATTGTATCCATGGTGCCTCATGGTACAAAAGGTAATGAATAGTGCCCTGGTGCTCGATGGCTTTGATGGCACCTGCAGAGTTTGCTTGATGGCACCCATGGTGCTTGATGGCATCCATGGAGTCAGTGGCACCATGGTGCTTGATGGTGCCTGTGGCAAACAATAGCACCCATGGCACTCGATGGTATCAAATACTCTCATGGTGCTTGACAGCTGCCATGCTACGGTGCTTGATGTCATTGATGGTTCCCACAGTACATGATGGTATCCATGGCACTCACTGGCACTGAAAGTGCCCATGGTGCACGATGGCCTCCATGATGCTTGATGGTATAGATGGAACCCCCGGCGCATGCTCCAGGGTGCCTGCTAGTTTCCTTGTAGCACTTGACAGTGTTGTGGCATCCATGGTGCTTGTGTCCAAGGCGTTCGAAAGCGTCAAGGGTATCCATGGCGCTCGATGGTGTCCACAGCTTTTGATGGCACCCCTTGCACTCAATGGCAACAATGGCACCCACGGCGCTTGACGTGCTCCTGGTGTCATCTGTGCTCTGGCACCCGATTCCAGGTATGGCACCGAGGGTGCATCAGCGAAACTGATTACCCAGGTTCATGCTCACCCTCTCTCCGAAGTGCTAGATAGATCTGACAAGCAGAAGGGGAGACTACATTATATAGGGCACTAGACAAGGAGATTAGTTCCCAGGAGTGTGGGGAGGATGAGCTCTCCTCCCCACAGGAACATCTGATTCTGAATTCATTTACGGTCTGAGCCTCCGTTGATGCCCAGTGGTCAGACAGAACTTCTTGGAACTCAGGCAAGTTCCAAAACCAGAGGCCTACCTGGACCACACACCTTCAGTCTGAACAAGCACCTGACAAGGTGAAAAAACAGATGCTAAGGAGAGGACAACTGGAATAAGCTGCAGATGCAGCATTATTTAAGGGGAAAAACCTCTGTCAGCTACACAGCCTGCCATGCGACCGACAGAGAGGTGCTAGAAAGAGAGAGAAAAAACAAATTCAACCTAAACTACCATATGGGAAGTGAAGGAAAATGAACATCAAGGCTCTGCCTGAAAAAGCAGCTGCTTGTAGCTCCAGAACTGTTACAGCATTAGCTGTGAGGAAGGCAAGGATGAACCCATGGCCACACAGCTTTGCAGAAAAAAAAAAGAATGAGGGACTCTGCCTGAGAGACAGGGAGCTGGCTACAGTTGCACATGCTCATTACAGCATGCTGAAAGCTCTAGAAACTTTGAGATCAAAGTCCCATGCTGGGCTCCATTGGATGATATCACCCAAGTGTGAGGACTGCCACACTGCAAACAGAACAATTCACGGTTGCAACACTATCAAGAAAATTTCAACAAGTTTTGGAGGGAAACATCATCCTTGTGCAAGATGACTGACTTAGAGCGGATTTACAAACTTGTGCTAATGACAGCCGACTCCACGCGGTTTCTGATGCACACCTTTTAACGGTCCTCTAGATTACCACACAGATAGCCAAAAGCTAGTCCAAGGATTCCCAGTCTTCTTTCAGTTAAAACTAATATGGATGTGCTTCCTTTCAAAAGAACAAGCAAAAAACAAAGCCGAAACAAAGAAAAAGAAATCTGTCCTAACTCCCAAAAAGCGACATACAAAAACACTATTTGATTTGCATTTACTTTGCCCCCCTCTCCAACTTCATCACTTTTCAAAGTGCCACGACTTAACTGCATATAATTAGTCAATATTCCCCCTCCACTTTTCTTTTTTACATTTTATTTATGCATTTTGAAACAAATCAAATGTATAACATATTTGAAAGAAAAACAGGCATTATGCAAGATTAAATCATAGAAAAGAAATAGAAATAAATTCAAAACTTGCAACATAGCATAAGCCAATTTTAGACCCCAATGCCCTTCCTTTCCAGAACAAGCAAACCGCCCGTGACTTGGAGGCTGTGAATGCTGCTTCAATGTTCTGAGACACACGGTCACTTTCAACCAGCTTCTAGGGGGTATTAAGCTTTCAGCCTGGGGGCAGCTTACTCTCCCTTCTACAGCAACTAAAGCCACAGCTGACCTGCTAGGTGAGACACCTTACACTGTTGTCAGATCCACTGGGTGGCTTCAACACAATTAAAGTGCAACAGGCATCTAATGTCACTCTTTCCACCTTCCCCTGCCCCCGTTACCTTTATCTTTGTGCTCTGCTTCCAATTGATTGCTACTACTGGAGCTGACACTGGCATCGAATCCTGTCGGCGAAAGATTTCCTTCGGAATGGAGATCTTGAAGCTCCCCAGCAACACTATCCACCTCGATTGTGCTGTCCGTTTCGCTTTTGATACTTTGCACTTCTTCTTGGTTTTGCATCATTGTCTCTGCGATTTCGAGAGGACAGGTAATCTGCTGCCTGCTGGATTCAGTCCCGGATGCCGGGGATTCGGGGGTAGTAGGCGGGGTATTGAGCACAGAATTACTGCCACTGCTTGGAAACTCCGTTTTCTTGTCGCCCACCTCAGTTCTTTTTTCTTCAACATACTTGCCATCCGCACTGGCTTGCAAAGGGGTTTTCATTTCACAGGTGGACAAACTGATTTCTTCTTCTTTAACAGGCTGCAGCAGCAATTCTGTTCTAACTTCCTCAGGGGGCTCACGAGGTGGGGAAGCTGCAGCTTCTGTGTCAGAGTCTGAAAAAAGCTCTTTTAATGTCTTTTTTGGCCACTGCCCTTGAATACTTGACCAGACATCTTTTCGGTCCTTTGCTCTGACATTCTGAAGTCTTTCATCGGAACTACTGAGAAGCTTCATCCTTTTGTCTGGAATATCAGAGAAACTCGTATAGAAGGCAGTAGTCCGCAAAGACTTCCTTCGGTCTTCTAATCTATTGTATTTCTTTGTTGGAGTCATTTTTGGTTTCGATTTTTCCTCCTCATCCTCATCCGAACAGGAGCTGCTGCTATTTGCTAATTCAATAAACAGTTCTTTGCCTCTAGACTTCTCATCTCTTCTGCTGAGTGACGCGGCTTGTAAACAGTCGTCAGAGTTGCAGTAGCTTCTTTTTCCACGTTTTACCTGCAACTTTATTTTCTCCTGTGCTTCCTTTCTTCGCTCTTTTCTTCTGTTCGTGGCCTCAGTTTCTTCTTTGGAATCAAAATCTTCGGAGACTTCTTTCTTAAATCCTTCTGGTGACTGAGAAGCTTCATGAGATACTACTGTGTCCGCATGTGCCGCGGTTTCCTCTGTGAACGAGGTGGTGCTCTTCTCTTTCGGGCTGAGATCAGTTTTGGTCTCACCTAAAGAATCCTTCGGAAATACTTCGTCTTCCCCATTATCTGTATTGTGAAAGCTTTGGTCACACTCATGCCCACTGTCTTCCGCAGAGCTTTCAGAAGCTAGCAGATAAAACGCACAAGAAAAGAGAATTACAATACAGATAAACATCTGCAGGCAGATTAACTATTTTATTATTATTAGTTAGGGCTTTCTAATAAATGCCTTATATTAATAAAGTCTAACAATTTATAAGAAAACAGATCCACCAATGGCATGTCTAGAAATTAGAATGCTTTGTAGTACATAAAAAATGTTTCTCCTAATTAACTCCCAAGAAAGGGCCTTTTGAATGCTACAAAGATTTCAGTACTCATACACTAAGGGCCTGATTTTCAAAAGCATTTACCTGCTTAAAACTGGGTTTGAGACACGTAAATGCACCTTACCCATACAAGTGGGCTTTTGAAACGTGCTGCAATATATGCCATTGAATTGTCCAAAGGATTTACTTGCATTAAGTGCATTTTATGCAGGTAAATGGCTTTGAAAATAGCTTCATTTACATGAGTAACTCCTTTGAAAATTCACCTAAAAGATCACGGTTACTCTCTAAAACGTACCATCATGGATCTTTAAATTGCAGCCCCTATAAGCTGCATGAATTCTATTCTACTAAGACTACCACTGTTACTTATTTCTTTAACGCTATAAGATAGATGCAGTGCTACAAACACACACATAGGACACAGTCCCTGCTCCGTGGAGCTTGTAATCCAGTCACAGTGGGTTGGTAGGCAGAACTTGAATATGATGACAAAAGGGAATGATACACCAACTCAGGAAGACTATTCCAGGCATAGAATGCAGCAAGCTGAAGGTGGGGGGTTGGCAATGGAGAAAGGTACAGATAAGATCAGCGTGCCCTGTCATAGTGTGGGGGGTCACAAAGAGAGATGTAGGAGGAAATAAGAGAAAAAAGTAATGAGGAGCAGCAGCGTGGATGCACTATGGGTAATTGGAAGTAAATGAGGAGTCAATGTAATGACTTGAGAAGAGAGATTATATGAGGTGTAATGACAATGGAAGAAAACAAGTTAAAAAACTGAATTTTTAATAGACAATAGTGGAGATAGACTATTGCAACCTGGACCTCTCGCTGAACTAAATGTAAGTTGATGATAGCGTGGATAAGGGTTTTGGTAGCTTTATCAAAATGTAAGGAATAGATTTTGGTCACGTTGTAGTGACAGAAATGACATGTTTTAGTAGAGTTTTGGATATATAGAGAGGAGAGAAAAGAGATGAAGATAACCCCAAGGTTGTGGAACAAGGGATTGGGAGGATGACCGTATTATCCATGCAGATAGAAAGAGAGGTTGGAGGACTTGGTTGAGAGACAAGATAAGTTCTTTTTTTGGCTGAGTTAAGTTTAAGGTGATGGTAGGACAACCAGAGAGTGATGGTGGACAAGCAGGCTGAGATTTGTGATTTGATTCTTGGTGAAAGTTGTGATGGATTTACATCTATGAGTTATCATAAATATGTGGGAGATCAGAGCACTAAGGGAATGAGCATAGAGAAGATGGCCTAGGAAAGAGCCCTGAGGTACAATAAATGATAGTGGGAGTGTGATGGAGGAGGACCTACTAAAAGTGGAATGGCAGAAACAGCAGACCCAGTACAGGACACAATATAAAGGAGGAGAGAGAAATCAATAGTGTCAATAGGAGCAGAAATGTCAAGAATGATGACTGAGAGAAGGCCCTGGGCCTTTGCCATGAAGAGGTCACTGACACCTTTGGCAAAGGGGCATCTATGGAATGTAGAAAGTGGAAACCAAATTGGAGTAGATGGATAATGGCTTGAGATGCAAGAAATTCAAGACAGTAGAGATCAAGAGAATTTTCAAGTATTAAGATGAAAAAGGGAGGAGGGAAATAGAATGATAGCAAGACATAGCTTTCACTGAAGCTTTTTTTGAAGAGTGATACGATCACAGTATATTTGAAGGCAACAGGGATAGATGCAGTGGAATATGATAACTATGACATATGGAGGTGATGGCCACAGGCAGGTCTGGAAAAAAAAACCCAAACAAACCCTTGAAACATATGCCATGTTCTCCTAGGTACATAAATTTGGGTTCTCTCATACTTGTTATCAGGCAGAATAGACTGGTGTGGGGCCGGGAGCAGAAGAAATGCTCTATGCTGGAAGGAATAGAAGCTGCCTAGAGCCAGAAAGAATAATGGCTGCTAGGATAGGGAAGAGTAGTGTGGGCCGTGGACTGGAAAGAGGGAATGGCACATCTATTTATGTTGGTGTAATTATACAGACCTCCATCACAGTCTGAAGAAATGGATAGAGATTTAACGGAGGATATTCCAGGATTGCTGTGAAAGGGGAGGTGTTATTGCAAGGGGATTTCAATCTGCTAGATGTTGACTGGGACATCCTGGCTGCAGGGTCTTCTCGAAGCAGGGAGATCCTGGATTCTCTGATAGGAGAACAGTTCTGTCAGCCGGTAACGGAACCCACATAGAAGGGGGCAAAACTGGACTGGGTGCTTACCAACTGATGTAGTGGATGATCATCTGGGATACAGTAAACACCGGATGGTATGGTTCAGTATTAGAGAGCAAGAGAAGGGCAATCTGTTGCCTGAGGTGTGGGATGAGGTGGCGTTTCCTCTCCCCACTAAGTTACAGCACAGGTGACTTCATCAAGAGGGCTGGGAGGGGGTGGGGGGGGGTGTCCCCTTGGAGTCAGAGTTCGCAGAGGGGTGGCAGATACTGATAATATTTCTACGAAGCTGGCAACCTTACCACACATACCCAGGAACCCTATGACCTACCTCCATTTCCCCAGCATTTGCCCCTGTGTGTGGTGGAGTCTCCAAATTGGTGCAAGGGTATTAGGCACACCCTAGGCGAACTTTACTGCCTTGCGCCCCCTTCCTCCCAGCCCTCATCATACATAATTAAAAACTGTGCATTCATAACAGAAGATTTTAGATGAAAAATAACATTCAGTCTTCTTAAGTAAAAATATCTCAACAACGTATATATTTATATGCACTGCCATGGTGCCACTAGAAAACACTGCAACAAAGACTTTGAACCCATATGGTATTAGGCCTATAGTAAATTGCGTTTGATAATGGCTTGGCCTTCAGAAAGCCATATGTAAACTGAACTGCAATTACAATTTAGTAAACAACCCATACCAAAACAGCACTAATTGCTAGCACTCAAACAGTAGCAACCCTACCTATGAAAAGGCAACACTGCAAATATTACACCAAGTCCTAAAACATCAATACACCTCTTATTAGGGAAACAGAACAAGGCAGTCTGCTATAAATCCCTACAAAGAAACTACATGCCAACAGAATACCTCACCTTGGTCACACAAGCAGAATAAAAACACTATAAATAAAAATAGAAATGTGTAGAGAAAAACTGAACCGGAAATCACAACAAACCAGATTGTATGCAGTGCAACAATGGAAAAACAAACACTCTCAAACCTCATGAAACAATAATAAAATCTCAAACTGTAATACATCAATCATAATATTATAATTATAGAAAGAAGAAATATTTCAAAACAGCTGACCAGAACATCATTCAATAATTAAATTAAAAAAAAAATGTAAAAAGGTTTTAAAAAAACCCAATAAAATATTTCAAAACAGACACATCGAACAAGATCCAACAACAAGATCCCCCCTCCCCCGTCCCTGTTCATTGTATTTTCCATCTAATGTTTGATGTAAACTGACATGATGTACCCACTAATGTTGGTACAGAAAAGCCTTCAAATAAATGAATTAAAACTAATAAGAAAAAAATTCCCCACTCTCCATATCTAGGATCTTTTGATTTCCAGTCACCCTGAGATTCTTATGAATTGGGGAAGTGAAGGGTGCGTTAATTTTATCTTCTTTTTCTCTCTCACACAAACACATAGGTTCTCTCACAAACGCACACATACCTTCACACAGGCTCTCTCACTATACACAGCCTCTCTCTCACACAGGCACAAGCAAGCAGCCTCTCTCTCTCACACATACACATACAAGTTGCCTCTCTCTCACACACACCCACAAGCAAAACTGCCTCTCACATCCATACACATACAAGTAAGCTGCATCTCACTCAAGCAGACAACACACACACACAAGCTTGCTCTCTCTCACATACACAAACACATGGCCTCGCCCTCTCTTTTTTGGTTACTGCCATGCCAGGAGGTCCACCTCGGGGTCATCTTCCTGCTGGCATAGAACAGGAACCCTGTCAGCCCTTCATCCTGTGGAGCTGCGGACTTCCTTCCAGCAGGGCATAGGAATCCTGCTGGCTTAGCATTCCAAATGTAAAGTGAGGGTGAGGCGGCCACTGCAGGGGCCTTTTGGGGGACGCTTGCTGCCACTTTCAAAATCTTGCCACCTGAAGTAGCCGCCTCACCCTACCTCATTAGAGAACCAACCCTGCGCAAGAGATAAAGGTTCATTCAAAGGTTAGGGACCTAGTTTTCAGAAAAACTCTCTTAAAACGGGGGGGGGGGGGGGGGGGGGGGGGGAGTACCTCAAGGAGTAATTAGCTAGATGGAAAAATCTAGGGGAAATAGAAGAGCAGTGGGCAAAACTAAAAGGAGATCTCATAAGGGCAACTAATCTTTTTGTTAGGAAAGTAAATAAAGAAAAATGGAAAAAGAGGCCATTATGGTTTTCTAAAGTAGCAGCTGACAAGGTATGGGAGAAAAGATCAATGTTCATAAACTACAAGAGATCGCAGAAAGAGAAGGACAGACAAAAATATCTGGAAAAGGTAATACAAACTGGGAAAGTAGTCAGGAATGCAAAAATTTAAATAGAAGAAAAAATAGCAAATATGGTGAAACAAGGTTTGTTTGGTTTTTTTTTAAGATATGTTAGTGATAGAAGGAAGTGCAAAAGTGGCATTGTGAGACTCAGAGGTGATGGAGAGGAGTATGTGGAGGCTGATGAGGAAAAAGCTACTGCCCAGGAGGGAAGGGTTAGGCCGGCCATCATAGTTGGTGATTCGATTATTAGGAATGTAGATAGCAGGGTGGCTGGTGGATGTGAGGACCGCATGGTAACTTTGCCTGCCTGGTGCGAAGGTGGCAGATCTCATGTGTCACCTAGATAGGATTATAGACAGTGCTGGGGAGGAGCCGGCTGTTGTGGTACATGTGGGCACCAACAACATAGGAAAATGTAGGAGAGAGGTTCTGGAAGCCAAATTTAGGATTTTAGGTAGGAAGCTGAAATCCAGAACCTCCAGGGTGGCATTCTCTGAAATGCTCCCTGTTCCACATGCAGGTCCCCAGAGGCAGGCAGAGCTCCAGAGTTTCAATGTGTGGATGAGACGATGGTGCAGGGAAGAGGGATTCAGTTTGTAAGGAACTGGGGAAAATTTGGGGGAAGGGGGAAACTTTTCCGAAAGGATGGGCTCCACCTTAACCAGGGTGGCACCAAGCTGCTGGCGCTAACTTTCAAAAAGGAGATAGAGCAGCTTTTAAACTAGAACATGGGGGAAAGCCGACAGTCACTCAGCAGTGCATGGTTCGGAGAAATGTATCCTTGAAGGATACTAATGAAACAGGAGAGTTAGGGCATCCCAACAGAGAGGTTCCATTAAAAGCAAACATAGTTCATATGCCTATATGTAAAAAATCACCAAAGCTAATGATTTCCGAATTATCCCAAACAAGTGAAAAGCAGGTTGTTAAAACAAACAAAAAACACACTTTGAAATGTCTGTATGCCAATGCCAGAAGTCTAAGAAGTAAGATGGGAGAGTTAGAGTGTATAGCAGCAAATGATGAGAACAGGGGCGGATTGGCCTATCGGGGGATCAGGCTTCCCCCGGTGCGCCGGTCTAGCTGGTCACGTGGTCTCGACCGCGTGGCTCTTCCTCAGCCCAGCCTCAGCGTCTCCCAGCCAGTCCCCGCCAGAGACAAGCCAATGGGGGCCAAGGAAATAAAAATCGAGGCCGGCAGAGGCCGAAGAAAAGAAGATCAGCCAGCTCCCACGGGAGACCAAGCTGGCAGGGGCCGAAGAAATGAAGATGGGAGCCTCCCAGCCAGCCCCCGCCGGATACCAAGCCGGCAGGGGCCGAATAAATTAAAATCGAGGCCAGCGGAGGCGGAGGCCGAAGAAAAGAAGATGCGCGCCGCCTAGCCAGCCCCCACTTGAAGCTGGCTGGGAGGCGCCCATCTTCTTTTCTTCGGCCTCGATTTTAATATCTTCAGCCCCCGCCAGCTTCGACTTTAATTTCTTCGGCCCCCACCAGAGACCAAGCCAGAGGGCCGAAGAAATTAAAACCAAGGCCGGCGGGGGCCAAAGAAATTAAAATCGAGGCCGGCGGGGGCCGAAGAAGTGAACACCGGTGCTGCTAACCGCCGCCGGAGACCAGCTGTTCAGCGGGGGGCCTTAGATCGGAAGGGTGCTTCTGTGTGTGTATGTGAGAAAGGAACGGTGCTTGTGTGTGTATATGTGTGTGTATGTGTGAATGTGAGAAAGGAACAATGCTTCTGTCTGTGTGTATGTGTAAATGTGAGAAAGGAATCTGCCAGTTTAAAAAAAAAAATGAAATGTGATAATACATATACTTCAACTTTTGTGCTGGTAGCGCAACTTTTGAAAAGTTGGATGAAAAATGAAATTACTGAATTTTAAGCATCCCTCTTCTCGAAAATAAAATTTAGTTAAGTAGGTATAGACAAATACTAAAGCAAAAAAAAATTAAACTATTTAAAATGTTCATCTCAGCAAAATCACAAATTTAAGATACTGATGCCAGGTGGGGTTTGTTTGTTTTTTTTAAAGCATAATTTAAGCATGAAGACTAGAATAGTTCCAATCTGAAATGGTTTTGCTATTTATTTTTAAAATGTATATTTTTAAATGACTAAGACTGGAATCTTTCCATTTGAAAGGGAAGTTGACTAAGGATGTCTTTCGGTTCCATATCTTCCACATGAATAATCATATGACTGATAGTTTGAAGAAAGACACTTGCTTTATTGCCTGAAAGCGTAAAACAAGAGAAGCTGTACGGTGTGGGTGGCTGTCCCTTGGGAGGACAGAACCTGAAGGAAGGGTGTCATTTTGCCTTCTGATAGGAATGTGGTTCTCTTATTTAATGGTTGGGATCATCACTTTCACTTTTAGTAAAAGTGAAAAATGCTGCAAGTCTGAAAGCAAGGTGCTTCTGTGAGAGTGTAATGTGTATGTGAGACAGGGAGAGTGCTTCTGTGTGTCAATGTGTGTGTGCAAGAGAGATGGAGCATGTTTTTGGCTGGCTTGTGGCTGTGAGAGAGGGCATGTGTGTGATTGAGAGCTTGTGTGTAAGTGAAATCCTGTGTGTAAGAGGGAGCGAGAGCATTGTGTGATTGAGAGAGACTGATCAGGGAGATGACTGGTGTGTGTGAGTGTGTGAGAGAGAGAGACTGGTTGGGGAGATGATTGGTGTATGAGAGACAGAAACTGGTCTTGAGGGTATGACTGGTGTGTGTGTGAGAGAGAGAGAGAGAGAGAGAGAGAGAGAGAGAGAAGAGATTGGTTGTGGTCCCTAAGGAAGAGGACCGTGAGGACAGCTTCAGCAGCTACTGCTGCTTCTGGTGTGGCCTGCAAGGGAAAGGAGTAGGAGAACTGCTGGAGAGGGTAAGTAAAGGTGACTTTTTAAGTTCATTTTTCTTGATTGACTACCATTTTAATTATTGGGTAGTATGTGATGTGTCTGCTGTTTGAAATATTTTATTGGTGTTTGGTAAAGGTTTCAAAATTTGCTTGAGTCTTTAATTAGTAGATATTCTATTCATCAGCTGTTTTGAAATTATTTTATTAGTATGATTTTATATTTATGATTCATGATTTATATATCTTGATTTTATTGATTGTTTCATGAGGAATGGTGACATTTTTGTTTTTCCATTGTTGCACTGTATAGAGTCTGGCATGATACGTTTTACAGTTTAGTTTTTGTCTGCACATTTCTGTTTATACTTTATGTGGCTTTATTCTGTATTTGGTGAGAGTTTGTGTTCTGCATAAAAAAACTGAGATGAAGCATTCTTTTAGCATGTGGTTTCTCTGTAAGGATCTGTAGTAGCTTGGCCTGTTCTGTTTTTCTGATAGGAGGTGTATTGATATTTTAGATTCTGGTGTAATATTTGTGGTATTCTTTTTCATAGGTGGGGTTGTTATTCTTTGAGTTTTGGCAAATAGTACTGTGTTGATACGGGAGGACCATGAAGAAATATAGGGGTGTGTACATATATATGTAAATTATATTGTATATGTAATTGGGTACCCATGGGCCAGTATGGAGAAAAATCCCCCAGGCCACTATTTTCCCTCAATCCGCCCCTGGATGAGATTGACATAATTGGCATCACAAAGACTTGGTGGAAGGAGGATAACCAATAGGACAGTGCTATATCAGGGTACAAATTATATCGCAATGATAGGGAGGATCAACTTGGTGGGGGTGTAGCACTTTATGTCCGGGAGGGTATAGAGTCCAACAGAATAAAGATCCTACAAAAGATTAAATGCTCAGCATTACCCAACATACACGGTAGAAATCCCATGTGTGTTGGGTAAGAGTATAGTGATAGGAGTATACTACCGTCCACCTGGACAAAATGGTCAGACAGATGATGAAATGCTAAGAGAAATCAGGGAAGCAAACCAATCTGGCAGTGCAATAACAATGGGAAATTTCAATTACCTGTCAGTGTTTAGGGGAAGTGCGCTCCCTGCCAGTTCTAAGCATCTTCTGCTGTCAGGTATGTTGTGACCCGATTTATACACTTCTTCTATTTGAAATTGTTTGGTTGTAAGTCCTGCCTTGTATCCTGATTTGTATCTGTCTTTTACAGTCATTTGTTTTGAATTCCTGGTGGTGTGCCCTCCCGATGCAGCCCGAGGCGAAACACGGGACCGTGTCGGGGGACGCCATTAAGATGTATGCTGTCTAAACCAGTGGAGTTGCCTTATTGAATGAATAAAACCTTTGACATTTGAATCCTTTTTGAGTTTTCCATCAGGATTTAACACTCATTCTGCACTTTCTGTGTTTGGTGAAATTTCAATTACCCCAATATTGACTGGGTAAATGTAACATCAGGACTTGCTAGAGACATAAAGTGCCTGGATGTAATAAATGATTGCTTCATGGAGCAATTGGTTCAGGAGCCAACAAGAGAGGGAGCTATTTTACATTTAATTCTTAGTGGAACGCAGGATTTGGTGAGAGAGGTAACGGTGGTAGGGCCACATGGCAACAGTGATAACATGATCAAATTTAAACTAATAACTGGAAGGGGGACAATAAGTAAATCTGCAGCTCTAACACTAAACTTTCAAAAGGGAAACTTTGATAAAATGAGGAAAATAGTTAGAAAAAAACTGAAAGGTGCAGCTGCAAAGGTTAAAAGTGTTCAACAGGCTTGGACATTGTTTAAAAATACAATCCTAGAGGCGCAGTCAATATGTATTCCACGCATTAAGAAAGGTGGAAGGAAGGCAAAACGATTACTGGCATGGTTAAAAGGTGAGGTGAAAGAGGCTATTTTAGCCAAAAAAACATCCTTCAAAAATTGGAAGAAGGATCCATCTGAAGAAAATAGGATACAAAATAAGCAGTCAAGTTAAGTGTAAAACATTGATAAGACAGGCGAAGAGAGAATTTGAAACGAAGTTGGCCATAGAGGCAAAAACTCATAATAAAAACTTTTTAAAATATATCCAAAGCAAGAAACCTGTGAGGGAGTCGGTTGGACCATTAGATGACCAAGGGGTTAAAGGGGCTCATAGGGAAGATAAGGCCATTGCAGAAAGACTAAATGAATTCTTTGCTTCCGTGTTTACTATTGAGGATGTTGGGGAGATACCAGTTCCAGAGATTGTTTTCAGGGGTGATGCATCAGACAAACTGAACGAAATCACTGTCAACCTGGAAGATGTAGTAGGCCAGATTGACAAACTAAAGAGTAGCAAATCACCTGGACCAGATGGTATGCATCCTAGGGTACTGAAGAAACTCAGAAATGAAATTTCTGATCTATTAGTTAAAATTTGTAACCTATCATTAAAATCATCCATTGTACCTGAAGACTGGAGGGTGGCTAATGTAACCCCAATATTTAAAAAAGGCTCCGGGGCGATCCGGGTAACTAGAGACCAGTGAGCCTGACTTCAGTGCCGGGAAAAATAGTGGAAACTATTCTCAAGATCAAAATCGTAGAGCATATAGAAAGGCATGATTTAATGGAACACAGTCAACATGGATTTACCCAAGGGAAGTCTTGCCTAACAAATCTGCTTCATTTTTTTGAAGGGGTTAATAAACATGTGGATAAAGGTGAACCGGTAGATGTAGTGTATTTGGATTTTCAGAGGTGTTTGACAAAGTCCCTCATGAGAGGCTTCTACGAAAACTAAAAAGTCATGGGATAGGAGGCGATGTCCTTTCGTGGATTACAAACTGGTTAAAAGATAGGAAACAGAGAGTAAGAATAAATGGTCAATTTTCTCAGTGGAAAAGGGTAAACAGTGGAGTGCCTCAGGGATCTGTACTTGGACCGGTGCTTTTCAATATATATATATATATATATATATATATATATATATATAAAAGATCTGGAAAGGAATACGACGAGTGAGGTTATCAAATTTGCGGATGATACAAAATTATTCAGAGTAGTTAAATCACAAGCAGACTGTGATACATTACAGGAGGACCTTGCAAGACTGGAAGATTGGGCATCCAAATGGCAGATGAAATTTAATGTGGACAAGTGCAAGGTGTTGCATATAGGGAAAAATAACCCTTGCTGTATTTACACAATTTTAGGTTCCATATTAGGAGCTACCACCCAGGAAAAAGATCTCGGCATCAAGGTGGATAATACTTTAAAATCGTCGGCTCAGTGTGCTGCAGCAGTCAGAAAAGCAAACAGAATATTAGGAATTATTAGGAAGGAAATGGTTAATAGAATGGAAAATGTCATAATGCCTCTATATCGCTCCTTGGTGAGACCGCACCTTGAATACTGTGCACAATTCTGGTCGCCGCATCTCAAAAAAGATATAGTTGCGATGAAGACGGTACAGAGAAGGGCAACCAAAATGATAAAGGGGATGGAACAGCTCCCCTATGAGGAAAGGCTGAAGAGGTTAGGGCTGTTCAGCTTGCAGAAGAGACGGCTGAGGGCGGATATATTAGAGGTCTTTAAGATTATGAGAGGTCTTGAACGAGTAGATGTGACTCGGTTATTTACATTTCGAATAGAAGGACTAGGGGGCATTCCATGAAGTTAGCAAGTAGCACATTTAAGACTAATCGGAGAAAATTCTTTTTCATGCAACACACAATAAAGCTCTGGAATTTGTTGCTAGAGGATGTGGTTAGTGCAGTTAGTGTAGCTGGGTTCAAAAAAGGTTTGGATAAGTTCTTGGAGGAGAAGTCCATTAACGGCTATTAATCAAGTTTACTTAGGGAATAGCCACTGCTATTAATTGCATCAGTAGCATGGGATCTTCTTAGTGTTGGTACTTGTAGCCTGGATTGGCCACTGTTGGAAACAGGATGCTGGGCTTGATGGACCTTGGTCTGATCCAGTATGGCAATTCCTTATGTTATGTTAAAACATGTACGCAAAATTAAAATGACCAGTTTTACCAATTCTTCCAACAGTTCACCCAGTCCTTCTCCAGGTCATTGAGACCTTCCAGGTTTTTCAGCCTGAACTCCCCCCAGTTTACCTAGACCTCCCACCTGACCAATTATACACAATAAACACGCTTAATATCACTAAGTCAAGATAATTAGCAGGTATAAAATCACGTAATTAAGCTGGCAAATCTACATGCAAAAGCCTCTTTGGGCCGGATTTTAAATGCCCTGCGCGCATAAATCCGGCTGGATTTACGCGCGCAGGGCCCTTGCGTGCCGGCGCGCCTATTTTGCATAGGCCGCCGGCGCGCGCACAAGTCCCGGGGCTTCGTAAAAGGGGCGGGGAGGGGGCGTGTCCGGGGTCGGCTCGAGGTGGGGACCGGGGCGAAGCGCCGGACCGGGGGCGTGGTCGATGCCTCCTGACAAGCCCCCGGGTCGGGTGATGGCGTGCCAGCAGCCTGCCGGCGCGCGCAGATTTACGTCTGCTTTCAGCAGGCGTAAATCTGCCAACAAAAGGTAGGGGGGGTTTAGATAGCAACTTGTGTGCACCTCTTGACCTCACCCTGGAGCGTCCCCTAGACTGCCTCTTTTATGGCGCAGGTAAATGTGCATGCAAAACCAATATTATGCGCAAAATTTTGGATGTTATAAAATAGCATTTATGCGTATACAGGGTACTTGCATGCTAAATGCTATTTTTCCATATGTAACCCCTTTAAAAATGTACTTAATATTTTTAAAACTCAGGAGTATGCACTTAAGTCCAAACTCCCTCCTCATTTCTGACCCCAAGAACCCTGCTCAGTCAGGGTAAAACTTACAGACGAAGATGACACATGCACGCGTACGTTTACCCATTTATCAGAAGGGATATTTCCTCAGCAAGTTAATATATTTTTTGGGGGGGGGGAGGGGGGAAGAGAGGGGCTTGGCAGTTTGTGTTTCCAGCTGAAACAGAACCATGGCCATGAGCCTTCATGTGCCGAAACCCCCCCAAATTTAATGATTTTAATTTTTCTTTTTTAAAAAAGCTTTTTTCTTCCTTTCAAAGATTTCAAGGTACTCCATTTTTGCAGCTAAACAACAAGCAAAACCCTGCAGCAGAGACACCACCGCAGGCACAACAACATCAATGCCTGCATGTATCCTGTCAAACACATCCCCAGGGCTTGACCTCAGTTCTGACCCCTGAAGTAAAGCTTCAGCGCCCAAGTTTTTCAGTTCCCCCCCCCTGAAGTAAAAATTCAACATTAAAACCACCGAAATGTTAGCGGACTTTCCATATGAAAATCGCAGCTAATTTCAGCGGTAAAGCTCATTTACATTTTCATTTGCAGGGCAGTGCCGTATTTTACCTCACTGCCGGCATCAGGATTTAATGTGCTTCTTTCTTGCTGAAACCTTTTACTACATCTATAGTCATTTCCGCATGGCAAAAACTTGTGCTAAGTATCACAGCAGCTTCTACCACCAGCCCCTATTGGAGTTCCCCTTTTCCTGCTGCTGCTGCTTCTTTGAGGTCAGATCCTGCTTTTGTCTCCTTTGTACAAGGAAATAAAAGTCAACAAACAAGTTGTGGATGAAAGCCTTTTACCGGATTAGTCCCAAAAAGCCATCACCTAACGGCTTTTTTTCTGAGTTAGCTTTCTATGTGCCCACATGGACTAATTCAGCAACCATGCTACTTTATTCAAACTAGAAAATCCTGTTTGGTTAAAATGAACATGGACCTAAAATCTGCAGCTTCTCCTTCTACTGCGGCCCAAATAAAAAGAATTTAAAATAAGGGTCAGGAAGTGCCGAGGGAAGCTGTGAGAAAGGCCGAGATAGCAAAGGAGTGAAGTGGGTGCTGTCGAACAAAGGCAGAAACAAAAACACCCAATAAAACACTGCATTTCCCACAGCAGAGTGGGCACACAAAAGTAATTCAGTCAATCTGTACAGAACAAGAAGAAAGAAACAGTGAGGTCGTTATTCTAAGGCTCTGTCTGGCTAATTTTGGGAGTTAGCTGGAGAAAAGCCAAGACTGGAATATTTCCCCTTCTTGAGCAGATAAACTGTGGGTGTACTACTCATTCTGAGCACAAACGCCCACATTTTAAAAGGCCCGCACACTGAAAATTCGAGGGTTATGTGCGTGGCTGGGCCCTGCATGTGCTGCGCGCATTTTCGAAAGGGCCCAACCGCACGTGTAACCCTTGGTGCGCGCATAAGTGATGGGCCTGAAGAAAGGGGCAGGCCGGGAGGTGGGGTGAGACAGCGCCATTAGACGCTGTCCTGAGGAAGTGCGCGCCAGAAGCCGGCAGGTGCGCGGAACGTTCGTCTGCTCCTTAGAGCACGTATGTAAAATACAAATACATTTAGAAAGGTTAGGGCAGGTGTAGGGGTCGGGAAGGAGAGGGGAAAAGGTAGGAAGGCCAGGTAGGAGTGTAGGAAGTTACCTCCTAGGCCACTAATTTATTGAAGCGGACTTGGAGGGAACCGGGGAAAAAGCCAAATCACGTCACCGCGCGCTATTTTAAAAATCCCCCGTACGTGGAACAGCCCTCCCGCTCGCGCATGTGGATATTAAAATCCGGCGCGCATGTGCGTGCGGGAATCCTGTTTTACAACATGCGCGGCGACGCGATTTGCCCTTTTCCCAGTTCCCTCCAAATCCTCTCCAATAAATTAGCAGCCTGGGAGGTAACTTCCTACACTCCTACCTGGCCTTGTGGATGTGCACACTCCAGGAACTGCGTGCACATGGATCCCCATGCGGTTTTTTTAAAAATCTACCCCAAAATATATCTGGACAAAAAGAGGTGGCACTGGAGGGTAAACTTTAGTTGGTGCGCACAGATATTGAGTGCCGTCCGGCTAAAGTTAAGTGTGTAACTCTGGGTTGAAAACTACCAGCCCTGAAGTTAACTGTGTAAAGTCCCGCATGCAACTCTGTCCGTGTACATCTGATGGCAGACTTATCTAGGTATGTTCTTCTGAATATTCAGAAAAAGCTACATGATAACTTTGCTGCTCGCTGGCTCTCTGAATAATGACCTCTGAATTGTTATTTATGAAGTAATAGACCCAAACGAGGAATAAAGGGCACGGTTTCCGCAAGTGTGCCTGGCTGGTTTTGGGCTGTGGCAATGGTCCAGGGCAAGGTGTGGGCAGTGCCCTGACACAACAGCAGCCAATTCCAATGGAAACTGTGAGAAGATTCAGGAGTGTCAAACGCACGCCAATATATTGTTGGTGCACTACCTGCATGCAATGCACTGGCACAGTATAATCATTTAATTAAATTCATCAAATAAAAATCCAATTATAATTTTAAAAAAGATTGAGTAGTACCACTAGATCTACTGGTACCGCCAGTGCTTTGGCACAATTTTCTTCTGCCTTGGGAATACTTGTTAGTCCTCAAGGCTAAACACAGGATGACTGTAAAATCAACTAATTATTCTGGACTTGACTTCTCCAACATTAACTGTTTGTAGATCCTGGAACCATTTCCCATTCACATGCACTGGATTTTAACACAGAACCAATCACAAACATTGACAAATCCAGCTGTAAAACTACCTGCTTATTCCAGAATTGACATCTCCAAAATTAACTGTTTGTAGATTCAGGAACTATACCCCATTCGTATACACTGGCTTATCACATGGTGACACAGAACAAATCACTAATAGCACCAAATCATCATTTGATTGGATCATCCAAACCAATCTTTTTTACAATCAGAACTTACGTATCATTAACCGGAAGTAATTTAACCTAGTCAGTAAATCATCAGTTCACTTTACAGGCTAATTATAAAATGGTGGGAAGAATTCTTGCACTTTAATTTTTGGGGCTGAATTAAAATATCATGTCACAATCACAAAATGATATTCCAGACCTGAGGGGCACTGGCATTGCATTTATACCAATTAATATAGGTCGTGCCCTATTGCTTGACAGTTAGCTAACGGCAACAACCAAGGATGTCTCCTTTGCTGATGGCCAAAGATCAGCGCTGGCCTCTCAAAAACAATACTCATGTTGTTTTCTCCTTGTGAGTGTGGAACAGGTAAACATTGGAGGAGGGAAGACAATGTTTGTTGTTAGTTAAGCATACTCTAAAAAAGTTGGAAAATCAATAATCATAATTTAGAATCTGAGCTTTTCATTCAGCAAAATCTGATTGTATTCTCCTAGACGGTAACTTTTAAACATCCGCGCGGGCGAATGTGTATGCACGTACGGTAGCTCACGCGAATTTCCTCGGCAGTTTATAACATACATGCATGCATATGTGCGTGTGTGATATAAAATCGGCTCTATGTGTGTATATGCACATGCAATTTTGTATGGATACGCACTTGTGCACGCACATGCTGCCTCTATCGCATAAATGGGGGATTTTATTGGATACGCATGCTGACGCAATTACCAGTTTCCCCAGTCCGTTCCCAGTTCGAAAAGGTAAAGCCTCCCAACTTCCCAAGCTCCCTAGTTAACCTTCCTCCCTATTATCCTATTAGCCCCGACCCTTAAACCCAGCTGACTTGTCAAATTTTTTTTTTTTTTTTGTAAATACTTACACGCCATCCATAGCAGAATTTGCGCGGTAAGGGACCCCAGTGCGCGCTTGTCGATGTGAAGAATTACGCGCACATTTCACGTGATCTTCCTGGAACGCCCATGACCTGCCCAGACCATGCTCACACCCCGCCCCTTCTTAACGTTTTGATTTGTGCGCACAACGGGAGATATGTACATACTCGGGGCTTCATAAAATCCGTGCGGCGTGTGCATCTCCCGGCTCTGGCACACATAGGGCTTTTAAAATTCACCTATTAATGAATATTTCACCCAAGCATTTGCAGCCACCGTTGAGGCAGATGGCCTGGGAGTATATACATGAAAGTTGAAAGTGGAAAGTGTGAAAGAAAGGTCAAGATTGCTATACAATTACAATAAAGGAGGGGTAGGGGAGGCCAAGAGAAGATAAAGCAATTTATACAGTAACACAGTAGATACAGACGTACACAGGATTTATACGGACTTGTAGCTCAGCATTCTAACATTCTAGATGACATTTTTTCAACACATACATACAACATGGTGTTCAGCCTTAGTGGAGAAAAGACACTACGAGAAAGATGCAAGAGAGAACCATACAGCAAGGAAAAATACAAAGCACAGAAAGAACTCCTTTCACCTCCACCTTGAGTTTTCAAGCAGATTATTTTTCTCATTAAAATATAACCAGTGCCTACTGAGGCCCTTCTGTAGGGAACAAATAAAGAGACAATGAAGGAAAAGTTCCCTCTTTTTGGGAGCCCATTTGAATGACAACTGTGTGGGCTGCTGAGAACACAGCAAGGCCCTAAATTTGGAGGAAGCTGAAACCTGAAATGCATTAAACAAAAAACAAAAAGAGAGACTTGTGATTGTACAATTTCCTGAGAAACAATTTACACTTTCTTACAGTTAAGGAACAATTAAGAATAACCAGACAGTTCATTTTTAGTACCTTGTAGCCCATTAAGAATAGACGCGATTTCTATAGCAGTGGCTGGTGCTTGTTCAGAGATTTTGGTATCGCTGATATCTAGTTTGGACTTGCTTTTTGATGTGATGGTGTGAAGTGAAGGCTTGGGAAAACATCTGGTCTTGCAATTTTTAGAAAAGTATTTTTCATCCTTCTCCAACGTCTCCTTTTCTTTATCTATTTTATTCTACAAAGAAGAAAACAGATGTAACATTTTAATTTACTAGCAGAAGGCACCATTTACTACATTCTAATACTCAGAAATAAAACTCAATAAGCACAAAAAGTTCTAAAAGGTGCTAACCCTTTTTTGAACTAACCTAATATATATTTCTTGACCGGCCTTTGAGAGATAAACTCCTTTCCCCAGATCAAAACAGAATGAGCAGGCTTACTGACCATTATTTCTACACAATCAAGTGCCCAAACAGCAACCATACTACTATACCTCGATAATAACGAGTCACTTTAACACTCTTCCAACTAACTCATAGACCTTTCCTTAAAATAAAACCATGACAATTGTTTTATGGCTGGAAGTAAAGCAAATACAAACACTCACTGAATGATTCCTTTCAAAGGAAAATGGGATGAATTCTTGGAGAAGTGTATATTATGCTACAATTGCAAAGGAACTAGTAAATCAGCTCTGGATCAAATGTTGAAATAGAGAGAGACACTAGGAGAACAGGGAAGACCAATGTAAGTCAGTTCAATTAACTTAATAAGAACATAAGATTTGCCATAATGGATCAGACCAAAGGTCCATCAAGCCCAGTATCCTGTTTCCAACAGTGGCCAAGCCAGGTCACAAGTAGCTTGGGATCTATTAATGTTGGGATACTTGCCAGGTACTTGTGACTTGAATTGGCCACTGTTAGAAACAGGATGCTGGGCTTGATGGATCCTTGATCTGATCCAGTATAGCATATCTTATGTTCTTAAGTACCTGGCAGGATCCCAAAGGTCAATTGATTCCATGCTGCTTATCCCTGAGATAAGCAGTGGATTTCCCCAAGTCCATCTTAATAATGGTTTATGGACTTTTCTTCCAGGAACTTGTTTAAAACGTTTTTAAACCGAGTTATATTAACATCTGACACCACATTCTCCAGCAATGAATTCCAGAGTTTAATTATGCATCGAGTACAAAATATTTTCTCCTATTATCTTAATTGTATCACCTAGAAACTTCATTTAATGTCCCCTAGTCTTTATACTTTAAACAACTGATTCCCGTTTACCCACTCCACTCATTCTGAAGGTCTATAAAATATCTCCCCTCAGCCGTCTTTTCTCCAAACTAAAGAGCCCTAACTTCCTTAGCATTTCCTCATAAGGGAATCGTTCTGGTTTCTGATGTGCTTAAAGTTTTTATTCTTAATTTTTGCCTCTTTGGCAAATCTCTCTTCAAATTCTCTCTTGGTTTGCCTTATGATAATGTTTTACATCTAATTTGCTTGTGCTTATGCTGTTTTCTATTTTCCTCATCAGGCCCTGCTTTCCAGTTTTTGAAGGATGCCTTTTTTATTTTAATAGCCTCTTTCACAGCATCACTTAAATATGCTGGCAGATGTTTGGTCTTCTTTCAACCTTTCTAAATTGGTGGAATACAATTAATCTGGACTTCCAAAATGGTATTTAAATATTCTCCATAAATTGTGCAGACTTAACACTCTCATATGCTCCTTTTAGTTTCCTTCTAGCTAATTTCCCCATTTTATCACTTGGGATCTGTAATTACACTAAAAGGTGAATTTTCAAAACGTGACACTTGTAAAAATTAGCATATAAACAAATAAATAGCCTCTACTTGCATATTCTGTATTGTGTAAAAACTCAAAATACAAGCATATGTTCACTTTTGTGTGCATATATATGTGTGTGTAAAAAAGGGGCTATCTAAGGGCGTTCCTGAGTGGGGCCAACAGTTATGCGTGTAAGTTACTATTTTAAAAGGTACTTATGTGCTTACATTTTCCAACTTACACATTCTTACATCTGCTAATTATCTGGTGTAAAGGATATCAAACATGTTTATTGTATAGTACTGAAGAGGTTGGAGGTCTGGTGAACCTGGAAGAGTTCAAGCTGAAGAACCAGGAGGATCTCGATAAGCTGCAGAAGGACTGGGCGAATTGATGGACTAATTGATAAAACTGGTAATTTCATCACCACGAGCATGTTATAAAATACACTAACTTACGTGTATAAATTGGGACTTATGCGGGTAAGTCCAACTTTACTTTCATGAGTAAAATATATGCACATATATTTTTAAAATGGATGGGTAAAGTCCTAAGCGGATTACAACAAAAATCATAATCTTAATAAGGTACAATGAAGTAAAACAGTAAAATATACAATATAATCAAGTTTAACAAAAAAAAAAAAAAAAAAAAAAAGGTAAGACCAAAAGTAGGAAACACCAAAAGGTTTCCTACTTGAAAGCTTGTGAAAACAGTGTGCACACTTAAGGGTTGATTTTAAGACCACGGACGTGTGTGCGCGGTTCCTGGCACACACACATGGACGCAGCTATTTTATAACATGCGCGCGTCGGCGCACACTTTATGAAATATGATATCCGTGTGCACATGTGCGGGCGGGTGAGCTCTTCTGCGCGGGGGGGGGGGGGGGGAGGATTTTGTAAATTATGCACGGTGACACGATTGGCCTTTTTCCTAGTTCCCTCCCAGTCTGCTCCAATTGTGCGCATAGGCGTGTCTCCACTTAAAATTACGCATATATGTGCGCGTGGAGAGGCTATTTTATAACATGTGCACATATACGCACAAATGATATAAGGCTGCATCCCTGGGCGCGGGCCAACAAATATGCGTACATGAGCACCTACGCGCCTGTTTAAAAGCTACTGTCCTTGCCAGTTAGAACTAATCAGGCTAAGTTACGATGTATATTCAGTGGCAAAGCAAAGCCGCTGAATCTACGCGTATATGTGCACACTTCACTGTTTAGACCTGCTCTATGGTGCGACTAAACTTAGATGTAAACTTATCTGGCTAACTCCGAATATCGGCAGTTAGCTATATAAGTTATATGGCTAACTTGCTCTGCCTTCAATCAGCCCAGTACATACCCACTTCTTATGCGTATAACTTTTAGCAGTATAAGGGATTTAAATAGATAAGCAGCGGCTGCTGAACATAGGCGTGTATTCATAGGCCGTTACTTAGTCACATAAGTCACGCTTATCTGGCTAAATAGTGCTGAACGTGCTTTGAATATCTACCCCCCTTATATCTAGCCACAGTCAAACTAAATAACACACTCACATGAACACATAAAAACAGGATCAACTTCTAAAGCAACACAACATTCAAACAGTGAACACTGAAAGTATTAAACTAAATTCTGGGTCCCAAAACATTAAACTCTTGTAATTTAAAATATTCACTAAAATCCAACAAAAAGAATTTTCGATGGCCACAGCACTCAAAAAGAAAAACCCAAAACTATACATGGCTTAATCAAAAGCTTCCCGGAATAAATGTTTTTACCAACTTAGGCCTAACAGAAAGATGATCTACGGACACCCGTATATCCAAGAGTAGACTGTCCCACAGCTTTGAAACCAGACACCTGAATGCTCTCTGTCTAGTACTAGATAATCTGATCTCCTTCATTGAAGGCTGAACCAAAGGCATGCCCTCTAATCTAAAAAAAAATACAAAAACAAAACAGAAAAATATATATCTCCACGGACAAGCAGGATAACAACCACACCAATGGGAGACATCATCCAATGGTGTCGACGCAGAGCATTCTTTAGAAAACGTTTCTTGACGTTTGGCCCTTTGCCCTTACCATGTGACAGGGTATCCGTGCCATTGGCCGGCTCCTGTCACTTGGTAGTGACGCCGGCCAGCCAGTGCTCCTACCATGTGACAGGAGCTGGCCAATGGCACGGATACCCTGTCACATGGTAAGGGCAAAGGGCCATCGGCGCCATCTTTATGAGTGGCAGCCGACGGCCCGAGAACGGGAGATTGCTCCCGGGACCACCACTAGACCACCAGGTAATTTTAAAATGTTTTGGGGGGCTCGGGAAGGTGGCGGGAGCTAAGGGGTCGTTTTTAAAGGGTCGGGTGTTTTTTTTTTAATCGGGCCATCGGCGCCATTTGTGAGTGGCAGCCAAAATGGCGCCGATGGCCCGAGAGCGGGAGATCGGTCCTCGCTCCCCCACTGGACCACCAGGTAATCGTAAAAAGTTTTGGGGGGGTTCGGGAGGGTGGGGGAAGGTAAGGGGTTAATTTTAAAGGGTTGGGCCTCACTAAAAAAAAAAAAAAACGATGTGAATCGGAATCGGTTCCAATTCACATCACCCCCGATCAGATTTTTTCCCCCCCCTCTAGCCGAACCCGATCGTTAAGACGATTGGGCACACGATTCACATCCCTAGTAGCTAATGTTCAATTTAAGTATCTGGCTGGGTAAAGGTCTACAAACAGGGATGGTAACGTTCAAATGGGCGTGTACGAGCACACATACGCATCGGCGCGTGCCCAGAGACAATGCAATTTTATAACATGAGCGGACATATGCGCGTATGTTATAAAATAGCCCCGGCGTGCACATGTATGCGCCCAATTTTGCAAGTGGGCCTGCACAGCCGCATGAAGTCAAGTTTCAGCCGCGCAAGTAGGGGAATTTTATTACAGGCGCCCGTCCGCATCATGACCAATTTCACCAGTTTGTCCAGCGTACAAGCTAAATCCCCTAGTTTGTCAGCCTGCATCCACCCACCGGTTAACCCAGATCACTCACATAGCTCAGAGATGCCTGGAAATAGTTTTATTTACACTTACACCTCCTCAATAGCAGAAGTAAAATGACACAACACTAGACATGGGCGCATACCTCTCATAGGCCTGCCCTGGAATGCCCACGCCCTGCCCCTTCTTGGTTCAAAGTGAGCTATCAGCACACTGGGGCTTGTGCACGCACGTGGGTGGCTTTTTAAATCGGGCGGACACGCGCGTGTCCCACACGCACGCACATCCTCCCGATTCTGGCGCATGCATCTCTCTTAAAAGTCACCTCAAAGTGCACAGCTGTTTTCCTGCTCAGCAGACCCCCACCATGTTTTCATGTCCAAAATATAAATATTGCAAGCCACTGCGAGAACACTGATCGAAAACACACACCTTTATTTTCTTTCGATGTTTTATTTTCGGCACATTTTTATCAGCTGGTCTCACAATCTTGTCTGCTTTTATCCATTCGTCGTACCTAAGTTTGAAGAAAAAATAAGCAAATGTTGGAGAAGAATTTTGAAGGACTATAAAGATGAGAACTAGAATACAGAAAATATCCAAAACAAAGAACCGCAGGGGTAAGAAAAAAAAAAAAGTAAAGGAACTCAACTTGAAGTCTGCATGCTATTTGTTTTGCAGTTTCAATTACGTGACACCCCTCCGGGGCTAGTTTGCTTTATGTATGTTTCTGGGTTATTGTGCTTCCACTCTCTTTTCTTAGCCACATATTTAAGCAAGAAGGCACACTCAGGCACACACATAATTTATGGTCTGAGTTAGTAAGGTTTTCTTCCTCCATTCCATGTCTATGGGCAAAAAGCTTATTAAATAAGAACATAATACAGTGAGATGTGGTCTTTTTCCAAGGGAAGTGAAGCTGTTACATGCAAATAACTTACATATCTGCATGCACTGCGTGCCCTAATTTTGAAATTTAAGAATGACTATGAGGGAGGGTTACCCTTTTTTTATTTTTGAGCAGCAGAAGAGAAGATCAGGTCTGCGACCATGAAGAGCCCTGCTCGGCTGCTGGTTGATATGGCACGGATCTATGACTTCGGGAATTAAAATATCAATACTTGAGACACCACTGGTTTAATGGATGGGCTAGGTCTTCCTTTCCTCCTCTAGATCAGAGACACTATTACAACTTCGCCAAGGTACAGTTAGCTTGCTTCCCCACCTGATCATCAGCTATGAAAATCCATGCAATCCGAAAGACTGCGTGTGCTTTGGATGCATGCAGTTTGCGAGAGAAGATTCTGACAGGCAAGTCAGACAATGGAGAACAGACATCGGGAACAAGTTCCAAGACACAAGTTTAAAAATATTGATACAAAACATAATTAAGAGTAGGGGAAAGAGAACATACAATACCCCAGCAGTAGAATAAAGAGTCTCTCCCTGACGCAAGTTTTGGTTTACATTTCCTCACCGGTAATTATAGCATCACTTAGTGTCCTCTGTTCTCATCTAATCCATACTCTCAGTAACTGAGAATCCAAAATATGAAAGCAAGCTCAAATAATGCAAATATATTTATGTATCAATAACAAAGCATAAAACAGACACATCTGTGCAAAACCAGCATTAAAAACAAATGAATAGAAAAAGGTAGAAAAATACTATACAGCAAAAAAAAAAAAAAGACACAAAATTGAAGTTACCAGATATTAATCAAGAGAAATGAAAGAGGCACTGAGCTGAGAGCAATAGCTACAACGCAATGGAGAGCTCGGGATGATTGCTTCAGGAGACGACATCATCAGATATGAGGAAGGCACCGTCTAATGATGTCAGCTCGTCAAAGAATCATCTTAAATCCAAAGGTAATTTTACTATGAAACAAATGAATATATACAAACAGAGGTTAAACTTGTGAACTGTTAATAATAATTCAAACAGCAAAAACCATGTATTTTCTTCCTGGAATAGTTTAGTTAAGTAACACGAATAAAATTTCACATCTGAGGGAAGAGGCATTTAAAAGAGGTACTACTTTTATAAGCAGGGGTACACTTTTTGATTTTATTAGGAAACTTGGGTGCTAGTCAAAAATGTTAAAAGTTGGATGAAAGTTTTCTCTGTAACTTTTCTATTTGTTTTGGCTTTTTTTTTTTTTTTTTGCTTATTTTACTTTAACTTTTTATCTTTCTTCCTCTTCCCCCCTTCTCCCCGCCCCCTCCACTCCTGCCTCTGCCTCTTCTGTGAAATCTGCTGGCAGATGTAAAATTTTAGGGAGGCTGGGATTTTTCCACCCCTGTTGGCAAGCAAAAAGATTTATGACTTTCTAAAGAACCAACAGTTGTGAAATTACAAAAAGCAGGAAATATGCTAGGTTTAAAAAAAAAAAAAAAGGCAATTTCCAAGATATATAGAGAACCTTTTATTCTTTTAAAATAGATTTGTTCTCAATTTTGATCACTTAAAACTGAATTTTAAAAGTCCAGTGCGCGCATCAATTAGGGCAGTGGTCCTCCATAGCATGCACATTTTCTCTCATGCATATTCATTGTGGATATCCTGAAAACCCGACTGGCTGGTGGGCCCCCAGGACAGAGTTGGGGACCACTGAATTAGGGGATGTGCGAAGAAGTTGGGCTTACGTGTAACTGACTGTATTTTAAAAAGTGCCCAGACACGTTCATCCGGCAGGTTTTACGCACGTCTGAACATGGGTGTGGTATGGGCGTTTCAGGGCTGGGCCAAGGGACGTGCGCATAAATACTCGCCTGCCGAAGTCCCCTGCCGCGGAACTTTACTTCTGCTATGGACGATGTGTAAGTCATAAAATAAAAGGATCCAGCCATTTCTGAGGGGTTTAAAGGGTCTGGGGTACTGGGGGGAGTGTAAGGCTATCAAACCAGGGGGGCTTGGAGGACCTAGCTGTTTACTGGGTGAGCTGGAGGACCAACTGGTAAACTGGGAATGGCACGGGCGTGCAGCCCTTTGAAAATCCGCCGACTTACGCGGTAGAAGTGGAATTTGTGTGCCCGTGGGCATGGCCATTTAAACTTTGGTGCACATGTGCGGGCGGCCAGGCTATTTTCTACCATGCACAAGTTATAAAATGGCCGCGTCCCTGAGTGCGCACCCATGTGTGCTTCTGCGCTGGTTTAAAAGTTACCGTCCCTATTTATGTAATAGAGCTAACTAAAAATCTTTTTTTTTTCTCTGCATCTTATCCTAGAAACGTCACCTTTTGCTGACTGCCAGACATTAGAAACACACAGCAGACACCAATTCTCTCTCCCTCCCTTCCCTGTGTCTGGGCATGAGCCCATTTGCTGGAGATACATTTTTTATATTGCTTATTGCCCAGTCCTAGCCATATCTGAATCTAAGCTTATAAAGTGAAACCTGGTCTTCTGGACTCTGGTTTTTACTCTTTCATGGCTCTCAAAAATCAGCATTCAGTTCAGTGGCTGTGCATCAACACTTCCATTATTACTATCTTCTTTTTGCTCTTCTCTCCTGGAATAGTTCTGCTACCCAGTGCAAAGAGCACAGACCTTAATCCATAATCTGGGACCAATCTGGCAGCCTGGAAATTCCAGTTTAATAAAAATGCAGCAGTTGTGCACAAATCTGGGATTCATGGAAAACATTGGTAAATGTAAAAATGTTTCATTAGTGCACCCCCGTTGAACGAAAAAGTTAAAAACAGGAATGCAAAATGTTATTTTGTCCATACCAAAAATGGTTTAAGTTGCTAGGACAATAGGCTCTCTTTTCAATACAACTCTAGTAATACAAAAAGACCAAAGCTGAAATCCACATGTAAATCAACAGAGCCAATGCTCTGCGAATGTATGAAGGGGATTCCAGTTCCTGGTAGCTTCTACTACCTTCAGTCTAAGCCTCAGCTCTTGTGTGGCTTTGTAGATTCAGGCTTCCAATAAGATTCTAATGAAATCCACTTAAAAACCAAACCAAACCAAAAACATCACCAGGTTGGCAATGGAATTTTTAATAGTTTTGTCTGTGCCGGAGAACAAGTCTTGTAGGCCTGTTTGTGCAAACATATCTTTTCTAGCTGGGCATGAGGGCAACAGGAAAATGTTGGCAGGGCAACTATTGGATCATCCGGACATTGGCTAAATTGGACCTTTGCTCCAATTCCCATCTGTAATAAATTTCATGAAGGGTTTATAAGCTTCTACAGTTTGAAGTTCACTGACTCCATGCTCCTCTATGAAAGAAGCTGTTCTCCCAGGAAACAGGCAAGGCCTCTTCCCCACCCTCAGACTGCCAGCACCAGTAACAATGCGTCAGCTGATCTGGAGCCAGAACACATGCAACTTTCCAATCACCCGGTTACTAAAGCAGATCTGAAAATCTGGTCTAAGAAATGAAAAAGTGAAGTCGCATCTATCGAGAAATAAGTGCTACGGATTGTCGCCAAGCTACAATGAGCCTTAACAGAAACTGGTGATCGGGTGGAGGAGACTAAAACAGCCACTGGATGAGCAACTGCCCTTAAACAGAGGCACAGAAAAAAAAGCTTCTACTAACTGAAACCCAGAAATAAGAACTACCAAAAATACCGATCACTGAGAAAACTGCATGCAATATACGAATTAGAGGAGTGTCAGAGCAGTGAATATTTGTACTTTTGGGCTCTGGTACAAGAAACAAGTTAGGCTATAACAGGCACCAGGGAACATTCTTCCGACAGCGTTCTAGTGAAAACTGACCAGGACTGGAGGTCCTTGTGATCACAGAGAAAGAATATATCGAGGAACAGAGCTTCCTATTTCCATAATTATACAGAAAAAAAAAGGAGCAGGTTTTCTCGAAGGCCAGCTTGCTGGGAATGATATGGTATTTATACAGGGAGTGTAGTTTCCAAAGCATCAATACACACACAAGCTACACCAAATTTCAGAGCAAACTGACGCATGCATGTTTGCTTTGAAAATTAGTCCACCAAATGTACCCTGCGCGTTACACCTGCTGTTTGCTGCACACAAAATGTTCCTGCTAATTTATGTGCATGTGGTCACATTTTTCCAACGTATGTACGGAAAGCTGAACCATCCTCCAGCTCTGCCTTCTGGTGCGCTTCCACTCAGTCTGGGCAAACCTATGCATGAACGTGACATACATGCATACGTCTATCTGCACATCGGGAAGGCAACTTTGTACAAGGCCACTCCTCTGCGTAAAAACCCTCTTTTAGCCCCAGATGTCTCTCTGAAAACAACCCCATTGATGTCTTGTCACTTATTCTGCAAAACCGAAGGGAACTAGAGGAAATTGCATGCATTTAAAGCAAAGAGAAAAAAACATAAGATATCACTAGACTTTATCCATTTGAATAAAGTTTTACTATTAGCAGTGTAAGTGCGTATGTGCAAAACTAAGGAGGAAGCCTGGAGCATTCTGATACAGACAGGATTTTTCAAGAAGCACAGATGAGCTCAAGCTATGTTAAGAAACTTCCCCATGGCACTGTGTTCCACTGGGTGGCAGGAGGATCTAGTCTGGAGACGCTGAGACAAGGCAAAGTGATGAGCAGCGGTCAGTGCTTGGAGGTAGCCTGCATGGTGCGGCAGCTGCTACTTCCCTAATTAAAAAAAGAAAATTTACTGGGAAGACTGGATGGCCCTTTTTGCTCTTTATCTGCAGTCATTCACTATTAGGCCGATTCAGTAAGGATCGCGGGAGAACAGGCGCTCCGTGTTGAGCGCCTGCTCTCCCAACGCATGATCCTATATTTAAATGAGGGGTCGGGCTAAAAGGAGGCGCCAGGGACGATTATGCGTCGGGTTCAGGAAACCGGCGCTCAATTTTATGAGAGTCAGTTTTCCGATCCCACTGACAGCCATCAGTTAGGAAAACGGGGGCCGGCGTAAAAAAAAATAATTTTTTTTAAATGCATTTATGGTTCCTCAGACTTAATATCGCTAGGATATTACATTGGAGGGTGTACAAAAAAGCAGTATTTTCTGCTTTTCTGTACACTTTTTTTGGGCTGCTCAAAATTTAACGCCCACCCTTGGCGGATTGGCCACACATTTTACTTTCAGTGTCCCTGGTGACTAAGAGCTTCATCAACATGCATTTGCATGTGGTGAGCGTTATTAGTTTCCAGGGGGTTTGGCCGTGCGTTTCCGTCACGCTAAACCCCTTACAGTGTAAGGGGTAATAGACGCGCGTCAAAAACACGCGGCCAAACACGTGTTAAACAGTGTGCACAGCTGAGCGCACTTTACAGAATTGGCCCGTATATTACTAAGTAATGGAGTCAGATGAATGCAGAGACTTTGTTATGCTGCATTCAATCTGCTTATTCCTTACTATAGTTAAAGATAGCAAAGTACTTTTAGGGACCATCGTTTTCAGTTTTTATTTTATTTTTCCTGGGAATTTCAATGTTAACAGGAACAAATCAGTGGGAAAAAAAAAAGACTTCCACTGAATTTTCTCCTTTGTGTTATAACAAAGTCATTTCCCCACTGATTGATATCAAACAAAGATGCCTATAAAAGTGAAGGTGAGTATCACTGGTGAGCGTTGTCTGGTAGCTGGATTCAAACGTGATTAAGTGATAGATAAAAAGGCACTTTTCACTGTGCTTGTCCAGTGATATCTGCGACTAAATTCTAGTTGCAATAACGATTGCTTTTTGACTAGCCTATAAAGATGCAGGAGAAATGTGTTTAAATGAATATTTAATTAAGACTTACACCAGCGATAAGCAGGACAGGGAAAAACAGAATGCAATGGAGCTAGGAAAGTTCTTGATGATACTAAGCTCCAACTAGAGCCCTTAAGATAAAGGTGTGCTCATGTTTGAAAGCTCCCTTGCACATGTGTAAGCTAATCTAATTCATGTTTTAGTTTTCTATACATCGCATTGATATGTGGAGAATTTTACGGATTGTCTGCAGAATGAATACATGTAGGCTGTAGAAGATACCCAGAAGGCTTCTCGAAGGTGATTTAAATGGAAAGGAGATGTTAAAGATCAGAATACTTAAAATGCTCCCAGAGGAAGCCTAAATACAATGTCGACGAGAGAAGATCACAAGTAATGATTTGTTATTTGGTCGTGCAGTACTGAAAGATACTGGTAGCCTTTAGAATTTATCAACTACAAATAGGGAAAGCATGCAGAGTCACAACTTTGGGACTGCTTTTCAACATATTTGTAGACGGGTATCGGGTATCTTAGAAGAAATGGAGAGTGTGGGAATGTAGGGTGCGTGTATGCAAGAGTTGGCTGAGGTTGTGTGGAGGGTGGTTGAAGTGTCAATATGAGATGCACATGTGTGTTTCAAAGTAAGAAGTGTGCGGATATATTGAGCAAAGGGCTGTGTGTAGAGCGGATGTCTGTGTGGGAGTGTATCAGCGAGAGTGGACTTGTCTGATGTGTGCACATGTTTTGGGGGCAGTCAGGTATGTTTTTGGCGGTGTTTGTAGACAGTGGGGTGTGGTAGCAAGTGAGTGGGTGAGTGAGTGGGTGGGTGGGTATTTGTACGGAGGTTTGTGTGCATATGGAGTATGTGTGGGAGCATTGTATGTGTAGGAGTGTCTGTTTTGGGGGTGTGCGTATGCATGTACATGAGAGGACTGGGGATGTGAAGGTGGAGGTGCAGCTGGGACAGATGTGAGGGTTTCGGTGAATCTAATTGTGTTAGTGGGGGGATTCGGTGAGGGGAGTAATGTGTGGCAGGCTAATGGAACTGACAAAAAAAAAAAAAAAGGCACTCAGTAAAGACCTTGGTTTCCTAACACATTATTATAAGCCACAAAATTATATTGCTGTCACCTCATAATTGCTCATCAAACCTCTCTCACCTCTTCCACTTATCAGTGTAATTCCTTTTATGATTCACTTACTGCAACCACACTGCTTTATATTTCCTAGTAATGCCATCTTTTACTCATTTGAATTCTGACCTGAAGAAGAGAATATTAGCTCTTGAAAACTAGTCAAGAAGTGTATTACGCCAGTCCTACAAAAATGTATTACCTTTTATCATTTTTTTGTTAACCTTTACTTTTGTGCATTCAAGTGGACTGACATGGCAGCCAAAATAACAGGGTTGTGTGTGTAAGGGGATGATATGCCTGCCTGTGTTTGTGGAGACGGAGGTGTGATTGGGAGAGGTGTATGAGTGTGTGTGGGCATGTGGCTCACGAAGCTGTGCCGGTTATTTTCCCTGTGTGTGTGTGTGTGTGGGGATCTGCTGGGGGCAGGTATGTATGAGTGTGTGTGGGCATGTGGCTCACGAAGCTATGCCGGTTATTTTCCCTGTGTGTGTGTGTGTGGGGGGGGGATCTGCTGGGGGCAGGTATGTATGAGTGTGTGTGGGCATGTGGCTCACAAAGCTGTGCCGGTTATTTTCCCTGTGTGTATGTTGGGGGGGGGGGGGGATCTGCTGGAGGCAGGTATGTATGAGTGTGTGTGGGCATGTGGCTCACGAAGCTGTGCCGGTTATTTTCCCTGTGTGTGTGTGGGGGGGGGGGGGGGGGGGATCTGCTGGGGGCAGGTATGTATGAGTGTGTGTGGGCATGTGGCTCACGAAGCTGTGCCGGTTATTTTCCCTGTGTGTATGTGGGGGGGGGGATCTGCTGGGGGCAGGTATGTATGAGTGTGTGTGGGCATGTGGCTCACGAAGCTGTGCCGGTTATTTTCCCTCTGTGTGTGTGTGGGGGGGGGGGGGATCTGCTGGGGGCAGGTATGTATGTGTGTGTGGGTGGCTGACAGTGTGTCTGATGTGAAATATACAGGAGGGCATGCAGGGATATTTGTATGGGAATGCAGGTGTGGGACTGCATATCTGTGCAAGGGGGGTGGTGGTATGTATGTGAGCTTGAGTGGGTGAGTATGGGAAATTTGGGGGGAGAATACGTACGTGTGTGTGTGTGTGTGTGTGTGTGTTGGGTTTAGGTACATGGGGGGATTTTTTGGGTGGATATATTTTATTTCTTTTTATATCTATTTATGTATATGTATATATATATATATATATATATAGTCTTATATTCTGCTAATATTCCAAAAAAAAAAAAACCTGATCAAAGCGGATTACAGTAAAAATGCAGGAGTATGGGGTGTGTTAGAATTAATAGTATGTGGGAAGATAGCTTTGAAGGTGCCTTTTGGTGCTATCTGTCACCAGGTGTTTCTGTTCTTTTTCTCCTTTTCTGCTTGTGTTGCTCTGTAGCAAAGTACTGGGTGGTGGTGGTGGTGGCAGGGGGAGAATTTGACCACCACAATAGTCAGCATTCTACTGTTCCAACAGTTTCCCACAGAAAGAAATGGGGATTTATTTTGGAGGCTTGGTTCTCTGAAAATGATGTTTCTGGTTTTCAAACTCATCTGAGATATGCACATTTCCTTCCTACATGCCAATGCTAGGGAATTTCCATCCCTTTTTTTAGAGACTTATTGTGGCTACAGACGGATGGCGTGACACTGATCCCTTGTTGTATAATTCTTTTCAACATTTTGTATGCTGAAAAACATTTTAAAAAGAGACAAACGAGCATACGGAATGCTTCAAAAAACTCTTGTTATATGAATCCTCATTGGGACTGTCCATATATACAGTACTAGATATACTTTCACTGTTGCTAAGTTCAAGTTGTCTGTAAACCGATGTGATGTTACTAAACGAATATCAGTATAGAAAAACCTACAAATAAATAAATAAATACATACATACTCGGGTAGATTTTCAAACAGCGCGATTTGGCGTACTTTTGTTGGCGCATCAGGCGCCAACAAAAGTACGCTGGATTTTAGTAGGTACGCGTGTAGCCGCACGTATCCGCTAAAATCCTGGATCGGCGCGCGCGCAAGGCTACCGATTCCGTATAGCCGGCGTGCGCCGAGCCGCGCAGCCTACCTCCGTTCCCTCCGAGGCCACTCCGAAATTGGAGCGGCCTCGGAGGGAACTTTCTTTTGCCCTCCCCTCACCTTCCCCTCCCTAACCCACCCGCCCGGCCCTGTCTAAACCCCCCCCCTTACCTTTGTCGGGGGATTTACGCCTCCCGGAGGGAGACGTAAATCCCCACGCGCCAGCGGGCCGCTAGCGCGCCGGGACGCAACCTGGGGGTGGGTCCGGAGGGCGCGGCCACGCCCCCGGACCGCCCCGGGCCGTAACCACGCCCCCGGGCCCGCCCCCGAAACGCTACGTCCCGCCCCGAAAACGCCGTGCGGATCAGGCCCACGCCCCCGACACTCCCCCCTCGGAAAACCCAGGGACTTACGCGAGTCCCGGGGTCTGCGCGCGCCAGTAGGCCTATTTAATTTGTATTATTTAATTTAATTTAATTTGTATTATTTATATTATATTTATATGTTATATGTTACTCTTATGTTATGAAAAGCTGTTTAATGTAACGCCTTTATTGCGACAGTTATTGTTCGATGTAAACCGACCTGATTCGATACTTGTATTGAGAATGTCGGTATATAAAAATCCGAAATAAATAAATAAATAAATATTGAACATAGGCGCACCGGCGCGCAGGGCCCTGCTCACGTAAATCCGGGCGGATTTACGCGAGCAGGGCTCTTAAAATCCGCCCCACTATATAACAAGTTTCACACCAGGACTGGAATTTTTTTTCTTGGATAAAAAAGGAAAACATGTACGGGGTAGATATTCCAGCTGGCCATATAAGTAACTAAAGCAGTTAGAACTATTCCAACTAAGTTAAGATGTATATTCAGCAAAGCTGCTGAATATATGCATATATGTGCGCTCTTTGCCGGATATGGGGCATCTAAACTTAGATGTAAACTTATGCGACTAGCTCCAAATATCAGTAGTTAGCCATATAAGTTATACAGCCAGCTTGCTTTGCCCCCAATCCGCCCAGCACACACCTACCTTTCTGTGAATGTAACTTTTAGCCGTATAAGGAACTTACACGGCTAAGTGGCAGCCCCATATTCAGCAGCTGCTACTTAGCCACAGAAATTCCGCTTATCCAGCTAAATAGTGCTGAATGTGCTTTGAATATTGGGCCCATCAATTATAAGAAGTGCAGGGTCTGGTTGCAAGAATGAAACAAAAAAAAAATGCTTATTGGGAGAAAATGATGTGGATACATCTAAAGAACAATGTGGATTAACTGGTTAGTGTGTTAAAAAATTCAAGCTGCAATACATCATTCTTAAAGACTCTTTCTATGCCTTTTAGTATAAATGAATTAGCAAGTAAATTCCTAATTATGTTTTAGTGATCAGATTTGCACATCTGTTTAAGAAATACGTGAAGCAGCTTTAGTGGGAAATTTGATTTAAATCAATGCTCTAAATCACGGTTTTCCCTTAGTGATTTAAATCAATTCATCCTGCTGAAATATGTAAAATATAAAAGTTGGTGACTAAACGTTTGTTATACTCAGATCACCCTGTAGATGTTTCAGATCCTCTGTCTTTATTTGCTGTAATCTTGTCTAGAAGATTCTAATTATGTTCACCTTGCAGCTCCTTGTCAGGGGTTGAGGAGTGTGCTGCGAGTGGGAGGGGGCAACAAACGGAGACTGGCGTGTGGAACGTTTTATTCCTCTTTTCTTCTGATAGAGATGCAAGCATGGTAGCTGGGGCATGTTGAGAGCAGAGCATGGCTTGAATGTCAGCGGAGTGGAATCCTGCTCTGGGAATTTAGAGGAGTCTGAGAGTGCAACACCAAGGCTTCCTATGTAAATGGGAGCCTTACTGAGCTAATCTATGATGGCTCCAGGTCTAATTCAAGATAGCTATTTTGAATGTGAAAGGCCTAAATACATCCCTAAAGAGGCAGCTATTAAGCAAGTCTCAAGAATAAGTATTGAAGTTATGTTAATTAAAAAAACGCATTGAGAAGAAGAGATAAAACGGATTCTCCAAGATAAGGGTTATCTGCAGATTTTCTTTCCTTCAAACGGTGAGAGAGAGGTGGACATTTTGGGGTAGATTTTCTAAATCTACGCGCACGCGTACTTTGTTTGCGCACCAGGCGCGAACAAAAATCTGGAGTCGGCGCACGCAAGGGGGTGCACATTCGGAAATCGGAGCGGCCTCGGAGGGAATTTTCCTTCTACCCCCCGCACCTTCCCCTCCCTTCTCCTACCTAACCCACCCACCCGGCCCTATCTAACCTTTCCCCCTACCTTTCAGGTCGATCCAGTAAAGTGTGCTCAGTCGGAGCGCACTGTCAGCCTGCTCTGGACGCGTGTTTTCCCTTACCCCTTATTCAGTAAGGGGAGGAAAACACGCGGCCCACCCGCGGCACCTAATAGCGCCCTCAACATGCAAATGCATGTTGATGGCCCTATTAGGTATGCCCGAGCGATCCAGTAAGTAAAATGTGCAGCCAAGCCGCACATTTTACTCTAAGAAATTAGCGCCGCCCAAAGGTCGGCGCTAATTTCTTCCGGCGCCAGGGAAGTGCACAGAAAAGCAGTAAAAACTGCTTTTCTGTGCACCCTCCGACTTAATATCATAGCAATATTAAGTCGGAGGTCCCCAAAAGTAAAAAAAAGTAAAAAAAAAAAATTTTGAATTCGGCCCGCGGCTGTCGGGCCGAAAACCGGACGCTCAATTTTGCCGGCGTCCGGTTTCCGAGCCCGTGGCTGTCAGCGGGCTCGAGAACCGACGCCGGCAAAATTGAGCGTCGGCTGTCAAACCCGCTGACAGCCGCCGCTCCTGACAAAAAGGAGGCGCTAGTGTCCCTAGTGCCTCCTTTTCCTCGTTTGCACCACGTCACCTCATTTAAATACTGGATCGCTCGCACCGGCGAAGGGCCGGTGCGTGCGCTGGGAGAGCGGGTGTTCGTCCGCTCTCCCACGGACTTTACTGGATCGACCTGTTTGTTGGCAAAGTTACGCCAGCCGGAGGTTGGTGTAACTCCCATGCGCGCGCCGAGCCTAGGCAAAATAGGCTCGGCGCGCGCATGGGGGGGTAGATTTTAAAAAGCATTTACTCGAGCAAAACTGGTTTTTGCTCGAGTAAATATACTTTACTCAAGTGGGCTTTTAAAAATTGCTACAATATATGCCATTGAATTGTCCATAGGATTTACTCAAGTAAGTGCACTTTACTCGAGTAAATAGCTTTTGAAAATTGCTACGATAGTATGTCACATTTACATGCGTAACTCCTTTGAAAATGACCCCCGGGGGTTTTAAAAGGGTTACGCGCATAACTTATGTGTGTAACCCTTTTAAAATCCGGCCCTTTATTTGCTTAACATTCAAATATGATAACAGATTAAACAGAATGCAATAAAGGGGGAAAGTATTTCTTTTTTTTTAAATTTCCTTAATAACGTTAAATTGACTAGTGCTAATGTGCAAGTACATAATACTTTGATGAAGGAAAATTTAATGATGGTATTTCACAGAGACCGGCAGCTTTTATCGATCATTCACGGTTATTAGGAAGGGATTTCTATTGAATTTTCTCTTCATTCTTACACAGTTATTCTGGATGGGGTATACATACCAAAATTCAGAGTCAAATTAAAACTGGTGAATGCTGGATGCTTGGAGAAAACTGCACTCCAATTTAAAGGATTATTCATGTCGAGGGAAAATTTGCAACAGCCCACATAAATTTGAAGGCAATTCCGTGCATACTTTACAACTATTTCCAATGCAAACGTTCCCTTTGAAAATGATCCTACCAGAACTACCTACACACAATAACACCTGCTCATTTGTGAGGCGATTTTTTTTGGGGGGGAAATTGTACATATATATTTTTGAAGATGAAGAAGAATGCATGCAAGTGCAAACCCCTTCCCAACCAGACTCTTAGGGACACCACTGGGGATTAAGTTAAATGCTAGTAGCACAGTGCTACAAGCAGCCTACGGACGTTTAAGATTGATGAGGCAACTGAAATCATTTCTGACTTTTGCAGCATTAAATCAGTGGTATTTGCTCTAGTACATACATACATAGTAATAGCGGTATTAAGACTACTGTAACAACCATATTCTGGGGTCTTCCTGGTGTTACAGTAAGGAAGCTCCAGGTTATCCAGAATATGGCAGCAAGAATTGTTATCTGTCAGTCTACACGGGAATCAGCTGACCCTCTTCTTTTAAAGTTGCACTGCTTATCCGTGAGGCTATGATGTATGATTAAACTTCTGGTGCTCATTTTAAGATCTGTCCCTCACATACGTCTCAAAGGTTATATGTTGGACATCATCAACTAGAAATGTATGTTCACAATACTGTTAGTTATCAATGCCAATTTCCATCAGTAAAACCTTTCTGACATTTTAAGCTAAA
Source organism: Rhinatrema bivittatum (assembly GCF_901001135.1). Lineage (NCBI taxonomy): Eukaryota > Metazoa > Chordata > Amphibia > Gymnophiona > Rhinatrematidae > Rhinatrema > Rhinatrema bivittatum. The sequence goes on from NC_042617.1 coordinate 154,491,189, forward strand.
AAATAGATCATTCTCTATAATAATACCCAAATTATGGAATGATCTTCCTTCATCAATCAGGGAGGAGAAAGATCTAATGCGTTTTTACCGCAAATTGAAGACCTGGCTGATATCAACTAAGTTATGAGGTATGATTAGTTTTGAGTTGGTACCAACAGTAGAAATGTGTGCTGTCTCCTTCTTGGAAAAGTTTGCTATATTGGTATTTTATGAATTGGTATTTTAATGTTATTGTTTATTTTATGTTTTGTTGTAATTGCTGTTGTACATTGCTTTGGAAAATTTTACTGTAAAACCTGGAAAGTGATTTATAAATTTTATAAATAAAATAAAAATAAATGTACCGACATATTGGACAAACAATTTTGTAATAGGCTGTTTCCACGGGTAAAGCACTTTTCTACCTTCAGAAAAGCTTTTAAAAATTACCCTCCCTATTCATATCCACTTGATAGCATCCCTGTATTGATTATTTGCTTATAGATAGATTCACCATAAAGCATGTCATGGGAGAGGATGCTGAATATTAAGGGGGCAGATTTTAAAACATACGCGCGGGCGTACATTTGTGTGCGCAACCCGGTGTGCACAAATGTACGCCCGAGTTTATAACATGTGCACTCAGCCGCGCACATGTTAAAAAATCAGGGGTTGGCGCCGCTGGGCCTTTTGAAAATAGGCCCAGCGTGCGTAGGTCTTTGAAAATCTGCCCCTAAATGAGTGTTTTTTTGTGGGGGGGTTTTTTTTTTTTTTGAAAGGTTGGAAGATTTGTGAAAAGACTAAGAAATTCCATGCAGAACTAACAATGCTTACTTTCTGGAATTCGCCCATGCTTATCAAAAATAAGTACCCTATCAGGATTCTCTTGGATCTCCTGACACATTGAAAATGTGATGTTGACAGGACATTAAATATAAAAGTTATTTGCATGGAGGAAGTGGGGTTTAAAGAGCAGACAATCACAGCATTCTCATAAGCCTTCTTCCCTTAAGAAAGTAGGATAAAAAGAGATTATAGAATAGTTTGAATTAAGCAATATGGGGAGAAAAATTAATCAGGACATGCTGTGAGATTGCCTCAAGGTGGTTCTCAGGGGTAAATTTATGTTGTAGTTTGTACTGTTAGGGAAAAATAAAGAGAAAAAGCAAGGGAGACTTTGTAAGCAAATTAAGAGCTTTGGAAACCAAACAAAAAATCTAGCTCCCAAAAACTCTGAGGTAACTAAAAGCAGGTAGGGAGACGTTATATGTATTATAAGATGAAATATCATTCAAACTTTTCAAAGTAAAAATATTTTTTTGAAAAAGGAAATAAAGCTAACAAGTTGCTAGCCCTTAGGATACATGCAAAGCTAAGGTTAACTATGGAGTGATCCCAAGCAGCAAACTCCATGGTGGGTGGGTGGGGGAATATGTCATTTGACAGTGACAAAATCTGTATTGTATAATAAGGAACGTCATATGGTCGATAAGCTTATACAAATAGATAAAAACTGAGGAATTCCTTAATTATATAGGTTAAAATTAGACAGAGAAACAACAGAAGCAAAAGATTAATTAGCAATCTAAACCCTGAAGAAAGATAAAACTCCAGGTCTGTGTACATTATCTGCAAAGTTTTATAAGATTTTCATAACACTGTGAGTCTCTAAACTTTTTGACTCACACTTGGGAAATCTTATCTGACTACTTTATATGTGCATTGCTCAATCACTGTACTGCCCAAGGAAAGGAAAGAAAACTTTGTGTGGCTCCTATTTCATTGTGTACTAGAGATGATACAATATCTGCTAAGATTTTAGGTTTGTCTCTATCAGGGGTTATAAAATATTCAGTGAATTCAGACTAGGCAGGCTTTATTTCTGGGAAGCAAGCTAGAAGATTCCATCTGCAGAAAATACTTCACAGAGTTCAATGGGACTTTATGAGTAGTTAAAGTGTTTAGCCTGAATTTCGAAACTGTACTTGTGCCCTAAGACCTGCATCGAGGTCGATGGAGGGTACTTTGGAACATTCTCAAACAGGGTACCAGGTGCTCTCTGTCTAATCTTTTGTTCAATTTGACCATGGAGCTGCTGGCAGAAAAGCAGGAAAAACTCTGATAACAATAGTAGGCCAAGGGAGTATAATGTAGCCCTCTTTGCAGACAATGTTATGTTTACTATCTCACTCCCTCTCTACTCTAAATCAAATTGTGATAAGTCTTCCAAAATTTCCCTACAACTAAATTATCCTCATACTGAATGTGTGCAGGTAATATTCTTAATACTGTCATATAGCTTAAAAAAAAAGACAGAATCGGGGAATATTTGCAAATCATTTTCCTTCCCCTCATTACAAAATAACTACCTGAACTTTTTCTCTCCCAGCAGCCAGCAAACTGAAAATTGGAATTAAAGCTTCACTTCATGGCTACATTCCTCTCTCTCTCCTTCTCTGTACCTCTAAACAAATAGTTATTTACATGACAGCATCTGTCTTTTGAATTCAATTTAGCTCAGCAATTAAATGCTTTAATTTACTCTAGCCAGGCATGGAAAGGAACAATTTTAATAAGCCACCGACTTACACTAGAAACTCCATTTTCAGCAACAACCACCTGTAGCCTTTCCTCCAGCAATTCTTCTATATAGGTTAATTTGATTCTTAAATATTATTATTATTATTATTATTAACAGTTTTCTATACCGACCTTCATGAATAAATTCAAATCAAATCGGTTTACATGTAACAAGGGGTAGAACTTAATCAACCATTTAACAAGAGGCGAAAGTTACATTATATTGATGGTCTTCCTTAGCCCGGTCAACCCCAGGCACGCAAGTTTCCCTGCTTCTCTGGGCAATTCGACACCATGTGCCTCCGGACTGTACAGTAGAGACGTAAACTCATCTGTCTCCTGCAAAGTTTCTCCTCTGGCAAAAGTTTACTTCTGCCAAGTTGCATGGGTTTCTCCGCCATTTGGGTATCTGGTGCTGGAGACAAAGGCTGATGGAAGTGTGGTGCTAGGATATTGGCCACTCAGTAAAATTGCTCTCTCTAGCCCTTTCTTGAAAACAGCGATCAATTCGGCCAGCTAGAGAAATCAAGGCGTTCAGCGAGGTGGGAACGTCTCTGCCCACTAACTTATCTTTCACTCTTCCCGACAGTGCTCGCAGAAATATAGCCATGATAATATCCTCTCCCCAATGTAGCTCAGAGGCCAGGGTGCGGAACCCCACAGCATATTCGCCTAGGGTGCTTGTTCCCTGGCGAATCCACACCAGGTCAGCAGCTAGGGAGGAGGTCCCTCCAGGTTCTTTGAACACTAGCCTGAATTGCTGGAGAAAGTCCAGCAGACTATGGAGCTGGGGTTCCTCCTTTTCTAATATTGGAGACACCCAGGCTAACACCGTGCCACCAAGGACCAAGAGGATATAGAGGACTTTGGAGTGATCCATCAGGAATAGGCAGGACTGTAGTCAAAAGTGCATTCTGCACTGATCAACAAAACCTTGGCACTCCTTGAGATCATCCATGTAGTGGAGTGGCGCTGGAAGCTGGGGTACAGGTCTGGATATTGTGACAGCGTTAGGAGGTGATGCAGCTGCTGTGGAAGTAGCTGGTGCTGGCGTCAGGCGTCCATGCAAAGCGCCAGCTTTTCTAAAGCTATGGTGACCTGGTTCAACATACTCTGTTGTTTCTGGACTCATTAGGCCATGTCCAGAATGGCATGAAATGAGGACACAACCACCGGGTCCATGGCCTCAGCAACCTGTAAGGTTCATGGAACCTTGCTGCCGTGGGGAGGTTGGCTCAACTTACAGGGAAGGCCCTGTAGGTCCTCCCCAACAACTGGCAGGACTAGTCTGGTTGGAGACTGGTCTGGAGCTTCAACTATACCAGTCCCTTTCCCTTTAGATTTCCTTGGGTTCCAGGGGCCAGCAGGACTTAGGCGTGAGTCTCATGGGAGTTGGTAATGACGTAAATCCTGGTCATGGCTAGGGTCAGAGGCAGACAGCAGATGAGGGTGGTCAAGGTCCAGGCTGAGGTCAGAGGCAGGTGGCTGGTGAGGATAGTCAGAATTCAGGCAACGGTCAAATCCAGTAGTCAGTCCAAGGGCAGGCGTGGAAGACACTGGGAAGGATGAAGACAACAGGGCAGGAAGGACAAGGCAAGCTGGGCTTGGAAAGACGAGGCAGGCAGGACTTTGAACATAGAGTCAAGAAGGCAGGAACTCTCTTCAGCTAGGATGCGAGCGACCCATTGCTGAGGCATCAGTCTGCTGCACAGTTGAGGTTTAAATACTCCATGTGATGTCATCTCCTGGTGATGGTGGAAGCAGTTTCCGCTGGAGGGCCTTTAAGACTAAGTGTGCGCCGCTCACCTAGGAGAAGCCCCGAGGACATCATGGCAGCGAGGTCAGGTGTTGGAAGCTTCAGGTGAGTGCTGGCTTGTGGGGGCAGCTTGCGAGCCGGCAAACATAACACTTTGATGCCTTAATAAGTATTTCATCGATACAGTCTTCATTTTTCTGGATGCTTCTCAGTCTTTCCAACTTCTTTCCAAGATCCGCCATCTGTTTCCTGAGGGAGTCTATCTGCAGACACCCTTTACTCTGAACCATTTCCTCACTGTGATCAGGATCTCTTTCTGCATATTAGTAGAAATGGAAACTGGTGACAGCTTTGGCTATATGATGATTCCTGGCCATCCTTCAGCAGTTGGAGCTTTTGGTACTCATTAAAATAAATGAGAAAGACCCACCAAAGTCCCTGGCTTTTCCTCAACTCTCTTGCAATTAAAATTAGCTAGCCTGCAGAATCTAGCTTCCACCTCCACATGAGGAGCCCCTGCTTGTAATTTTGCTTGCTTGCTTACTTGGAAGTATAAAAGTGACGTATTTTATTCTTTCGGACTACAATATGTATTTATAAATCTATGGCGTGTAGTTTTGTGTTGCTCCCTCTGTAGACTCTTGTTGCTTAGGATATAAAAGTAAAACAGAGAAACTAGAAATTATCATAAAGATCAAATATGATGCTACCAAGCAAGCTCCCAAGAAGTTTAATTAGTTTTATTTGCAGATGACACTGAATGACCAAAATCACTTGCTAACACTCCCCTTCCTATTACTAAGTAGTACTTTCTTCAACTGATGAGTAATATATCCTAATTAATCTGTTTAACTAAAATCTCTTAACAGAACTATTTCTTTTAATTTTGGTTATGATTAATTTCACACATATTTCCAAGATTACTAACAGATACATTTATACACAATTATACAAAACTCATTTGATTTTATAAAATGCGTTTTTGGTATCTTTAGCTACTAATTATCAGATCAACTAAAATAATTACCTGACAGATTTATTATGATATTACTAATTAAGCTCCTCCTGAACTTTAAGTATTCTGTTTTCACAAATGACTACATTTATCTAAATTACTTTGTGTATTTCTCTCCAATCCAATGTCAAGTTATCCTGTGGAGTCCAATCCCCTAACTCTAGTAGATTAGTCTACGAAGTTAGCATGGAAGGTAGGGGCTGATGGGAGGGAGTCCTTTCCCTTCTAAAATTCATCTGCAAACCCAGACAGTAATAATACCCAGCAAACAAAAAAAGCTATGTAAATACCTCTTTTTCAAAAACAAAATAAAAGCAATGAATACAAAATTAGCCCCCTTTCAAAATAAGGTCTCAGAAATTAAAATCAAGCCAGAAATATTACCTCTGCTTGTAACTGAGCTTCTCTAAGAACGGCAGATCTTTCTTAGCTTGGATGACCTATATGCAGAACTGTGTCTTGATATAATTAACATAGATAACACACTGCTTACTGCACATGAAATTTAATATAGAAACACGCAAAATGATGAATATAAAGAAAAATCTCAACTACATGTACACGATGATAGGATCTGTACTGGGTGTCACTACGCAGGAAAAGGAGCTTGAAGTCCTTGTAGACAATATGTTGAAATCCTCAGCTCAGTGTGCAGTGGTGGACCAAAAATACAATGTAAGCGATGTGAACCCTTGTGGCTGTGGTGAGGTGGATGCAGTCTAGGGGCGAACCCCATAAACCCTCTCAGACAGCTGGCGGAGGTTGGCTGTAAGAGACTGGTCTAGGGCTTCACCTATACCAGCCTCTTTCCCCGCAGGTTGAGCCCTTGGATTCCTTCTGGGAGGTGAAGCCATTCTTCCAGTACCAATTTTACCGCAAGGAGCTCCCGATTCCCCCAAGCATTTAATTCCTTTCTGCTAGGGAGAACTTTCGAGAGAAAAAGGAACAGAGCAGGAGAGATGCTTGGCTGCTATGTTGACAGAGGACAGCCTCTTACCAGAGAGTAAAAGCATCCACCTCTACAACAAAGAGTCAATTGGGATCTGGGTGCCATAGGCAAGGTACTTGAGAGAATGCTTGCTTCAGTTTTGGAAGGCTTCAATGGCTTCAGAGGGACAGCACTGGGTGTTCGTGCCCTTTTTCATTAAGGCAGTAAGTGGAGCTGAGAGTGTGGAGCATCTGGCTATGAATTGTCTATAGTAGTTAGCGAAGCCTAAAAAAATGTTGTAGCTCCCAAAGGCCTATCAGCTGGGGACAGTCTAGTATGATTTTCTGTTTTGCGGCATCCATGTGGAAGTCAGTGCTAGAGATGATATATCCCAGGAGTGCAAGTTATTCTTGCTTGAACAGGCATTTCTCCAACTTAGCGTAGAGATTATGTTCGCGTCACATGTATCTGGTGTTGAGGCCTGTCTGTAGCGTCCACACTGCATTCCACTGCTGCAGCCATTGGGGTGAGTGTGGCAGCTCGCAGGAATGTCCCGTGAGCCACCAATTATAACAGGCAGATAGAATGATAGGAATGATCCAAAAATGAATCATGAATGAAATTGAAAATATCATATTACCTCTATATTGAGCCATGGTGTGACCGCACCTCGAGAAGTATTTGTAGTCCTCTGGTGCAGAGACCGCACCTCGAGAAGTATTTGTAGTCCTCTGGTGCAGAGGAGGGCAACAAAAATAATAAATGTGATGGAATGGCTGTCCTATGATGAGAAGCTTTGCAGGCTAGGGCTCTTCAGCTTGGTAAAGAGAAGGCCAAAAGTGGACTTGATATTTACCCTTTCAAAAAAAAATACTAAAATAAGGGGATACTCCATGAAACTAGCAACAGATAGGTTTAAAGCAAACCGTAAGAAGTATTTTTTCATTCAGCACAATATCAAGCTGTGGAATTTGTGGTAATTATCCAGTAAATTATTTATTTAGATTTTTTTATATTCTGCTTTTCGCATTTTTTTCAGCACTTGAAAGCGGATTACATTCAGGTACTGTAGGTATTTCCCTATCCCCAGAGGGCTTACAATCTAAGTTTGTATCTGAGGCAATGGAGGCTAAAGTGACTTGCCCCAGGTCTCCAGGAGCGACAGTGGGACTCAAACCCTGGTCTCCTGGTTCATAGCCCACTGCTCTAAGTTACCAATAACTTATATAATTAAAATATATGTAGCCTTGGTCTAAATCTGGAGATACCTTTAATAGCACTTAACCTCTACTGCTTAACCTTTACCAGTATTTAATGTGGGTGTAGTTCTGCAGTTCAGGATATCGCTTATTTGACTATTCCTTTAAGTGAATGTGTTGGAAAGAAATGACCTCTAGAAAGAGGAAAGCTCAGATATATAAGTCAAAGTTTGAGTGTGAAAAAGATTCATATGGTGATAAAAAGGGAAAGGAGAGACTAAAGAGGAGTACAAGGGAGCAGGACCTGTGCGGTTTTCGAGTTCAGAAGGGCCTCTCCATTTGCTATGCAAATATGTATAACAAGGAACTGCTCCTAAGCACAGATGCCTAGCCTCTTATACAGGCCGATACAGTAAAGTGCGGCCGCGGTTACCCTGTTTCTAACCCGCTTTGGACGCACAATTTGGACACATAAGGCGAACCCGCGATTCAGTATCCGGTTTTATGTGTCCTTACCGCTTGCCGAAATGGACGCGTATCCGTCTTCTCCCGCAGCATGTATATGATATGTTAATGATTGATTTAGCTATTCCCTCCGATACGGTAACGTGTGCCCAGATTATCGCCTTTTTAACCAGCTTATTTGCCGCGTCTTTAACCTGCATATTTACTGCCTACCCTGACCCTGGCGTTAGTGTGGTAATTGCTGTTTATGTTCCCCATTCAGCAGCAGAGGCCGCCGGGCCACGCTCCTCTTTTGTTGTTATTTAGGGCTTCAGATCCTGGACTGCTCGGCGGGGAGGGGTAACAGGCAAGGAGCAACGGACGGATCGCGTTCCCTCTCCCAATCGGAACCAGGGCTGCAGGCTTCTTATCTCCTTCAGGAGGTGGAGGAAAGACTCGTTGACTTGCCATGCACAGGAGAGAACCTCTTCCAAGATAAAAGTGAAGGACGTAGTGGCTCAGATCCGTAATCTGCACACAACACTCCAGCAGCTCTACGCTGGCACATAAGAACCTCCCTCCCCATCCAGGAGGTCTTCGAGATCTGGGCTGAGGAAGTCTTTCTTCCACCATCCTCTGCTGTCTCAACCCTGTCAACAGCAGCTGGCCTCTTCTAGCTGCCCTAGTGAACAGAGGGCCTGAAAGCCCCAGATGGCGCCTCAGTCAACTCTTAGGATAGGGTTTTGACTGGGTTCAAGGGAGCGCAGCCAAGCCCAGGATACCCATGGGGATGGACTTTCCAGTTGGGCGCAGACTATGGTTCTCCGTGAGCCAGCAGCCTAGTATAACCTCAGACCAGTGGATCCTTGCCATCATTCACAGAGGGTACCAATTGAGTGCCCCACCTAATCGCAGTCAGAGTCCATTTTGGGGACCAATAACACATCAGAATGTGTTTTTTGGAGCTCTCCTCCCTCTTAATGGCCAGAGCAGTCGAGCCCATTCCACCAGGCGGGGATTTTACTCCCGTTACTTCCTGGTTCCAAAGAAAACAGGGGGACTCTGTTCCATCCTTGACCTAAGGGACTTGAACAAATTTCTAAAAAGAGAAAAGTTCAAGATGGTTTTCCTGGCCACTTTGATCCCTTTCCTGCAAAAAAAAGGGGATTGGAAATTTCCCCCCAAGACAAATAGTCCCAGAAAAACTGAGTGACTTGGATGCAGTCCCACAGATCCTGAGAGGTCTGAAGCCACTGGAACCTCAGGGTCCATTGGGCTCTCTGCATGTGCAGTCGTGCCAAGGGAGTGACATGTAATGTTGCAGCCATGTGGCCTAACAGTTTCAACATATGCCATGCGCTGATACCTGCTGGCTCTTCTGAATCTCCACCGTGATGGTCATCAGGGCAATGGCCCGTTGCCACGGCAGGAAGGCTTTGGCCTGAGTCATGCCTAGCAGTGCACTGATGAAGTCCTACTGAGGTGATGGGCTGAGATGGGACTTTGAGTAGTTGATGACGAACCCTAGTGACTCCAGCACCTGGATGATTGAGCGAATGGACCCTTTGGCTCCTACCCAAGCAGTGCTCTTGTCCAGCCAATCGCCTAGATAGGGGAAAATAAATTCTCGGTCTGTGAAGGTTTGTTGCCACCACAGCCAGGCATTTTGTAAAGACCCATAAGGCAGACGCTAGCCCAAACGACAGCATGCAGTTCTGGAAGTGTAGTTTTCACACCATGAATTTGAGATATTTCCGGAGGCTGGGGAAAACCTCAATTTGAGTGTATGCATCCTTGAGGTTGAGAAGGGTCATCTGAACACCCTTGCAGCAACCCCAGATGTCATGCTTTGCCCCCAGGTAGAGGATATATCATGGGGATCTGTGATGGATACAGTCCTTCTGCACCGAGGGCATCACCATAACTCCATATATGACATGGCATCTTGAAATAAATGGGAAGCAGTATCCAAATTGATAGCAGCGGCTGTAGACAGCTGGTAGGCACCGAGCTCACCACCACCCTAGTGATTGAAACAAAACTTATCAAAATGTTGAAAACCCTGACTAAGGAAGACAGAGGGGAGAACTGAGGGACCCCACGTTGACTTGCGTGATCCCAACGAAATTCTTTTTTGCAGCAAAAAATGCCAGAAAAAAGGAGAACATTTTGGGAGACTCACTCTACTGTGAAATACCAGGCTCCATGGAAAAGAAAAGACTGAAGGACCCTCCATGGTCATGTGGTATAATGCATGCCCAAGCATGCTCAGAGAGGTTCAAAGTTCTACAAAATTTGACATAAGTATTCCAAGCCGGGCTCCATTGGATGATGTCATCCATGACTGTCATCCTGCTTGCCCTTGGAGAAAATACTTTTTCACTAAGAGGGTGGTGGTGGACTCATGGAACAGACATCCAGTGGAAGTTATAGGAGCCAAAACATTGGCAGAATTCAAGCATGCACGAGAGAGACACAAAAGAACTTTAGTGGCAGGGAGAGGGAGACGACATCAGATCAAATAAGACCTGTGCTAGCTCAGTTGGCAGACCATCATTTTCTCCATTTAATTATTTTCATTCTAACTCTTCTGAATGTGCTTTTATTAGCCAATTTTCCAGATATAGATTTGATGCCTACTTTCCTTCATTAGGGCTGCTAACACTATATTAAGTTTTGCAAACAACCCAAAAGGGAGAACTATGTATTTATTTCCACAGACTGAAAATTTGAAATACTTCTGATGATTTTCTTACTGGAATATATAAATAAGCATCTTTTAATCTATGGTGCCAAACAATCTCCATATTATTGACCATATCACTGATTTTAGTTTTGCCGTTCTGAGATGCTGAACTCAGAAACACTGCCCAAAATTCTCCAGAAGATTTTGGTGCCAGAATATTATTAATAAAGGCCCAACTCTTCCTCCGATTATATTAATATTTTATTGCTTCCACAATCTTTTTCTTTCCTAAATGTCCCTAGAAGAGAGTATTTTAATAAATCTAGTTTTTAAATGATGTTCAGAAAATTCTAGCACCGCGTTTAATACCCTTGTTTGATGTTGTAAGGGCCCTCTCTTCCAGAAAAGTGGTTACCCTTCCTCTTATACATCAGACCAGAGGAGGAAGCAGAGTTCCTGCATATCTGAAAATATGTCTTTCGACAGTTTCTTTGTCTGGACATGACTTGATTTGGGGATACAAACTGAAATTTTTTTCTGCCTTTTCTTTTTCATTTTACATTTCTTGAAAAATCTCTCCAATAAGCTGGAAAGGATGTAACTTTTCTTTCTGATCTGTGACAAATACAAGTTTGCTGTTGCCCATTACTTTAGCAAGTCACCCAGTTCTTCAGCACATAACGTACCTTTCAATGGAAGTGCAATTAAATGAATTTTTGTATGTTTACCTATTGACCAACAAACCCTCCTTGCTCCAATGGATGCTGTGCTAAATTTTGTTAAAAGTGAGGAGTTGCAACCAGCATCTGCTGCACCATTCGCTGCTGTCATGAGAGATGAACAGTCATATAGTAACTGCAATTCAGATTTTCTCTGTTGTAAAACCTGCCTTTAATGTGACTAATTCCTTTACAAATATCCTTAAAATGTATGCAGATAAGGTATCTATTCTTTACTGCTCCTGTCACTTCAAAGCCTTTCCTTATTGCTGACTCTGCCTTGTGACCTCTAAACATATATCTGGTCTTATAAGTGCAATCGTAATCCTTTTAAATGACCTCTGAAATTGTTGCATCAATTTGAGGTGCTCGCAGTCATTCAGATGAGCTGTTTGCATGGATATAATTTTGAGAAAAAATGTTCTACCAAACCAAAATTCTGTTGTCTGGAATTGTCCACTCATTCACTATTGCTTTTATTTCCTCAAACAATCAAAATTAGACAATTTAAAATATTTCTAGCCCACTCATTCACAATGCTGAGCGGGCAACAAATAATAATCATCTCAACAAACAAAGCTTTTAGCAAGGCAAAATTGGCTAACAATATAATTTATTTTCCTTGATGGCTGCTATAAATTAAAAAAAAAAAAAGAATCTTGTTTTACTAAGGCATCTATACAATCAGCACTGAATAGCCTTTCTGGTCTGAATTAGCCTCAGACTCATATCTACTATTCTTGGAAAATTTAAAAAAAAAAAAAAAAAAAAAAAAAAAAAGTCATCCATATCCATTTGAGGTAATTTCCGTTAACAACCTTTCAAGTGTGTATGATCAGAATCAGAAACTTCAATGGGTTTTCCTGGTTGCTTTCTTTAACCTGCACTGCTTTAGACTCAATACATTTCTCTTTGATCCATTTAAGAAGCTGCAATGGCAGACTAAGTGAAATTCTGCCATCAGCTACACTTTGCTTTGGCCTCCTCCTTCGCTGTTCCACTCTTTTGGATATAATCATAAGAGCAGAGTCAGATGGTGCTCATGAGAATATTTTAAGCATACACTTGCCAATGTTATTGTTTTGTCTAGGAAAACCTCGCATGCTTTCTATGTAGCAAGTATAAGTAGCATCTTTGCTCTGCTTATCAAACATCTCACCTTCGGCAACTCAGGTGTTTGGCCACTGGAGCACTGGTGTTTCTAAGGCAGCAACACTGTTCAGCAGACAAGACTCTGTTCTGCTTTAGCTGCTGTTGAGTCCCACTTTACAGACCCGGACCATACCTCTCGAAACTTTTTTCAAATCTGCTGGGTTAAAAAAGCAGGCTGCTCTTTTAATGCAGACTTCACTTCACCTGACACCGAAAAATTATTGACTTTTGCCTGAGAAATACTGCTGCTGAACAAACCACCACTCTAAGCTAATCAAACTTGCTCCCTGTCCAGCACTCTACCATTTACAGGTTGAACAATCCTCTCTCTCTTTTGTTTTTTTAATTGAAGTGGGAGTTGGGGTAAGGCTTTCACATTACTCAGTGTCAGGCCAATACAATACGGACGCGCTAAAACCGTGTGTACCACCTGGGCCCGTGTTTTCCCTAACGTGCGCCCATCCACCTCTCCCAGGCGCGCGACGCAGTAGGCAAACGAGTCGCTGCGTTAAAAAGGAGGTGCTCAAGTGGCTGTGAGTAGGCTAGGGAAAAAAAAAAAAGGACGCTCAATTTTACGAGCGTCCGTTTTCCCTAACCTGTGCAGAGCCACAGGTTAGGAAAATGGACACTCGTTAATTGAGCATACATTTTCCTATGCTGACCGCCGGCAAGACATTTTTTTGTTTTTAATTTTTTTTTCCTTACTCCTTTTTTTGGTTCCTTCGATTTAATATCATCACGATATTAAGTCAGGGGAACTAAAGAAAAACAGTATTTTCTGCTTTTCTGTTAAATTTAGGGGCTTCCGAAGACTGGCAGGCATTAATTTTTTAGAGTAAAAATGTGTGCGTCGGGCGCACATTTATTTTTTACATAAGTGGATACCAGCTAATAGCCTCATCAATATGAATTTACACGTGATGAGTGCTATTAGCTACACGCTGGTTTGGACGTGCTAATCCCCTTATTGTATAAGAGGTTATGTTAGATTACTTATTTTGACAGAAAAAGAAAGTCAGTTTTTGTGTGTTTAACACCTCGCGTCCCTGTTATTTATATGCTTTACATAAACCTTTGTAAACACCCCCCTCCACTACAGGAGACCAATTGTGTCTATAAAAGACTCTGAACACAAAAACATAAGAAGTGCCAAGCTGGGTCAGAGCAAGGTCTATCGAGCCAAACATCCCGTCTCCGACAGTGGCCAGTCCAGCCCACAAGATCTCTCCGGATCCCCAGTAGTTGATCTATTTCTTGTATCTCTCCAGGGATAAGCGCTGGCTTTCCCAATTCTTCCTGGCTAATAACTGTTCATGCACTTTTCCCCTTCAGGAACTTGTCCAGTCCCCTGCATTTGAACCTCTTCCTGGTTTCTGTAGACCAGCTTTTAAAACATTTCATATTTTTTATTTCTTTCTTGTTCTGCATTTTGAGAACCCTGCTCCCATTTCAGGCTGATGTTTTTTGGGAACACTGGACATTGCAGTGTTGTAGACCAGTATTCCCCAGACAGCAGCCTTAGCTATGTCTGTTTTGGACATTTGTGTTTGTATTACGTAGACTGCGCTGAGCTTCCAAACAACACTATACCAGAAACCTATGAACTGTAATGATTTATTACATGTTCACTGCAGTCATATTCATACTTTATGAACTACCTACAGGAGAGTCAATTTCTTTGACTCCAAACACAGTGCTCAGCCACTGAGGCTGTTAAATATCATGCTAAAGGGATGGACCATATATCTATATAAAGGAGACACCCCCTACTGCATGTATCATCAGGGTAATACAAAAAATAAGAAAATCCACTAGACAGGATAATAATGATTATAACAACAAATGAAGAATCCCGTATAAGTAGAGCGGCGGGGACGCTTAAAGAGACCTCATAATAGTTGTCAACTTTTTAAAGCTGGCATGTAAGCTTATAATGGCTCAAGCTTGACTTTACTTGTAATCATCGGTCTCTATGAGCGTGTGATGCTCCTGCAAAAGGTAGCTATCTCGCGGCACGGTCAGTCTCTTTTAGTACTCTGTAGAGTCTCTGAATATACTTAACTTGCGATTTTCATGTCCGTAGACAAACCAGTATTGTTGATACAAGTGTAATCCGATGCTGTTACCGACACGGCGTGTTTCGGAGGAAACCCTCCTTCATCAGGGGCTCGGATGTCACTAATGCCGGTTTTTCACATAACTGCAATAAAGTAAATAGACAAGACAGTGCCAAGGTGCCCGCAAATTTTAGGCTAGCGTTAAGAATGGAAGAAAGCACTTACTTCGTGGAAGGCAAGTTATGCGGCTGTGTTATAGCGTCTCAGATGGTTCTGCAAAGCAAAGTATGTAAATTGATAAAATGTCCGCTTAATATTGGACTAGATGAAAACGTACCTTGTCCCCAGAGTGTACTGACTTCCAATGATGCTGGACTTGCATTCGTGGAACCGTGCGAGACGTCTCGCACGGTTCCACGAATGCAAGTCCAGCATCATTGGAAGTCAGTACACTCTGGGGACAAGGTACGTTTTCATCTAGTCCAATATTAAGCGGACATTTTATCAATTTACATACTTTGCTTTGCAGAACCATCTGAGACGCTATAACACAGCCGCATAACTTGCCTTCCACGAAGTAAGTGCTTTCTTCCATTCTTAACGCTAGCCTAAAATTTGCGGGCACCTTGGCACTGTCTTGTCTATTTACTTTATTGCAGTTATGTGAAAAACCGGCATTAGTGACATCCGAGCCCCTGATGAAGGAGGGTTTCCTCCGAAACACGCCGTGTCGGTAACAGCATCGGATTACACTTGTATCAACAATACTGGTTTGTCTACGGACATGAAAATCGCAAGTTAAGTATATTCAGAGACTCTACAGAGTACTAAAAGAGACTGACCGTGCCGCGAGATAGCTACCTTTTGCAGGAGCATCACACGCTCATAGAGACCGATGATTACAAGTAAAGTCAAGCTTGAGCCATTATAAGCTTACATGCCAGCTTTAAAAAGTTGACAACTATTATGAGGTCTCTTTAAGCGTCCCCGCCGCTCTACTTATACGGGATTCTTCATTTGTTGTATCATCAGGGTAGCATATAAGCAAGCATTTTATTTCAATAGGGATCTCTTGCTACATCCTTAACTAGACACTTGCACAACATCTGGTCGATTTTAAAAGCCCTACGCGCGCCAAAACTGGGAGATGTGTGTGACTCGGCCTGGCGCGCGCTGTGCGGATTTTAAACACCACGCGAGTAAGTGCATATCTCCCTGTAGGTACACAAAATTGTTTTCGCCAAAAAAGGGGTGGGGCGTGGTCTGGGCGGGGCATAGACAGGCCAGATCTATACCATGAAGCCTGCATTTAAGTCTTTACGTGCACAAGTGCACGCTGGGGCTCCCCTTACTTCTGCCATGGATGGCGTGAAAGTTGTAAAATAAAAAATACAGGGTAGTCAGCGGGGTTTTAAGGGTGGGAGCTAACAGGATAAAAGGGAGGCAAGTTAGCTGGGGGGGGGGGTTTAGGAAGTCCTCTCCTTTACCAAGGCAAACTGGGAAAGAATTGGGAAAAGAGGCAATTACGTCGGCGCACGTCTGGTAAAATCCCCCCACTTACGCAAGCAAGGTGGCATTTGCACACACACACATGCGCGTGTCAATATGAAATCGTGCGCACAAATACCTGCGAATAGCCAGTGTTAAAATGTGCACGTGTACCCACATATAGGTGCGTATGTTTGAAAAATCGCTGTGTGCATAAGCCGGCAAATGTGCGCACATGTGCAGCGCGCGCAGATCTTAAAATGACCCTCGTCACCTGCCAAATGGATCTTTACATCTCTTCATAAACTGGTCGGTTTTACCGCTGCATGAGGCTTTTTCTAACATTCCTCACGTTGCTTTTTTCACAGCGAAGGAACATCAGGAATATGGCAGTTTCCTTAGCATTACCAGTGACTCCTGTAACTCCATGTGCTGCCTCACCATGCAGTCAATTGGCATGCATTTCTGGTCTGATCTGCTCAGAGATGTACAGAATAACTTTTCAAACATCCACTTTTGAGGTAAAGGCAGTTGTTTGTCCTTGCCAGTTATTGTCCGGGGGCAAGATGAAAAGCATGCTGACAGAGCAATGCAGCTATATGCAAACTGGGAAGTTAACTGCACCCATGATGGGCCACTGAAATACATGTGGTCATTAGTTTGGCTCAATGAAATGTTTTGCAATTGACCAATAAAAAAGAAGGATTGGAACGGTGTGGCTAGGGTACCTTTCTTGGACTGACAGAACACTGGATTTTTCAGCACGATGTGGCACATCTCAGTGGCATGAGTGCAAATCCTAGACCTAGGGGAATTCTGCGCTACTGAGGAATACAGAATTTGCGCAGATTTCCCCATTCGCTTGCAGAATCCAAACCACACCGCTGCTCTGAGCGCTAGCGCAGGCAGGATCGTAGCAATAATTAATATTTGCTCTGCAAGCCTTGCCGGAAGAAGAAGAGCATTATCCCCAGAAGCACGGGTGAGGCTCACAGGAGGCAGACCCCCCCCCCCCGGGGGGGGCTGGGGCGGGAGAGAGAGAGAGAGAGAGTGAGAGAAAAAGCACGTGCACTATACAAGGGAGACCATCATTCCATATATATCTATCACTATAAGAGGGGCGCTTTCAATTTAGGGTAAAAGTTGGGCAGGGGGTGGTGTTACTAATGTCAGCCTAGGGCGCTGTAGACCCTTGCTACGTGAGAAAAATGTGAAGGCTCTTTGTTTTCTGTACTATTATTTAAATGAAAATACTGGATTGCACTGAAATGCAGAATGATAATTTACAAAAAAATAATGAGCTAGATTTTAAAAGCATTACTCGTGCAAAACGGCCATATATGTGCATATGTGGGCCGCGCGCAAGCAAGGCGGATTTTAAGAAGCCGGAAAGGGTGTATGCGCGTACAGAATAAGGAGGTGGAAAAAGGGGCAGGTCACGGGCTTTTCGGAGGGAGGTCTAAAACTGACGCACGTAACCACAAATTTTGCATAGACAACGCGCATATGCTGCCTGCCTGTGTGAGAGAGACTCTGTACAGAGTCAGTCTGAACCTATATATATATGAACCACTCAAAGGGGCACTTTGAATGGGGGTGGGTATGATGTTAGAGACACATTCAGGAGGTATGCACAGTAAAATTGACATCAGTAAAGAATTATAGCCCTTGAAAGTGATGAAAAGGAGTAGATCTGTACAATGCAGCTAGCACTGCAGTGTGCAAATCAACTCCTCATGTTAGACTTTTCATCACTCCGCTGAGTGCGCAAGAGCAATATGTGCGTTTATGGGCACACGTGTCTTCCTTTTAAAATTTACCAGACTGTTATTTTGACAAATAAATGGACAGAATTTTGCAGAGTTTAGAAAATATGTGCGCAGAATTTTCAATTTTTTTTGCGAAGAATTTCCCCAGGAGTAAAACCGTGATCTGAGTGTGTTTCTTTGAGATGGTGTCGGAGTGTATAATTCTTTCTAAAATAATGTAATGTATTGCATTTTACAGACTGCTTCTATTGACCTGCAAGCGTGACATCTCTAAATTTAGGAATGGGTTAGCTTCTCCCGGAGTTTCATGGACCCTCCTCCTATGATGTATGGGTATTTCCATCTTGAAATTTATGTAGAGATGAGCTTCTGGTGACACATATGGTGGGATAAGTTAAATCCCCATAGTGCAGTGACACCATTATGTAATAAAATGTGAAGATGCTGTTGCATATTTAAATGTATATGGAACTAAACATTTTTCTAAGCTGATAGCTCATGTTTCCATTGGTGATGTACATCAAGGCTATGTGGATTTTATGGGTTTCTGCTTGCTTTGTTGGACATGGTTACTGCACAGCTAAGCAATGCCATTTTTAACAAAAAAAAAAAAAAATCGTGGGTGGTTTGATTGGAAGGCTGTAAATGAGTTAAGATATGCATGTCCTCAGAGGTAATGGACTTTACTCGGTCAAAAGTTTTTAACTACATTTAGAAAATTTTAAAAAACCCTACAAAACCCTGAAGTATAATTTTGACTTATAGACACCCTGGGCCAAATGGTTAACACACTTAAAGGCAGATTTTAAAAGTTGGCCGTACAGGAGTGAGACAGAGAATGTGATTCATTAGGGCTCAGTCTGATACACTATATATGGACCATTGAAAAGGGTCCTCTTTGATTCGAGGTGAGTTTTCGGGAGGTGGGTAGTGTATAGACACATTCAGAGGTATGCACTGTAAAATTGACATCATTAAAGAATTGTTGACCTTGTAAGTGATGAGAATTCTAACAAGAGGAGTTGATTTTTTACCTTTCCAGCCTTCATATGAGTATTCGATATACTGATATCTTAAGGAGAAGGACTCATAAAATCTAAAGCATTAAAAATCCTTACTTTCTATTTTTAATCTTAAGGATAATTGTCTAATGCATCATTTGGAAAAAAAAAAGAGAGCAGTCTAATAAAGAAGTTGGTTATCTTAATTTCCAAAAGCATTAAATTCTCATGATACATTGTAAGTGGAAATGGAATAGAAAAGGGTGAAATACTGAAAATGAATATCTATGAAAAAAGGAAATAATCACAAATCTAAGTAACACTATGAAACTGTACACAGATTCAGAGGTTCTAGCTAACAAGGTACAAACTCCAGAAGGAGCTGCGTGAGCCTAGGCAGGTCAATCAATGCTTTCCGGTACACATGACAGAGCCACAAATTGCCGCACAGGCGCGCGGATGTGCTTCTTGAGCACCTAGGTGTCACTAATGAGAAAAAGTAAAGAAAACAAGAAAAGGCCCACCTTTTTGGTGGCTCTCACCGGGCACATAAAGCTGATTTCTGGCAAGTTATATCTCAGAAAGTGCTCTCTCTCACCTACATTTTTCGCTCTCTTTCTACTTCCCCTCTCCATCTTTTTCTTTCCACCTCCTCCAGCCTTCCCCAACTTCTCTTACCAACCTCATATCTCCTTGTGTTACTCTTCCTTACTCCTCTAGCTTTCCCTCCCTGGAGTAGGAAAAGCATCCCAGCCCAGATCCTCCTGCCGTCACCTCCTTCTCTTTGATCTCTCTTCCCCCCCCCCTCTGTTCTCTCCTCCTTCTCTCCCTGCGCTGCATCTTAGCACCAAAACCACAGCCAGAGAGCAAGTGAGCCACAGGGAGGAGAAGCAGGACTTACGTTCCTTGAGCACTGCTGCTCCTGCCTCCTCCTGTAACGTACTGGTTGTAATCACTCTACCGTTATCTAACAGGCCACCAGAGCAGCAGTGCTTCCCCGACAGCACCACGGCCCTTGGCACTAACTTTCCGACACTGTACTGCTAAGCTACTTGCCAGCTTGAAGCATCTCATCGCCAAAAGTGAACCGGCCCCCTAGAAATTTGGCATCCTGCTATAAACAACTTTGCTACACTGTTCTTGGTAACAAAAATAATTGCTTTGGGCTGCTGTGAACCAGCACTCCTCGCCTATAATACTCCTCACAAATTAAACTGCCATGGAACAACAACAGAAGTTCGTACTAAAATGAAATCTAACTATAATAAAGAGGAAAGCTGCCCTGCACCTGCATTGCAGGTATGCAAATGGTGTGACGCCCCTCCTCCTCCCTGTACTCTTCGGCTCTGCCCCTCTCTTTCCCTGTATACTTTATCTTTTTATTGGCACATCTGCTCTGGTTTTGAGCAGAATTTCCCTGGAAATTCACTGTAAGAGTGTCCCTTCCACATACAGACACACTCATACAGGCTCCCTCACTCTCTGGCACACACACACATCCCCTCATATAGGCTCCCTCTCTCTGAAACCCACACTCAAGCATCCCACGCACTCCCCCTCTTACCAACCAAGCTGTCTCTCGCACTCCCCCACACCCCCTCTCCTCTCTCACATACACATTCTCTCTCACCGGCATCCCCCCTCCCCTCATATAGGCTCCCTCTCTCTGAAACCTACACTCAAGCATCCCCCACCACTCACCCTCTCTTATCTCCCATGCTCTCTCTCACAACCTCCCCACCCCCCTCTGACCAACCCCCTCTGTCACACCCCCTCCTCTCACACGCACACCTCCCCTCATATAGGCTCTCTATCTCTGAAATCCACACTCAAGCATCCCCCACCACTCACCCTCTCTCTTATCTCCCATGCTCTCTCTCACAACCTCCCCACCCCCCTCTCACCAACCATGCTCTCTGTCACCACCCCTCTCTCACACACACATTCTCTCTCACCGGCATCCCCCCCTCACATTTTATTGGCACATATACTCTTTTATAAGCATCTCCCGCACTCCCGCACTCCCCCTCTTACCAACCACGTTGTCTCGCGCACTCCCTCACACTCCCTCTCCTCTCTCACACACACATTCTCTCTCCTTAGCATCCCCCTCCCATCATATAGGCTCCCTCTCTCTGAAACTCACAGTCAAGCATCCCCCCATCCACCCTCTCTTACCTCCCATGCTCTCTGTCACCCCCCTCTCTCACACACACATTCTTTTTTTTTTTTGTAAATTATGATTTTATTAGTTTTAGGACAAGCAAAACAGTACAGAACCACAACACAACACCATAACAGATACAGGCAATAAACAGCCGGCAAAGCCCTTAAAGCAGATAAATATTAGGATCATGGTACCAAATCGTACAAAGCATGACATTATGAGGATATACAAACATACAGTATCCGTATAGTAATGCAAACAAGATGTAAGCATAAAAAAGTGATTGAGCCTATTTTAGTACTGGTACTACTTATTAAACATATCGTAAACAAGCCGACGGCTGAGTAGGCACCAGGAATGAGTCCAGTAATACTACATATCAAAACCGTCCCAATCCCTCCATCCCCCCCGAAAACCCCCCCCTCCCTAATCTCTCAGCTTCTAGCAAATAATCATCTCCGCCCTCTACTCCCATGAGAGCAGGACCAACGCAACTCAAGAGCAGTAACACAAAATATAAAAGAGCAATAGTAGTGTAGAATTGCAACAGGTAAAGCAATTAGTCAACCAGTGTGGGTGTGTCAGTGATGGACCTCATAGAGTTGAAGCAGTGAGGGCTACTTCTAGTGTACCCAAGCGAATACAATATCCTCCCGCCATAAAGAGCTCACACAGAAGCTCCGGCGTTATCCGCGTTACTACTCTCCCCAGTTTGTGATGTCATGTGCCTCCCTAAAAGGTATGGGTCCCATATTCTTTGGAATTTAGGCAATTGGTCATTGCGAATAGCTGTGAGATGGTTCAGATGATATACTTTATCTAGCCTGGCTAGAACATCACTTATGGTCGGCACGTCAGCTTTCTTCCACCAGAAGGCTATCTCGCACCTGGTGGCTAAGATCACTTGAGCTACTAACAGTTTTTGAAAAAGCGTACCCCCAGCCAGGACATCCTGCAACAAACAGGTGCGGGACGCTAAGACCACTGATATCTTTAAAGTATGCTGAATGTAGTACTGAACCCCCTGCCATGTACGTTGCACTGCAGGGCAATCCCACCACATGTGCAGGTAGGTACCAACCATACCACATTGTCGCCAACACTTGTCATCTGATCGAAGGGACATCCGATACAACCTGTCAGGGGTAAGATACCAGCGATATAGTACCTTATAACCATTTTCTTTCAGTGATGCTGAGACTGAGCTGCGGCCTATACTTAGGTGACATTTCTCCCATACTGGGGCCGGTAAAGAGCCACCAATATCTTGTTCCCATTTCACCTGATATGCTGGTTTTACTCCTGGTTGTCCATTTAAAAGTGCATAGATATTGGAAATGGGTTTCCCAAAGTGATCAGCATTATCACAAAACCGAACAAACGGGGTTTTCTCCTGGCCCAGCACTGTACCTAAGCGATATGTGGAAAAGAAGTGCGCGAGTTGCACATAGGCATAGTGGTCTGAAGCTGCAAGGGAGTATCTAGCCTGCAGGTCGCTAAAAGGTACAAATTTATTGTCTTTCCACAATTGACCAAGTGTGGTGAGTCCTTTGCTCTGCCATCTCTTAATAAAGGGCCCCTCCAACCCTGGGGGAAATAGAGGGTTGTATAGAAAGGAAGTATTATGGTGGAAAACATTGTCCCCAATAAGTGTCCTCCTCCACTTCTCCCATGCTTGAAGCACCACCTCTGTAAAAGAGGTAAGGGTCGTCCCTCGTAGTTTTTGGGGTGACCAAATTCTAGAGGTTAAGGGAGGGTCCCCCACCAGGGTCCGCTCTATCAATATCCACGGTTTAGTGGAACTTCTCCCATGCCAACTAACCACCACTGCCAGAAGGCTAGCATAATAATACCAAGATAGGTTAGGAACGTTCAGGCCTCCACGCGACTTGTCCCTGTACAAGACAGAGCGAGCCACCCGTGGCGGTTTTCGTTTCCAGATAAAGGAGAACAGCTTTCTCTGCCACACTTTCAAGGCTTTATCCGGGACCCTAACAGGGAGCGTCTGAAACAGGTAGCAGTATTTGGGTAAAACGGACATCTTTATTGCAGCTATGCGCCCCAGCCAGGATAAATTCAATCTATCCCATCTGCCTAGATCCTGCTGAATAGATTTGTTTAGAGAGTCAAAGTTTAAAGCGTACAGCTGGGTGATATTAGAGCATAATTTAACCCCAAGGTATTTAACCCACGATTTAGCCCTTTTAAAGGGAAGGTGGCCCGCTAGTTCCTCATATTGGACCGAATCCATGGAAATGTTTAACAATTCAGATTTGTCCTCATTCATTTTGAATCCGGACACTTTTCCAAAAGTCCTAATTTCCTGAGTCAATTCAGGCAAGGACATCTCAGGGGTAGTGATGGTGAACAGCAGGTCATCCGCAAAAAGAGAGACTTTATAGTCGCTACCCTCCACGGATATACCCCGAATAGCCTGGGAACTTCTAATCTGTGCAGCGAGGGGTTCCAATGTGAGGGCAAACAAGAGTGGAGAAAGCGGACATCCCTGCCGAGTTCCCCTCTTGACCTCAAAGGGAGAGGAGTACGCACCATTAATCTTAATCCGTGCCTGGGGGTGATCGTATAATTTAGCCACCCAATTGGTAAACTGACCCCCTAGGCCCATCTTGGTAAGGACTTTAAAAAGGAATGGCCAATGCACTCTGTCAAAAGCTTTTTCAGCGTCTACAGACAGAAGAGTGGCAGGTATGTGGTTCATCTGAACATATTCAACCAACTCAACCACTCGTCTGACATTGTCAGACGCTAATCTGCCCGGTATAAATCCCGACTGATCGGGCGCAACTATAAGCGGTGCTACCTGGCCCAGACGCCTGGCCAAAATTTTGGCCAAGATCTTCAGGTCTATATTAATGAGTGATATTGGTCGGTATGACCCGCAGAGAGTGTGATCACGTCCCGGTTTAGCCAAAACAGTGATCCCCGCCGTGTTAGCTTGCGGGGATATCCGTCCTGTGGTCCTTAAGCCATTGAACATGTGTGTGAGAGGAGCCCCAAGGGATTGACTGAAAACCTTATAAAATTTCCCCGTGTAACCATCCAGTCCCGGTGATTTCCCCATTTTTAGCTCTTTGATGATCTGCATCGTTTCTAGAACTGTCACCTCTCTATCCAAGAGCTCACTATTTTTCCCATCAAGTACAGGGAGATTTAAATTTTCTAGATAGTGAGCAACTTCCGAGTCTGATATCGCCCCATCCGAGTCATACAGTTCTTGATAGAATCTATTAAACCGTTCCCCAATCTTCCCCTGGGAATGGATATATTGGCCATCTACATCTCTGATTTTAGTAATTTGGGATTTAGCCTCTTGTTCCCTTAATCTCCTCGCGAGCTGTTTGCTCGCCTTATTCCCAAATTCAAAGTGGCGCTGTTTAAGTAAATCAAGCTGATATGCAAGCCTGCCCAGTTCCAAATCTTGCAACTCTCTACGGGCCTCCTTTAATTGCTGTAAAACATGGCTCTCTCTATGCTGCTTGTGGCGCAGCTCAAGGGCTTCAATGGATTCCAAAATGCGTAATCTTTTCTGTGCCGATTCACGTTTAACATGAGTGGCCCTAGATATAAAGAGGCCCCGTAATACCACCTTAAGACTTTCCCAAAGTGTACCTGGCGTTACCTCTCCATCATCGTTAGTGTCTAGAAAATCCTGTATGCCCTTTTTTATCTCCTCTACAAAATCTTTGTCATCTAGTAAGCGGTCATTAAGTCTCCAAAAGCGTGTCCCCTGACTCTCCCCCGCTTGGCTCAATTTTAACCAGATCGGGGCATGGTCCGACCAGGTAATACTGCCGATGTCAGTGTCCAGTACTCGGCTCACCAGCGCTTTATCTATTAAGAAGAAATCAATTCGTGAATAGGACTGATGTGGGTGGGAGTAGAAAGTGTAGTTTCGGGTGGAAGGGTTAAGCAACCTCCAGATGTCTGAGAGTCCCCTATCGTCTATAAGATGCAACAGTGCCGATCTCCCCTTTTGTCCTCCTCCATGTCTCGTGCTGGTATTATCCAGGTAGGGATTCCTGGTGATATTGAAATCCCCTCCTAAAATTAGGTGACCCTCCGTCCAGTCCCCAACTATTTTAGAGATCTTTTGGAGGAAGTCCATCTGGTCACCCGTGGGAGCGTATATATTAACCAATGTGTATAGTGTATTTTGTATGGTCACCTTCAACAAGACATATCTACCTTCTACATCTCTAAGAACCGTTCCCACCTCTGCGGTGAGATGTTTGGATAGCATTATGCCCACTCCACAATATTTACCGCCTTTTGCGGCAGCTGCATGATAATATTGGGGGAACTCCTGAGAAGCCAGAAGTTTCTCAAATCTTTTTGCCATATGGGTCTCCTGACAGAATATAATGTCTGCCCCCTGCGTTTTCATATCATGAATAAATGTTTTCCTTTTCCTCGGGTTATTTAACCCTTTAGTATTTATGGATATTATTTTCAGACTAGCCATCTACCTAAATAAGAACAGAAAACGCACTGGTCTGACCCCCAGGTTGGTTGAAAAACAAACTTGTGTGAAGAAGTTACAATTCGCACCTGTCCCACGCCATAAGCTCCATATGTATGCCCCTGAGTTGCCATGACGAGAGATGTGTTGCCCTGTCCCCACCCACATCCCCCCTTCCCTTCCCCATCCCAAAGTGATCCACGCACCCAACCGTGGATCGCGCCTATCGAGAGCGATGACGTCAGCGGGCAGGCTCCCCCCCCCCATCCCCCTCTTTGGTAACCAAACCTATATAAACCTTTCAACAATCGCGTAACTGGTTGCTGAAAACCATGCTAACCAAAACCGAATCTTAGCCCCTTTAAAGATTCACCTTTAGAGACCTTACTCAAAGTCCATATGTGACCTGAGCCCTCATAAGCTCACAAGTGTCCCTTCGCCTCAGCCGAGGCCCTTGGAAGCGGTGGATTCTTCTGGATGCCTCCGTAGCCGTTTCCCTCCTTTGGGTACTCTCTGCCACCGGGGGTATTCTCGTGGGCGCGTAGTATCCACACTCTCCGCCGCAGAGGAGCTACGTCCCCCATGTAGAATGCCTGCCGCTTTCAGGATGTCCTCCGCTTCCTGCAATTTCTGGACCCTTGAAGTTATCCCATTAATAGTGAAGCTGAGTCCAAAGGGGAAAAGCCATTTATAACGATGATTCTGCTCCCGGAGCGCCTGGACCACGGGTTTGAACTCACGCCGTTTCTGGATTGTGGTGATGGCAAGATCCTGAAAAATTTCAACCTTGTGGCCTTCCCAGGTCACTGACCCTTGTTTCCTGGCGATCCCCATCACCTTTTCTTTAATGGCAAAATTATGAAAACAGGCAATTATATCACGAGCTTGATTGTTCCTCGGCGCTCCAAGCGTTCTGTGTGCCCTATCTAACAAAATACTGGAGACATCTTCTTGGCTGTCATCGGCCCTTAGAAGCTGAATGCATATTTCCTGCACCACCTTAGCACTGTCAGTAAATGCCGCTTCTTCAGGGATGCCCCGAAACCGAAGATTTGATCTGCGCAGCCTATTCTCCATATCCTCCACATGCCGGGCTAGTTCTTCGTGTGAGTCCTGCATTTTTTGATAATCAGTGTTTAAAGCCTGAACGGTAGTGTGATGTTCCTCCAAACTATCTTCTGTGGCCTCCACACGGTGCAAAAGCTCAGTGACATCTGTTTTAATGCCCGCAACTATGTCCTCCATCCCCCGACGAAACTGTGACATTTCTTCATGAAGGGCCCCAAACCATGCCTTAAACTCCTCTCTAGTGGGAATCTGATTATCCCCAGTTCCTGGGGGCCCCGGCAATACCTCTTCCGCCGAAGCGGCTGGAGAGCGCGGCCCGTCCGCCATTTTGGCTCCCTCCTCCGGCTCCATTTCAGCCGCGGCAGCCGCGAAAGAGAATCTTTTTAGATCCAGTTTTTTTTTCGCTGCCGTCATCCTTACTCCCGGGGCTACGGCTGGGCGGTTTTTCAGCAAAAAACGAGGCCTGGAAACGCCGATGGCATGCGATTAAGAACGGGGGTTGAGCAGCCCCGGATTCAAGCTGCCGGCCTGCGCGGTGACGTCATCCGCTCTCTCTCACACACACATTCTATCTCACCGGCATCCCCCCCCCATGCTGTCTCTCTCACCCTCCCCTCCCCGACACACATTCTCTCTCACCAGCATGCTGTGGGACCCGCGCCTTTTGCGGCACACGGGGGCCTTCCATTTTCGCCTTGAGCAGAAAATAACAGCGGAGACCCCTGGCATGCCGCGAACGGAGCGCGTCCCGCGGCACACACTCAGTTCGCGGCGAAGATGAAGGCCCGGGTGCGCCGATCGCGGCACACGGGGGGTCTTCCATTTTCACCACGAACGGCTCACCGGACCTTCATCCTCGCCGCAATTGGAGCGTGTGCCGTGGGACACGCTCCGTTCGCGGCATGCCAGGGTCTCCTCTGCTATATTCTGCCTGTCCTGCGATGGCCGCTGTCCTTCGTACCTTTGGCGTGTTTGAGCCTCCAAGGCGGTCAGGGAGCCGCCTGCGCCATCTATTGGCGGGCTGGGGAACATGTGTGAGCACTGACGGATACGCTTCCAAGCCCGATATACACAGTTCCTACGCTTCACAATATTTCCCCATCCTTGGACAGGCTTTTGTGCTAGTTAAGAATGATTCAGAAGGTGATCCTTACACAGTAAAAGACAACAGCAAAACGTAAGCAATAGGGAACAATGAAATCCATTTCAATCGTGATCCAAGCAATGCAAAATAAAACTACACATTTCTGTGCTCTCTTTCCACTGATTTTGTTCAAGTAGGACATGAATACATCTTGATCCAAACTGCGATGTTGTGCTCAATCAGCAAAGGAAATAGAATACCTACAATTATTTCTACAGGGCAGAAATCAAACATAGAACTGTGAAGGGGAACACAAAATGCTGTTGCACTAACAAATACTAAATGATTGAGGATTCAAACCACATAACAGGTTTCTAGTGACAATACAGGGCCTAACATTCACAACCTTTTGCTTACAAAATATCTCCTGCTTCAAAGTACTTCTCTGTACTTATTGCTCTAGGATGCTGACGCTTTCATTCTTTGCCTTCCTAAAATGTACACAATATTGTTTCTTCCTCCCTTGCCTGCTTTCAGTCAAACTAAACCTTCTTTGAGCACTATATACATCGGGAAAAATATCCTTTCAAATAAATAAACTGAATGCCAATCAATTGTTATCCCAGAGGTGGTTTAGCACTATGCTTGGATTGTGCTTGTGAAGAAAGACTGTAAAATCCTACTATAAAATTATTATAAGGAGCATATTTATGTTCAAACTGTATGGTTCTTCTGTTCAAGCTCACAAATAACAATCATGCTAGCATGTAAATTCTAGCAAATATATTCACCTGGGAGAAATAACCATTTCATGGACTGGGTATGTACTGAATATTCTCTCTCGCATGCCCAAATAATCTCCTTTTAGGGGAAAACAAAAATGAGAGCTATTCGAAGCACAATATAAGCATGGCCAAAATACACTCTTGGCATAAATATAAGCTATTTTATTGGCCCTACAGAGCACTAATGAAGCTACCTGGGAAAGTCATCACGGAAGTACAAGGCCACAGGTGACGATAAGCTTTCGCAAACTGGATCCACTCCGGCTGGAAACCACGGGCAACACTGGATCTCAAATATATGAATTTATTACAAAAGTAACAGCCCAAGATTAGCATCCAGAACAGAGACTACATACCCTGACGGCATTTTGAGCCAACACCTCTTGGTCAGACATTCCTACTGCAGCGAGTGACTTCCAGTAGCGCCAAGACCGGTTTGTGCGAAAGCACGTGTCCTTTTTTTTAATCATAGGGATCCTTTATAAAATCCCATCTTTTCACCTGCAAAGGGCAACGCGAGAAAGGGGACGGCATATTCCCGGTACAACAATTTTCCAAGCGGCATTAATGACACAGAAACAACAACAAAAAAAAAAGCTTACTATAGTACCAAATAACTCATGTGCCACAACACCGGGAAATCTCCGAGGAATAGATTGCATAACCACTCTTAACACCCGAGACAACTAAAAGACAGAAAAATGAGTAGGCTACGAGGTTTGCTTTAAACCCAAAATGATTTTTTTTTTTTTAATGCTGCTTTCAAGACCATAACAAATCAAGATCTACTGCTACACCCAAATGTGCATACCACATCACAAAGCACCACATTCACAAGTTCAAGCTTAAAGTACTTTTGGATGGGCCTTTGTTATGATGTATTAACCTACAAAGAACACGAGACAAAATGATCAAGTCACCAATTTCACAATGCAATACTGTCTACGAACTACTTTGTAAACAATCTTAGAATAATTTGTAGCTTGTAATCACTACCGTAGCTAAAACAAAGTTACCTCACATTCCATCCGCTGTAATGCACCAAGTAAAGGACCTCGCCACCTTCAACATCAGAATCTTTAACACTAGCTTCATATAATTTTTGATTTTTCCCTCGTCCGTACCGCACTTGGACTTTCATGCCTGCTGGATAGCATTCAAACTCTTCTCCCCCTCCGACTGCTTTCTTCTCATCCTCCTCCTCCTCTGCATCATCTTCTTCTTCATCTTCATCCTTATTGAGGTCATCTCTTCAAAAGAAAACATCCACAATCAAAAAAAAAAAAAAAAAAGGTAGCTCATTTCAGATCCAACCTGACAAGCTGATAAATACAGTTGCACTTTTTCTGTTACAATATACAAATAGAAGGTAAGGGAGTTAAATGTATATGAAGGGATTGTTTTGAGTATTGTAAATGCAGGGGTTGAGTGCAATATTATGAATGTAACAAAAAAAAAATGGGATTTGCTTAATGATAAAAACCTAATAATAAAAAAATATATATATAAATGAAATTGCATTTTTAAACATCAATATGATTAATTAGTACACTGGGATTGTTCTAAAATAATGTATATAGATATGTTTTAACCAGTGTGGCTGTGGATGGATTAATGTGTTTTACCACGATGTTATGTCCTAAGCATTTTGAGAACTGAAAATATGTTTTGTATGACTTTTCCATAAAGACATTTACATATTATACATTTGTCTCTCATGTAATAGATGAAATGTATGTAAAAGTATAGTGGTATTTGCTACTTTGGGGCTCTTTACATGCTTTTTATTGCCACAATATATAAATATCTCAGAGTGATAGGTATACTAATTTTAACAGGGAGGAGGTCAAAGTAAAATCTAAATAAAACATTTATATTTAGCAATTTCACCTTTTATAAGCTTTCCAACATATGGACTGTTGCCTGTCTGTAAACACAATTTCAAAGAGGGGTGGAAATTCAGCAAATTTCGCATGCAGGAAGAAAATGTGAATATCTTGGATGAGTTTGAAAACCAGAAACATGAGATCAGGATTTTCGGAGAACCAGGCCTCCAAAAAAATTCCCCATTGCTTTCTATGGAAGTTGTTTGAACTGTTAGAATGCTGACTAGCGCTCCATTCCAAATACTCCCCGCCCCCCTCCCCACACGCTTCCAGCACTTTCCACAGAGCAAAACAGGCAGAGGAAATAACGGAAGCAACTGGCAAAGGATGGCAGAAAAAGACAAAGTACACAAGCACAGCCCACACATCCACATGCTCACACAATCTCCACATACATACAACTATATTCCTCCCCCCCACACACACACTCCTACTCCCAGCACACCCATACCTACACTCCTCAGAGAGATAGGGAAAATAAATTACTGCTGCAATGCACCCTTGCAACCCCACCATACACCTACAGACACAAATGCAAATCCCCACTCATTCCTACACTCCTCCACAGACGCGCATGCAGCCTCTCCATATACATACACATCTGCTTCCAACCACACCTACAACCCCAACAGAAAAAGCGAAAATAAATAACACAGCTTCTCAAATCATCCTCGCTCACACACACTCTTACACACATGCTGCCAACTGTGATCATTGTCCTTCCTGACCCTTAGCCCCTACCCAATGCATGAAAGATATCTCCTTTCTCTCAGTCACAGAACCTCTGGAACACTCAGTTTCCCTAATTCAGAAGCACAGCCAAGTCACCCTGCAGCCCATGCTAGGAAACATGCCGTCTACCTGAGTACGTACCAAACTTTCGCTACCCTTGCGTGATAGTTGACCTTACCTTTTATTTTTTTGGGAGACAGCACAATTGTACTACCACTCTGTGCAAGTCAGTACTGTCTTCTCCCCTTTTTGATCCTCTTCCATTCCCATATGATTTATCCTATGGATTTGCGACACCTGGGCTCTCCTCCCACCCATTATTTTTAACTTCTGAACCCCCCCTATCTGCTCTTAATACTGCTCCCTGTACCTCTCTCAAGGAGACTTAAATTCTGTTCTGTTTTGGTTAGTAGTACCACCTCTGCCCTTAAACAATTCCAGGCATCCACTACCTTCTCAGTAAAGTATTTTCTCAGATTTCCTCTCGTTAGCTTCTAATGACCTGTGGTGCATGAATTTGTTTTAAATGGAAAATGTCTAAATATTTTAATATTTCTAGCATATAACCCTCCCCCTTTCCTCTCTTCCAGCAAGTACATTTTGAATTTCTTAAGCCTTCTCTTTAAAGTACAATTTTGTACCTATCTCAATTCTATGTATTAATAAAACAAAATCCAAAGGTTACCCTGATCCTTCCTTCTCGTCTGACTCCGCCTCACTCTTTGGGTTGGGCTCAATTTCTTTCAGGATTCCCTTCACTTTGTCTTCCATGCAGTCGTCCACGTCCAGTTGTGAATGATTAAGTTCATTTTCATTGTCAGACTGAGCATACGGGGATTCTTGCACGTTTTTCTTTCTTCCCTAGAAACAAAAATATCTCACAGTTAAAATATAAAACCAAGATTAAGTTTACGGTGGTTTGGCCAAACGTCTCATGTTTATAGGAGCTGTGTACTGACTACTGGATCTTGCTCACCAGGGAGTGCTGCAATCTGCTTTGGTTCTGTATGGGAGTCTTACAGTGAATGACTAGTGTAGCACTGGGATGGCCAATGAAAGGGGAAAGTCAGTCAGTCAGAAGTTGGGCTACCTTCCCCCTCCTCAATTCTGAGGGGGGATTTGTAAAAACAACCCCTTCCCGCTAACAAATCAGGTCCTGGCAGTCAAAAGTTTCCCATTTATAAGGCCTGAAACATGAGACTCACAATCATGCACAGCTTAACATTTTCTTCATCTAATTGCTATGCAGTAAACACAAGAGAGGCACAGAAGTTCTCTCCAGTTTTTAACCAATCTTCCACCGAAGGCTGTACTCTAAAGCAGTATTTCTCAACCTTTTCCTGTCGGGACACACCTGACAGATGGTTCTCACATGCGTGACACACTGAACACATGACCATCATAGGGCTAAATGTAAAAGTACAGTTTGCATCCACAGTAACCCCCCTGACCCACAATTATGGATATAAAGCAGAATTATGACATTCCCCGTACAACTCACCTTACAAAAAAGATATTCTGGTTCTAGTGTCATCTCAGTAACAGCAACACAAACTCCTACTTCCAGGCTCAATAGCCCTACTTATGAAAAGACAGCAGTTTATCACTAATGCATGTCCTCTTGAGAAAATACAACAAATAAGACTGAAACAGTAAAATACCTCACCTCGGTCACATACACAGAACCGACCTAACATACTCCCAGGATCTGCAGTAAAGCACACAGACTAATCCGCACACAGTTACACCTGTATTATGGAATACACTCAAACAACCCTACCTATGAAAAGGCAACACTACAAATATTAAATCAGGCCCTAAACACCAATACACCTCCTATTAGGAAAACAGAACTAGCTAAGCAGCTATAGATCCCAACACAGAAATAATTGTATATCTATACTAATAAGAGGAATAAATGTTTCTCAACAACTATAAACAGAATAATATCCAACAATTAAAAACTCATAAAAATTATTTAAAATTCTCCAAACACCAATAAAATATTTCAAAACAGCAGACACATCACATAATATTCAGTAATTAAAATAGCATACAATCAAGAAAAATAAACTTAAAAAGCCACCTTTATTAACCCCCTCCAGCAGCTCTCCTACTCCTCTTCCATGCAGGCCGGTTGCACACACCAGAAGCAGTAGTGGCTGAAGCTCTATACTCATGGTCCTTTTCCTTAGGGCCCACGACCAATCTCTCTGTTTCTCTCACACACACATACCAGTCACACCCCCATGACCAGTTTCTGTCTTTCACACACCAATCATCTCCCGACCAGTCTTTCTCTTACATACACACCAGTCACCTTCCTAAACAGTCTCTCTCTCTCATGCATACACACACACAGGCTTCCCACTTCCATGTTCTATCTTACATATACAGGCTTCTCACTCCCATGCTGTCTCACACACACCCAGGTTTCTTACTCCTATGTTAGCTTGCCACATGCACAGGCTTTTCATTCCCATAATCACTTTCTTTCTCATACACACACACACACACTCTCCAGTCATCTCCCTGACCAGTCACTTC
This sequence comes from Rhinatrema bivittatum, assembly GCF_901001135.1. Lineage (NCBI taxonomy): Eukaryota > Metazoa > Chordata > Amphibia > Gymnophiona > Rhinatrematidae > Rhinatrema > Rhinatrema bivittatum. Next base: position 154,524,711 of record NC_042617.1, read on the forward strand.
CATTGTCTTTCCTATATACAAACACATCACTTCTCTGGCCAGTTTCTCTCAATCACACACATGCTCTCTCTCACACACTTACATAGATGATCTCAATCAAATGCTCTCACTTACACACAGGCTCTCAATCACGGTTACACATACACACTCTCAATCACACATACATTCTCTCACTTACACACAGGCTCTCAGTCACAGTTACACATACACACTCTCAATCACACATACATTCTCTCACTTACAGACAGGGTGGCTGGCTGTCTCTCTCATTTCCTGCAGCCCCCCCACGCCGAGCACAAATGGTAGCTGCAGCAGCTTCCTCCTCTAGCCCCCCCGCAGGCTAAGAAAGAAGAATCCCATCGGCCACGGGACGCTAATTCTGCTGTCTCTTGTGCCGATTTCTGGCTACTTCTGATTTTGCTTCGGGCCTATACTACTGCTCGGGGGCTGGGGCTGCTGCCGCTACTTTTTCATGCAGCACAGCTCTTTCTTCTTCCTGCGCACCCCACCCACTGCACATCACTTCCTGTTCCGGGCCACGGAGGGGCAGGTGCGGGAAGAAGAAAAGGCCCAGCCACAGTTGCCAGCCTCCACTAACACTGCTGCCGTTCCCATCCGGGCTTGAACGTGCTGAGAACCCGGGCGGCAATGGCAGCAGTGAAAGATTGTCACTCTCTCGCTCGGTGAAGGAAGAGGAGGGAAGAGCAGCGGGAGACCGGTAGCACGCGACACACCTGCTGCTGCTTGGCAACACCACCGGTTGAGAATCGCTGCTCTAAAGCAGTGTTTCCCAACTGATGTGCTGCAGTACATTACTGTGCCGCGGCTGCAATCCAGGCGTGCCATGGCTGCAATCTTTATTTTGCCTTTCTCTGGGCCTGCAGGATGTCCTCCCACCAGCAGGGGTATCAGAGAACAGCGTTTATTGGCAGCTGCTCCTGCTTTCCCTCTGCTGGCTCTCTGCTATGGAAACTGCAGCGGGCGCTGCAGGCTTGTGAAACCTGCTGGTCCCCGTGCAGTTCAGATTGCAGAGGGAAGCTGGCAAAGGTGGAAGAAGCAGCACTGGGTACACCTGCTCCCAGCCTTCTGCTGTTCAAGGATTGGGGGTGAGGTGGGGAAAGGGACAGCTGAATGTGCCACTGAGTGTGAAAGAGAGAGAAGGGAAGCTGATGATGCGAGGAGATGGGGAGAGTGAAGATGATGATACTTCAAAGAGGTGAGGAAGAGAGGTGGAGGGAGAGGGAAGATGATGATGCCAGGGAGTGAGGTTGAGGGAAGGTGATCTCAGGGGCTGGAAGGAAAGGGAAGAGAAGGTGATGATAGGGGTGGGGGAGGTGGAAGATTATGATGAAGATATTGGTGGGGGAGGAAGAGAGAGGAGTGAAGAGAGAGGGAAGGTGATAATGCCAGGAGGTGAGAGAGATGAAAGATGATGGTGATGCCAGGAAGTAAGGGAGAGGGCAGGTGATTCCAGGGGGTGCAGGGAAAGGGAAGAGAAAGTGATTGGTATTGGGGGGGGGGGAATGGAGAGAGAGGGAAGTTAATGATGAGGGCGGGGGTGAGAGAAAGGAGTGGAGGGAGAGTGGTGGTGGTGATGCCAGGAGGTGGAGGCAAGAGGGAATTTGATAATGCCAGAGAGTGAGGGAGAGGGTTTAAGGCCGAGGGAAGGTGATGATGATGCCAAAGGGTGGGGGAGAGTGAAGGAGATGATGCAAGGTGGAGGGAGATGGAAGGTGAAGATGATTGGGAGGGGGGGGGTGAAGGGACAGGGAAGGTCATGATGATGCGAGTGCGTGGGGGGAAGAGGTGGTGGAAGGTGATGATGATACCTGTGGGTGGGGGAAGAGAGGGGTAGAAGGTGGTGATGATTCCAGGGGTGAGGAGCTGGCGAAAGAAGGTGATGATGCCAGGAGGTGTGGGAGAGGGGTGGAGGGAGAAGGTGATGGTGATGCAAGGGGCTGCGGGGAAGAGGTGGTGGAAGAGGGAAGGTGATGACGATGCCAGGGGGTGGGGGAGAGTGATGGAGGGAAAGGGAAGGCAATGGCAGGGAGTGGAGGAGAGGGAAAAGCATGATGATAGTGGGTGAGGTGCAGAAGATAGGGAGGGAGAGAGAAGGTGACAATTCCAGGGAGTGAGAAAGAGGGGTAGAGGGAAAGGGAAGGTGACAATGATGGTGCTAGGGATGAGGAGAAGAGACGAAGGGAGAGAGGGAATGTGATGATGATGATGCCAGGGGGTGCGGGAGAGAAGTAAAAGGAAACAGAAGATGGTGATGATGATGCCAGAGGTGAGAAGGTAGAGAGAGAAGAGGATGATAATTCCAGGGGGTGGAGGGAGAGGGAAGGTGATGATAATGCAAAGGGAGGGGACGAGAGGGTGGGAGAGGGGTGTTGATGATTATGCGAAGAGGTATGGGGGGAGAGAATGAGGGTCAGAGAAAGTGATGATGATGCCAGGGGGTGATGGAGAGGGAAGGGAAGATGATGATGATGCCAGGGGAGAGGGGTGATTATGATAGTGGGTAAAGTGAGAAGGGTTAAGGTGATGGTATCAAGGGATGGGTAGAGGGAGAAGGTGATGAAGACATGCCAATGGGATGGGGGGGGGGGGGGGGGTGAGGGAAGAGAAGAGGAAATGGTTGGCGTGCCACAACAAAGTGAACCCTGTGCTAGGTGTGCTGCGAAACAAAAAAGGTTGGGAAGCACTGCTGTAAAGCCAAAGGTTAAGGCTGCACAAATATCAACATTTAAGACTCCCTGAGCCTGATTCTCTTGGCTTAATCAGACTAGCGGCCACAGCTATACTGGTTTAAACACCCTTCATCTCATTTCTTTGGAGTCAGACACAGTTCTACATTCACAAGGAAAAGACAGCTGTCCTTGTATTTCCATTAGATTAAGTTCCTTCATGTAGAGATAACGGGGTTTTCTGCCAGCATCAACACTAACTTCTTACAAGTGCTAAACCACATCTCACAATTATAGGATTTTTCTGGCGGCGTCAGTCTGGCTTCCTTAACAGTTAAGGTAAAGAACAGCAGTGCAAATAATTCAGGGGTTCATATAATCCCCTTCACTGGACCACTTTCGGTTCGGTTTACATTTCAAACCTTTTCATTCAGACACTCTCACCAGGACAAGAAGGAAATCTCGCATAGCTAATAATTCAAGCTCTCAACTTTAGTGCAGTTTGCCAGCCAGTAGCTCATTTCTCACAGCTGCATTGCTAAGCTGCATTAGTTGATCAAACAAACTTACTTACTATCATTCACAATTTCATGGCAGTGTCAGTAATTATACCTTCTGTGTACCAGTGCTTAAATATCCAGCTGAGAGCTCATCTTTAGAGCATTTCTAGGGATCTCCAGCATTTCCCTTTCTTTTTAATTAATTTACTCTTCACTTTAAAGCAATACTTGGCTGCTGCACTGCTTCTGTAAAGAACTACATATGTCAGTTTCTTACTTGCAGGTCTACTCTGAGTCTACCAAAATTACCAATCCCTCTAGAAAAGAATGGGTAAAACTTCATAAATCCCAATGTGCTATTCAACTATTTCTCATTTGGCTTGTCTGTCAAAAGACTTGTGCCTAGTCATTTTTCTGGTTTAAAGTCAGTCTCTTAGCAGTCTCAGTATTTAGAACAAATAGAATTCCTCTTAAACATTCTAGCATCACACTTAACTTTAGTGCTGAACTGCCCAGTCAGTTTTTTTGTCCCCTTCATCTAAATCCTCCTCCATGGCAGGTCTGGGTGAGTTGGTTTCTCTCCCAGGCTCCCACAACTCTCCCCTCCAATGCCAAAATCTAATTTGTCTTTGTCCGACTCCCTCCTTCATTTATATAACACCTGCTAGCCTATTAGTGTAATTCTGTTGAGTCATTAGGACTCAGATCCTCTGCTCAGACAGTCTCAGAATTCGGAGAACTAGGAATTCTGGGAAATGTAGTTCCATTGAGAATCCATCTTGATTTCCATAAACATTCTTAAAAGAAAAAGAACAACAGCATCTTGCTTGATAGTTCTTTGCACTGGTTCTGATGCTGTCTTTTGCACACTAATTCATCACATACTGCCACTTTCAAATATATACCTTAACCTATAAAATTATGGCTCAATGAATTGATTTTATTTATTAATTTTGAAGTTCTTCTAAACCGCTGTCCCAAACTCAAAAGAGCATCCAAGGCAGGGTACAAGTATTAAAAACAGATATCAAAGAAAACCGATTATTTGTTACAAAATCTTGTATTCTGCAAACTTCCATCAAAACTGTGTTCACTGTGGTTTACAGAGAAAACCGACATAAAATCAAAAGGTGACTATACACATGCACAACTAAAAAATGAACCATAAAATTGTTACGTTTCTGAGAGGTGGATCCTTAGTCCGAGGTATAGTTGGCGCTACCTGAGAGACAAGACCCTCACAGGTCCCTACCGTTGGAAGGCGAGGCTGTACTGATGTTGGGCCAGCTGGAGCTTCACCAATACTGGCCCCGTTCCCCCCAGGTTGAGCACTTGGGTACATGGGGTCGGCTGGACTTAGGTGGACCTCCGTGAAGAAAGGAGAAAGGTCAATGTACAGTCCGAGGTCGGAAGCCTGAAGAAGGTTGAACGCCGGTCCAGGAGTCAGAAGCTAGAAGAATGGTCGGAAGCCAGACGAATGGTCGGAAGCCGGTCCAGGGGTCTGAAGCCAGAAGAATGGTCGGAAGCCAGTCCAGGGGGTCAGAAGCCAGATGAATGGGTCGGAAGCCGGTCCAGAGGTCAGAAGGCAGAAGATCCATCCAAGGAGGAAAGGAGCGGGAGCTGGGAAGGAAGGAAGACAGGAGCAGGACCGAGGAGGGCAGGCAGCGGAGCACAGGAAACAGGAGCTCAGGAACAGGAACTCAGGAGCAACATGGAACCAGAAGCCAAGGAATCAAGGCAAGGTCTGAGGAGCAGACCTTGCCTTAAATAGTAATCAGGAAGGAGGAGTTCCCAGGGAGGGGCCGCGACTATTTCCTGTCGTGGCCCCTTTAAATTCAGAGATCAGCCGCGCGAGCGGCTCTAGGAAGGCCCGGCGGGAGAGGAGCCAGCAAACAGGAGGAAGGCAGGCCGAAGACGTGGCAAAGTTCAGCGGCGCCTGGAACTAATGCGAAGACAGCGTCAGGGATGGCTGCCTGCTCCTGCAGGCACCTCAGGAACGGCCCGACGGCGGGGGTGAGTGAGCGGCCCTGGTCACGGACTGCCGCGGCCATAAAAAAAATAAAACATTAACATCATAAAGAGTACAGCATAAAATAAATACAACCTAAAACTATCATTATCTAAATGCTTCTTGGAAAAACTCAATTGAAGACACATACAAAAAAACCTCAGATATACTTATCCCAATCAAGCATCTACTAAACTCCCTGAAACTCATAATCAACTTTGACAAAACTGAAATCATACTCATGGATAAAAAACCCAATCCAACTCCGCCACCCCTGACAATACTAGATAAACAAATGATAACGATAATCCCTACCAACCATACCAGGAACCTTGGAGTTACCATCGATGCTGATCTCTCTTTCAAACCCCACATTGTAAATAAAACGAAAGAAGGATACCACAAGCTACTAACCCTAAGACACATAAAGCCATTTCTCAACCCTTCTGACTTCAGAACCGTCCTCCAACAGCTTATTTTCTCCACCTTCGATTACAGCAACTCATTACTTATTGGAATCCCTTCATCATCCCTCAAACCACTCCAAATACTGCAGAATTCAGCTGCCAGAATCCTTACAGGAAAAAAAAGAAACGAACACATAACACCCATTTTATCCTCTCTTCACTTGCTACCTATTTCTGCACGAATTACCTACAAATCAATGACCATCATTCATAAAATCCTAAATGATGATCTTCATGGACTAAAAGGCTTAAACATAACTCCCCAAAACCCACAAAGAAACCTACGCTCTAACAAAGCAGGATTCTTAAACATCCCCACCTTAAGAGACGCTCATCTTTCAACTACACGAGAAAGAGCATTTTCCATTGCCTCCCCCAAAATTTGGAACACCCTACCCAAAGAACTGAGGACCCAGCACATCCTGAAAACATTTAAAAAAGACCTAAAAACATTTTTATTCCGCAAACTCTATTCTAACTATCTGACACCTGATCATCCCAGCCCTCAACAGAACTCGCAAGCATAATCCTCCTCTTCATGCTCTCTTGATGTACCCTCCTTTTTCACCCCTCCCTGCTCTCTCACTTGATTCATTAAGTTCATTGAAAATGTTCTCCTCACTATTCTGTTATTCAACTACTAAGAAAAAATGTTTACTGTTCACAATACTCTACTGTTCCCAACTACCATGTTAACTCCATTTGATTGTATGCTAATTGCATATTTTGTATACTAATTGCATATTTTGTAAACCATTATGATGGTTCTACCGAATAACAGTATATAAAACTCTACAAATAAATAAATAAAAGCAAGGTCTTAGCATATTTCCTAAACATTTTAACGTCTGTCTCCTCCCTTAGGCTCAACGGTATGATGTTCCGTAATATCATGGATGCATAGGAGAAAGTTCTGGATCTGGTTTGTTGGCACCTATAATCCCTGCTGGTTCACTGAATGAAGAGACCTGGCTGGAGAATATGACTGCAGTTTTTTTTCTGAACAACATAGGGAGAGTCTGCATGTAATAACTTAAAAGTTGTAACTAACAGCCAAAATTTCAACCTGTATTTTACTGGTAACCAATGTAGTTCTGGCAAAGCAGGGCTAATATGATCCCTCTTGGCTAAACTCAGTGGCATATGTGCAGCACAATGTTGAATTAATAGCAGTACATGTATTAACTTATCAGGTAATCCAACACAAATGGAACCATAGTAGTCAATTTGACCTAAAACCGGGGACTGAAGTAGCATTCAAAAAATATCTGCAGACATTAAAAACTTGAATGGTTTGAGCATTTTCATCTTGCAAAATGCCACTTTAGCCAGGTTCTTGACATGTGGTCTCATTGGAAACTGGGAATCCATGAATACCCCCCAAGCTTTTTATCTCAGACAATATGGGCAACTTCAACCGATCAAAGCTTAAGGGAGCTGAATCTATTGCCAGGGGGCTTTTCCTACCCAAAGCAGTCTGGTTTTTGGGATGTTCAGGACCAACCCTTTAGCTGCCAGCCAAGTCTTTACCTCATGCATGCATTTTCAAAACATTTTTTCTGGAATAGTACCAATATTATCACTTGTTAGATACAACTGTACTTTGTCTGCATACAGAAAATATAATATCCCCAATGCCTGAAGAAGTACACCTAATGGTGCAAGGTACAGGGTTAAAGAGAACAGGAGACAGGGCTGAACCCTGAGGGACACCAATTGACAGCTCCTGCATGGAGGGAGACTGATCATTAAACCTGAACATGTTGTCTTCTGCCCCACAAAAAGGTTATAAGCCACATCAATATCCTCCCTGAGATCCCAACAGATTCCAAACTGGAGATAAGAATGTCGTGCCTCACAGTACTGAAGGCACTTGAAACATCCAACTGTACCAAAATCCCATTCCAACTGTGTTCCAGGTTATATAGTAAGGAGTCAAAAAGGGTCAGCATTAAAAGTTCAGGCTTGTGGCCCTTCCTGAACCCAAACTGATTTTTGTTGAGAACCTTATGCTCTGATCTATATCATCGTCCAATTGCAACAGAACACTCCTTTCCAATATTTTTGAAAAAGTGGGAAAATTTGATATAGGCAGATAAATGGAAACCTCATTAGCTGGCAAAGTACTGTTTTTCTGTATTGGTCTGTCACCTGTTTCCTTCCAAATAATCACTGGAGTGGATCAAGGGTGCCCAGATCCCCCTTCCACTTGCCCTGAAAATGTCTCGAGCCTAGCTGGAAGGACACAGGCTTACAGCCCTCCTGCTCTGGAATCTAATGTTACTGAGTTGCGCTAATAATCCAAATATTATCTTGCTCCTTGATCATGCTGTACAAGTTGAAATATTAGAGATCACAATCCCTGGAATTTAATACATTTAAGAATGGGGATATTATAGGATTTTAGATGAATAGTAAATTCTTTGACCATTGTTATGTGTTGTTCTCCTTTCTCCATCAATCTAATTTCTCTTTCAACCAACCCAGTTATCTTTTCCCTCCTTTCTCTGTCAACTTGCTCTACTCATTATATTGCTCCCAGGGCTGGGTGCAAGGGTATTAAGCACCCTAGGCAAGCCTTATAGCCTTGCGTGTGCCCCTGCTCCCTCTGCCCCAGCACACACAATTAAAGATAATGCATTTATAACAAAATATTTTACAAGAAAATGGCCATTCCAAGTATAGTCTTCTAAGGTAAAAATATCACTTACAACATTGTATATTATGGGGCAGATTTTCAAAGGCTATGCGCGTAACCTGAGAAAATCTGCCCCTGTGTGCGCCGAGCCTATTTTGCATAGGCTCGGCAGCACGCGCAAGCCCTTGGGCTTGCAAAAAGGGGCGTTCCATGGGCGGGGCTGTGGGCAGGGCGCCGGACCAGGGGCGGGACTGAGGCCTCCGGCACAGCCGCCGTGCTGAGGGATGGCACGCTGGCAGCCACGTGCAAGTTACGCCTACCCGGAGGGAGGCGTAACTTTGAAGATAAAGGTCAGGAGGGGGTTTTAGTTAGGGCTGGGAGGCGGGTTAGATAGGGGAAGGGAGGGGAAGGAGGGGGCCGGAAGGAAAGTTCCCTCCGAGGTCGCTGCGATTTCAGAGCGGCCTTGGAGGGAACAGGGAAAGCCATTTGGGCTCCCCTAGGGCTCGGCGCGCAAGGTGCAGCCCCTTGCTCGTGCCGACCCCGGATTTTATAACACGCGCATGGCTCCGCGCGCATCTTATAAAATCAGGCGTAGATTTGTTCGCGTCGGGTTGCGCGAACAAATCTACGCCCTCGCGCTGTTTTTAAAATCTGGCCCTATATTTTCATGCACTACTATGGTACCACCCAAAAATCCCTGCAAAAAAGATATTTGGAACCCATATGGTATTGTAACCTGTGTAGGGTGTGGACTTGGCCCTCAAAGCCATGAGCAAACAATTACAATTATAATATAGTAAACCTCTCATCTCAAAATAGCACTAACTGCCTGCACTCAAACAGTAACAACCCTACCTATGAAAAAAAGCAATACCACAAACATTATACCAAGTCCTAAAAACACTAATTCACCTCCTATTAGGAATACAGAACAACCCAGACTGTTATAGATCTCTACATATAAACTATATACAAGCAGAATTCCTTACCTCAGTCACACATGTAGAACACCAAATACAGAAAGAGACCATAAAGAATAAATAGAATCATGAAAATAAAAATTGAACTGGAAACTGCAACAAGCTAGACTCTGTATGGAGTGCAAGAATGGAATAATAGAAACATCACCATTCATTATAAAACAAAAATTAAAATCAAGAAATACAAAACCTCATAATAGTAAAGCCATACTGACAAAAAGAGTATTTCAAAATAGCTAACAGAACAACATATGTATACACACATATACATAAGGGGGAGTCAAATAAGGTGAATTTAAACTGTTTTGATACTATAATGCTTTATTGACTGTAATCTCAAGTGCATGAATACTTATGTTTTTATAGATAATATATATGTAATAAAGATACAGATGTAGGCTTAAATTTAGGTTCCTCTGGTCAAATTGTAAGTTTCGATGAATCTCTAAGTGAACAGAAGCTGGAACAAAGTTAAATACAACCAGGTCCATGTTCAGAGTCTATCTGGCTAAGAAAGTTAGCCCAATAAACATATTTGATTAACTTAGCTGGAATATTTATCTGTGCAGCCACTTATTCAGCTAAATTAGCCAGAGAAATCTGAATATCACCACTTATCCAGCAAAGTTAGCTGGATAAGTACCCACAGTCTGGACTTGTACCCATTCCACCTACCTCTTAGATGGATAACTATTTAAGAGGATAAATAGTTACCCAGCCAAGTACTGGCTGCTGAATGCAGCCAAATATTGAACCACCACCACTTAGTCGGATATATCTGATCTAATCTGGCTAAGTGGCACTGAATATCAGGCCAAACATCTTTCGTCAGTTTCTAATGCTAAATTATTTTCTGATTTAAACAGATTGAAAATATTAAAACAATGAATATTGATATGTGCAAAAAGTTTGAACACCCTTCCAGTTGATTCATTAATATGTTTTTTAAAAAGTTAATAATGTCCAAAAACTTGATTGACTCATTAGACCCTCAGTTAGTCAGAGGACATCAATTCCATGTTTTAACAAATAAATACTCTACCTTTCTAACCTTTACGGTTGTGATTGTTGTTCTGTTTACTTTCAACAAACATGAGCTCCACTAAATATATGTCTGAGCATTTGAAAATGAACATTTTTTAATTCACTCTTACAAAACAAGGGAAGGTTACTAAAAGAAATCTGTAAATGCTTTCAGCTAACAATTTTAACTGTCAGAAACACTGTTAAGAAATGAAAGTTACAGTGTCTTCTGTGGTTATGGTCAAACAGTTCAATTTTCATTTTCAGTGGTCCAAGGTTTTTTGATCCAAAAAGTTTCAAGGTTAACAAGGTTGTGTTTTGGGTTTGTAGAAAAGGTTTTCTTCTGACAACTCTCTCATGCAGATCATTGTTGTGTACGCAACATAATAGTGTGTACTTGGGGACAATGCCTCCAGGGTCAGCTAGACTTTGCAGTAAGCCATTTGCAGTGATCTATGGGTTCTGTTTTGCATATCTGACCAGTTGTTCAGAAAGTTCTATCAGAGATTTTTCTTGGTCTTCCAGATCTTACTTTAACGTCAGCAGTTCCATGTAACATAAATTTTTAAGAATGTTTCTAACAGGTCAAATTGCTACCTGGAAGTGTTTAGGATTTTTTTTTTTTTATAACCTTCCCTTGTTTTGTAACAGTGAATTATCTTTATTTTCAAATATTCAACAGCTGCTTAGAAGAGCACCTTGTTGTAGAACAATCACAACTTGAGAAATTTGAAGGGTCAGAAAATTCTATCAACTGTGGAATTGTCTTCACCTGATAAATTGAAGGCCTAATGAGTCAATTTTTTGTGCCTTAATAACTTAAAAAAAAAAAAGCAGTAATGAATCAACTGAAAAAGTGTCCAAACTTTTGCCATGCAATATTCACTGTCTTATTATTTTTAATCTGTTAAAATCAGCAAACAAATAGTAATACTACAAGAAAATTACAGAAAGATGTGTTTAGCTTTGAACCATGTAAAGGTTGTGTCGGTTTCTATTCATTTAGATATTTACTGAAATATACAACTTGACCAGATGCCTAACCCTTTGCATTTTGATATATCTACATAATATATACACAATATCCATATCTATCTTTATAAATATATCTATTCTGTAATTTGCAGTGCAAAATTACTATTTATTTGCTGATTTTAACAGATTGAAAAAAAATAAGACTGAATATTGTATGTCAAAAGTTTGGACATTTTTTCAGTTGATTCATATAGATATATATAAAACAAAAAAAAAAACCCCAACTCAGGGAAAAAGCACTAATGTTGAGTATAATGGCCAGTACTAAAACAGACTTTATTATTAAATTCAAAGTTAAAATAAAAGAGCAGAATCTACCTTATAAATGGCCTGTGACCGACGGCCCGCAAATGCGCAGTAGAGCGCAGCTCTACTGCGCATGTGCGGGCAAGGATGTCGATCAGAAAAAAAAAATGGCGGTGGGGCCGCAGGAGCGGGAGGAGAAGCAGCGGCGCCGCGCGCGCGCGGTGCCGCTGCTTCTCCTCCCCAGATCTGCCGGCAGATCTCGGGGGGGGGGGGGGTGTCACTCCCGCGCCCCCCCCACCGAGATCTGCCGGCAGATCTCGGGGGGGGGGGGGTGTCACTCCCGCGCCCCCCCCACCGAGATCTGCCGGCAGATCTCGGGGGGGGGGGGGTGTCACTCCCGCGCCCCCCCCACCGAGATCTGCCGGCAGGAGCGGGAGGAGTTAATGGAGCCGGGTGAGGGTTGCGGGAAGTCGCGCTTACGGCGCCGGGAGGAAATGGAGGTGGGTGAAGGGAGGGAGGGAGGGGGGACTGAGTGAGTGGGAGGGAGAGGGGGACTGAGTGAGTGAGTGGGAGGGAGGGAGAGGGGGGACTGAGTGAGTGGGAGGGAGGGAGAGGGGGGACTGAGTGGGAGGGAGTGAGGGAGAGGGGGGACTGAGTGAGAGGAGAGGGAGGGTGGAGAGGAGTGGGTGGGGGAGGGGGGTGGTGAAGAGTGAGGGGAGAGAGAATGAGGGGGAGGTGAGAGACAGAGGGATGTAGCCCGTTTTAACGGGCTTTACGGCTTGTTCTAAATATAATTGCTGTATTACCCTAAATACAAAAACATAGTCAGCTAAACATATATATTTAAATACAAAGCACACAAATAGTTTGAAAGAAGCATAGAGACTGAACAAATACAATCTTAGAAAATGAATGTTTAGATATAGTAAATTTGTACATATAGCAATGCTCTCATATAAGACATTAAAAGAACTATAAGCTGAGGTTGTGAGTGGCAAACACAAGAAAAACAATGATTACAACACAAACAAAACCAATATTCACTATTACGGCACAGAAAAGTACACTAAATCACATACGCTTACATTGTGTGCACAAACATCCACTAACTCAAGTGCACACAGACACTCATACATTAAATGTTCGCACAATAAAAAGCCATCCTATATGTACAATATTCAGGAAAGAAACCTCTTGTACTAAGGTGTATATCCACTGTACAATGTTTTAATTCCATACGGGCCGATACAGTACAGTGCGCTCTGACGGAGCACACTGTTAGTTGGCATTTGGACGCGCTAGCTTTACCACTTATTCAGTAAGGGGTAATAGCGCGTCCAAAACACAGGGTGCACAGAAAAGCAGTAAAAACTGCTTTTCTGTGCACCCTCCGACTTAATATCATGGCGATATTAAGTCGGAGGCCCCAAAAGTATCAAAAAGTAAAAAATAATTAAAAATAATAAAAAAAAAATTAAAACGGGCCTGCGGCTTGAAAACCGGTTGCTCAATTTTGCCGGCGTCCAGTTTCCGATCCCGTGGCTGTCAGCGGGCTCGGGAACCGACGCCAGTAAAATTGAGCATTGGCTGTCAAACCCGCTGACAGCCGCCGCTCCTGTCAAAAAAGGACACTAGCGCGTCCCTAGCGTCTCTTTTTACCGCCGGCCCTAATTAAAATAAATTATAATACTGAATCGCGCGCACAGGAGAGTGGCCTGTGCGCGTGCTGGGAGACTCTCTCGCGTTTTTACTGTATCGGCCCGTTAGTTTGATGAAGAAACCAGAAAGCATCTCTGTCAACTATGAAATGTAAATTCCTGGGTCAGATGGACAATCCCAACAAGGGCCTTTTTCACCAAAATGGCTTTCTCAGCAAAGGATGAGGGAACAACCTATTTCTAGGAGGCTGTCACCAGTATTAAATAGGAAAAAATCAGGCCAGTTGCTAAATAAAAAACATCTAGAGTGTGGCAGCCTGTCAGACAGCTGGAAAACGATGAATTACTCAGCAAGGTTGAAAATACAATGAAGCCCCACGAGGTACATTACAGCTGTAAAGAAAGTTTCTAAACAGGGCTAAGGATTAACTGGATGTCTATATGAAATAAATGGGACCGCACCGATCCTCCTAACTACTACTGTGGCAGAAAGCGCTAAGAAAGATAAAAACGGAACGCTCTGGCCTGGAGGGGGGCCTTAGACGCTGTGGGAAAACTGTCAAACTTGATGGCTTCGGCTGCCTGTCGAACCAGGCAGCTACACAACTTGGAAACCGAAATTTGTTATGCAAAAATTGCTCCTGAATGAACTCAAATTGACACCGACCTTCCTCCTGCTTCCTTACCGCGAGCAGGAACTAAAGCGAGGCACGCACACTTTTGCTCATAAGTTTACATTCCACTGGCAGAATTTGTAAGGTGTGCAGCATTTTAAGAAAACATATAAAACCTGATAAATAAATAAATAAAACACATCTGTTATTTTTAATGTGTTTTAAATTAGAACCATTATGCATCATAGAATAGCACAATCATTAAAAATACCATAGCAATAAGGGAACTAATAAAATGGTCTGTTCAAAAGTTTACATACCCTTAAATGTTTGGGCTGATAATATATACTTAAGTTGTCACACACAGGTTGAGATGGCAATGAAGGGTAGGTATCCATATCTATGCTTTGTTTGATTTCAAATAGTGTTTCTGTATAAATGGTTAATGAGTGTCTTAGCTCTTGGGAAACCCTTGTGCATTTCATCCAGGGCTGCACAGACTTTGGTGGGTACTGGAGCGCGGGGAAAGCAAAAGAACTGTCAAAGGATCTGCAAACAAAAGTAGTTCAACTTTATAAATCAGGAAAAGGATATAAAAAGATATCCAAAGATTTGAAAATGCCAATCAGTACTGTTCAAACTCTGATCAAAAAGTGGAAAATTATGGGTTCAGTTAATACCAAGGTAGACCAAGAAAGATTTCAGACACAACTGCCAGGAAAATTTGTCAGGATGCAAAGAGAAACCCACAAGCAACTTCTACTGAAATATAGGCTTCTCTGAAACAAAGTGGTGTGGGTGTTTCAGCATGCACAATTAAAAAATACTTGAACAAAAATGGGCTGTATGGTAGAGATGCCCGAAAAAAGCCATTGCTGTACCAATGCCACAAAACAGCCTGCTTATAATATGCCCCAAAACATCTGGAACAAAATAATTTGGAATGATGAGACAAAAACTGAACTTTGTAGTCACAACCATAAACGCTATGATAAGAAGCACACTATCCCTACTAGGGAAGAAAGAGGTAGATCTCTGCTGTTTTGGGGGTGTGTGAGCTACAACGGCACAGGGAATTTAGGAAAAACTGATGGCAGGATGAAGGCAGCATTTTATCAGAAAATTTTGGGGGATAATCAGCCAGGAAACTAGGCATGAGGAGCACTTGGACTTTCCAACATAACAATGATCCAAAACCTAAGGCCACGTTGACCTTTCAGTGACTGCAGCAGAAGAAATTGAAGGTTCTGGAGTGGCTATCACAGTCTCCTAACTTCAACATCATTCAGCCACTTTGGGGAGAACTCAAACATGCAATTCTCTTTGCATCCTGACAAATTTTCCTGGCAGTTGTGTCTGAAATCTTTCTTGGTCTACCTTGGTATTAACTGAACCCATAATGATGATATGTATATAGTGACTTTTGCTGTTCTCAGTTTTATGTAAGGGCCCTGCCCAAAAGTTAACCTGTTTGCAATGTTATATGTAAGGGTTCTGCCCAATGGTTCCTGTTTAATTGTAAACCGATACGATGTGTGAACGGCTATCGGTATAAAAAAGACATTAAATAAATAAATAAATAAATAAGTAAGTTCATGCTAGACAACCAAAGAATTTACAGGATCTGGAGGCTTTATCACATGAGAAAATAAGGGCCTCATTCACAACTATCACAAAAGACTGCAAGCCGTCATTAATGCAAAA
Source organism: Rhinatrema bivittatum (assembly GCF_901001135.1). Taxonomy (NCBI): domain Eukaryota; kingdom Metazoa; phylum Chordata; class Amphibia; order Gymnophiona; family Rhinatrematidae; genus Rhinatrema; species Rhinatrema bivittatum. Next base: position 154,540,271 of record NC_042617.1, read on the forward strand.
GGGGGCAATACATGATATTAAGAACTAAAGGTATGTAAACTTTTGAATAGGACCATTTTATTATTTCCCTTATTGCTATAGTTTGTTTAATGATTGTGCTATTCTGTGATGCATAATAATTTTTAATGTGTTTCAAATTTTATTAAAATGCTACACACATTACAAATTCTACCAGGGGTATGTAAACATATGAGCGCAACTGTATACACACACACACACACACAAGTATATATAAAAGGCTTCTGTTGGTTGGTCACACTATCATGTCTGTCTGTGGCCACCAGGTGGCACCGAACAGTGGAAGGGATAGAACAGCTCCCCTGTGAGGAAAGACTAAAGAGGTTAGGGCTGTTCAGCTTAGAGAAGAGATGGCTGAGGGGGGATATGGTAGAGGAGATTAAAATCATGAGAGGTTTAGAATAGGTAAATGTGAATCGGTTATTTACTCTTTCGGATAATAAAAGGACTAGGGTGCACTCCATGAAGTTAGCATGTAGCACATCTAAAATTAATTAGAAAACATTCTTTTTCACTCAACATATAAATAAACTCTGGAATTTGTTGCCAGGAATGTGGTTAATGCAGTTAGTGTAGCTGGGTTTAAAAAAAGGATTGGATAAGTTCTTGGAGAAGTCCATTACCTGCTATTAATCAAGTTGACTTAGAAAATAGCCACTGCTATTACTGGCATCAGTAACATGGGATTATACTTATGTAGAACCTAAGATATGCCATACTGGGTCAGACCAAGGGTCCATCAAGCCCAGTATGCTGTCTCCAACAGTGACCAATCCAAGTCACAAGTACCCAAACATTAAATAGATTCCATGGGCTTGATGGACCCTTGGTCTGACCCAGTATGGCAATTTCTTATGTTCTTACACTATGCTTTGTATACAAAGCACTGTTGCAAACACTCACAGGCGTGCCCACACAAACACTTGCAGGCAGAGATTCACACGCAGACCCAGACACACACACAGACAGACTCTTATTCACCAGATAAACCAAGTCACGCTGGGTAATGTTTGCTAATATGCTCTGTCTGCAAAGGTCTGTCTCTCATGCTCCCACATACAGGGACAGGCAAGCATAGGCAACAAGGCTGCGTGCAAGCTCACGTACAGGAGCACACACGTTCGTATAAGTGTGCACTCGTTCACACATACTCACGCTCTGGCTCGCATACGCATACACACACAGGCTGTTATAGACCAGACTACCTAAGCAATGCTTTTCACTAGTGTGTGTGTGTGTGTGTACATATACACACAGATATTGAAGTCAATATTCAGGAGTGCACAGAGCAGATCATTTATTTGAATAACTTTAAATGGATAAACTTCATGGATAATTAACAGAGTACCATCAGTTAGGCAATCCACTAAATACAGACAAAGTCATAGATGGCCAGAAATGTGCAACTAACTTCAGGATTGCATTCAGTCACAACCAGACATAGCCAGCTAAATAATCTAACTCGTTCTGAATATCAGAATTAGCTGGACAAGTTATTCTGCTAACTTAAGTTAGAGGCATTCCAGAGAAAACTTATCTGGCCAACTTTTATCTGACAAAGAATTTAGCTGAATAAGTCTGAGGTGTTCAGAACCGTAGAAAATTTAAAATCAGCCTTTTGTTCAGTTAAATCCAAAATTTTGCCAAAATATCTGATTATTGTCCCCCTTATTGCTAGCCTGCAACAATTTGTTAAAACAAAACAAAAAACTAGCTCTCTAATGACAAGCAGGGCTGAATTAGCCATAACATTAGGGTGATCTCTTCCAATGCGCTGAATGGACCCATCTCTCTAATTCAGCAAAACGTTGCCTCATGAACTTCCCAGTCTTTTTTTTTTTTGAGCTTCAGCACAGACACGAATCCTCTCTCTCTACATCTTTTATTTTATTTTCATTTACCTGAAGATTTACTTCAACTAACTTGTTGTAAAGGTTGCTCAGCAACCACTCTACAGCACTTTTCAGTGCTATCCAAAAAAAAAAAAAAAAAGTTATATCCTTGATTTTGCAGAATGCTCGGATCCAAGGTGGCCACATCCAGTAGCTTTAAGGATGGAGTCTATGGCTGCAAGATGTCCATCATGAAAGGCCATGATATCTGCTACAGACGCTTTGGCTTGGACCACGATTCACTAACTGCTATGAGTGTAACTGTATGTCACCAAGGAACAGGATCTGGAAGATGGAGAAGCTTTGTGGGTCCCTAAAAAGTCAGAGCTGTTTTTTCTTCAGAAGCAAGGCCCACTGTGGGTTTCTTCAATTCCAAGTCAAGAAGGAGCTTTTCAGAAAGAGCTTCTCCTATGCAGAGATTCATTCCATTCTACATGAACTGCAAATGAGAATGTTGGATAATCCTCAGTAGCCAGGAATCTGGACCTTAAATACAATCTCTGGGGTTTGGTGTGGTTCAACTATTGCACCAGTCAGTGGTTGTAGTCAGTATTGAAGCAGGCTAAAAAGGCCAAGATTTTTTCCAATCCTGCTCAATGCTCGAATTATTGTTCACCAACTGTACATGGAATAATACTTACACAGCTGCATTAACAAATTGAAGCTTCTGGTACAGTCTCTTGACAGGGAGCAGGAAGGCTATCAAGCAGGCCCTTCTGGGTGCAGAAGAACATGAGCATCATCTTCTCCATTCAGTATACGACTTGTTCAACACCATGGCTTGATCTTCTGCTACACGCAAGATAGCCTAGCTGAGGGCCAGCAACCTACATTAGGACATCCATGAAAAAGTAGTTGACATCCTCTGATGGGGACAATCTCTTTGGGGACAAAGTCAGAGAAACCGTCGTGCATATCAAGGAGTAGCATGCAGCCTTCAGTCTTTATTGACAGGGGCTAAGCAATCATCATCCTCCAGATGATCTTACTTCACTTATAAACATTCCTTCTTCCAGAGAGGACTTTCCAACCTGCACTTCCACAACAGTAGTTTCCCACTAAATGAAAAATGAAGTTTGGCCATGTGAGAGAGATCAAACTAAAGCACCACAGCAGGCTCAGCCTGACTGGTCTGAGTTTTTAATTAGTCTCGATCCTCAGACCTTGGTTCAACTGGTAAGGGGACAAATTCACCTGCTCCTCAAGAAATGGCAGAAAATCACTAAGGACCATTGGATCCCCAAACTTGTGGAGTCTGGATACCATTTGCGGTTTTCCCACTCTCAGTGCTGAATTAATGTTTGGTCTTCAATCCAGATCCATCTCACACAACCCATCTCGAGGTGGAGTCACTTCTCAAATAGCAGGATAGAATTTGTCCCTCCCAAAAACTATGATAAGGGGTTTCACTCCCACTATTTCCTTATTCCCAAGAATTAAGAGGGACTGAGATCCACTCTGGTTTGTAAAAGACTGAACAAAAGCCTGATACGTGAGAAGTTCAAGATAAACTCCTTCCAAAGCATCCTGCCCTTCATCTAGGCAGGAGACTGGATATGTGTCCTAGACATGAAAGATGCATATGCTCACATACCCATATATCAGTCCCATTGGAAATACTGCAGGTTTGTGATGGACTCCTCTCACTTCCAATACAAGGCTCCTCCCTTTGGTCCCCATGATTTACCTCAACATGAAGGTTCTCCAGTGGGGCTTTCACACCCAATAGAATAAGCTGCTCAAGCCTTTGTCACACTCTGTAAAGATTACTTCGGAGATGAAAACATCCTTTCTATGGAGGCTGGATCCACAAGTCTTGGAGAGAGGTACTCCTCTTCGAATTCTAACTCATCAGGTAACAGAGGCAATGGATGCGTCCACCAGCAGATGGGGAATGAACATGGATCCCTTCTATATGCAAGGGATCTTGTCGGTGACAGAATTTTTTTTTCAGATCAATCTCTTGGAGCTACAAGCCACTCAACATGCATTTAGAGTATTCTTGCCTCTCTTTCAGGAAAGGAAATTCTGATCCAAACCGACAACCAAGAGGCAATATTTTATGTAAACAAGCAAGGAGGCATGGGGTCCTGGATGCTCTGCCAAGAGGGTTTCAGTATTTCAAGTCATTGTTTTGCTGACATTCTTTCCAAAACCTTGTGCACTTAAGAGGCAGAAGGCCCTCCATTCACTGGACTGTAAAAGGTCTTTGGTTTATTACCTGAAGAGAACTCAACCATATTATCATATTTCTCACCTCTTCATTTCTTACAACCGTAACAGACTGAGAATAGCTGTTGCCAAGCGTACATTATCCAACTGGCTAGCTGATTGCATCGCACATTGCTGTGTTCAGGCTGGCCTCCAGATCGCAGACTCTGTCAAGGCTCATCAAGTAAGAGGTTTAATTGCTCACTTAAGTGCCATCTTCACTGACAACATCTGCAAAGCTGCAACTTGCACCTTCATGTTCCATTACTGTGTGGACAGTCTATCAAGAGGTGACAGTAACTTTGAGCAAGCAGTTTTACACAATCTCTTCACCCAGTAGTCCACACTTCATGAGGCGGGAGCAGAGGAGTCCGGGTCGCTTTTTCAGTTGTGATTCCCACGTGTCATGGCTAATTCAATGCTGCTTATTGAAAGAGAAAGCTATTTTGCTTACCGTAAATGGGATTCTCTGTAGACAGCAGGATAAACTAGCCATGCTAGCTATAATAGATTTTGTTTGGGGGTGGGGTGGGGTGGCATATGAGGCAGCTGTGCATTCTCAGTATTAAAAGTTTTATGGAGCTGGAGAGATGGGTTCATTCAGTGCCACTGGATGATATCACCCAAGTGTCATAGCTAATTCATCCTGCTGTCCACGGAGAACCGCATTTATAGTAAGTAAACTTGCTATTTGTATAGTGCTTTCCATCAAATAGGATCGCAAAGCATTTTACAAAACAAAACTATGGAAACATACAAAGCAACCTGGAACAACCTTTCTTATGCACAGACTATAGCACAAGCTTCCCAACTAGAGAGGACAAAACTATATTTCCCCAATTAAAGAACCTCACTATGAGCCAAACTGTCTGAAAATTTATGTGCACTCCTATTTGCTTTATATATTGTAAAACTCAGTACATTAATGCCATCATTTTCAGGCAGAATATCATACATCACCACATAAAAAATTTATATACAGACACACACATCGTCTCTAAGAGGATAACTTTCAAAACTGCTTGAGTGCGTCCATTTATGTATGCATATGGGCACATGCAAAGTTGCTACTGTATTTTAAACCAGTGTGGAAGGGTTATAAAATACAAGTACATATGCATGCACACATATGTAAAAACCATGAGCCTTGCAAGTTTGGACTTATTCGGATAGATGCCGATTTATCCGGCTAAGTAGAGGCACGTAGCCAGATAAGTCGGAAAAGCTTTACTTAGATGGACAAGTAGTGCTTTTCAGATTTATCCGGCTATGTAGGCCTGCTGCTACTTAGCCGGATAAATCGAAATATAGCCAGATGAGTCCTGCTACTTATCCAAGTAAGTTCAAATTTGTCTATCTAAGTAGCAGGAATAAGTAACTGAATAAGTTGGAAATTAGCCGGATAAGTTTGCACAGCTCATATACTTTCTTGCATTAATTTGACACTTTTATCCCCGCCATAAGTCGGCTTTTACATGCGTAAATCAGGGTATTATAGAACAGGGGTGCTCAAACCAGCCAGTCAGGTTTTCAGGATATTTCTAATGAATATGCATGAGATTTATTTTCATGCACTACCTCCTATGTATGCAAATATTTCTCATGTATATTCATTAGGGGATATCCTGAAAACGGGAATGGCTGGGGGCCCAAGGGCTGGTTTGAGCACCCCTGCTTTAGAACATGCGTGTGGCAATGAAATAACCAGTATTTATTCTACCAGTTCGCCCAGTCCAGCTGCAGTTCACGAGGACCTTCCTGGCTCTTCAGCATGAAGTCCCCCATTGCACTTACACCAGATATAGAGCAGAAGTAAATATGTGCAAGTAAAAGACGTATGCATGTCACTTTAGCAGGTTTTAAAATAGCGATTTATGCGTATAAATGTTGTCCCTGCCCCTTACTTACATGCACAAAGTTATTCGAGGAACCCGATTTACACGCACAAGTTGTAGTTTTAAAAACAGCATGTATTCACATATGTGCTATTTTATGCTTACAAATACTAATTTTTACATGCAAAACTTTGAAAATTCATACTGATTGCAAAGTCCTGTTTCTCACACTTCTACAACAGGAGCAGGCAGGCATGGGCACACACAAGCTCACACAAATGCGCAGAATCGCACACAAGCTTGGACAAGCTCACGAAAGTGTGCAGTGGCTCCCACACGTGCGCACACTGGGTCGTACATGCACAAACATAGGGCCCCCCCCCCCCCCCCCCCCACAGATACATTCTCCTAAATACACACACACGCATGGACACAAGAACCCATACAGACATGAGGAGGCATCCACACAAGCACAGGCCCCCCCTCCCCCACACAGAAGTTCTTATAAACCAAATTACTCGAGCAACGCTGAACACTTTTCGCTAAAACATACACACAAAACACCCACTTCACATATACTTTGGTGAAATAAACTACTGCTTCTTAAACCTTCAAAAGTAAATGCAATATTACCTTGTAAAACCTCTCTTTTTCATTAACTTTTTTTTATACTGTTATCTACAGGAGGTACTGTTTAAAAAGTGTTATTTTAAAATCTTAGCTCAGATGAAGAGAACAACAGTGTACACACAGAAACAGCTAAAAATAAAGTTCATTTTTGTTCTATAATGTTTACAAAATCACTCTGCAGACTGAAGACAGCTCTTATTAGTTGAGACCTCCTTGTATGTATGTGCACCATAAAGTTCAGAGACAGATTTAAACACCTGATACTGAACATGACAATGCTGAATATTATAATGGCAAAAACTGTTTCAGATTCATAATTGTATGGTTTTTTTTTCTCAAAACTGACTTTCCTTGATGCCACATTTCTCTAAAGCATACAGCACAGATAGTATATGCCATAATGTGATGTGTGGTACAAAACTAGAAAAACAAAGCTAGCTTTTCTGGCTCATTATCGTACATTTGTTCCACAAGCTATAAAAAAGTGGAGAGGGTAGACAGAATGGGGAGTAGAAAGAAAGGGGAGGTCATGGAAGTCAAACCTATCCTGAGACATGTATTCTGACCATTTTACAATGAACCACCAAATTACCAAAAAATTGCTTGGAAATTTTAAATGAAAGAGCCAGCCTGGTGTCTCAGTGGAATGCAGAAGTTCCCTGGTTTGATCCTCAGGTTGGCTGGGGATGCTGCAGAGGCAGCGCTGAAAGTCCCCTGTAGGGATAGAGTCATGGTTATTGCTTAAAGGGCGACACCTGGTGGCCATTCCTGGTGCATTCCCCTACTCACCCAACATGCAGGCTAGGCATGTCGAGTGAGTAGGAGAATATTAAATAAGGGAAACATCCCCAGATAGCTGCAGTTGAAGGCTTGTGGTGTCAGATCCTGGCCCCTGGTTCCAGCTGAGCTGGAGGTGCAAAGAAGCAGGAAAAAACTGCCAGGTCAAAAAAAAAAACTATTTCTTTTAATGAAAACAGATGATTCTATCAACACTGCAACACGATGAGCTGCAGGAGAACCTGACTTCTCCAAAGGAGCTGGCGTTTGCCTATTCTGTTGCTTTCTGTTTTAGTTTTACTTAGCAAATGCTATTTATTTTTTTCATACAAATGTTTTCTAGGAGTTCAGTAGAAAAAACAGTTAAAAATAACTGTGCAAAAACCTAAAGTGCTACATTTGATTCTGATTTGAAAAACTGTTTTATCATCACTGATGAAATCTAAGTAAAAGAATGCAGTAACGTAACAGGTAGCCAGCCTGATACATATTTATCTACCCTGCATTACAACACCTTGGCAGAAATCATATTTTCTTAATTTAGAAGAAGTTGCCAAGAAATGCTAGTTAAGAATCACTAAATACTGATTTACTATATCACTACATTGGCTCAACATCAGGGTTTTTTTTTTTTTTTTAATTTTTTTAAAGGTATAACTGATTCATCTGAACTCCAATGAGCTACACCCAGAGTAAAATCAAGGAGACAGCTAAGCAGAGATGGGGAGGAGACAAACTATAGCATAAATGAGAGATGGTGGATAATAGGCTCCCATCTGGATCTAAAGCTCAGCGATCACCACCATTAATCACTGGAATTTCAAAGCGGCTACTGGCTCATGAGGAAACCTCCCCATCTGCGCTACCATAAGAAATAGGAAAGATTGGGGCTGGAACCTGAAAACTGACTATTTCGCCATGCCATTGCATACAATTTACTTCCCTTCATTTCAGTCAAGGTCGCTGATGGTATTTTCTTTAACAAACGAATTTAACCAAATAGCTGCCACATGCATCTACATAAACATAATGCTGCATTCACCTGGCCACCAACCATGCTTCATCAGAAACTATTCTATACTATTTCTTAACACACCAAATGAATGGGAAATAGTTTTACCCTAGAAGGCTTAATTTCATTTTCTCTTCTTTCTTGCTCTGTCAGTTGCTCCTCCTCCAGTACTGCGTCTCTGTCCATCTTGATATCTTCCATGTGTTGCTCAGGCTTCGGATGCACTTCCAATCCATTTTCGTTCCTGCTCTCTTGACAGGGTTTGTTTGAAACTTTCTCTGGTAATGCCATGTGAAATTTAATATTAGCTGACCTACAGTACTCTTCAAAGCCATATAAGTATCTGAAAAAATTGAAAAAGATCATCATCATTCTGGTTTGCTTTATAAATGCTGAGGAATCTACGTTTATACCAATCAAATCTTTTACTCTTGTATTATGCAGTCAGAGGCACAAGGTTACTGCTACTGCAAGCACGTAACAAACTGCATTTACTGTCTGGCGAGATCCACAAATTTCTCGGAATTCGCTAAACAAATTAATTCCCCAGTTATTTTATATAAAAAAAATCTATCTGCTTAAAATCAACCTAAAGTCCAGCAACGTTTAGGTACTATTTATGCCTTTCACAGAGACCTTATCTCCTCACCAGCAAGTTTGCTTTGAAAGCAGGAAGCGAAGTATGAATATTGTGAAGTTGGAGGTTCATGAGAAGAAGATTTGGTTAGACAGTCACATAGCTGGTTAAGTTGAAAGACAGCCATTAGTTCATTAAGTCTAACCTTTTTCTGAATGCCTAATAGCTCTCATTACGTGATAATTCAGGGAAATGTGAAAAAAACATAGCCAATTTTAGATCACTGAAACCAATTCCTTCTGGAACCCAAACATGGAAATCAGCCCAGAACTGCTACATCAGCAGTTTTCTCGATATCATCATACTCATAAATATCTTTTTTTGACCAATTTACTTTTAAACTGATCTAGTGAAACAGTTTTAACTACTATTGCTAACAAAATGTTACATAACTTTACCACTCTGACTAAAAAAAAAATCCCTTCAATACCCTCCCTTTAGAGGTGGTGAAATCAATTCTCCCTTTATCTTACAGGATGCTTTCTTAGTTGCTGCTTTCATAAAAATAATACCTGCAAGATCCTTGTACTGCTACTGATTGATATATTTGAAATGTAATTAGGTCATTTAAATGTCTTTTTTTCTAATGTAAATAACCCCACTATGGACAATCTTTCAACATATCTAAATCAATTCAGTGGCCCTCTTTTACCTCTGTAACACTAGGATACCATTTTTAAGAATGAGTGGTCAAAACTGAATCCTGAACTACAAATGTGGTGTGCCAAACACCTCCATCCTGATGTTAGCCACTTTAAGTGAATGCTAATGTAAGTTAAAGGCCAGCATATATTTCCTTTTGGCCTACTTTTTATATATTCCTTTTTTATATAGACATTAGTAGTTACATTTTTTTTTTAAAGATAGATCATGTAATCACTGTCATCAACTCATCAAAGATGGACATCTGAAACTGCAAAAACTGCAAAATAACCTGTTGGTCTTACAAAGTGCTGAATTTGTGACTTTTGTAAGTGAACATGGTTTCAAATCCTGGAAATCAGAAACACCAGCTATCAGATGGCAAGTAACCTCTGCTGAATTGGGGGAAGTTTCCAATATCTTGCATGAACAATGCTGGTTTATTGTCATGGCAAGATTTACGCTGACTGATTTGGAAAAGTATAAACAACTAGGAGACAGTTGCTGAGAGAACATTTACTCATTCATGAAAGAAATTCGTGCTTACTAACTACTTCACTTACATACAACTGCTGCAGCATCATCATTATCATCGAAAGCAGAGAGGAGAGAGACCTGCATGAGAGAACTTCAGGACGTTTGGGAAGAGACAGATGGCACTGCCAATTCCCAGATTCCAGCTTGTGGGTGAGAAATTTCCATGAAGGGTGGGATTTGTAAATGTTGATTTCCTATTTTAAAACACTTTTAAAAGGCAGTCACATGTTTAGGGTACTAGAAAACTAAAAATTACCTTATGGGTTTCAGTGCTAGGTTTGATTGTAAACTGGGAGTAACTAAGAACATAGAACCAAATTGTTGTGCAAAGTGAGAAGGCTTCAAATCAGACTGGGATCGCTGAAAATGTTATAAAGATGTGTGATGATTTATATAAATATATTTTATTGTTAGGAAGCTTTATTACTAAATCTGGATGAATTCTTATTTTTTGTGTCTAACAGTGTGGTTACTTTTGTTGAAGTTGGTATAGGGTGGGGCATTGAAATAAACAAGGAGACATTTATTAGGTAGTCTTAGTCTAAATTAACTGAGTTGAAGAGATTTGGGGGATGGATTTAGGACAATTCACCAGGGTTTCTTCCCTAGTAGTTTCTGCTTGGCTTTTCATATTCATTTCCAGTTTGCCATTAAACCAGTAGACTCCGATCTTTTTAGCCTGCTTTCCAAAGGGATAGATGCTTCCAAGACAGGGGGGTAGAGCTGTGTTTTTCGGTACATATCAGGGAGCTCCAAGAGGAACATGACAAGTTTTTTAAAATGTTTTATTCATGAATGTGTGTGGAAGTGTGCATGTGAGGGTCCCATGAAGAAGTTTCTATTTCTCTGTGGAATTTGTTGTTTCTAGTAAGCATTAGCAAGTATTGTCCCATCTAAACTATATCGTACCTACCTATTTTTGTACCCCATATGCACTACTCTATACTTAATCACATTAAATCTCATCTGTCAGTTGTCTGCCTTCTGCAAAACCAGTGCGTCCTGCTGTGTATTTGTAATATTACAATTTGGATCATCTACAAAAATGGCAATATTCCACCCTCTAGATCAGGAGTGGGCAATTCCGGTCTTTGAGGGCTGCAAACCAGTCGGGTTTTCAGGATATCCTTAATGAATATGCATGAGAGAGACCTGCATACACACTGCCTCAGTTGTATGCAAATCTATTTCATGCATATATTCATTAGGGGTATCCTGAAAACCCGACTGGTTTGCAGCCCTCGAGGACCGGACTTGCCCACCCCTGCTCTAGATAATTAATAAAAATATTAAACTACCGTCCCAACAGACCTTTGTGAAAACTCACAGGTCACTTTATTTCAATTGGTAAATGTGTCATCAGTTGTGACCCTTTGAGCTTCCCCTTCAGCCACTTGAAAATGTTATCCTTAAAATCCGTCATTCTTACTGTGAAAACTGTACCCATCATGTGGTGCTTTAACAACATTCTGATCAATTAATTTATGCTTCCCATAGAACTAGAACCCGTTTTTTCTGCACCCAGGGCAGATATACAGAAGTACTGCACTCCCCTTTTCCCTTACTAGTATCTGCTCTAACATCGTGTTATCTCCTTTATCAGCAAAGGCACAGCTGGTGGCAGCTTCAGCAAAGCAACCCTCTTTCCCTCTCACCCCTCTCTTCCCCATCCCATGCCTAGAAACTCTCTTCCCCTCCTCTCTTTCCCCTGTATCCCTTTCTCCTCCGACTCGATGCCCTAAATCCTCCTATTTCTCCCCAACACCTTGCCCTGCATCCCCCCAATCCATTTTGCAGTCCACTTTCAGCCACTATGTGGTTCGGCTAGTTAGCAAGATAAACATATCCAGTTAACTAGTAGGGTATATTCAGAGGTGCAGCTATGCCATTGAATATACCCAGCTATCCTAAAGGTAGCCGGTTATGTCTAACTGGCTAACTTTAGGACAGCCCTACGGGCCGACCAAAGTTAGCCACATTGGTTAGGTGGCTAACACTGAATCCTGGAGTTAATCACATCTCTTATGTGGCTAACTCTGGGCCACCCTGAAATGCCCCCTTCTTATCCAGCTAAATTCTAGCCGGATAACTAGTTGCAAAATGTATGTTTCTGAAATCATGTCACAATCTGATGGATATGTGTTCTGTGATTTTTGGAAATAGACTGCAAAAAATAAAGAAAAGATACCAAGAAATACTTAAATTTATCAATTAAAAGGTATTCATTCTACAGTGGTTAAAGGTGATCTCTGAAATGGCTGGCTGGGCTGAACTGGAATTTTTTTCCCCCTTTACTACTCATTATAGGAAAAACATTCAAAATCATAAAACAAACCTGCTATCTCAATAGAGCATTAACTCCCAGAACTCAAACAGCAACAACCTTGCATGAAAAGGCAACGCTTCAAATATTTCACCTGGTCCTAAAACACCAATACACCTTCTAAGTGGGAGAAAAGAACAAGCTGGCCTACTCCAGATCCTTGCACAGAACCTACATGATAGCAGAATACTTCATCTCTGTCACACATATAGAACACAGACCTCCACCAAATACAGAATAAGGATCACAAATTAGAAAAAGAAATATGCAGATAAAAACCACATTTTTCTTTGTTCTGCTATCCTCTCCAGTTCTCTCCAACCCACTATCTTTCTGTTCCCTTCAGATAGAAGGAGGTGGGGCAGGACTGGAACAAGACAGAGGAAGGGGCTAGGTTAGGGAGCGTTCTTCTATGTTTTACACTGTGCTTTATCTACTCCAGGCTCATATCCACCCCAATCCAGTTCCTTCCATGCTGCTTGGGAGGGGAGGGACTGGAGTAGGAAGCAGAGAGCAGATCTCTACTGCCTGAGATTATGGGCACTGGCCAGTACAGTAATCAGGGCAAAGCCTTGTGTGCTTATGACCATAGAGAACAACAGGCTTGCTGATGACGCCTTCTAGGGCTTGACCAGGGGCAGATTGGCCTATCGGGGGATCGGGCATCCCCCGGTGGGCTGCTCACGCTAGTCACGTGGTCTGCCGAACGCGGCCGTGACAGAGCCGCACTCTGCAGACCACGTAGTATCTCCTGAGCCGGCCTGGGCAGCGAATCCCTGGGCTGGTCTTCATCGGGAATCCGCCGCTGGGCTTGACACCCGGGGCAGCCATTCCCCCTCCCCCCAATCCCAGTTTGCTGGCAGCTTACACCTTTTCAAAAAACCATTAAAAGTTGGTCTGGCATAATATGTTGCTACTGAAATACTGATTCTTGTTAATTATGCCTGCTGATCTCAAGATTTCCCTTTACTTCTTTGGAAATACTAATCCCATGATTTTTTAAATTTTGTTACGGTAGTTTTTTCCACCACCTCCACTGGAGTCTGTGTTACCCATGAGAATATCCCCGTGGGGTATCATATCATGCCTTCTTATTTTAAAAACTTCCTTTGCATTATAAAAAGGTTTAGTTCATGTCTATTAATGAATATCTTTCATGTATCTGAGTGCTCTATTATATTCCTCACCCCATCAATTTCCACCCTCTCATCTTTACATCCGTAAGTCTCATATCATAGAGCTTTTGGTGTACACCCTAACCCCATCCAGAACTAGGACACAATAATAAGGTCACACCTTTAACATACAAAGTCAAAGTCACCTCCTTTTATCTACTGGTTAATGTTCTTCTTCTTTATCCTAGGATTCCTCTGGCTCTAGCAATGCCATAGTACACTGTTTTGCTACCTTGAAATCAAGACATATGATCTCTCTGGCTTGGTGCATATCACTATCTCACTCTCCATGACATACTGCCCCCTTGGGTATCTCTGTTCCAGATGCAGGAGACTGCACTTTTAGGCACCGATTCTCAGCTGTACTTGACCATGCCTCAAACGTCTTTAAATTGCTTATTTTGAGTGCTCCCTCTGCAGCGTTCATTCTATTGCAGATCTTACTGGTATATTTTAAAACCCCTACGCATATCGAAGCCGGGAGATACGCGCATGACTCGGTGCAGACTTTAAAACCCACTTGGGTGCGCGTGTATCTCCCACTACTCGCACAAATCATAAAAAGCAAAAAAAAGGGTCAGGGCATGGCTGGATCGAGTGTGTAAAATGAAGTCAAGCGTGTAAGTAGTTACATGCACAAGCGCCCGCCAGGGTCCCCTACCATATAACTTTGCTTCTGCTATGGACAACGTGTAAGTCATGTAACAAAAAATAAATAGCCTAGTACTCAGTGGGGATTTTAAGGGTCAGAGGGAATAGGGTAGAAGGGAGGCAAGTTAGCTAGGTGGATTAGGAAGTCCTCTCCTTTACTGGGGCGAACTGGGAAAAAGGGCTATTGTGTCGGTGCACGTAGCTACTAAAATTCCCCCCCAGCGGCGGATTCCCGAGGAAGACCGGCCCGGGGATTCGGCACCCAGGCCGGCCCAGGACACATCACGTGGTCTGTCGAGCGAGGCTCCGTCACGGCCGCGCACGGCAGACCACGTGACTGGAACGACCGGCCCACCGGGGGATGGCCAATCCGCCCCTGTCCCCCCCACTTACAGGCGTAAGGTGGCATTTGTGTGCACATGTGCGTCAATATAAAATTGTGCGCACACATACGCGTGTATGTTATAAAATCGCCATGTCCACGTGCACATGCCAGCAAATGTGCACGGGTTTTTAAGATTCACCTCAAAGTGCCATGTGCTAAACATTTCCTACTAACTACTCCTCTGCAATATTACCAAAGAAAAAATTGAAAAAGCACCAACCCAGGACTTATTCCATACATAACCCTTCTCCTCGGAGAGTGAACGCCACTTAACACTACGCTCTGCTATCTGTCACTCAGTTTCTAATCCAGTCAACCACCTTGGGTCTCTGTTTATTTATAAGTCTATGCAGAAAAGTGTCAAAAGCTTTACAGAAATCCAACTATGCAATATCAAGTGCATATCCCTGATCTAATTCTCCGGTCACTCAAGCAAATTGATAAGATTTGTTTGAAAGAATCTCATCTTTGAGAAACCATGATGAGGGTCCTGTAGCCCACTGCATTCAAGGTACTTCATTATCCTTTTCTTTAGCAGAACTTCCAATTTATCTATTGCCAAGTTCAGACTAAGTGGATTATAGTTAACATCCTTCTGCCTAGTATCACTTTTTAGCCTTTTTTTTTTTTTTTCCTATCAATACAACCTAAATGAAGCAAAACTCAAAGAAATTAAAGTGAATGCACACTGATGTTACTTGTTTAAAAACTATCAAGGAGTTTGCAACCCAACACGGATCAAATAAAGATCAGTACTAGTAACAAGTGCTGCGTTTCCAATTGGTCTGCAGAACCTTTCAGGTGCTGAGATGGTCAGAACCACAGTGAAAATGAGCAAAAATGCCACAGTTAATTTCTAGGGGGGGAATTTTCAGTGGTCCACAGAGGGCTAACATTTGCGAGTACAAGTGTCTGAAATTTTGGGCTAAAATCTGCAAAGTGGACTTATCCGCATAAGTCCCCTTTGAAAATCTGCGGGTAAGCGCAGAACCCAGCGTGAAATAAGCACACACATTTACGCCCGCTAATTAGGCGTAAATGTGAGCGAGTAGATGTGCATAAATGCTATCCCCACCCCATGTCTGCTCCCTACAATGCCTCTTTTCTGTGCGCATAAAAGTACAAGCAAAATTTCTTCTACGCATACTTTCACCCCTTTAACACCCTAGGCAATTTTGCAAAGCCAATTTACATGCATAAAACCATGGAACCAATATTCAGTGACAGTTAGCCAGATGATTCTCAAGCCAGCCAGCTAAATGATAACTTTTCAATATTTCCTCCACTTAGCTGGCTAAAATTTAGCTAGATTACATAGGGGTGATTCCGGTTCTTAATAAAGTTAGCCAAGTAAGTAATCCAGCTAACTCTAGTCGTGCCACAGAATAGTCCAACTTATCTGGCTATCCTTTAAGATAGATGGCTATATTCAATAGTGCAGCTGCACCACTAAATATGCCTCCAAAATGAGTCCAGTGACTAAATATTACCCACCATGATGTTTGCACATAAATGCTTTTGAAAATTCAGCCTTAAGTGTCAAAATAAAAGCACACATGTAAAAGGTGTGTACACTCATGATTATGTTTGTGCTCTAGTCTTAAAAACAATTCTCTCTTGGATTTTTGTTGGTTATACACCATTCAAAATTTAGATACATTAGAGTTAGGTTGGATTTACCAATTCGGTACATCTAGGGCAGGGGAAAAGAAGGGGAATCTCTTTCCAAGGATGCAGTGAGATGTCTCCTCCTCTTCCTCCTTGGGATAGCCTTCTCTCTCAAGAGCCACTCAGCCTGAGCAGCAGCATCCCGCTGGACCCTCCAGTGGCAACACCATGATGCTCCAAATGCTGTCGGTCACATCTGCACCTTTAAGGGGCAGATCCAAAGGGATGATGCTGCTACTCAAGTTGAGTGGAGCTTATAAGAAAGTGCCACTGAGATGGAGGCAGCACCCCCTCACTCCAATGCTACACTGCCTAGAAGGAAATCCAAGCTTGATTAGGGTAGTATCAACAAAGCAGTATTTTAGGTTGCAGGATTTCTCAGTGGTAGAACTTGCTGAGTAGGAGGTATTTTGAAAAACAGCAAATGATAATGTTTACTTTGGAATTAAATTAAACGAATAAAGAAAAAGGAAAACATGTTGATTTTACTTTTACACCCCGCTAGCCTCCTTAAGTTTCCAGTCTAACTCTCCACTTTTATAACTGAGGCTATGATTGCTACCTCCTCATTACCATTATCCCTGTTTAGTCTAATGAGCAGGAAAGTCACGTCCACGACTAAAATGTAGGTCTCTTGCGTGGAAGTGCACAATGCTGGAACTAGACCAGCCCTCTCTCTTTAATTTGTTGAAATTCCCAACAGAACTAATAACATCTGAAATTTGCATTAAGCTATCTCAAGGCGTCTCCCGTCTGCTACATGCTAAACTGGTGCACCCAGGCGGCACACATCTGTCTGCTTTATAATTTCCACATTTTCAGTCACCAATTGCATGCTGATACTCCTTAGAGAAAACGGTTTGCAAAGATCCAACTGTACATCCACTGTTGAAAACATCACCGTGATCTAAAGGCGAATGCTGATAAATGGTACTCTGAGCAATCCTACGTCTTTGTAATAGTTTTTGCATTAAGCCTCAATGACGTAGAATTCTAAGGAAATTAAATACATCTCAGAAGACAAACTCTCCTGTGTACAGGTGAGAAGTGGTTATTGTTTCCTTGCAGTTATGTGAGCTCCCAGGGGAGGGAATGTGACTAAACAACTGAGTACAACAATCTGATTGAACGTGATCAGCAACCGCCAAAAAACTGGACAGTAAAAGACTTTGCTTCTCATCACCACGGTTTCCAGTTTTTATACGTCACTCTCTACATGTGGTATGGACCACTGCTTTTGTGAGATACCTTGGATAAAAACATCAGATAAGCAGGAGAAAAAAAAAAAAAGGAAGAAAATGAAGAGCTCATTCTGCTCCTGCAAATGACAAGTTGTTCTAATCGAGTCTGGTGATGTTTTTTTTTTTATTTGGGATACTGTAATGCAGCAGATGTGCTCACAAATGCCAGCAACGACTTCTTCAGCATAATGACAAGACAAATAGAAAATTTACAAACGATTTCATAAAAGTTACAGAAACATGGGAATTTATTAAGTCCTATTTTTTGCAGTATTTCTCTGAAATTTCTTTACTCCATTGAGACTGGGGATGTTTTTTTTATTCGGTTTCAAAATGACAAAACACCCAAAGTTTAATCAAATACACATTCATGTACTAATGGGTATTAGCATGCAAACTGTGCACTATCTACATGTGCATTACTGTTGCCATGTTCCCCTATGATAAAGCATATGCAAATGAGTATACAAAAACTTTTAATGGCCTCATCAGATATTAATGCTAGCTGCACTATCTGGCATTAATATCTATCAAGGTTCAAAGGACTACAAAGAGGATGATGAATAACAAAACCTGCTTAAAAGGTATTTCTGTTCAGTGTTCACTGAGGAAGGGCCAGGAATATGACCACAGAAAACAGACACAAAGAGGACTGAAGTGAAGTAAACTGTCAACAATTTTCAGAAGACTATATTTGGGAGGAGCTAGCTAAACTAAAAGCAGATAAGCGATGGAGCCAGATGGGATACTTCTATGGCTTTAAGGGAACTTAGAACATTTTCTGCCAGTTCCGCTGGCTGATCTTTCCAATATTTCTTTAGAGATGGGAGATGTTTCGAAGGACTGGAGACAGGCAGATGTGGCTCCTATGCACAAAACTGGAAGGAAGGAGGAGGCCGGGAACTACAGGCCGGTAGTCTGATCTTGGTGGTAATTTAGAGGTTAGTGCAGTTTCTGGTATCCAATGGATTGCAAGATCCGAGACAATATGGTTTTATCAGAGGTAGGTCTAGTCAGATAAATCTGACTGGATGACCAGAACATTAGATCAGTGTACTTGAATTTAAGTAAGGCCTTTGACACTGTTCCACATAAGTGACTTAAACTGGTCGAGTGGGAGGTGACAAAGGCTAGTGGTATTTATTTATTTAATTTATATTCCACTTTTCAGGCACTTCAAAGCGGATTACATTCAGGTACTATAGGTATTTCCCTATCCCCAATGGGCTCACAATCTAACTGGGCGATACATCAAGCTGCAATAGAACTCTAACGTGCATTAAAAAGAGTAAATCGCACGATATACGCTGTTTATCACAGTGATACCATGTTATAAATGTGATATTTTGCATGGCCCTGCCCAGAGTCCCTCCCCTTTTATAATGAGCTATTTTGAATGTGATTTCCATGCATGAATTTTGCAAATCCATGCAAACCAGCTCATTACTATGCAAAATTATGTTAATATGTTATTGCGGCCCATCGAGAAAGTGGTCAGCTGCGATAAAATAACACCACCTCCCTGGGTTTCGTTAAGTGTACGTAGGAGCCCCAAGATTCTAACATGGGTCCTGAGGCTCCCACCTTACATTTCAAGAGCAATGCAAACATAAAAATTACCTGGCAAAAAGGATAGAGTTGAGTGAGGGTCAAGGCTGACCCCCCAGCTCAACTTGGGGCCGCCACTTGAGGTGGCTCCAACACCTACTAGTGTTAAAAAATAGATTTAAGGCCACATGTGGTGAAAACCAATCTCAGAACCCTGTAATCAATAAAGAGTGCCCCCCAATCCTGTCTTCATTAAAGTGTATCCCCCACCCTTCTTTCCAAAGATATGAAGGCTGAAACTGGTCCCCAACCCCAAAAGTACTCCTAAATTATTGGGCATAGTGGCCCCCCTCCATCCCCCGATGTATTAAGAAACTCATTGGTAATTTGTGGGAACACCCCCCCCTGCACTCCTAAACCTTCAAAAACCTGTTGTGGATCCTGTAAAGGGGCCCAGGACACCCCCTAGTCTTGGGCACAGTTGGCACCATTTTTCAAAATGGCGCCAATCTGACCGTACCCCTATCTTTTTAAAGGGCATTTTTCTGCAGTCTGTTCTTTAAGGTGATGGTGGTCCCTTGAGGTTGGGGCCACCATCACGTCTAAAGCGGCACTAACCACATTGCCCGCGGTGTTTTGCTGCGAGACAAAACAAAGTGCCATACAGGCTGCAATGTTTTTTTGGGGGAGAGGCCCATTATTGTGGCATTACCTTTCCCCCCCCCCCCCCCCCAACAGTGGGAGTCCTCCTGAAAAATAAATATTGTGGCTGTGACTCTAGGCCTAAGTTTGTACCTGAGGCAATGAAGGGTGAAGTGAGACTTCCCAAGGTCACAAGGAGTGACAGCAGTAAATAGAACTCACTCTGAGGAGAGGGGCATTACTAGTGGTGTACTGCAGGGATCATCCCTGGACCAGCTCTTTTCAACATTTTTACAAGTGAATCGGCAGAAGGACTGTAGAGAAATATTGGTCTTTTTGCAGATGACACCAAAATGTGCCAAGCTAGACACCCAGGAAGGTGGGAAAAACATGACAAGAGATAGCGTGAAGCTTGAGGAATGTTATAGAGTCTGGCAGCTAAGATTTAATACTAAATAATGCAGTCATGCATTTGGGCTGCAAAAGCAAAGGAAGCGGTACAGTAAAGAGGGTAAAATTCTTCTATGCACAAAACAAGAGAGGGAT
Organism: Rhinatrema bivittatum; assembly: GCF_901001135.1. Lineage (NCBI taxonomy): Eukaryota > Metazoa > Chordata > Amphibia > Gymnophiona > Rhinatrematidae > Rhinatrema > Rhinatrema bivittatum. The sequence continues at coordinate 154,560,641 of NC_042617.1, forward strand.
CATCTGGAAGTGGTCGTATTTGATGGCCAAACAGGCGAATAGGGCAAAAGCCAGAAAGGTGCTTGAGTGCAGAGGGAGAAGAATGGGCAGCATAAAAAAAAAAAGAGGTGATATTGTCCCTGTATAATTCACTGGTGAGACCTCTTTTGTAATATCACATACAATTCTCAAGACAGCACCTTTAAAGGGATATAAACCAGATGGAGCCAGTCCAGAGGGCAGCTAGTAAAATGGTCAGTGGTCTTTGCTCTAAAGCATATGGTGACAGATTTAAAGATCTAAACATGTATATCCTAGAGAAAAGGTGGGACAAGTATCAATGTACATGAGGTGGGCCTTTTTCAACAGAAAGGAGGCTCCGCAATGAGGGATCATGGCACGAGGGTGAAAGGGGATAAAATCAGGAGTAATCTAACAAAATATTTCTTTACAGAAAGGGTGGTGGAGTCATAGAACAGCCTCCTTGTGGAGGTAGTGGAGAGAAGGACAACATGTAAATTCAAGATAGGATGGGAACAGCACAGGGGATATCTGAAGGAGTGGCAGAAATTGAAGAACTAAGCAGTTGTGGATGGGCAGATTAGATATGTCATAAGGTCTCGCTCCCAAAAACATTTCTATGTTTCTATAATTTTTCAAAACAATTGCAGATAATAAACTCAACATAAATGACCCCCTTCCTGGACACAATAAGGTTTGCTCAATACTGGGGGTATTCAAACACACACAGAACTGGCTCTTATATCAGGGTTAACGAAGGCATCCTAAGGCAGAAAAGTCAATTACATTTCATGAACCCTGAGGCTCTGTTGGTGGTGTGGGGACAGAGGTGCCACGTCACATTGGTGTTTCAGGATATGAGAAGGGTGTGCTGGAGGTACTTGGATGTTTCAGGGGACGGGGGAGCCAGAGGCCTTCACATTAACCTTAAGGAGAAAGGCAACATAGAGACCCCCAAGTTGGCAGGCATTCCCTTCTCCCTGTGTCAGGTCCCCTGCAGTCTATGTTAACCGATCACATTTCTCAGGGTCGGTTTATGTGAGCTGCAGGAGACGGCACAGAACACAATAGCATGAACGTTTTACGTTCACTTTAATGCAGTCATTTTAACACTGCTGCACTCTGCATCTCATTCATTTAACACATTGAAGGCTAGATGTACTGGCTGCATTGAACCCGTGAAGAAAGGCAGGTCACCAGGACAATTTTAACATGACTTGGTAAACAGACCTCATAGTATGAAAGTCATCATTGAAAATATTTCAGAAAAAAGTAAATACTTTAGAAACTTTGAAGAAAAGATGCATAAATATTGGTAAAGTCAGAAAGCCACAGTAATGCCTGAGATCTGCGGAACCTGCAACTTTCATACCCTCACAATTTTTCTGAAAGCCTAGCTTATGCCAATCAGGTTTCAACCTGGCTTGGTATGTCTTGGGCCGACTATGCTCTCCATGGGATAATGAAACAAAAGAATGACGTTTCAAGCTAGAGTTTGTTTGAGAAAATTCCAAAATATTAAGATCTCTAGGTAACAAAGTGGTATCAAAAGTACATCTTTATTTTATTTTAACTGAAACAAATTTGGCCTTCACTATGTACAACTCAAAAGTGACCAATGCTATTTTGAGCATATATTCTTTGGTGGGGATGGATCAAGAGGGAGTTGCTCGTGTCATTTTTGCTACTTCTCATTGATACCTCAACTCCCTAAAGTCAACAATGATAACCTGAAGCTTTCTACCTCTTGTTCTAAGGAGGGACATCAAAGGCTACAAATGACAGCAAAAGAGTATATTTTTAACAAGAAGACATAGTAGTCAAAAAAAAGGTTTAATGTTCTCAAAGTGATTTCATCTGTAGAAAACAAATTTAAATCCAATAGGAAAACTATTTGCCATTAACAAGATATTTATCTTCATAATTCTATATACGCCAAACTCTTCAAATGACTGCATAATTGCAAAGGCACAAAAAATGTGTAAAACCTCAGGTTTGCTGTAGTGCTATTATCAAACTCTATTTTCACTATTTTCTCTCTCACTCCAGCAAGCCAGAACTCTCCACACCCTCTTCCCTTCTCTCACCCTACCCAAGGGAAGTTAAGAACATAAGAACATAAGAAATTGCCATACTGGGTCAGACCAAGGGTCCATGAAGCCCAGCATCCTGTTTCCAACAGTGGCCAATCCAGGCTACAAGTACCTGGCAAGTACCCAAACACTAAGTAGACTAGACCCATGCTACCACTCCTCACGTCAACCCGATCAAAAGCAGTCAATGGACTTCTCTCCTCCAAGAATTTTCTCTGATTAGTTTGAAATGTGCTACTTGCTAACTTCATGGAGTGCCTCCTAGTTCTGCTCAAACAAGGCTTGTAGACCAATGAAAAGAAAGCCACAAACTTTAGGATATCTTGCTGAAATAAGAAATTTGTGCCAAGTGTTACTAGTGATAGAATATTTTGAGGCAGATAAAATATAGCTCCACATAATGGCCCTGTGGTAAACCTGGCATGAATGTACAATCTCTACAATTTATTCAGTTTGTTTATTCTATGGGGACAACTCCATTATGCAATGTAACTATTTAGATTAGGCCTCATATCTTTTTACCAAATACTCTGAAAATCATCCCCAGAGTTATTTATTCATTAGCAAAGTCTGTTAAATGGGCATGCAGTATAGAAATCCTTTTGAGCACAATTGTCATTCATCTGTTTTTTTTGCATTTACTATGAATGTACTTCAGTCAGTTCTGACATAGTAAAAAAAAAAAACAGAAAAACCACCTCTATAACAGTGCTGCTAGAGTCTGTTTTGTAACCAACACCTTCTTTATAAGATTTCCAATCCACATCTCATTTTATTAAGTGACAGGTGTAATTGTAATGATCTATTTTCTTGCTGTCTGTGTACGTTCATAAATATTTTATGAACGTACGATTATGGTCTGCATTGAACATTTGTTGGCTGTTCAATTCTGCAGAATATACACATTTTTAAATATATAAATACATTTCCCCAGGTACCAGTGCCATCCAGCTAACCTGAAGTGGCTGCCATGCACAATCTTTAGTGCTCTCATTTTCTCCCCATACACAGTATCCGTTAAATATTGTGGGGAAACTCCTAAGGAGGTAAGATATGATTCTCTGAAAGCTGCTCTTAATACTATTCTTTTTTTATTTTAACTGTCAAAACTCTCCCTTCTCCTAAATGCTTGAGCAGCATTCTCCATGCCACCTATCCTGAGAAGCAGGATTCTCATGAAATAAGGCTCACACAAAGTCACTGAGATTTGGTGGGGTAGAGTGATAGACAGCAATAAAGAACTTTTGAAACAGTTTATGAAAACAGTACTTCATTTTTCTCCTTAATGAGCATGGAGTTTGACCAAAGGGAAATGAAATCTTGGATAGTTCAATGATTTCCCTTGTGTTGTTCGTTTTATTATTATTATTGTAATTCTTATATTCTTTCAATTTTGTTTGAATGCATCTACCCTTGTAAAATTTGTCTCAAGTGTGTAACTAAACCGAGCATTCTAAGCTGAAACAATCACAATGATGTCATAGAAAACGAGACAGATTGTTATTTGGTAGAGAACTGGCCTCATGTTTGGAGCAATGGGCTGGGAACTGAGAGACCACAGTTCAAAACCTGTTTCTGCCTTTTCAATTACTTCCTGTTGCCTTAGATACCCAATGAAATCTGCAAGCTCTTCACAGAAGAGATTCAGGATATCCGTATGTAATTTGTTGTTTGGCACCTTTTAAAGAAGGTTATATAAATAACAAAATAAATAAACCTGAATAAACAAACTTTTAAAGAAGTCTATAGAAATCATGGGCCCAATCCCAATCACAGTTTATTCTTCATAGTCACTAAGCCAAATTCACAAAACATTTTTGTTGGTTTCTTTTGTTGGGATTCCAATCTTTTTATTTTCAAGTCTTTTATGTATACTTTCTTTTCTTCTTCTGCCCTACACTCAAAGAGGAATATGAGTAGGGATCCCTTATTTAAGGCGAGTCCTCAAACTATGGCCTGCAGGATCGATAAAGTCCTTGGCTGAATTTCTTCTGGTTCTCCAGTAGACAAAGCAGAAGGAGTTGAATCCTGCCCACACGAGCGATGGCTGAAAGAGCTTCATCAGGCCTGCAGTGACAGTAGCAGGAGTGTATTATTGTGCTGCTGCTGCCAGCTCAGACACTTGGTCAGATAAGTGTGAAATGGGTGCGACACGTCAATGCCAAGGCTACCACTGATTGGCTCTGTTATGCATTGTTGGTGTTAGCACTGTTGTATGGGTGAAACCAACTGGGCTGAAGACAAGGAGAAAGCAGGGTTGCCATCCTGTAACAAGTGTCAACCTTAGACAGCAGAACTATTCAACTACACAAGTGGGTTACGCCATTCGATGGCAATGATGCAGATGTGTTCTCTCAGAATCCAGAAAGATCTAGAAATCTTTCTGAGTATGCATGGTTGTTCCAGTGCTGCTAGGGCATTGTAAGTCTCCTCAGTCAAATCACAAGCAAACTTTCAACTCTGCAGAAAAAAAGGGTAGCGTTGTGTGGCTGAATTGCCCTATCTACGAAAATCACTTGTAATAGGTAAGCAACTTTATTTTCTCTGTGGACAAGCAGAACTTAATTCAGCGACACAAGTGGGATTCTCAAGACAAGAGATGCAAGGAGTAACTGTATTTCTAGAAGAAGTGGTTGAAGCACGGCAAACCAGTGTTGAGGGGAAGGTGGGAGAGAAGAAGGATCTAGTTAAATAGGCTTTTATTTATTGCTTGGTCAAAGGCACTATCCTTATAAGCGTCCTCCTCAAGACAGTAAAGTATAACAAAGGTTTGGATAGAGGACTATGTAGCCGCCTTTCAGATTTCTTGAAAGGAAACGGAAGATGCACTATGGATGATGATCATACTTGGTGTACCTTTACTTTGCCATGAAGTTGATGAACAGATTTAATACAGCAATAGGAAATGCAGGCTGATATCCAGGCAGACAGTGTTTGTTTTGTAAATAGTAATCCTTGTTATCTGGGATGCAAGAGAGAAACTTGAGTTTTTCTCTAATGTTTAGATCTTTTGAAATAGAATAATAAAGCTCTTCTGGCATACAAGGCATGAAGGGCTTATACACTTTTGTCAGAATGACATTTCTGAAAGAATGCTGGAAAAACTATGGACTCATTCAAGTGAAACTGAGAAACTTATGCAAAAACTTAGGATAGGTTCTTAGAACTACCATGTTTTTGAAGATTGTGTAGGGTGTATGAATCACTAAGACTTGGAGTTTGCTAACTCTATATGCTGAGGTAATTGCTATTAAAAAGAAAGAAATATGAGATCCACAGATGCTAAGGGTTCGGAGAGAGGTTTCATTTGTTGATAAAATACTATATTTAGATCTCACTGAATAAGTAGGTCTCCTATGGGTGGGTGAATATGGTAAAGGCCTTTGAAGAATCTTGCTCCTATTGGATGCTGAGAAACGGAAGACCTTTTAATATGTTACTGATACACAATAGCACTCATGTACTCTGACAGAATGTCTTCAATCCTAATCTTAAGAGACTAAGAAGATATTGTAAAAGGGCAACAATTGAGCAATTGAATGAATCTTCATTCTGTGACATTGTTAGTGTTTGAGGTAGTTGTGGGTGGATCCTTGGGCCGGTGGCAGATGACCACGCCCCCGGGGGAAGGTCCCGAGAGGGACCACTGGTCAGGTTCAGAGTTTGGAGACAGACACACACTAGTTCTTTACCTCTGGTAAAGTCCGAGGAGGCAGAGTAGCAAGGTATGCAGAGAGTGAATCCCATCCGCAGCGATATCTGGAGGAAGCTAGGTAATTCTTTCCTTTTCTAACTCGATTAGTTAGCAAATTCAGAGACCTAAGTATCCAGTGAGGATGACGTCATCTCAGGGGGACGCCCCTGAGATTCACACCACTGCTGGTACTTGAGTCAGGGCCGTGCCGCGCGTGCGCCCTTAGGCTTCTGGGAAACCTGGTGCAGTGCAGTGTCTAGCCGATCCGGGGACGCCGGAGGTCGGCAAGATGACGCCATGGCAGCCAAACTTCCATCAAGCAAAGAGGGAGTCGCCAAAGAGGTAAGGTGGGCTTAGTGGAGATGTCGGGCAGCGACGGTCGCAACAAACATACACCATATGGAAAAATCTTCTCCATTTAAAATTGTAGGAATACCTAGTGGAAGGCTTTCTTGCTGCAAGGATCACTTCCTTAATGACCAAGGGTAGGTACATAGTTTGTACTAGTCTGCTTTAAACATCCATGCTGTAAGTGCCAGGTATTGAAGATTGAATTAATAAGTGTTCCATCATATTGTGTTAAGAGTTTCAGGAATATTTGCAGATCTACTGGTTGAGCAATAGCTAGGCTTTTAAGCCATGGAAACCAAATCTGTTGTGTACAGAAGGGGGCTATTAGAATCATGCTTCCCTTGTCTGTTCTTAAATTTGAAGATCATCTTGGATATGAGTCGTACTGATGGAGATAAATATTATTCTATGGAATGTAAAATGTATCCAAGAGCGAGTCAGCTGCTAGTCTTTTTGAGCAATAGAGAAGAAGCTTATGGTTTTCAGAACCACATAGAGATCTACTTGCAGAGTGCCTCAGAGCTGAAAGAAAAAGTGTGCTGTGCTTGGGTAGCATGACTATTTGTGGGGTTGTGGATGACGACTCAAGGAATCTGCTAAGACATTGGCTTTGCCTAGGAGGTGAATAGCTTTGAGGAATATTTTTCTTGGAATTGCTCTATTCCATATCTTGCATGCTTCTTTGCAAAGATTCGAAGATCTTGTTCCTCCCTATTTATGTAATACATTGCTATTTGATTGTCTGTTTAAACTTGAATACTGTTCCCTTCAGCCATGATTTGAATGCTAATAAAGCTTTGAAAATGGTTCTGAGTATGGTTTATGTATAGTCTTTGTTCATGAGTACTCCAAGGTCCTTGAGAGTACACAGTATTGAGATACACTTCCCAACTTTGATTGAGAGTATCTAGTATCAGTAGCTATTGAATTTGCAGAGGATAAAAGGATTGACCAAGGGTCGAAGAAGACTGGCAGGCTAGGTCCACCAGTTCAATGATCGAGTGAGGTCTAGATAGAAGGATTCTATGAGACACTGTTTGTGAATGTGGGATGCATTGGAGATTTAAGTATCATTAAGCTCATCTCATATGTAGACATGCAAGGGGCATCAAATGTGGCCTAACACTTCCTGGAAGACTCTGATTGACAATGAAGTTTGGCTGCACAGGGAGAGAACTGTGAGTTAATGTGCATACTCTTAGAAATAGAAGAAAAGCTTTTTCCTTCAGGGTGTCTAAATATGCTCCTATGAATGTCAAATGTCATGTCTAAGTGAGATACGATTTCCAGAAATTGAAAACAAATCCCAAAGACAGGAGCATGCAAAGAGTGTAGAAGCTGTCAGGTTGATTTTCTCACAGGATCTGCTTGATATTAACCAGTTACCTAAGTATTGAAAAACCAAAAGACTGTTTTTCCTGACATGGGCTGCCATCACTGTCAGGTATAGTTGTGCTCATAAGTTTACATACCCCTGGTAGAATTTGTAAGATATGTAGCCTTTTAAGAAAACATAAGTGATCAGACAAAACATGGTCTGTTATTTTTAATATGTTTCAGATTTAACTATTATGCATCACAGAATAGCACATTCATTAAACAAAACATAGGAATGAAGGAAATGTCGGACCGGTGCGCACCAAGTGGATTTTAAAAGCCGCCCATGTACGTGCATATCTCCCACTAAGTGCACAAATGAAAAGTTCTGAGAAAAGGGAAGGCCATGGTCATGGTCTGGGCATGAGCATTCCTGATTTTATCTTGAAATTTGTACACAAATACTTGCACAGGTGAATGCCAATGTCCCCTGCCACGTAACTTTACTTCTGCTATGGATGGCGTGTAAGTCGTAAAACAGAAAAAAACCCAAACATCACCAGCGTTTTAAGGGTCGAGGCTAACAAGGGAGAAGGAAGACTATTAAACTAGGGTTTATAAGTCCTAATCCTTAACTGGGCGGTGTGGGAATGAACTAGTAAAACTGGAGATGGCATCGGCACGCATCTTAAAATCCCCTGCTTACGCAGTAGAAGTGGCATTTGTGCGCATAAGTGCACGTCCACTTATAATTTTGTGCATTGTGCGCATGTTCAGGCTATTTTATAACATGTACACACATACGCACACATGTTATAAAATGGCCGCGTTCCTGACCTCAGGCCGATGAATGCGTGCATGTGTGTGCCTGTGCGCTTGTCTAAAGGTTACCGTCATAGTTTTTATAGTTGTGACCATACAGTTCAATGTTGGTGTCATCACTCCAAATTATTTTGTTCCAGAAGTTCTGAGGCTTCTCTAGGTGCTGTTTGGGATATTGTAAGCAGGTTGTTTTGTGGCATTGGTGCGGGAATGGCTTTTTTCTGGCAACTCGAGCATGCAGCCCATTTTTATTCAAGTATCTCCTTATTGTGCATGCTGAAATATCCAACAACTTTGTTTCAGTAGAAGTTGCTTGTGGGTTTTTCTTTGCATCCAGTCAAATCTTCCTGGTAGTTGTGTCTGGAATCTTTCTTGGTCTACCTGATCATGACTTGGTATTATCAGGACCCATAATTTTCTACTTCTTGATCAGAGTCTGAACAGTACTGATTGGCATTTTCAAATCTTTGGATATCTTTTTATATCCTTTTCCTGATTTATAAAGTTGAACTACTTTTGTTGACAGTTCTTTTGCTATCCCCATTCTTCAGTAACTACCAAAGTCAGTGTAGCCCTGGATGAAATGCACATGGGTTTCTCAAAAGGTAAGAAACTGATTGACTATTTATACACAGACACTAATTACAATCAAACAAGGCACAGGTATGGATACCTACCCTTCACTTTCATCTCAACTTGTGTCAACCTGAGTGAATATTATCTGCCCATACATTCGAGGGTATGCAAACTTTTGAATTTGTATTTCTGTGCTGTTCTGTGGTGCAAAATAGTTTAATTTGAAACACATTAAAAATAACAGACATGTTTTGTCCCATCACTCAAGTTTCTTAAAATGCTACACATCTTACAAATTCTGTCAGGGATATGTAAACTTATGATCACAACTGTATTTGGTGAAAACTCTTGGGGCTGCCACTAGACTGAAGGGGGAATACACGCTACTGATAATGCTCCTGCACTATTGTGTAACAGTACACTTTCTATGATTGACATGAATGAAATTGTGTGTACACATCCTTGACATCTAGGGTTGTCAACCAATTGTTCATCTTCAGAAGAGGAAGGTTGAAACTAGGGAATTCATTCTGAAATTCTCTCTGTTAAGATATTTAGTTTCCTAGAACCACAATATGATATAAACTACCTGATTTCTTTGGAATAAGGAAATATCTTGAATAAAATCTTTTGTTATTTTTGGGTCTGGCTCTTATTGTATTGGCTGCCAATAATGAGGCTTAGTTCCTATTGCAGGATCTGAAGCTCTGGAGGAACTGAATGAGGGGCCGGCAGAGTGAGCGAAGGTAGACTTTGAAAGTTTAGGTGAAAGTCTTTCTGGATTATCTTGAACATCCATTGGTTGGTGGTAATAAAGGACTATTGGGGGTGAAAAATCAAAGCCTTTCCCCCACTTGTAGGGCTTCAAAGGGGCTATAAAGATAAAATGTTTGTAGTCAAAAATTTGGCCTGACTTCTGAGTGGCTTGTTGAACCAACCTCACTTGGGCCCTCTCCTTAGGACCCGGTCTACGCTTTCTTGTTGTTGTTGCTGAGGTTATTGCTGTTGCTGAGGGAGTTGCTGTACCCTTTTCAGAGTGGTGTCTCTGGAAAATGTACAGTTGGTACCTTTTACAAGGTGTGTGTGTGTGTGTGTGTGTGTGTGTGTGTGTGTGTGTAGCAGAACTGTCTTTTGTAGGTTTCTGATTGGTGTTTGCTATGAGCAGGTTGTTGTTCTGAAGTTGCAGCAGATAATGCCTGCAAAGCCGAGCAAGGATCTTTTATAAAGGTCAACTGTTGCCTTAGTTTTTTCTCTGAATACATTATCTCCCGCATGTATGTCTTTTCTTAGGCCTGAGCCTTCAGCCAAGCAAGTCTTCTGGCTCACATAGGTATGGCAGCAGACTCGGAAACTGTAACAAATACATCATTATGAGGTGTCTGGGGAATTTATCTGTTTTTTTCAAATGAGACGTAAACATGTGTGTCTGAAGGAAGCTAAGATGCGATTTCTCTTATTTTTTGGAGTTTAATAGAGAGATACTGGACCACTTGAAACTGATGGGCTAAAATTCCTCTTTGCAACATGGCGGACTGGAATACTTTCTTCCCTGTATTATCAAATAATTTGGCATCCTTACTCAGAGGAGTAGTGGAATGTGGTTTTGGTCTTTTTGCCTTTTTGTAAGGCAGATTCAACGATGACAGATTCTTGAGCTGGTTGTAGCTTGGTAAGGCCTGGGCAATCCTGAACTTTATATTTAAGGTCTGCAACCCTAGTAACTAGAAAAGTAGAAAGGGAGGTCTGTCATACTTTAGACTTAAGTTCATGAAGAATTTTGTAGATTGGAGCAGCAATAGCCTGTTTAGGTGCTTGAATATATTTTAGAATCCCAGGGAGGCCTTCCTTCGAGTCTACTTCTTCATCTATTTTAAAGGGAACTGCATTCACCATTTTCTGGAGGCCAGGTAGGTCATGTCTTCTGGTGGGGTAGTAGTTCTAGCTGGCTTTGGTGAAGGATCAGAAGGCAATCCTACTTATTTCTACAGCGTTTTAAGTTGAACAAGTCAAAAAACAGAATGGGGGGGGGGGGCCTTATTTCTTGAGGAGATGTTCTTGCCTGACCTTTTGGAAAGAAAGAAATAAAGACTAGGAGTCCAAGTAGACGGCTTCTCCAAAACAGGTTCTATCAGTGAAGGAAGCACTGCTGAAGAAGTGCCCAATTCTAGCATCAAGATGGGAGTAGTGGATTTTCCCACAGCAGGCTTTTAGAAAGAAACTTTGCACTGAGACTATATTAGTTCAGGGCCGAAAACCTTCAACCCCAAAACAGCTGATGTAGACAGCTTCGAGACTTTGGCACCATAAGTTGATGGCACTGATGGTACATCAGTGCAGTGAATTTTTCCAGCATGCTTCAAACTCTTTAGCACTGGATAGTGTTCATTATCAGAGCGCTGCGATACTCTGAGATTTCAAAGGTATCATTACCTGCTTTTTGCAGGGAGTTCAAATCATTATCTGTGGACCCCACGCTCACAGAGAATTCAAAGAAGGCCGGCACTTAACCTTAATTTACTATAGAAAACACTCACGGTCTTTATACTTCTCAATAGCAGAAATTTCATGATCATTTCTGATAATGAACAATAGGGATCATGGCCTTCCTTTCTTGTGCCCAGAGCTTTGGCACTGAAGAGATTTTGACCTTTCTTTTAGGTACTGGTCTTTCTGAACTACCTCCCTCTCAGAGGGAAGACAAATGAAATTTGAACTCATGATCTCTATATGAGATTGCTTGCAGCACCATTTGTCCACAGACGGAGCAGTTATTGAAGTCAAGGGAAAGACCCAAGCAGTGGAGGCAGAAATCATGTAAGCCAAGGATTGACATCTTAATTATGTAGTTGGTGCTAGGTCTGAAGGGCTTCTTTCAAATAAAGATAGTAATACAAAAGAAAAAATACAGCCGTACCTATATATTTTGAATCGAAAAAATGATATTAAAAAACTGGAAAAGAAAATAAGAAATCGAATAAACAAAATCAGAAAAGTACCGGGGAAAAAATATCAGCAAATGTTTAGAGATAGTGCAAACCTCCTTTTGTTTCAGTAGAAGAAAATCAACTCAGGAGACTCATCCCTTGGTGGTGGCAGCATGGGAACAACCACACATGCTCAGAAAGATGACGTTATCCACTTGTAGAGTTGAATTAAGTCTTGCTTGTCCAGAGAAAGGCTGCAGTGCAGCTAAAAGAAATTTTTGGTCACTGAGGAGAGGGGGCAGACTATAAGGAGGAAGCATGGGCGGTACCGAGCTAGGGGTTCTGAAAAACTGCTGGGGAGAGCTAGGTAAGGATGATGGTTCCTGGCGCTCCCGACTCCACCATCTCTTCGGAGCTGTGGGGAGAGGGCATGGACATAGTACCCAAAGGACGTGGGCTTTAGAGTTGCACTGTGCAGAAATCTTCATTATTATAATCCAGATACCGAGTGAGTGTCTCATCAGGCTAGAGTCTACAGAGAGGGTTATTTTGCTCATACCATGAACTTGGCATGTTGCAAGAGAGGAGAGGAAAAGGAAGGGGAGGAGAGTGAGAGGTGGGGAAAACAGAGAAGAGGAGGGGCAAATAGATGACAACGGGGGAGGAAGTAGAGAGGGAGCAAGAGTGCTTTGTGGGGAAAGGGGCTTGTCAGTGAGAAACAATGCACCCCATACACATATCCCCACCCCCCTAGGGTGGCAGATATTAGGGAAGGTGGGGGAGGCAGGGGGCAAGGTTATTGGGGGTATGGCAGAATTGTCAACTTCAGAGAAATCTAGAAATATGAATATGGACAGTCCATCTGCCACAACTCCGCAAACCTTGCCCCCATTCTTCAACATTTACAGTCTGTGAAAGGGCCAGTCTTCCATCAAGCCCTTCTCAGCAAACAACTCTGAGAGGGCTCTTTACACAATCCTTGGCTCAGAAAAAAAAACCCAAAACCAAGCGGGACATTCCCTCAAACCTCTTGGTGATTTGACAAATCCTAAGCAGCCCTTTCTCTTGAAAAATGAAAGCATCCTGGGCCTTAAAGCAATAAAAAAAAGTGGGAAGAAGTGAAAGATGTTAAGATTGAGAAGAGAGAAAAAGAACAGCAGAGCAGAGCTCACTTCTAGCCACGATATTGTTTCAAAAGATTTCTGTTTGCTATTTCTAAAGGAACCACTACTTCTTTTCACTAACCAGAATGAGAAATAGTAGTATTACTGCAAAAGCCATATTATTTCATTCATGGTCAACTTACTTTTTGTATGCACACTTAACATTATAGCCTGCTGCTGAGTTTAAAACAGGGATTCCAAGATCTTGGTAAACTTGTTTCCAGACTGCTCCACTTTCAATCTGTTACATAAAGCAAACAAAGACATACTTATTATGTTAAGAATAAGAATTAGCAAAACAAAAAACAGTGCTTGGCAATCTAGTTATCCTACAAGCATCTACATCTAGATGTAACTTGTTTTCTAAAGTTGCATGCGATTCCTGTTTGTGCGCTAATCAGTCTTTTATTGGGACAGGTTATGACAGTATCGGTTCTCATACTCCTTGGTTCCTGTCTCCAAAAGGGATGCTCCCATTGCATGTCCATGACAACTCATTGGAAAATATATACCGTAATATTTTGGAGTCCATTATGTGCCACTTGAAACTAAGTAATAACACTATGTTTATTAGAGATACATTTAAAAGTATAATCAAAGGCAGCCAAATTGATAAAAGGCATATTTATTTATCTACAAATTTTCTGACCACTTCTCCCAGGAAGGTCTAGGAAAGCTTAACCTTTATGGCTATTCCCCTGTACAAGTGCTTCACATTTCAAAGGACAGAACAAGAGATTATCCCTATCAAGAATTAAATGCACTGCTATTCAGAGGAAAGGTTACGTTATATCAGTATTTCCCAACTTTCTCCTGGAGAGAGTCGGTTTTCAGGATATCCATAATAAATATGCATGAGATAGATTTACATACTCTGGAGTCCTAGGGCATACAAATCTGACGGGTTAGATGTGCCTCCAGGAGAGGGTTGGGAAACAGTGCGTTATATTGACTGTTACACTATGCAAAGAGAAACAAATCAAGCCACTTATATACTCTTAATCCTGACTGCAGAGGAATGGGGAGGGGGATGCCAAACACAAGACTTCATATGCAGATCTAAAGGCACAATTTGAAACACACCCATCTAAATGACTAGCCAAATACTTTGGACCAGATTCTCTCAATATTCAAAACAAGAGCACTAGAACCTTAAAATGAGACCGAAATCTGATTGGCAACCAGCATACTTCCCACAGGATTGAAATAATTCTCTCACTTTTCAGAGCCCCAGAAACTACCTTGGGAGCTCAGTTCTCAATGATTTGAAGTATACTAGAAAAAAGGGGAAAACCGACAGTTGATCATCAGCGCATGGTTCGGAAGGAGGTATCTTCAAAGGATACTAATGAAGCAGGAGAGTTAGGACATCCTAACAGAGAGGTTTCAATAAAAGCAAAAGTAGTCCATGTGCATATAAGTATAGAATCACCTGAGCTAACAGATTCCAAATTATCCCTGTCAACTGAAAAGCTGGTTGTTAATACAAAGTATAAACAAACTTTGAAATGTCTGTATGCCAATGCCAGAAGTCTAAGAAGTAAGATGGGAGAGTTAGAGTGTATAGCAGTGAATGATGAAATAGACTTAACTGACATCTCAGAGACATGGTGGAAGGAGGATAACCAATGGGACAGTGCTATACCAGGGTACAAATTCTATCACAATGATAGGGAGGAACAACTTGTTGTGGGGTTGGTGCTTTATGTCCGGGATGGCATAGAGTCCAACAGGATAAAGATCCTGCAAGAGACTAAATACACAATAGAACCATTGGGACCGATGCAATACAGTGCAGTCAGCCTAGTGCACAGCTTGACGAGTGGCTGGACACGCGTTTTGGTCACGCTAGAAAAACTCCCGATGCAATAATGGGATTAGCGCAGCCAAAACACGCGGCCAAACATGGCCTCATCAACATGGCATTTACACATGATGAATGCTATTAGCTATTACTCCCAATGTAAAAAAATCACCATGCACCCAACGCGGAGGTTTTAACCCTCAAAAATGAACACTAGTACTGGAACTGGCGTTACGTCTTGAGGCATACCAAGTCATCAACAGAAAGACAGAAAATACTACTTTTCTGTGGTTCCCCTGGCTTAATATCGCTGCAATAATAAGTAGAAGGAACTACAGAAAGCAGCAAAGTGAAAAAAAAAAAAGTCTTGATGGCAGTCAGGTTACGAAATCGGTCGCTCAATTTACCAGTGACCGTTTTCCTAATCCATGGCTGTATGCGGGTTTGGAAAATGGATGCTTGTTAATCGAGCATCCATTTTCCTTACCTGAGGCTGTGCGCACAGCCACCTCTCCCAGGGGCCTGATGCCAAGGACACATTAGAGATGCACTGTTTCCCTTAGCGCGTCTCTTTTAATGCGGCTGCTCATTTGCATATTGCATCATGCACCCAGGAGAGGTGGATGGGCATTCGTTAGAAAAACGGACACCCAGTTTGGACACCTGTTTTTACCGTGTCCATATTGCATTGGAACGTTTATGGGTAGAAATCCTGTGTGTGCTGGGTAGGAGTATAGTGATAGGAGTATACTACTGTCAACCTGGCCAAAATGATAAGACAGATTTATTTATTTATTTTATTTATTTATTTTTTGTTTTTATATACCGATCTTCCTACATTAGATGCAAATCAAACCGGTTTACATAGATGATGAAATGCTCAGAGAAATTAGGGAAGCTAACCAAATTGGTAGTGCGGTAATAATGGGAGATTTCAATTACCCCAAAATTGACTGGGTAAATATAATATCAGGACATGCTAGAGAGATAAAGTTCCTGGATGGAATAAATGACAGCTTTATGGAGCAACTGGATCAGGAACCAATGAGAGAGGGAAATATTTTACATCTAATTATTAGTGGAGTGCAGGATTTGGTGAGAGAGGCAATGATGGTGGGGCTGCTTGGAAATTTAAATTAATGATTGGACAATAAGTAAATCCATGGCTCTAGCACTAAATTTTCAAAAGGGAAACTTTGATAAAATGAGAAAAATAAAAAAAAAATGAAAGATGCAGTTACAAAGGTTGAGTGCTCCAGTGGGAGCACTGAGAAGAGAGGATCACCTTGCTGGTGGCTGAAAAGAATCAGTAAGTACTGCTTGGGGAAATTTTTAGAACTTAAAAGATTTGGGGAGAAGTAAACTATTGGGGTTATTTTATTATTTATTTATTTTAGGGTATATTATTTAGTGTGATTGTGGGTCTGTATTAAATAGTTAGTTAGAGGGCAGGCAAAAACCAGGAGTTTGTGTGTTTTATATTAAACAGGTAGTCAGAAAGGCAGGAAAATCCAGACGTTTGATTTGTATTAAAAAGCTAGCCAGAAAGTAGAAATAAGCTAGGAGCAGTGTATACCAAAAAGGTTGAAAAAGGTCAGTTACTCACTTTGGAAAGGTGTTAGGGTAGTGTGTTATTTTATATGTCTACTGCTTTGAAATATATTATTGGTATTTGGGAAAATATTAAAACACATTTATGTAAGTTTTGTTTATTGGATGTTCTAGTCATCAACTGTTTTGAAATACTTATTCTTTTATTAGCATGGTTTTACTATTATAAATTATGTTTTAATTTCTTGATTTTATTTGATTTTTTTTTTAAAGGAATGATGGCAATTTTTTTTCCATTGTTGGAGTGCACAATACAGTTGGGTTTGTTGCAGTTTATAGTTTATTTTTTACCTGCACATTTCTATTTTTACTTTATGGTCTATTTTTTTCTATGAATTTGGTAACGGTTTGCGTTCTTCATGTGTGTGATGTTCTGCTAGTACAGGGTAGCCAACTAGCATCTCATGATTTTTATGCACTGGCTGTGGCACTAGTTAAGTCTCTTGGAGAGTGTGGGTTCCAAGAAGGGGTGGGAATGGGAAAGAAAGGGCGGCTGCTGAAGGTTGTTGAAAGATGCAGCAATTCTGGAATTGGGGGCACTCAATGAATGAGCACATGAGCAGAAGCACAACAGAATGTGTGCATGATTGTGTCTTTGATGCAGAGAGTGAGTGTGTGCCTGAGAGAGACAGTGATAGTGTGCAACTTTGTGTCAGAGAGAGAGAAAATGTGTTAAAGTGAAAGAGTATGTATATCTTTGTGTCCAAGAGTGTATATGAGAGTAAGTGAGATTGTGTGTGTCTTTGTGCCCTAGAGAGTATGTGTGTGTGTGTGCCTTTGTGTCCGAGAGAAAGAGAGTGTGTGTGTGTGTGTGTGTGTGTGTACCTTTGCGTCCGAGAGAGAGAGTGTGAATAACTTAAAAGTTATCCATATAAATGGCAAGTCTGGCCATATTCAGTCACTTATCCGGCTATATTATAGCCGGATAAAAAAAATAGGTGATCCGGGGATGTTCCAAGGTGTGACAAAGTTATCTGGCTAGCTAAGCCAAATTTCAGATATATCTGCTATGTTAGCTGGATAACTTTAGATCTGCTTCAGAGCAGGTCTAAAGTTATCCGGCCTTGGTAGCCAGATAACTTAAAAAGATTATTTGTGGTTAAGGAATGATGTGAAGAAAAGCAAAAATGAAAAAAAGTAAAGGGGCCTGTAGACTGATTTTCTCCTCTTGCTCTCCCAGTTTACATGGCCCTATTGGGTCATGGATCCTACACTCCACATTCCTTCCTAATTATACAGAATGTTCTGGTGTCCACTGCAGGCAATCCCCTTTTCTCAACCATATAATGTTTCTGCCTCTGGACTCTCCACGCCCCCCCCCAGTCGCAAAATGCCACATAGCACCCCCCCCCCCCCCCAGCTCCCTGGTCCCTACCCCCATCCCCCCCCAAAAGCAAGACAAATCCCTGTGGAGTAGATCATTGTGGGGACATCTGACATTTCCGCTTTTTAAAGTTGGCGAGTGACTTGGCAGGAAGTAGAGAAAAACTGGACAAAAATGGCACTTTCCCAAATGAAATGCATGGGGGGAACTTGGCTTGAACAGATGCTATCTAGAATGTCATACTTTCTACTCATTTCACCCTAAGTGCAGCAGTTATGTCTGTATCTACTTATTTACTTATTTAGATTTCTATATTCTGCTTTTCGGCACTTCAAAGTGTACATCAAAGTGAGTTACATTCAGATCTTAAAGATATTTCCCTATCCCCACAGGCCTTACAATCTAATTTTGTACCTGAGGCAACAGAAGGTAAAGTGATTTGCCCAAGGTCACATGGAGCAACAGTGAGATTTGAACTCTGGTTTCCATGGGTCGTAACACACCACTAGGCTACTCTTCAACTCCTCTTAAACATACATGGGTAGATTTTATAAATTTACGCGAGTGCGTACTTTTGTTCGCGCACCAGGCACGAACAAAAGTACTCTGGATTTTATAAGATATGCGTGTAGCCGCGCGTATCTTATAAAATCCGGGGTCGGCGCG
The DNA here is from genome assembly GCF_901001135.1 of Rhinatrema bivittatum. Classification (NCBI taxonomy): domain Eukaryota; kingdom Metazoa; phylum Chordata; class Amphibia; order Gymnophiona; family Rhinatrematidae; genus Rhinatrema; species Rhinatrema bivittatum. The sequence continues at coordinate 154,578,986 of NC_042617.1, forward strand.
CGCAAGGGGGTGCACATTTGTGCAACTGCCTGTTGCCTCGGAGGGAACTTTCTTTCCACCCCCCGCACCTTCCCCTACCTAACCCACCCCCTGGCCCTATCTAAACCCCCCCAACACCTTTGTTGGCAGATTTATGCCTGCCGAAAGCAGGCGTAAATCTGTGCGCGCCATCACCCGACCCGGATGCTGGTCCGGAGGCCTCGACCATGCCTCCGGGTCGGCGCCACGCCCCCCGGTCCTGCCCCCTGACACGCCCCCTCCCCGCCCCTTTTACAAAGCACAGGGACTTACGCGCGCCGGCGGCCTATGCAAAATAGGTGCGCCGGCGCGCGAGTGCCCTGCGCACGTAAATCCGGCCGGATTTACGCGCGCAGGGCTTTTAAAATCTGGCCCACAATGTTTGCTTCAAATTAGATTTTTTTTTTTTAAAAATACTGTGTGTAAAGAGGTTATATCAGCTTGTTAGACAGACTAGATAACTGGGTCCAATCAAATGCCCATCCGAGATGTATGCAAGATTGTCTTGGTTAGAAAGCCCCTATGAAAATGTGGTAATTTAATAACCTACTCTTTTAGTATGATTTTTTATAAAGAAGTGAATAAAGCTATTAGGGAGATCATCAAATTAATGGTGTAACTGCAATATCTATTTTTATTATGTGGGATGCCCACAATGCAGAGCTGCAAGAGAAAATAATTGCCTTTGTTGCAGCAAAAAAAACAAAAAAAACCCCAAACCTTTAGTATCTCTAAAGACTGCATAATATGCTGAATTAGCTGACTTGAAAAGTTCTGCAAATCTATAGGGGATCCTTTTGCTACTCAACAATGTATTTATTTATTATTATTATTATTATTATTATTATTATTATGATTGATAGACCATCATTCCATACCATTATAGTTAAAGCGGTTGACAATTTATCCCATAAAATTACAGGCAATTTAGACAAAAAGTATATAATCCTAAAATTACATCTTAATATAAAAAATTAAAAAACAAACTAGTATAAGGTATTCAAAGAATCAAAAGTAGAGTACAGCTATTAAGCACAAACTTAATTATACATCATAGGCTTGTGAGAAAAGGCAAGTTTTTAGACAGTTGCAAAATTTTAAGTACTTTCTTAATTACCAATGGGACAACATTTCAGGTTGAGGGAACTATATAACTAAATGCTGAATGTTGAGTATTTTCTAAACTGACAAAGAGGGAGGAACTAGAAGCAAATCCTGTTGCAAAGAATACCGAGAGCAGAAAGGCACCTATGGGGGAATAGATGAATGGTCAAATACTTTACACTCTAAACACTCTAAACACAGTGAAGCTCGATCAGAATGGCAATTCAGAATCACACTTTTTTGTACCAAACACAAATTTGGCAATGGTATTTGGATTAATTGTAAATAGCTAATTGAATGAGAGCACATTGCAATAACCTAACCTTGTAAAGATTAAGGAATGAACTAGTGAATCTAATTTTTTACTAGAAATATAAAACCTTTTATCTCAAAAAAACATAGATAATAAAAACACTTTTCTACAACCATAGAAATTTTGTCATTCATTGACAAATTAGAGTCCAATATGACTTCCAATGCTGTGATCATTTAGGAAAAATCTTTACACCCATTAATTCAGGAAAAGGACGTAAAGACTGATTTATCCTGATGATCCAAAGTGCTTCAGTTTTCATAGAGATTAATGTTTAATTTGTGTTCCCTTAACCAAACTGCAACTGCAGCAAGACAGGAGTTCAATACAGAATAATCATTTGCTTTTTGTGGATCAATAAAAGTCACAAACTGAAGATCATCAGCATAAAATTACCAACTCAAATCATGATCCTGGATTAAGGTAGCTAAAGGAGGAAGATCAAGATTAAATAAAATTTGTGATACAATAGAACCCTGGGAGACCCCATATAATACTGGACGAATTGCAGAAATGTCTTGATCTCAACAGAGTTGAAAAGATCAATTTGTTAAAGAGGAATAAAATCTTTTTAAAACATAAACCTTGAGATTCAGGTCATGCAGGTGCTGCAGTAATAATAAATGATTTATAGAGTTGAAAGTTGCACGCATATCCAATAGAGTTTAAAAAAAAGCATCTTTTCCTGGCTTACCTGTCACCAGAATTTCTTACTGTAATGGTCCTTAGAGTTAAGCACAATATTATACAGTAATATAGGAGATGAAGGCAGATACAGACCAATTTGTCCAGCCAGTCTGCTCAATTGTCCTCCTTCTCTGGTTTTCTTCTACGCTGGATAGATTAACATGCACATTTCCATACTTGTATGATATAACATTAGATCTCCCCATGTCTTTAACCTAACTTCTCAATCTTGTTACTACTACTGCCTCTGTATCTGTGTCACACATTTAAATTCTGTCACAGAGAAGGCCTCCACCATTTCTGCTGTCAAGGAGGCAATTAATTAATCCATGATTAACCCCAGAGCTGCACGGACATACAACCACATTAATGCTAGCAATGGGGTAAACTGGCCTCCAGACATGCGCTTTAACTCAACTCCTCCGGTCCTGACCCAGGTGCTAAAAAACCCGAGTACAAAAACTTGCACTAACCAACGTGGGGTGCCCTGCACAGTCCATGAATAGTTAATTGCCTCCTTTGTATGCCATCAGCATGCACTCATGCAAAACCAACTGCGGATTTTTAAGCGGGTTTTTGCGCATGTTTTTCCCCCCGCTGAACACATTATTACATGCACGTGTAGGATTTGCATGGGAAAAACACGCGCAGATGCGCAAGTATGCACAAAAAAAATTGCTGCAGCTTTTTACATCGGTCCCTTTGCAATTTAAAAATAGTAGCTGCAGCCTGCAAGCTCGCAAATGGGTTGGCTGAAGAAATATCTGCTGCATTTCCTGCGCTTACTGGTATCTACTGGTACAGCTGCCACGCGGTTGGAGACAGAACATGAAGAGGGTTAGACACTGCTCTACCCACAGTCAGTCCCACTCCCGGACCACTAACCACTTGAGTGTTTTATGAAAGGGGAAGGCTTTTGTCCCGAGAATCACTCATGGGTCACCACATTAATGAGGGTTTCTGCGTATTTTAAAACATTAGGGTTTTGAGTGCCTATATTTGTGCGTATTTTACTTTTAGTGTGGATTTTCTGCGTGCATCTCATTTGCCTACCCATCCTTTATTACACCCCTCAGAGGCACCTCCTTTCGCCGCGCATGCTTAAAAAAAAAACACGTGCAGACAACTAGCGTTGATTTCACCGTGGGTCTTATATCGGCTCCACAGTGTGCGAGAAGGGATGTTCAAGAAGGCTTGTTCTGAGCTCAACCTCTTCTTGCTGGTTTCTTACTTGATAAGGGAAGAGGGGCAGGGATGCCACGAGGACTGTGAGCGTGTGCCAGAATACAGCTCGGCGCTCACTGCAATCTTCCTGCTGGTTTTGTTCAGCACAGCAGGGGCACCGTTCAGCTTGGAAACGAATGGAAGCGGTAGCTGGGAGGCGAGTGTAGATGGTAGCAGGGTTGGGGGGAGGTGGAGCAGAGTTATGGCAGTGACTGGGAGAGTGTGAGTGTAGCAGCCAGGGAAGGAGTTCGGAATAGCAATTTTATTCACCATTCTTCCAGAATAGCTATTTGTCATAGCATCATATCTGGCCTCAATTTATGGTCTTTTTACCTTTCAGGTACACTCAGTATTTTAGGAATGGAAAGATGTAAGTTGTCCTCCTTTTAAGTTTTATGCTCAGTAAAAATGACGACATGCCTCAAGTTCTTTGATCACTCAGACAACTGTTACTTCCTTGACCTGCTCATGAATCAGTTCTGGCAAATTTGGCTTGGATGTAACCCCTCAGCTAATTAAGACAAACTGCTCTATACCAACACAGAAGCTTAGAATATAACGTCCAACCTAAATCAGAAGGCTCATCTAATCTTTCCACTTTCTCTTCCTGCTGTAATACTGCAGAGCCTGTGAAACCTCACCTGTGTATTTATTCCATTTTTTCTTGAATTTTGATAGGATTTTCCCATCACCACTTTCACTTGGAGGCTGTTTCATTTATCCACTATCCTTTCTATCAAGAAATATTTCCTTATTTTGCTTCTCAGTTCACTAACTCAGTTTAACCCTCTGGAGCCTTGTATTGGGACTCCTTGTTCTAGAGCTTCCATTCCACTAAAAAATGACTGACTGCATTTGCTCTTTCTATATCCTTACGGAGATATGGTCTCCAGAAACAGACACTATAGAAAAACATGAAATTCAAGATTAGTAGTTTTGTTTAGGTTGACTGACAAGCTGACATCAAATCTCAAGCAATAAACTTGGATTTGGAAGTTAGATTTAATTATTCCACATTCCAAATATGAACTCAAGGCAAGTTATATTCAAGAATGGTAGATACTTCCTTGCTCCAAAGAATTTACAATCTAAGAGGATATTTTACTAAGCTGCATTAGGTCTTTAACATGCAGTAAACAGTGTTTACCATGTAGTAAATGCCTTGATGCAGAGATAATGCTTTGTATTTTAAATAATGTGCATAATCTCTCCCATCAAAACACGATACAATGCTAGCATTAAAATGAGCTGATCTGCACACAATACATTCCATCCAAATTAATGCAACTCAAATAATGTGGCTCGCCTCAAAATTAGCAAGTTGAGTTATTTAATTGAAAGTTAGCAACACGTCAAGAGGACCGGTTAACTTTCCCTAGGAGCATCAGGTCTTTAACGCACACCTTGATGCTCCCAGCCTTTATGAAGTTGATGCAGCCCCTGGTGCTCGCCCCTAAAGCAGGATGCATAAATTGGTGGGCGGAGCGTATTATGAACACCTCTCCTATCCACTGGCCACCCCTAGGCACCAAAAGTAACAAATAAAAAAATAAAGTGCAACTAAGCCTTGCCTCCTTCCAAAAGCTCTTCCCTTTGCCAAAATATATAGCGACATATGCCCTACCTTCCCCCTCACCCCCAACCAGGCCACTTGATCAAGTTTCTGGATCAAGATTCTGGATCAAGATTCTCTTTGCCAAAAGAAAGTGAGAGAAAGCTCTTAGAGCATGATGGATAGCTTGCAGCTCCAGGTGGACGATTTGTAGATAACTTTTCACTGGAAACCACAACCCTTGGTCTACACTATACCCAGGATGCACCCCCCACCCCTTGATAGAGGCATCGGTAGACAAAATTACTTGGTGTGGTGGAACAAGCAGCAAGAGACCATCTTTTGAACTACTGGATTAATTTACCATTGAAGGGATGCTATATCCAAGAGGTCAAGGAGTTTTGGTGGGATTATGGCTGATAAAGCTGATCCTACTGGTTTTGGAGGCCTGAATGAAAGCCTCACACATGCAGAAAAGTCAAAGGAACCATATGTAAGAACATAAGAAATTGCCATATTGGTCAGACCAAGGGTCCATCAAGCCCAGCATCCTGTTTCCAACAGTGGCCAATCCAGACTACAAGTACCTGGCGAGTACCCAAGCACTAAGTAGATCCCATGCTACCGCTGCCAGTAATAGCAGTGGCAATTCCCCAGGTCTACCCGATCAATAGCAGTCAATGGACCTCTTCTCCAAGAATCTATCCAAACCTTTTTTAAATCCAGCTACACTAACTGCATCTACCACATCCCCTGGCAACAAATTCCAGAGCTTAATTGTGCATTGAGCAAAAGAGAAATTTCTCCGATTAATTTTAAATGTGCTACTTGTTAACTTCATGGAGTGCCCCCTATTATTATCTGAAAGAGTAAATAACCATTCACATCTACCTGTTCTAGACCTCTATCAGATCCCCCTCTCAGCAGTCTCTTCTCCAAGCTGAACAGCCCTAACCTCTTTAGCCTTTCCTCATAGGGGAGCTGTTCCATCCCCTTTATCATTTTGGTCACCCTTCTCTGTACTTTCTCCAGTGCAACTATATCTTTTTTGAGATGTGATGTCCAGAATTGTACACAGTATACAAGGTGTAGTCTCACCATGGAGCGATACAGAGCCATTATGACATTTTCTGTTTTATTCACCATTCCCTTCCTAATAATTCCTAACATTCTATTTGCTTTTTTGAGTGCTGCAGCACACTGAGCTGACGAGTTCAATGTATTCTCCACTGTGATGCCTAGATCTTTTTCCTGGGTAGTAACTCCTAATATGGAACCTAACATCGTGTAACTACAGCATGTATAGCAGCAGTTATGTGTCAGAGAAGATCTTGTTGATGTTTTGTCCTGTTTAAGGTGAACCTTACAGGCCCCTCAGCAATGCAGCTCTTTTGATGAGAAGAAGAGCTTTCTCATGAAGCCAATCTATCCAGACTCCTATGAATTGAATTCTTTCAGATGGAACCAGGTCTGACTTGGCAAAATAGACCAGAAAACCTAGTGAGAGAGGACTCTAGAACTGATGTAGATAGATGTCATCAACCAATTATCCAAGGACGGGAACATGCAGACTCTCTGCCAATGAAGCAGTGTCACCTCTATTGCAAGGCATTTTGCAAACACTCTTGGGAATGCAGAAAGCCTGAAAGAGAACACCTTGTATTGGTAACTCACACACTTTATCACAAACCTGAGAAACTTCCAAACGGTGGGAGTTAATGGGAATGTGTGCATAAGCATCCTTCAGATCCAGAACATATATCCAATCCCTTGGTTAAATGAAAAGAAAAATTGTCTGGAGGGAGCTCATCTTGAACCTCTCCTAAATCAACAACTTTTTCACTCTCAGCAAGTCCAGTATAGGTCTCAATCCTTGCCCACTCCTCCTCAAGGTCTTGGGGATTAAGGCCTTCCTGGAATAGATTTCCTGGCCACACTCCTGAGAAGGGACAGGTTTGACTGTCTTCTGTTGACGGAGTGACTCCACTTCCAGCTGCAACTGGGCAGACTGAGAAGGGGAGAGCTGAAAACTTACATCTGCTGGGTCGTCAGAGGGCAAGATCAGCATAAGCAGTATCCATACTCCACAATTTTCAGAACCCACAGAGTCCTCCTTGATGACACAGAACCATTTTGAGAGGAAAGACTGGCCTTTTTTTCCCACCAAAGGAGGCAGGGAGGAAGGCCTCAAAGCCATCAAAAACTGGTTCCAGTCTTAGGCTGCATATTCTGCTGAGCATTTGGCTGAGGCCTTTCCCTCTGTTGACCTGGAGAGGACAGCAGCTGCTGCTGCTGAAGAATGGGAGGAACTTAATGACATTGAAAAGAGCAGAAGGGATGTCTATGGAAGAATGGATGCTTATAGGAAAAATACTGGTGTTGGGCAGGAGCCATTTGGTCCTGCATCACGGCTGATAATGACTATAAAATGGATTGATTCTTTATAGCCATGTTGAACTCTGCCACTTAATAAGTTGTACTCTGTATAGGGATTACCATATATATTCTTCTTGGAGGTCACTCACTTACAACCACGCAAGCTTTTGGGGTCATGTGGAAGTGGCTGAAGTCCAGTCAGCGATAACAAAAGCTTTTTAAATGAAACAAGTAAGTTGCTTCTCATATTCCTCTGTCTTCCCTGTTTTAACGGAAGTGTTCCTGCTCTGGATTGATGGTTTTGTTAAAAACATTTGCTGCTGCATACATTTGTGCAAATACTACACCATATAGAGCTGGTGAACCACAATCTGGGCACTCAGCATGGATCCCTGAGAGACATTTTTCTCAAATGTGTCCAACACCTTTGGATCTTTTCCAGTACGCATATTGGAGTGATCATGAGTGTACTCAGCATGTTTTAATGTTGACTCCACCACCTTGAAGTGATGTGGTAGCTGAACCATCCAAAATCCTGGGGAGGCATAGACCCTGTACTTTAGATCCAGCTTCCATGTCATCTACAGGCCCTTCAGGATAGTCACTGAGACTGCTGGAGGTAGAAAGAACTGAAGAAACACAAAGACCTCACTTCTTGGGTCCTTTTCCTTCCCAACACTGACAGATAGCATCTTTGCTAGCTTATCCAAAAACCTGAAGTAGCAGAGATCTTCTGAGGCAAGTCTGAAAGGTGTTCTGAAAGAATCCCAATGAAAACTTCCTCTCCCCCGCCCATGAGGGAACACTAAGACACTTGACCCCAATGACAATTGATATGTGTGCCTGAATATGAGACCAACATGGAGACTATGGCTCACCCAGAACCCTTTGCTGCCTTGGCCTGCTTGCAGTTCTGGCCATGGGAACCTTAAATGCCCTATTGACCCTCATTTGGAAAAACAACAGGAGACATCTGGACAGCAGCAGGTGATGTCAAAAACTTATGATGGAAGGTCATGGGGTCACAGAAAAGCAGAAGGAAAAGGTTAGAATCTCAAAGGTTAATGTTTCCACTAATTGGTACCAGCGAAACTAGAGTCTTGGATACCTCCCTGAAGGTGAAAACCTGATAGGACAAAGGACTAACAGAAGATTGACATGAACATTAGGCAAGTGGGCCTCAATCTGGGAGGGGGATCAGGGTAACTTAGGTTTAATTTATCTTGTTTTGACACAAGAAATCTTGTACATGATACTCCCATGGATTCGAGCAATTTGGGGATTGAGACTGTCTGTGTTATCTATAAAAAGAAGACTTTACTAATGTACGGAGAGAAACAAAGGATAGAGCTTCTCCCGAGCTCTGGCCAGAGAGGTCCTGTCCCTCTGTTCCTCCCAAAGGTGCCTGCATATATGCAATAATACATTTAAATGTTTCTACTAAATTTGGTATGGTACCTTTGTGTTCATGGAGAAGTGCCTTTAAGCTGATTTAGTGCTTAACAACAATGAGGGTGACCAAGGAGGAGATCTCTTCTTGGCCTAGGGGGAAGGGTCTGGTAGGAACTTAGAATGAATTGATTTTATTTTATCCCCTTTGATTCACGAATGGACTCCGCTGGAGGAAAAGAATTCACCACCTTATGGTGAGGACCTACTCCCAATATGGGAACCTCTTGAGGAAAAGCACACACCAGTTTGGGATTTTGGGTAACCCCACTAGGTGGAAAAATATTTTCTCAAATTGGACAGCAGAGGTTCTAATCTCCTTATCTGGTCTTTAGGCTTAAGGAGGCAAAGAAATTCTGAGATCTGGGCTCCCACTGGCTATGGGACTCTTTGCACTGAAGATGGAGGAGAGACATCCTCTTCAGAAACCCAGAGTGGCTCATCCTCATGAAAGGCTGCCGGTAAAGCTAAAGAGGAACTCAGCACCATAGAAGCTGACAACTGAGGCATTCTGCGACAGTTGTTTTGACAAACATGGCACCTTGGTCCATGGACAGCACTGGAAACACCTCCTTCCCTGCCATAGCACCAGCAGTGGACTCTTGGACTTATTTACTATAGTTCTCCACTCCAACATAATCGATGATGCCTTGGTATGCTGCATTAAGTATCTTGGATGTACCCTAGAATGCAAGCTCCTCTCCAATAACATGCACTGGTTGGCTGTGGGTCCAGGTAAAATAAATGACTTGCAGCCATGGAGATCTTTCACGCCAGGAAGGATGATAGGTCAAGAGTTGATGAGGCTATTTCCCAAAGTCAAGGAAGGGGCCTGCTCCAGCAGACCCCTTTGTTGACAGCCTCTATATTTTCCTTAGTTTCAAGTGTGATGGCTCCGAAGGGGGACCCTTGCGTCATTTAGGCACTCTTCTCAGCACCTCACCAGGTGCCACAGGCTTCTGCGCCACACTCAATCCCTAATCTGAAATGTATCTGGAAACTGGCACCATGGGTGCTTTTCCGTACTTGCGAGAGTAAAGGGGGGGGGGGGGGGAATCATAAGAACATAAGAAATTGCCATGCTGGGTCAGACCAAGGGTCCATCAAGCCCAGCATCATGTTTCCAACAGAGGCCAAACCAGGCCACAAGAACCTGACAATTACCCAAACACTAAGAAGATCCCATGCTACTGATGCAATTAATAGCAGTGGCTATTCCCTAAGTAAACTTGATTAATAGCCGTTAATGGACTTCTCCTCCAAGAACTTATCCAAACCTTTTTTGAACCCAGCTACACTAACTGCACTAATCAATGATGCCTTGCCGCAAGTTTGACGATGCCTTGCTCCAGGATAAGGAGCGTTTCTGTCACTCAGTCTTGCACCAAGACTTCACACACTTCTCCGCCACTTCCTTCCTTGGGGCATCCATCTTCCAAGAATGGTGTTGCTGTGCCTTAAGGGCATCGGACAACAGCTGTTACAGTTGGAAGAGTGATGGTCTGGGCCAAGGCAGCGATAGCAGAATGAATGCATATCTATGATGGACATCTGGCACCCATAGATGCAGGCACTTAAACAGCTGAGGGCTTCTTGGCCTTAGGCTTATCCATACTCAAATTATTATTTTTTGGTATTTTTTTTTTAGAACTATAAAGTTCTGTTTGAGGGGCTGTCGAGGCAGCAGCAGAAAAAAAAACCCCAGCAGCAATGAAGAAGCACGAAAGCAATGAGGACAGAAAAAAATAAAAAATTTTAAGAGAGATACTGAGACAGATCCATGCAATAAGTTCAGATGAAGAAAGACTGAAGGCCTCAAGATGCAATGTACACATGTAGGAACTTGCTCGGTCAAGTCTTTACTCAGTTCCAAGAGCTATGTCTGTGTTGGTACTGTTGGATGATGTCACCCAATGTGTTATGGCTAATTCATGTCTGCTTGTTGATGGGAAAAATATCACAGCTAGTAAATAGACCTCTGATTGTACCTGTTTGGTGGTTCTAAAAAATAGAAGGTGAGGAGACTTACCCAAGATTAGAAAGCGTATCAGAGAAAAAAGAAAATTGAAACCTGGCTTTTCTGGTTCTTGGCCCACTGCTTTAACCATCCAATGATTCTCAACCTGGTCCTCAGGGCCTGCCTGGAGAGTCGGGTTTTCAGGATATCTCTAATGCATATGGATGAGATATATTTACATACATTGGAGGAATTGCATGCAAATATATCTCATGCATATTCATTAGGGGTATCCTGAAAACCGGACTGGCCAAGCAGACCTCAGGGACTGGGTTGAGAATAACTGAATCAAGCTATAATTCCATTAAGGAGCAATTGTGAGCAGCCTGTGTAGTTGTCAAGTGCACAAGTACTCCTCCAAACTGTACATACTCAGTGGAATGCCCCTTTTTAATGTGGCTAAAAAGATGTGCGCTGTGAACCCCACACATACTTTTTAGCTGCTCTGGAGAGGGCAATTTTCAGACAGGGCAATTTACTACTGTAAATTGGTATTACCTCACAGAAATGGCTCTCACAATTCTATTTCTGTATTATCATTTTAATTATTTTTTACTTCTAACTCTCTCAGACTTCTGTTAGTTTTCCTACATAAGTTGCTATATAAATAACAATTACTAAGCCCATTATGTAAAACATGAGGATGGACTGGGTTTAGTCACTTCTCATGATGAGTTCCGAGAAGTTTGAGGACTTGATGCCACGCTACCTGCAACCCCCGACCCCCGCAAAACACCACTGCCTCACAACTCACAGTCCAATCTAATATGCAAGTGACAGAGTACATGCGCAATACATGGTTTTAATTTTATGGCCAGATCAAACATCACACGATAAAGTGAATATAATTCTGCAAACCTATTTGCATGACCTTAAATTCATGTTTCATTTGTCTATGAAAGTATTTTCCGTGAGTTAGAGGGTGAAAAAATTCATTTTGATTTGCATTTCTATAGATTAATGATTTTTCCCTTTATGAATGATTCAAAAGCTTTAAGGGCTTTGAATTCCAGTTCATTTATGTGTAAAGACTTTTCTTGTACTGTCCAATTAACCCGAGTACACAGGTGGTCCTGGTGAGCTCTCTATACTTGAGAAAATGCATCTGTTGTTAACCACTTAGAATGGAGAAGGATGGAAGCTGTGACCTTTGAGAAGGTCGAATGGTTGCATAGCTGAAGATGTATAAGTATCTGCTTTGAAATGCTGAAAAAAGTATGAAAAGCAGAATATAAAAATCTAAATAAATAAAAAATATCCTATGGGATAGGGCCTGCAACTGCTGGTTCCAGTATGCCTTGAACTTCCATAGTGCTATCCTCATATGAAGACATGCATATGGAATTACATGAACTGTTGTTGCCATATGTTCAAGCAATTCCATAAATTTTCTTGCTCTAATTGTAATCTGATTGTGGAATATATTTATTAAATCCATTATTCTGGTCATTCTTTGAACAGGAAGAAAAGCATTTTTCTGTTGAGTGTCTAGAATTGCATCCATAAATTCCAGTCAACGGGAAGGAATCAGCAGAGATTTTTCCTAATTGAAGAGAAACCGAAAGGTGTGGAGAGTCTGTCCTGTAAGCTCTGTATTTGCTACTGCTTTTTCAAAGGATTTCCTCGATACTAACCAGTCATCTAAGTATGGAAAAACTAATATATCATTCTTCTTTAGGTGAGTTGCTACAACTGCTAGACATATGGTGAACACTCTTGGTGCTGCAGATAGACCAAAGAGTGGGCTTTGTACTGGCAATGATAGTTGTCTACTGAAAACCTGAGATGATTTTTGGTGAATTGGGATACGTTCATATGCATCTTTTAGAACCAATGTTGTTAATCTTCCTGCTGCAGCAATGGGAGAATGGTCGATAATTAATTTATCTTGAATTTCTCTCTTTTGAGAAATGTGTTCAGTGCTCTAAGATCAAAGATAGGATGAAGACCTCCTGATTTCTTTGGGATAAAGAAGTAATTTGAATAAAACACCATGCTCCTGTTTTCTATTGGGACTAGTTCTCTTGTTTGAGTCGATAGAGATTTTATTTCTTATTGAATTACAAGCAACTGAGTCCTTGGAACATGGTGAGACAATCTTAATGCATTTAGAGGAAGATTTTGGAACTTTATTTCCAAAGAAGTCTGTAACCTTTTTGTATAATATTTAAGATTGAACTGTATTCTCTTGTATTTGAAATGGCATAGAATCTGACATCTTTTGTAGGTAGGGTCTTCTGGTGGAATACATTTCAGGATACGGATCCCCTGGAATTTCAGGAGATTCTAGCTGTGAATGATCCAATACGGATTTAACTGACTGCAAATCTGAATCCCTAATTAGAAAAGGTGACATTGAATGTGTGTGTGAGGTATGGTGTTCCTTTTCCTCAGCTGATTGACTTTGGAGTTAACATCTGTCTCAAAAATTTATATAGTTTAGTATTGGAGAGCATGATTGGAAAGGAAAAGACATTTTTCTCACAAGGGAGGTAATTTTCAAAGGAGTTACGCACAGAAAAGTAACATACTATCATAGCAATTTTCAAAAGCCCATTTACGCGCTTAAAGTGAATTTACATGTGTAAAATCCAATTTTAAGCATGTAAATGCTTTTGAAAATTATTCTCATTGTTTTAGATAAGTATGCCTCATTCTTTAGACAAACACTGAACTATCTTTATCTGGTGGAAACATGCCTGAAGAGTTGTCAGATACTGACACTAATATGGGATTTTCTGAAATGATGAAGCATTCCTCAGAAAGATGCCGTCTTAGGCATTATGTTTGGTGCTATCCTTGGCGCAGATGATGGTGTCAATTTTGGCACAGTTGATGCAGCCTTTTTTGATGCCAAAGCCTCTGGCATCAATGGCATTGCGTCAGAACTTGGAGCCATAATCTACTCAGAAGAAGCTGCTGACCTGTGCAATCTGTGGGGCCGATGCAATAAAATTTGCGGAAAGTGGGCGCTGACTTTTCAGCGCCCGCTTTATTAGTGCACACATGGCACCCGCAAGGAGGGGTGCCATGCAATAAACAAATTAGGGGGTCGTGCTAGCAAGGAAGCGCTAGGGTCGCTAGCACAACCTTAGCGCCTCCTTGCAAACGCGACCCCGCGATCTGCTGGTTATGAACACCGATGCTGATAAACTCGGCGTTGGTTTTCATAACTGCAGTCAGCCTGTTATGAAAAGTGACGCCGAGCATATTGTTGTCAGTCTTCAAAGCGGCCGGCAGAGTTTGTTTTTTTTTTTACTTTAAAAAAAGTACAGAAAAGCAGTTTTTTCTGTACTTTTTTTTTTCAGTGCGCTCAGCTATTAACGCCTGCTCCAGGCAGGCGTTAATATCTGAGCAATAAATGTGCATTTGGAGTGAATGAGTAATAACCTCATTCACATGCATTTGCATGTGATAAGCGCTAACTCATTCACTTCGCGTCGGACGCGCGTTAAATAGGCACTAACCCCCCTATTGCATTAGGGGGTGGATTAGCGGCTTAAACAGTGCGCTTGGCTGAGCGCACTGTATTGCATTGGCCCCTGTAGCAGGATGACCTAGGTTTTTCATTTATATTTATGTAACTGTGACAATGATGAAGTAAATGAATTCCATGACTCAGGTCTGGCCTTTTTATCTAGGTATCTGTGTAGCTTTATTCCCTCAAGGTATGTGACTTCGGACAATAAAGTTAACTGATGATATCTCAGTGCTCTAGGAGACATCCTGGCACATGCCTCACAGGCAGAGGTATCATCTGAGGTCCAGAGGCGTTTTGAGTAGACATTGTGCAGGTCTGCAGTCACCATTGTGTCCACATTCCCCACTTTTTTTTTTTTTTGAAAGGAGCTTTCCCGGGCATCCTGACTAATATAACCCTTTTTTTTTTTTTTTTTGAGACTCGCTAATAAAAGAAAAATAAGATTACTGAAGAAATGAACGAACAAATGCTAAAATTACTGGAAAAACCCAGCCGGAATGTAGAGAGCTCAAAAACCTCGTCCTACTTTGGCAGTGGAGAAAAAGAGACCAAGGAGACTTGCGCGTGAACGAATGCACGGGAACTCCCATTCACGCTTTCTGAGCTTGGAAAGAGCACATCCGAAGGGGTGCCATTGGATGACATCACCCATTTGTGTGGCTGTTTGTCCTGCTTGCCAATGGAGAAACAGAGGTGCCATTTCCCCTTTCTTACTTAACACAGAAACCTGGAACATGACAGCATATAAGGATCTTAGGACTCTTCTAGTCCAAATTAGTTCATGTAGCAAGAACATAAGATATGTAATGCTGAATCAGACCAAAGGTCCATCAATCCCAGCATCCTGCCTGACAAAGGCCAATCCGGGTCACAAGTTACACAGCAGATCCCAAAGAGTAGATCAATTTTTATTGCTCACTCCCAGAGATAAGCAGTGGTTTTCCCAGATGTACCTGGCTAATAATGGTTTATGGACATTTCCAAACCCCTTTTAAACCATGACATACTAGATGCCTTGACAACATACTTGGACAAAAGATTCCACAGCTTGACTCTGTGTGTGGAGTAAAAAAAATACTCTATCCTATTTGTTTTAAATCTACTACTAGCTAGTTTCATAGAGTGTCCTTTAGTCTTAGTACTGTCTGAAAGGGTAAATCGTTTCCGATTTACCTCTTCTACCCACTCATGAGTTTATTAAATTCCATCAAATCACCTCTTAGTTGCCTCTTCTCTAAACTGAAGAGCCTTAAGCTATTTAGCCTTGCTTCACAATGGAGCTGTCACTCCCCTTTAATATTTTATTGACCTTCTCTGTTCCACTTTATCTGAGCTTCTAGAGAGAACAGAACTGCACACATTACTCGAGTTGTGGTCACACCATCGATCAATACAGAGGTATTATAATATTCAAGTGAGCACACACAATTTGACTGCAGGCTTTCTTTATATATTTATCTTGATATACTGTTTCTTCCAAGACAGTCAGAGCATGTTACAATGCTACAACAAACACCAAACACAGTTAAAATAAATATGTCATCAGTCCATTACCACCTTCTTAATAATACCATTACAATCATCCCCAAAATACCCCCACCATATTCTACCACAAAGATCACTGGCCCTGAGCACAAACATTCCAATGACGCCCTAATAAAAAACCACAGCAGTTAAATACTGCCTTTCACACACACATAAGAACATAAGAAATTACCATGCTGGGTCAGACCAAGGGTCCATCAAGCCCAGCATCCTGTTTCCAACAGAGGCCAAACCAGGCCACAAGAACCTGGCAATTACCCAAACACCAAGACCACCCATGCTACTGATGCAATTAATAGCAGTGGCTATTCCCTAAGTAAACTTGATTAATAGCACTTAATGGACTTCTCCTCCAAGAACTTATCCAAACCTTTTTTGAACCCAGCTACACCAATCATAACAATAGAAAGCTTCACCCATATTACTAACACCAAAACTTAGGACCAGCCCACCTCCTTATGATGATAAAACTTACATACTGGAACTAACTTCACATCTCTGTAGCTAAGGATTTTCTGTGTTGACTCCATGCTTTCTTAAATTCTGTTACTGTTTTTCCCTTCATCACTTCCACTAAAAGACTGTTCCTCTTCATGAAATGCTATTTTCTGATGTTACTCTTGTGTCTACCACCTTGGCACCCTGTATCATGACCACTTGTTTTAGAATATCCAACTCACTGGAAAAGACATGCTTCTTTATTTATTTTAAAGATTAATATCCTGCACCATCCTCAATTCTGGGCATGTAACATCAGCACATATGTATTTATACCTTTGAGGTATTTTAAGGTCTCTTATCATAGCCCTCTTCTCTCTCCTTTAAGGGACACATTTAATTCTTTTAAGTCTCATCTCACAAGGCCTTGGTGCAACTCCCATAGCAATTTGGTGGTTCTTCTTTGGACCTTCTCCAATCTATGTTCTTTCCTAGGTACAGCCTTCAGAATTGGATACAATACTGAAGATGAGATCTCACAATCTATACAGAGGTTTCATTGCCTTCTCTCTTCTACTAGCTATAGGTCTCCCTATCCACTCTACCATTCCTCTAGCTCTGGCCACCAACTTATCACATTATTTTTCTCTCTTCAGATAAGACGCAATCACGATGAGTTCCTCTCCTGACTGATGGCTAACAGTTTCGCATCCTCATATTAAGTACTGCTCCCTTAGACTTCTGCATCCCACATGCATGATTTTGAACTTTTTAGCATTGAATCATAGCTGTCAAGAACTTGACTATTGCCCAAGCTTCCGTAGATCATTCCTAGTTTTGTCTACTCTCTGAGTTTTGTATTTTATTGCAAATCTTGGTGTCATCTGTAGTGTGGGAAACTGAGTGGTGTTTCCCAGGTCGGAGGCACAAAGTCACACGGAGTCCGGCCTTTTCTAATGCAATTTCCACTTTATTTAGCAAACATAACACGACTGCCTACATTAGCAGTATCCAAGTTACGCACATAGGGGTAGATTTTATAACATGTGTGTGCAGCGTACATGTGCACACACACTACCCAGCACGTGCACATGTATACCTAATTTTATAACTTGCGCGCACAGGCACACGCAAGTTATAAAATCAGGGGGCGGCGTGCGCAAGGGGGTGCACAATTGTGCACCTTTCGTGCGCCAAGCCACGCTGCCTTCCCCCGTTCCCTTCCTCCTAACCTAACCTTCCCATCCCTTCCCCCCCTGCCCTACTCTAACCCCCCATGACTTTTATTTTACCTTTTGCACCTGCCTCTGGGCAGGCGTAAGTTGCGCACGCCGGCAACTCGCTGGCACGCGATCCTCCGACACAGCAGTAATGGCGCTGAGTCAGAGGCCTCTGGCCCCACCCCCTCCCCTTTTTGCAAGCCCTGGGACTTACACGCGTCCCAGGGTTTTACGCACGTCGCTGAGCCCTTTTAAAATAGGCCCAACGGTCATAGGGCTTTGAAAATCTGCCCGCCCCCCCCCCCCTCTGGACAGTATACACTCAAAATCCCTTTGGTTTGCTCAGGATAGGTTTACAGGAGCTGCCTCTCCTGGAGACGCAGGGTCCTGCCCACAGATCTCTCTGCCTCTGTGGGATTTAAAGTGGACCAGACCCCATGCTTGTTCCGCACAGGTTCAAAGGGGTGAAAAAGGGTCACTATCACAATCAGAAAACAAACTTTCCTAGTAACCCCTGTGCAAAATTGCTCACAAAAGTATTGAGCAGAACCAGTCCCAGGGTAGATTTCTAAGCCATAACACTGATAATCCCTCAGAGTGAGCTCCATGTCCTACTACAATCCATTTACCACTTAACCAGTTTCTAACTCAGTGGACCACCTTGGGGACCCATCCCTAAGCTGCTTGTTTTATTTATAATTTTCCTATGTGGGACAGTGTCAAAAGCTTTGCAGAAATGCACAGCTCCTCTTTACTTTCCCATACAACCTTCATTTCAGTTTCTTTAAAGCTATGTTTTACATATAGCACAACTCTT
This sequence comes from Rhinatrema bivittatum, assembly GCF_901001135.1. Taxonomy (NCBI): domain Eukaryota; kingdom Metazoa; phylum Chordata; class Amphibia; order Gymnophiona; family Rhinatrematidae; genus Rhinatrema; species Rhinatrema bivittatum. Next base: position 154,597,227 of record NC_042617.1, read on the forward strand.
TCCCTTTTTCTGCTTGCCTGTCCTTTCTGAGCAGGTTATAGCCTTGTATGGCTATATCCACGGCCTCTAGTTTCCTGAAGCAGCTCAGTGGTAGATTCTGCAGCAAAGGTTCATGAAATTATGCAGAACAATTTCATAAATGTGAATCATTTCATATATTGTTAATTTATTTAGCCTATAAAAAAGTTGTTTTCCTTGCTTTGTGTATGTACAATTTCTTTTGTTCTTTCAAAAGTTTAATGGGCGGGGAAAGTCAGATATCTATGTGGGAGGAGAGGAAGAGAAGGTCTCAGGGATGGGGAAAGGGGAAGGAGGGAGGAAGGGGAATGGGGAGAGAAAAAGGAGAATTAAGGATATGGATCAAGGAAGAGCAAGAAGATCAGGAGGAGAAAGGACGGAGGATGAAGAGAAGACAGAGGAAAGATTGGGGATGGACATGGAGAGGCAATGGAGGTTTTAGGATCTTGTAGGGATCTGGAGGGGGCAGAGAGAGCAGTCCTTCCCTCAGCCCTGCTCCCCTTCACATCCCTACTTCTGCTCTTTCCTCTTCCCACCCCGGTCCTCACTTCCTCTCCCCACACCCAATCCTTTCTTTTACATTATCTCCCCATCATAGTTCTCTCTCTCTCACTTCCTTCACTCAACGCAGCTCTCTCATATACTCCTATCCCAAATGCCAATACACACACAGTCTCTCTTCTAGTCCCGCTTTAACAATCCCCATCTGCTCTTTCACACATCCTCCCTATCCCTTTCACACACAATCCGATTTCCCCAGCCTCTCTTTACCCCATCAATCCCCCCCCTTTGATGCCAATGGGGCTGGCAGTAGAAGGTGGTAAGCCACAGTGTCTCAAAATACCTCCTTCTCTGGTGTCCAGGGCCCAAATGCTGCTTTGAACCACATGATCACCCACAGGACGCACAGCTGAAAATGCTAGTTGGGCCCCCAGTGGCAGAGGAGGCCATGGTCAGAAGTGCTGGGAAGAGAAGGAATCAGCCCAAGAAGGGAGAAAGAATTGCAAAAGCATTGCTGACCAGCAACCCGCCTCCCCAATCCAGTTCAGCCGTGAATTTCCCATGGTAATTTAATGGGGACTAAGTGATGCTGTGGCAAGGTTCAGATTCTTATGGTCTTTCTAGCAGCCAAAAACAATTGGGACCTAGGCTAAAACCTAATCATGGGACTTAGTATACTTTGACTCAGAGACAGCAATAATATTCAAGCCTGCCTCTGCTATAAGGGACGGGAATCCTGGAAATTATCCAGACCATGAGCATTTACATGCATAGCCTTCAATATATTTCACGCCTCCTCTCTGTATATCCTCGTACCTACTGTCCTTATCTTTCCTGTTCAATACAAGTCACCTCGTTTGAATCCTACTTTTTTGTGTTTCTCTACTTGTATTTATTTGATGGTGTAACAGCTTGATTCAGCCAGCTACCATCTGCCATTCCCCTCATCTAGGCTAAGCCCTTGTCAATTATAAGTGTATGATCTGTAACTGTTCACTTAGGAACAGGAGACCCTTTGATTAAGATGCAGGTGATCACTAACATAAGAGCACATTTCTCTGAGTGCTGTCAGAACTTTCAAACTGATTGTCCAAACTCAAAGTTTTTCCAAGTGCCAAGGCCTTGATTTGCACCATTTAGCAAGTTGCCTGCGGCTTAGACTGACTGTGGCCAAAGGCACCTGAAAAGTCTTACAAAAATCTGTAATACCATACCACTTTGACAAGCTCTTCCTAGTTCATTCAGGCTGACTTCAGTATGGCTTAGTAAATTTCTTTTAAGACTTTATGTACTTTCACAGATTTTAGCTCAGGGGAGCTGTAGGAATTCCACAGAGAAAAAATATTATCAAAACCTGCATGTAATTATGCACACCTAATTGCATTCCAACACCATACCTTGGGTTAATTACATTAAACTGCACACTAATGCCTTGCATACCCATTACAAGATCGGCATTATTACAGTTTAGGAGTTTCTGCTGCTACTACTACTCAGTTTTAACTCCAATAGGCTTCTCAGTAGGATATGAGCTTTACATAAAGCCAAAGACAAATTTGGTAGAACAATTAAATGCACTTATAAATGGTTTGCTATATGCTTGCAAAAAAAATGTTCACATTTGATAACACACAGCACGCCACACCTTGAGCTACTGAATGGTATACTTACATTATCAAATCCTCCAAGCTTATGTACGAGCCTGAATAATTTAAAGAGATTCAGATTTCTATATCCGAGTACAGGTCGTTTGTTAATAGTAGTCCCTGAAAAAGAATGTGACAAAATACTTCTTAGCCTGCATACATGGTGAAAATGTATTATTTGATTATGATAAAGCATTAGAATAGTCATACATTGTTCTGCTATATTCAGAAAAGGATGCAACGACAACCCCTTGGCAATGCAGATGTCTGTTTGTTGTGATCAGTGCCTTCTGTTCCAGCATTCACTGATACTCATTCCTACATAAATATTATCTGCATGTAAACCATGCACATTCAATACATTTATTTTCATCAGTTCAGTATTACAACTCCAGTCCAAGATAGGACAGATCTATACTTTTTCTTATGGGTGATATGCTTATGTGTAAGATATTTTATTTATAATAAATTCAAAATGACTATGATGATTTCCCAGGCACCTTCCTTTGGTCTCTGGCCTTCAGCTTCTACTGTTAATCAAGAACGTCACTCAGAATGTACTACGACTGAGCTAAGTAATTTACCTGCCACAAGTGTTCTCTGATGATAGCAGTGTAAATGAACACACATCACATGTCAATCTCATACTAACACGGAACTTTCCAGGCATGTGCAATGATATTTTGCCCATGCTGCTGGACCTGCAGATGCCCAGTTTATCAATAAACTAAGCTTGGAAAGAAAGGTGGAGAGAACAACTTTTCAAAGGAAAAACTAGTGGGTTATATGATTTTTGCTCTGTCATAATCAGAGAACTCTTACTACAGGTAAGCATCTTTTTTTATTTCTGATGACAAGTAGTGCAATGGAGCCACACACAGAAAACTCCCTAGCCAAAGACAGTTTTCAAATAAAAGGTGAAGAATAACACGAACAATTGCCATCAATGGCTTTATATGAAAAACATGTAGTCAGTTCTCAAATTTTGCCTTTTATCCCTTTTTTGTTTTTCAACATAAGACCACCTAAAACCCTAAAAATAGATCATGTAGGGTGGGAGCAGCGAGTCTACTATGTAAATAGGCCTTGAAGGATAGACAGTCCAAACCTAGCATCCAAACAAAACACCAAATCACAGCAGTAATGACTTGGGAATGTCTGGACTGAATGCACATCACAGCTTTACAAATCTCTTCTAAAGAACTCAGACTGGCAGCCAGTCCTTTATGTGCATGAAAAACACTACAAATTTGCACCTACAAATCTAATCTCATGCATATTCATTATGGATATTCGGAAACCAGATTAGCTAGGGGTTACTCCAGGGCTGGCTTGAATCTCCTAGGCCGGGTCGGATGCACACGTAGTAAGTACAGTTTGATGTGGAGGAATTTGGAAGGGAAGCTCTTCCATGACCTAGATGCAGTCCTGCATTTTCTGCTCGCGCCAAGTCCACTGAGACTTCAAGGTCCATTGGGGTTATGTCATAAGAAGACATACAACTGGAGTAACATGAACTGTTGCAGCCAAGAGGCCTAGCATTCTCAGCATAGACCAGGTTGATGTCGGCTAACTGTGCTGCTCAGCAATGAGCTGTGTAAGCAGTAAGATAGACCTTGGCCCAAGTAATACCTAGCAGAGTCTCTATAAACTCCAATTAAGGTGATGAGTTCAGATGATAATAGGGAAAATTGATGGCAAACCCTGACAATTGTAACATTTAGAGGTGATCCACACTGATTAGTTTTTCCCTGTCCAAGACATGCTCTTGGAAAAGGAAAAGCATGCATTAACAAGTTTGTGCAACTCCGTCACAATGTTATTTTTTTTAACGCATTTTGCATGTTAGGATTGTTCGATATTTTATGATGATGTAATCCACTTAGCACGATTGCTTCGCAATATGTGGTATAAAAGTATAATTAAATAAATTAAATAAATAAATAACAGCTATGCTCTTGGTGAAAAACTGTGAAATAGAAGCTAAGGGCCAGATTTTAAAAGCTTTATGCATCTAAGTCCCGGGGCTTTAAAAAAGGAGTGGTCCAGGGGCGGGCCAGAGGCCTCCAGCACAGCAGCCCAGAGAGGGCGCAAAAGTTAAGACAGAGGTCGGGGGTGGGGGGGGGGGTTAGAATAGGGCCAGGGGGTGGAAAGGTTAGGGGAAGGGGTGGGAAGGTTAGAATAGAGGGGAGGGAACAGGGGAAGGCCACGGGCATCGGCGTGCACAAGTTGCACTAGTGTGCACTAGCACGCGCATGTTATAAAATCGGGCGTCCATGTGTGCGTGCCGGGTAGCGCACACATAGGTTTGAAAATCTACCCCTAAGTCAATGGTTAGGAGATGATACTTGAAGTCCTGTGCCAGTACCACAAATCTGAGATGCTTCCTGCAACTTGCATATATTCCTGTGTGGGTGTAGGCCCCCCAGAGGTTCACAAAACAGCCAATTCCCTTAATTTAGGAAAAGGGGAATAATGCTTAGGGAAATCTTGAACTTTTCACTTTTAAGGCCTATATTAAAGTTACTCAGGTCGGGGATGAATCTAAAGACCCTGATTTTCTTGAGATCCAAAAGTACATAGAGTAAATTCCCTGCCCTCATTCCTGTGATTAGACACATTTGACTGTCCAGGCCTACAAGAGGGAGTCGATTTCTGACCTGATCAGATCCTGATATAATAAAGGGACTGAAGGCCCTTATAGGTGGACAATTTTGGATGGATTTCCAAAGGAATAAGCTGTAACGATCCTCAACAATCTGTTGGGCTCAACCGCACAGGGTTAACAAGGCGTCAACAGTTTACAAAAAATTTAGCCTTCCCTGTAGAGAGACATCTTTCAGCATGTGGACTGGAAGGCTGGCTATTTCCTCTAGACACTAGGGAAAACTTGTTGCTGGTTTTGACTATGTGGCAGTGTGGGGTTTCATGTTTCTCGACTTGCGCTGAGGAGTCCTGGACACCTGGCATCTGGGCAAGAAGAACCTCAAAGGCACCTCTTCTGAGACAAAGGCTGCTTGCTTGTCTATCTGGTTTAAATATAATTTTTTTTGTACTACAATGCTTGTATATGACTCTGCGTTCTTTAAAAATCAAGAGATCATAGGCAAACAAACAAACCCAGATTGGAACCTTTAACATATTGAAGGCTGGTCAAAGGTGAAAGTGAAGTGTCTCTGGAAGGTGGCTGGTAGTCTTTGATTCAACTCCAATGTCTTTACCTTCTTTCCAAAAAGGTTCTTATCCAACTGTATGAGGCACTCCTGCACATCTTCCCAGAATCTGGACATCTGTAACTATGTTAATGGCCCTAGCCATGAGGTGTATCCAGGTACTCTAGGATGACAAGTCAACGATGGGATGGCTTTTGCCATCCTCTGCACAAATTTAAGAAAAGAAGTGTTTTCTAAAGAGGAGCAATTTCCTACTGCTGCTGAGAATCAATGAATAATAGCCCTTTTCAGCATGTCTTAACAAATAAGCCAGGTTCAAAGACCTCACACTCTGACTCCTCTAAAACTAAGGAGCAGTTAGAAGATGGGAATACTTGGGAACAACAGGTGCCAAATGGCACCAATTTAACAAAAAAAAAAAAACTTTCCCAAGATAATAGTAGCAATGATCAATGATGCAAATCCTTCTATAGAGGAGAACACTGAGGACAGACCTGACATTAATGATATGCCCGGTGTCCATGTTGCTAGATGCACTCATCAGTAAAGTGCCTGATGCAAGCACTGATCAAATGCCTCCAAGATCATCTGATCTATCTCCATGCAAAACATTGTTAGTTGCAAGACTGGGGTAGGCCTTTATTTAGGCACACTTATACATCGCCTTACAGATTAAGGTAAATCTCTCAAAGCGATATACAATAAACAGAATACTTGGATATCAAACCAGAAAATTGTTTAAAGAACCAAAAAACAAGTTAGAACTAGGAAATACAAATAATACTAGTATGGAAATAATACTATTATGACTGGACGATGGTGACTATGAGAGTAGAATGACAACTGAGTTCTGAAGCCTTTTATTTATATTTTCAGTTGATATTTCATCCACCTGGGATAGGCCACCACTGGGAAGGGTTATAGGGTAGTTTGGTGGTAACGACAGACTAAATCATGGTGCTACATGCCTTCCCAGTGAATGTAATTTCTGGTTGGGTGGAGCGAAGAGATTAATTCCACAGGATGAGGGTTGTAGCTAGTAAGATTGGAGTTGATTTATGATTAGAATAAGGGGGAGTGGTTGGGTAGATCAAAGGGTTTGAGCTGGTAGATCAGTGTTACAGTGGATTAGACTAGAGGTAGGTCTGGTTGAACAACCGTGTATGTCTTAGCTCTTCTCCAGAAGGTAAACTAGTGTGATTGAAGGCGAATGGGCTGTGGAACCTCATTCCAGAGTTTGGGAGTATAACAGCTAAAGGCTCTTTTGTCTTGTGCAGGACGGTTTTGCAGCAGACAAAGAAGGGGAGACAAGAAGGGTCCTTTGTGAAGAATGGAACTCTCTAAAAGGGGCAGAAGGAGACAGAAGCTTGAGAGGTATTCAGAGGCCAGTCTATTTACACATCTGAAGGTATGGCAGAGAATCTTGAATTTTATCCTGGCTTCCATGGGGATTTTATGTTGTCTGAAGATTTGGTGTCTCGTGCAAAACACCGCTGCCAAGAGTCTGGCAGCGGTGTTTTGCACGAGTTGCAAATGGTCCTGGTGATAGCACTAAGTAGGGAATTGCAGTAATCTAGCTGACTGGTGATTAAAGCCTGGATGGCTGAGGTAATGGCATAGATATCTAAACCAACGGAGGTGCATGAAGGATTACATTAGTGATGCGGGACATCATCAACAGAGATGTGTCAAGTTGGATTCCCAGGCTCTGGACTGATTCTTTTGGTTGGAGGGGGGTGCCTGCTAAGGATGGTAAGGAATATAAGGGATGACACGGTTGGCTTAGCCAGAGGAGTTCAATTTGGAGGGACTGAGCCTGAGTTTATATCTGCTGAGCCATTGGGCTACTGCTGAAAGACAATTGTTGAGATTCAAGATAGAAGAATTCTGGTTGGCTCCAATGCTGACGTAAAGTTGGATATAATCAGTGAACAACTGACACAATGTAAAAGGTCAGAATGAGATCACATATTAGATGGAGGCTGTTTGGAGATACTGTATGAAGCCAGGTAAATAGCTCATGGGAGACCTTCAAAGTTCAGTCCATAAATCAGAAAGATGGGCAGGGGATCCTCTAAGCTTAAACACTTTAGAATGTGGGCAATCTAAACTATGTATGGGCATTTGAAGCTATGCATCAACACAAATTGCTGAAACACCAAAGCCTGAGCTTATCTGTTTCAATTGACAAATTGTCTTTTGATGACCTGAGCAAAAGAGGAGGATTTCTCCAAACTCCTGTCCAATTCTCTTTCAACTGCATTGAAGTGGCTGAGGACTGCTTTGTTAAGATCTAGCCACCAAACCCAATCTGGTGGGTTCTCTGGGCCTTTTCTTGGCCTTCACGCTGGATTTACTCATACCAGACAGTCATGAACCTCTCTCACTTGGCTCAAATGTTTCCTAGTGACATCTTGGCAGAAAAGACACACAAAGAGATACTACGACCTGTGAACAGACACTTGCAGCACTCAGCATGACGATCCATAAAAAATATCTGCAAGCACTTAGGGCTGATCTTGAAGACACAGACTTGCTTCTCAGACTGGGTGAAGAAAATTCACAATGCATAATCCAAAGAAGAAGGAAGTTCACAGGAAAAACACAAAGGAAAACATTTTCAAACTGTGTCACTGGCACAAAAGAGTTTCATGAGAAAGAACCGCTAATGTGACTGGTAATAGTAAATAGCAGAAATGGAAAAATGCCATAATCCCTAATTACAGTTCTACTGGGAAGAAGAGGTTCTTAGCCAAAAACAAAGCTAACATTTTCTTCATAAAAAAGGCTGCAGTCTGGATTATATTCTCTTCTGATGACAAATAAGAACATAAACTAGAAAGTTCTCCAAGAAAACTTGGAACCATCATCCACTCTGGGATGAGACAGTCGTATGACCTGTGTGGCGCACCATTGCACTTTCTGGTCATCTAAGAAACCCGTTTTGGGGTTTTTTAAGCTACAGATCACAAAGATTTATTTCCTGGGATAGTTCTATAAACATGGTAGTGCTTTTTTTTATATAGTTTCTAGAAGCAAGGGAAATATTTTGAAAATGCTAGCATACAGAGTGATATAATACTGCTAATTAAAGACATATACTTAATGTGAAATTTGATGTAGAATTTAATGAAAAAATCGGGGCAAATATTTTTCATTTGTTTTAGTCTTTACACTTTTGCTAGTAGGTGATCTTTCAAAATATTAAATAATTTACGTAGGTTTGACCCTTTTCTTATCAAAGACATTGAATGACATTGAATAATTCATAGACATGTCTATAACCCCCTTTTTGCTTTGAGAAAAAGGACAAACAATAGTATTGCTCTTTTTGCAGATGACTTGTGTTTCGCTGAAAATGCACTATGGGGCTTGTTGATCCTACACAGTAAACTGTATAACATAAAGAGGACAATTTTCAAAGGCTTTTAAAAAATTGTCCGTCCGATATATGTGTAAACTTACATGCATATGTCCTGTTTGTGCATAAATTTACCTGGACTGTGCAGAGGCGTTCCTGGGGCAGAGTTGGGGAGGGGTTTCTACTTATAGATGTACATTTACAAATTCAAACATACATGCGGAAATTTTCCTGATAAATTTTCACGTACTAAATAACAGGTATAAGTTTGTGCAGGCAGATTTGGTGAGACAATTTTTCAAAGCAAACTTATATGTGTATATCCACTTGAAAAGTGGTGTAACTTGTGCACATATTTGATAGCTAACTTATGCTCAATGCTACAAAACTGCCCCCAAAAAGTACAATGCTGGGGACAGACCAAAGGTCCATTGAGATCAATATCCTGTCTCCAATAGTAGCCAAATCAGATCACCAGCAACTACCCAGCAGATTCTTTCCCTGTTACTCACTCCTGTAAGTAGGAGGTAGTAATTCCTATTTCTACCTGGCTATTCACTATTAATGGACCTGTCCTCCAGAAACTCATTCCACATCCATTTTGAGGAAACGTGCATTATCCACAGCTGGCCCATCACTTTGGAAACTCGCTCCCTCCAGACCTTCGTTGGAAACATGCCACTCTACATTTAAAAAGAAACTTAAGACTTGGCTGTTCAAACAAGCTTTCCCCTAGAGCCAAGAACACGAAGGAAAAGTCTTTTCAAGCCCCACAACGATTTATTCAGATCTATTATTTTATTCCTTTTCAATCAGAATTTACACATGCTGACTTCATACATACTACATTACATTTTACTCATATTGACTTCATATTTTTCCATGTTATTCATTGATTTATTAACTGCTTGTTTATTAACGGTTAAATATCATACACTATTTGCTTACTTCAATTAATTTATGCAATGTATAAACTTGCTTACTTAGATTTGTTCTATGTAAAAACTTCTTTTTTTTATGTTCTATGTTCTATGTAAACCGCTATATTTTAGCAATAGTTACTGTTCTTTGTAAACCGGGGTGATATGTATACTATACAGGAACCTCCGGTATATAAATTATTTAAATAAATAAATAAATAAATCTGTTTTTTATTCTACTATTAGTCTACACTAATGATTCCAAAATCTGTTTTGGAGAGTTGCTAGCCAGTCAAGTCTTCAGAATACCTGCAATGAATATGCATTAAGTAGATCTGCATGCAAATCTGCCTGGCTAGGGCACCCACGGGACAGATTTGAGAATCATTTGCATAGACCATATCAGGCAACAAATTCCACACTGTGTTAACTAAAAAAAACACTTTATTAAATGTATCTTAAATACTACCAGTTAGTTTCATGGAGCATCCTGAGTCCTAATATGATTTGAAAGGGTAAATAACTGCTCCCTATTAACTTGTTCCACATCACTCATGATTTTACAAATCTCTCTCACATCCCCCCTGTTGCCTCTTCAACAAGCAGAAAAGCCCTAATCTGTTTAACATTCTTTTATACAGGAGCTGTTCCATCCCTTTTATCATTATTGTTGCCCTTCTCTGTAAATTTTTCTAGGTCTGCTATATCTTTTTTGAGATGGAGTGACCAGACCACTACACAATACTAAAGGTTTGGGTGCACCATAAATCTATACAAAGGCATTATAATATTCTCAGTTTTATACTCTATTCTTTTTAAATAATTCCTAACATTCTATTTGCTTTTTTTGTGCGATGCTGCACTCTGAACTGAGCATTTCAATGTACTTAATATGGATTCCAGCAGTGTGTACACATAGGTAGGATTATTTTTCTCTCTGGGCCTCACTTTGCACTTGTCCACATAAAATTTATCTGCCATTTACATTCCCAGGTCCCCAGTCTCACAAGATCCTCAAGCAATTCTTCTTAGTCTATACATTTATCTGATACCCGAGCCAAGATGTTTGCAGTAGCTGGCCCTATATACTAGAATTACCTTTCAGATGATTGAAATGCAGAAACATTGCTCGCACTTTTAAGAAACAACTGAAGGCGTATTATTTACCCAAGCATTTGGAGTTGTAAATAAAGAGGAGTGAGGTAATGGAAGAGCTTAAGGGCTAAAATATGTTTACAAGTCTGCGTTTTTGTGTTAACAGTATGGCTAGGTTCTTGGCATTTTTATCTATGTTTAAGACCTACTTGGCAGGGCAAATACATTTAATGTTGTTAAGTGAATATGTTTTTAGATTATGTACCTAAACATGTCATCTGTCTAGAATTGTAGCTAGTACAAGCTATAAATCTGTAAAATAAATAAATAAACAAAGCTGCTCATTCACTATACTTTTTTTCCAGATCATTCATGAATAAGTTAAACAGCAGAAGGTCACATTGGAAGAAAGGTGGTGGCCCGATGACACTGTACCTCACCTCATCTCGGCAGTGCCCATGGAGCTGTGAGGCTGAAAATGTGCTGCCAGGGTAGCAGGGCTACCGTGGAGAAGCAGTGTCATCACAGCACAGTGCTGGGGCACTCGCTCCAATTGACATCCCCCCGTCCAAGTATGGCCCTAAGGGGTTGGAAGGAAGAATGCAGAAACAGGTCTTCTTCAGTCCAAGATACGAAGTTTTTCAGCCCAGTAGACTGTATTGGTGGGGAGGAAGGCTGGGGGATGGTTCTTCTTCAGTTGCACTGTGAGGAAGTGGTGGTGCCCCCTAGTGAATGGTGCTCTGTGTGACTGCACAAGTGGCACACCCCAAAAACCAACCTTGCCTGGATCAATCAAGAACTCTTTTTAAAAATTGGTGTTGCATTAGTTAACCTCCAATTCTCAGGTACAGAGGCAGATTTGAATGATAACAGGTAAGCATGTCTTCAATTTCAAGTTCATAAGAACAGCCATACTGGGTCAGACCAAGGTTTCTATGAAGCCCAGTATCCTGTTTCCAACAGTGGCCAATCCAAGTTACTAGTACTTGACAGGATCCCAAATAATAGATAGATCCCATGCTGCTAGCACCCAAGCATAAGCAGTGATGTTTCCCAATAATGGTTTATGGACTTTTCTTCCAAGAACTTGTCCAAACCATTCTTTAAACCCAGCTATGCAAACTGCCTTTACCATGTCATCCAGAGCTTAATTGTGCATTGAGGGAAAAAATATTTTCTCTGATTTGTTTTATCGTCCATCTGTTCATTTTGGCTAGGTGGACTGTAGTATATCCCCTCCGCTATACTTGTCCCCATCACATGGAATTTCTATCCATAAAAATTTCACAGTGAATTTATTCTTCTGCAGGGTAACAATTGTTGAGATCCATTTCAGTCAGGCTTCATACAGGGTTACGGTATTAAGACAATTTTGTTGGCTATCTCAGCATACCTGTCTTAATAGAGCTAAAGGAAACAGTTTATTAATTCTCCTAGATCTGAAAGCTGCTTCTGACACAGTCAATCACACGACCCTCTTAGAGAGACTGATGTCCCTGGGTATAGATAGTAAACTTCAGGCCTGGTTTGTATGTTTCTGTCACAACAGACAATTTGTATGCATAAATACTTGTCAGGTTGCTACTCTATTCAATTACATCTGAAGTCCCTCAAGGCTCCATTTTAATAACTTTTCTTTTCCATCTGTACATAATACCAGCAGGTGAGTGAATCAATAAATATAACATTTAATACTTTTTATATGTTGACAACCTGCAACATCATCTAACTTCAGGCCAGGGCTGGGAGCTGGATCTTGAAAGATTACCTATTTGCCTGTTATCTATTTAAAATTAGCTTGAATGTAATTTCCTACAGTTAAATTTGAAGAATACAGAAATTGTGTGGATAGGGAAGGAGAAGCCAAATGGTTAGAATGTCTACATCTTTTTAAACATGTTTTGATTCCTATAACACTGTAGGCAAAAAGCCTAGGAGTTGCAGAGGATAATAGCTTAGTTGTGATTCATCATACTCGTGCTACTTGCAAGACTTGTTTTATTTATTTACATTTGGTAAAACAAACCAGCTCCTTTCCGGATAGGGACCAGCTACTAACAGCAATGTTTGCCCTTGTGCTTACCAAACCAGATTATTTTAACAGCTTGTTGGTGGGGCTTCCTAAGAAGCATCTACATCGCCAAAATTCAGCCACTCAAAGATACTGGGGCCTGCTACAGGAATCACATGGTCCCTATTTTGTCTGACCTGCACTGGCTGCCTGTTATACCCCTGAATCACTTTTAAAATTGTCTTTTGAATCCTTACAAGGCCTGACTCCAATCTGAGTGACCTATTATTTTCTAAAATGCTAACAGCTGTGTCTGTCTAGGGCTGCCCTGCTGGCTATGCCTTCTTTAAAAATGGCACACCTTTGTGCAATGTGTGAGAGATCGTTTAGTTGTGTGGCCCCATCAATCTGGAATGAGTTACCTCTTGGAGTTAGAGAATGTTCGGATTACTCGGCCTTTTGTAAACCTGTTCTCTAGGGCACTAATGGGACGTTTCTATGTGGCTGTCTGAAGTATTAACATCCAAGCAGTTGCTCCTTGTACGCTGCACTTAGAGGAATGAGATTATGTATTATGTACTCATGCAGTAACAAGATTTTAACATTTTTGTTTAATACTACTTTATATTTTTGGTAGGTAATATTGTTTGAAATTAATATTTGGCTTATATTTTGGATTTGAATTTGTGCATCATTTGTGATGCAGGTTTTAGTGTGTTGTTCCTTGGTGGGAGCTTCAGTTATGGAGATCCAGGAAGTAAAAGGTCAAATAAACAAACGACTAGCTGATAACTAGAAAAGAACTTGCAAAGTTAAGCAAAATATGTTAAAGCAGGGGGTGTTAGTGTGCATTAAGCTGAGATGAAACAAGACAAACATGCCATTCTGTCAAGGATCTGTTATATTATATGTGGCATATGCATGTACTTTGCAGTTTTAGCAATGCTTTGCAAAAGCCAATTATCATGTACCAGCAATCTTAGAAGAATATCTGCATGTGATATTCTTACAAATGGTACACTTGTATGTTTGCTTTAACTATGTACTAAAATACGACCAAAATACACAATACATTGATGTTGTTAAGCAGACAGTTTTAAATAATTATGTAAACAGATGGATCAACTGACAACTTGAAAAATGTAAAGTGATGGAAGGACAAAAAAAAGGAGAAAGATAATAGACTAACATGAAGAACACAGAAAAGGAAGAGAACATAGAGAAAAAAAACTAGGACAGAAGTGGAGAAAATTGAGACCTGCTTTGCTGATCTAATAGCACAGTGGTTCTCAACTCAGTCCCCGGGACACACCTAGCCAGTCAGGTTTACAGGATATCCACAATGAATATGCATTAGATAGATCTGCATACAATGGAAGCAATGCATGCAAATCTATCTCATGTATATTCATTATGGATATCCTGAAAACCTGCCTGAATAGGTGTACCCAAAGGACTAGGTTGAGAAGCACTCAGTAGCAGACTTCTTGATGTACATGTTTTTCTGACAGAAACCTGAACTTTCTAAGTGGATTTATTTGATCCATGATCTCAGAGGCCAACTTAATCTAATTTCATTAATGAAACACACACAATATGAATAGACAATACATATTTCTTCTCAAATCAACCCCAAGCTTATATTTTGGAAAACAATGCTCTGCACACTAGAGGTTGACCCATTAGGCAACTGTGTTGAACTTTTAATAGTTCACAGGAATAAAAATATTTTCATTCAAACTGTAATGCAATGTGCTGACATTTTCTTACTTGATCTAAGAAATTGTATTAAAATTATTAAATATTACCTATTTTATATATGGATGAATCTTTAGTAATCCAAGCATGCTGACTAGCTTTCAACACACATGGTTAACATTAGGTATTGTTATTAATAAATGTTTGAAGGCTTTTTATTGGACACTACTTTAAGAAATTTTTAAAATTTAAAACCATTGCCGACCCCTGATTATATATACAATTCTAAACAAAACTATTTATTTCATGCAGTTAAAATCTCCAAAACAAAACTAACCTCACAATGAGCTGCAATTCCAACAATGCAAACTTGCTGCAGATTAAATGTAACTTTCATTATACCTTTATTTAGCCTAGCTGCTACATGAGAATGACTTATTTTAACTTCAGCCGCCCTTCACTACACTTAGGGCCTCAATTTCTAAACAGATCGCGTGCGATACCAAAATGGGGGCGGAGTCGGCACCGGAAGAGGAGGAGTCGGGGCGTCACCGGGGCCGACTCCGCGAAGACGCTGCGGACGACGAAAAGGTAAGGCCCTTTTCGCGTCCGAGTTCACGCCCAATAGCTACACCTTCTATGGTGGCGCTATTGGGTGCGAAACCGGCAGCGATCGCTCCGCGATGGTGCGATCGCTGCGGGCTAGCGCAGGCCCACCCCCCCCGCCCCTCATTCCCTAAAGTAGTTTGCTCTCGTGTTTCTCCTTGAAATAGTAATGCCACCAATTCAGACTGTGATCATGTGAACTGCAATTAGAAAGCCAGGAATATAACTATACAATCAAATGAAAAATATTTCAACGATAGGATTGAAGCAGTTGAGAGAAGCACTACCAAAATAGAAAAGGACATATAAGACAAACCCTACACAGACAGGCTTAAGGAACTCACAATGCATTTGCTGGAAGAAAGGAGGGAAAGAAGTGATAGGCTTCAATATAGTACAAAACAATGGCATTTTCCAAACAAATAATTTAAGGATGGGGGGGGGGGGGGGGGGAGTCACTAAATGTTGATGGAGTGAGGCAAGTTCGAAGAAAATCTGAGGAAATGCTTTTTTTACTGAAAGGATGACATAAAGGAGATGGGCTAGGTAGGAAGCCCCTGGATATAGACAATGATTGCAAACCTATATGGTTCAAACACATGGTACAACAGAGGGCCAAAAAGGGAGAAGACAAAATAGACATATCTAAAGCAGCAGTATGACTATTGCACATTCCCAAGAGATAGCAAGGTCCACCAGCATGGAACGGTTGGAAAGCTGTGGTATGTACGCAGATATAATTGAGGAGGGGGAGAGAGGAGAGCTGACAAATTTCTTAGCTTGCTCTGCAGGTGGAAAAGCTTGTATGGCTGACCGCTGGGGGATATCCTCAATGCAGTGGGTTGGAATTAATAAAGGATCATGGCTATAGCTAAAACAATGGAGCCTAAAAAAGTACTCTATATATGAAAAGGAAGGAAAAAGGGAGATATATCTTATTACAGGGCCATCCATCAAAGTGTGTTATGGCATTAACGCCGGTGATAGCACATAACGAACACGATAGTTATCGCAACGCAGGGTGCGAATGCAAATCTGACAATTTATTCAAAGGGGCGGGATTGGGGATGAGTTGGAGCGGGATTAATGAAAATGAGGAGCACTATCGCATGCTTTTAACACTGGAAATAACTACACCTTTATTCCCTGGCGATGAGCTGTGCGATATGCCAGAAACAGCCATAATGCAATTTGTAATAAGTATTGCAAATTCCTTTTGTGGGAGAGAGAGAGAGAGAGAGAGAGAGATATGGACTCTCTACCAGGGTACCATCAAGCTAGGGTGAGAGAACACTGAAGTAATCTCATCTTAGTCTGACTTTCCTCACTCC
This sequence comes from Rhinatrema bivittatum, assembly GCF_901001135.1. Taxonomy (NCBI): domain Eukaryota; kingdom Metazoa; phylum Chordata; class Amphibia; order Gymnophiona; family Rhinatrematidae; genus Rhinatrema; species Rhinatrema bivittatum. The sequence goes on from NC_042617.1 coordinate 154,613,587, forward strand.
AAATGATATCAAATCTTCACTGAGGTCTACTGTGCTGTTCTTACGTCTCACTCTGCATGTAAAACTGGCCCCACAACCCTACACCCCCACCAAAACCTCACCAAGTGTTACTAGCTGGCCCTCCTATAGTGATATAGTTGACTACTTTGAAGGCCTGATGAAGAGTCTCTCTCTCTCTCTCACTCAAATGCCTGAGTGGACACTTTGTGAGTAGCGAAGTACAAGCATCTCGGGGTGCGAAACCTTTCCGCACGCTGCAATAGACTACCTATGTGAAGTGCTAAGATAGCGCACGGCGTGGTAATTCTAAAATTATCATAGCCATACTCTTTTCTCATTGTGGGCATTATCCATGTGAAAATTATAGCATTTTGATGAATCGAGCTGTTAGTTATTTCACATAGTCACTATTATCTATCTATATATATATATATATATATATAGGATATTTTTTTAAGAAAGTATGGGATAAACACAGAGGATCACTAAGAGTGTTAGGGATAGTAAAACCTAATAGTTGATGTGAATGGGCAGATAAGATAGGCTGTAATGGTCTTTTTCTGCCATCATTTTTCTCTGTTTCAATAATATTTTCCAAAGAAAGAAAAGCTCAATAACAGAAAGACTAGGGGGCACTCCATGAAGTTAGCATGGGGCACATTTAAAACTAATCGGAGAAAGTTCTTTTTTACTCAACGCACAATTAAACTCTGGAATCTGTTGCCAGAGGATGTAGTTAGTGCAGTTAGTTAGCCTGTGTTTTAAAAAAGGATTGGTTAAGTTCTTGGAGGAGAAGTCCATTACCTGCTATTAAGTTCACTTAGGGGGTAGATTTTATAATTTGCGCGAGCGCGTACTTTTCTTTGCGCACCAGGCCGCGAACAAAAGTACGCTGGATTTTATAAGATACGCGCGTAGCCGCGCATATCTTATAAAATCCGGGGTCAGCGCGCGCAAGGGGGTGCACATTTGTGGCAACCTGCGCGCACCGAGCCCAGCGCGCGCTGCCCTGTTCCTCCGAGGCCGCTCCCGATTTCGGAGCGCCCTCGGAGGGAACTTTCCTTCGCCCTCCCCCACCTTCCCCTCCCTAACCACCCCCCCAGCCCTATCTAAACCCCCCCCCTACCTTTGTTGCACGATTTACGCCTGCTAAAAGCAGATGTAAATTTGCGCGCGCCAGCAGGCTGCTGGTGCACCATCACCCGACCCAGGGGCTGGTCCGGAGGCCTTTACCACGCCCCCGGGCCGGCGCCACGCCCCGGGCCCGCCCCCGCAACGCCGCGTCACGCCCCCGAAACGCAGCGTCATTTTAGGACACGCCCCCCTTTTACAAAGCCCCGGGACGCTCTGCGCGTGCCAGCGGCCTATGCAAAATAGGCGCGCGCAGGGCATTTAAAATCCGGCCCTTAGAGAATAGCCACTGCCATTAGCAACGGTAACATGGAATAGACTTAGTTTTTGGGTACTTGCCAGGTTCTTATGGCCTGGATTGGCCACTGTTGGAAACAGGATGCTGGGCTTGATGGACCCTTAGTCTGACCCAGTATGGCATGTTCTTATGTAAAGTTGAAGGGAGAGAAGATCAAAAAATGAGAAAATATTTTCACTGAGGGGGCACCTAGAACAAACTTCCTTTTACTTCCAGGAGCCTACAACATGGCAGAATTCAAGCATGCTTGAGAGAGAAGATGGGAGAAAACTACAAATCAAGTGAGACCCCTGACAGCTCAGAACATAGGCACAAAAAGACTAGATGGATCAAACTGGTCCTTATCTGCCAAAATTCTCTGCTTATTACCATAAGCAGGATTGAGAAGGCTCATAGATTACCTAGACTCACACAACATTCTTTACCCCTCTCAATTCAGCTTCCGGAAGCGCTTAAACACGGAATCACTCCTACTCTCGTTAACAGATAAAATCATGACAGGTCTTGACAAAGGCCAGTCCTACCTCCTGGCCCTTTTAGACATGTCATCATTTTTTAATCCTCTTCTTTTGGAGTTGACATCAATAAGGCGTCTCTGTCGTAGTATAGAGCTCTCTTGAACCCACTAGTGATTGCCTTCTTCGGGTATCCTCTGTTTTTTAAGTCTTTCGAAAGATGTCTTGCCTGATCCTTAAAAATATGTGTTTCTGAGCAATTTCTTTTATATCTCAGAAACTGGGAAAACGGCAAGCTCGTTTTCAACGGTACTGGGTGTGCACTGCTGTAATGCAGCATGGTGTTCCTGTCTGTGCTTTTTTTGTATACATATGTCTGCAAGTCTCCATTTTCATCTTTTTCAACTGTAACATCCAAAAAAGAGATCTTTTTGAAATGGTATGTTAATGTGAACTGAATGTTCTCATCACAGGTGTTTAACCATTTGAAAAATGAATTTAATTCTAATTCGCTACCATTCCAGAGTATAAAAATGTCGTCGATGTACCTCCTGTATAGATATATCCTTAAAATGAATGGAAACTTTCCTAGTGAAGAAACTGAATCAAATATACATTGAAGTCAATTCATGGCAATTTAATCGAGCCTGCTTGAAATTTACAAGCAAGAAAACAACGGCTCTACTATCAACAGTAATATAAAACCATAAGGGAAGTTCTTCTCAACACAGTATGTTAAGTCTTGTTGAATATTTAGAAAATGATGCTAAATGACATACACACAAGTGCTACAAGTCAAAAATCTTTTTAAAGAAAAATATAAAGGAGACAATTAGAAACCTATGATTGAACTCACTGGTCTTAAAAAACCATTGTAAAAAATAACAAGGTTTACCCAGTTCTGAGGTTTCTGTCTCTATATAATAAAAAAATTGTTCAAAATTGTTAAACTTTGACCAAAGTATAATAAAGATTGGTTTTTTAAGAATTGTCCATACCACTTATCATTATAAACAGCTAGTCAATTTTTTCATTTCGAAACAGATAAAATCATGACAGGTCTTGACAAAGGCCAGTCCTACCTCCTGGCCCTTTTAGACATTTCGGCAGCGTTTGACACTGTCAATCATTCAATACTCATCAATCGTCTGGCAGAAATTGGCATCACAGGATCGGCGCTCATCTGGTTCAAATCATTCCTCAATAACAGCTACTACAAAGTCAGGATAAATGATAAAGAATCCCACCCCGTCCAATCCAATCAAGGTGTTCCCCAGGGTTCCTCTTTATCTCCAACTCTGTTTAATATTTATCTGCGACCCCTATGCCAGCTACTAGAAAATCTCAACCTCACCCACTTTGTTTACGCTGACGATGTTCAGATATTAATCCCCATCAAGGACCCCCTCCACAACACCCTAAACTTCTGGAACAACTGCCTTCATTCCATCAACCTCCTACTCTCCAGTCTCAATCTAGTTCTTAATACTTCCAAAACCAAACTCCTCCTCATCTGTCCTAATGACAATAACCCCCTCGCCTGCAACCCATCCTTACCTACAACAAGTCAGGTGAGAGACCTTGGTGCTATTCTGGACAACAGAATGATCCTCAAAAAGTTTATCAACAACACCACAAAAGAATGCTTTTATAAGCTACATGTTCTAAAACAGTTAAGACCACTCCTCCACTTTCAGGACTTCCGCTCAGTCCTTCAAGCCATTCTGTTTTCAAAGATTGACTACTGCAATGCGCTACTGCTTGGCCTCCCTTCCTCCACAATTAAACCTCTACAGATGCTGCAAAACGCAGCAGCCAGGATCCTCACTAATTCACGTCGCAAGGACCACATCACACCGATACTTAAAAACCTACATTGGCTTCCTATCCATTATAGAATACTGTTCAAGACCCTGACCATAATCCACAAATCCATCTACAATCAATCCTCACTACAACTCACCATCCCGCTCGAATTCCATAACTCCAATAGACCGATAAGATCTGCATACAAAGGAACTCTCCAGGCACCTCCACACAAATCCTTTATACACAATTCCTTTCAAAAACGAACACGGTCATTCCGCTGACCACAGCTATGGAACACACTTCCCCAGATCTACGCCAGAAACAATGTCTTCTTTCCTTCAGAAAGAAACTGAAAAACCTGGCTGTTCTCTCAAGCCTTTCCAGTATGAAGCTCTCCCCAACTAGCAATGACTTGCCAAAACAATTGTTTATAGTTGCCTGTTGCGCATTTCCTTAAAAAGCGTTTTCTTAATCTAATTCCTTCTACTTCAATGGTCCTGAATTATTCTCCCTGTTCATTGTAACTTTCATTTTCATATTTATGGTTTTTCCCCTGGTTTTGATGTAAACCGGTACGATAAGACATGGTTTTGAGCAACAGTATATTAAAAAGAATTAAATAAAATAAAATAAATAAAAAATAAAAATATGCATTTAACTGAACTAAATAAGCATCTAAATAACTCATGCAGAAGAAAGCATTAAAAGAATATCCACAATCAAGCGAAAGATTTTCACACTTTCCACTTCATTCTCATCATTTTTATAGTATTTTCCCCTTTGAGGAAAATGTTCCGAAAGTCAAAATACAAGTCCTAGGAAACGTATCCAATGCTCTTTCAGATGGGTAATTCCTGGAATCCCACGATCTTAGACTGCCATTTGAACCTCAGTAATGGGCTGAATATTTCATAGTGAGTCTGACATGGTAAAACTCATTCCCCCCAGAATTACTGTGTCCAAACATATGGTGTTATCTGGCCCTTTATCTCTCAAAAACAAAATATCTGGTCAAAAATCAATACATACAGGCTTCTCTTATAAAATACCTGGAGTATCCATAGTGTAAATTGCTATTCTGTTTGATCTTACATTTCCTGTTTAAACTGCTCCTCCTGGCAAATGCTGAACAAGACAAATTTAGGAAAATAAGTTCTCTATGAATTATGATACAGAAATGCACTGAACTTGCTCACAAGGATGCAGAAAAAAATGTCATATAAAAAGTATTTCATGCGATAAAAGCATGAGCTTTACCCCGCTGAGATGACCCATTTACTGCTTTCCTCTGTCAAGTCCCCCATTTCAGCAATACATAAGTCTTATAATATTGATATTAGTTGGTAGCTAAGATTATGGCAGCTAAGATTTAATGCTAAAAAATGGAGTCATGCATTTGCACTGCAAAATGGGAGCGATACAGTCTAAGGGGTGGAATTCTTCTATCCACGAGTGGGATCTGGGGGTTGAAAATATCTGATGATCTCAAGGTGGCCTAACAGATGGATAAGACAATGGCAAGAGCCAGAAAAATACTTGGGTGCATAGGAAGAGAAATGGTAAGCAGAAAAAGGAGGTGATATTGCTATTCTATAAATCACTGATAAGACCACATTTGGAATACTGTGTACAGTTCTGGAGACTGCATTTTTAAAAGGCTATAAACAGGATGGAGTCAGTCCAAGAGTGAAACTCAAACTTAAAAAGGGTCATCATTGATGCAGACAGCAAGTTTTGAAACACAGGACCTGTGTGTGCGCGCATGTTATAAAATCAGCCACGCTGCCTTCCCCCGAAATCAGAGCGGCCTCGGAGGGAACTTCCTTGATCCCCCACCCCACCTTCCCTTCCTACCTTTTTCTGCTGCTTTTTTTTAAATTTCCAAACTTACTTTAGCCCTGGGGCTGAAGTAAGTTGCGCGCGCCAGCCGACTGCCGGCGCGCGATCCCCGGCACAGCAGCAAATGGCCGCTGTGCCGGAAGCCTCTGACCCCGCCACCACCCCACCCCCAGACCGCTCTGCCCTGCCCACACCCCGCCCCCAGACCGCCCCTTTAGTAAAGCCCCGGGACTTAGACGCGTCCCGGGGCTTTATGCGCGTCGCCGGGTCTTTATAAAATAAGCCCTACACACGTAGGGCTTTTAAAATCCGGCCCTTTATTTTTATGTAAATGAAACACAGATAGTTGATTATACCAAGGACTGTTACTATTAGTTTTCCAAACACAGCAACTCTGATCCAAGTATGAAGATCTACCACTGAGATAATGAAATTATATTATAGCTACAAGATCAAGAAGGTTTTATACTCATTTATATTAGGTTTCCAACCTTGAGTGGTTTTCTTAATTGATATTATCATATAAAAAAAAAAAGACAAGATAGGGAGAAATCAGAGACATTTAAATACCTCGGAGGTATCAATGCACAGGAGATGGGTGTCTCACCTAAAAGGAGATTCTGGGGGGATGGCACGAGGGTGAAAGTGTATATACAGTAATCTAAGAAAATATTTCTTTACAGAAATGGTGAACAGCCTCCCAGTGGAAGAAAGCATGGGATAAGCACAGAATATATCAGAGGGAGTGATAGGAATTATAGAGTTGAACAGTTATGTGGACTGACAAACTAGCTAGGCTGTATGGTCTTTTTCTGCCATCATATTTCTGTGTTTCTAGGTTATCTATGGTCAAGGCAGGCAGTCAAAAACTTACAACATTATATATTTGTCTATTGCACCTTAGCTGCCTTTATATTCAAACACAAATATCATGGCACCCGCAGAACTAAAAAAACTTTGTTTTGTTCTCTAAGCAAGCAACTGTATTAGTGTTCTTAGGGCTAAATTTTCTATCGTCATGTGGCACTGTGAATCACGCGGTACCAGGGGAGTGAAGTGGGGAGCGGGCCTGCGAAAGCCAGCAGTGATTGCACCATTGCGGTGCTATTCTGCCGGCTTTCACAAACCAATAGCGCCACCATTGAAAGGTGGTGCTATTGGGCGTGTTACTGACGACGATAAGGGTCCTTACTTTTTTGCCGTCAGCGAAGTCTTCGCAGCGTCCGACCCGACTCATCCCCTTCCGGTGCGGACGCTGCCCAGAACCCGCCCCGATCTAGGTATCGCACGCGAAAAGGGATCCCTTTAGAAAATGACCCCCCTTAGTGAGATAATCTACATATACTGGAGAATTTCTGCTCCTGTCCATATCTGTAACAGTGACTAAATCCAGGGCACTATTCCTATTCCCTTTATGATGTATAGTCATACATCTTCCTGGTACTACTACAGATATCTCTCATCAGGTGTTGAGGTCCTTTAGGTGAGGAGTTCACAAGCAACACTAATTTATCCACTGGAAATATCAAGTCAATCCCTTCTTTGAATTTGCTTGAGAAACTTGTATATTTACAATTTTAAAAATGTATCAGCACTGAGCAAACCTGCTCAGACTCAAATAATCCCAAAAGAAAATTATAAGAAAAACATGCCAGGGGTGGAAGGAATACAACGTGTGACCAGTCACCCAGGCAGCCTTGTCACATGCTGCCTTGTGTTATCCTAGTTTGATGTAAGGTGCGGTTCCCATCCTTCTCGTAGAAAATCCTCTTTTCTCCAAGTCCTGTGCACAATGCACAGTAATCCTAATATATGACTCCACTCTAGCTGATCCCATCTACTAGATAAAGGAGCCCTGACCGACGTGCCGCAAATGCGCAGTAGAGAGCAGCTCTACCGCGCATGCGCGGGCGAGCATGTTGGTCAGAGCGGAGCATGCCTGAAAATAAAATGGTGCTAGGAGGAGCAGTAGCGGCGGCAGCGAGGAGCAGTAGCGGCGGCGGCGCGCGCAAGGGAGGGAGGGCCCCCCCCGGAGATCTTCCGTCTGCGGGTTGTGGATGAGCTGAAAGGGGAGGGGATTGAGAGAGGGGGAGTGACTGAGGGGAGGGGGGAGGGAGGAGAGAGAGAGAGTGAGGTGAGGGGAGGGAGGAGAGAGTGAGGGGAGGGGGGAGGGAGGAGAGAGAGGGAGACTAGAGGGGGGAGGGTGAGAGGGAGGGGGACTAGAGGGGGAGGTGAGAGGGAGGGGGAGGGAGGCTAGAGGGGGGAGGTGAGAGGGAGGGAGGGAAAATAGAGGGGGGAGGGAGAATGAGGGGGAGGGAGCGGGAAGGAGAATGAGTGGGAAGGAAATGGACCGAAATTTTTTTTTAAATGTAGCCTGTTGTTACGAGCTTAACGGCTAGTTCTGTATACCATACTCTGTTTCCAAGAAAACCTCTCGCCCTCTCCCTTCTGTATCGGGCTGGAGAATTAGCTGATAAAACAATCACAATTCCAGGTACCCAACTACTACTGGGGGAATTCTGCACACAAAAACTTAAAATTCTGCAAACTTTATATTGGTCAAATAACACAATTTACATGACAGTTTTTAAGTCATTACCTTTTAAATTAATACAGAAAAAAGTTATTACTTAAAGATGCAGAATTTTAAATATTTTGAGCAGAATTTCCCTAGAAATTCACTGTAAGAGTGTTCCTTCCACTCGCTCTCCCTACTCCCCTGGCCACTTTGCCCTCTCAGGCCCCAACTCCTCCACCTGCCAGTATCTCTCCCCTCCAGCTCTAGGTTCAACCCCTTCCACTCTATTGCCAGTCCCAGAGTTTGACCCCGTTCTCAGCACTGCCCCTCAAACAGGCTCCCTCTGTCCCTCCCTCTATCACACACATGCTCCCTCTCTCTAATACACATACACACACCTTCATACAGGCTCTCTCACACACACACACATCCCCTCATAGAGTCCCTCTATGTTGCATACACACCCACATAAGCTCCCTTTCTCTTTCACACATACATCCTCACACAGGCTACCTATGTCTCTGTCTCATGCACCCCTTTCACACAGGCTCTGTCTCACACGTACACAATCACTTCACACAGACTAGCACCCTCACATACACACAATCCCTTTTTCATACACACGACCTCCCAATCTCTCACACACATACACACTCCTTCACAATCTCCTCATATAGGCTCCCTCTCTGAAATCCACACTCAAGCATCCCCTCCACCCCCCCTTACCTCCCATGCTCTCTCACCCTCCCCTCCCCTCACCCCTCACCCCTCCCCTCATATAGGGGAGGATTTTAAAAGGGTTACGCGCATAACCCTTTTAAACACTTCCTGCGCGCGCCGAGCCTATTTTGCATAGACTCGGCGACACACGCAAGACCCCGGGGCTCAAAAAAAGGGGCGGGGCATGGTCAGAGGCCTCCGAAGGCCCGCTTGGCAGGTGCACGCAACCTACGCTTGCCCAGAGGGTTGGCGCAACTTAAATAATAAAGGTGGGGGGGGGGATTTAGGTAGGGCTGGGGGGCGGGCGAAAGAAAAGTTCCCTCCGAGGCTGCTCTGATTTTGGAGCAGCCTCGGAGGGAACGGGGAAAGCCATCGGGGCTCCCCTAGGGCTCGGAGCACCCAAGGTGCACCCCCTTGTGCGCGCCGATCTGGATTTTATAACATGTGCGTGATTGCACGCATGTTATAAAATTGAGCGTAGATTTGTGCACGCCGGGTTGCGCGCACAAATCTACCCCCTTGCGTAGCTTTTAATATCTGCCCCATGTTCTTTATATACTAAAATTCATGTCATGTTATAAAATCGGGCGTAGATTCGAAAATCTGGCCCATAGCCTCCCTCTCTGAAACCCACACTCAAGCATCCCCCCACCCCTCTTACCAACCATGCTGTCTCTTACCCTCCCCTCTCTCACACACACATTCTCTCTCACCGGCATCCCCCCCGCTCTTACCTCCCATGCTCTCTCTTACCCTCCCCCACACCCCTCCCCTCATATAGGCTCCGTCTCTGAAACCCACACTCAAGCATCCCACACACCCCCCTTACTAACCATGCTCCCTCTCACCCTTCCCTCGACCACACCCAAGCTCGGCTTTCGCATGTATGTTCTGACCGCCCCAAATGAAGAATTGGTGAAAAACGCCATTTAATCGCAGCTAAGTAATGTTTGGGGCGGTCAGAACATACATGAGAAAGCCGAGCTTGGCACATTTAAATTAAGATAAGTAATGAAACACGCTATAAGTGCACTATAATATTTTATAAATTTCACAGCATTTTACTCAAATTTAAAAAAAAAAAAAAAAAAAAAAGAGGTGGAAGGTTGGTGCATTAATGATTACAATCATAAGGATGGGATAACCTGTTTGGTTCCTGCTGTAAGAACATATGAAACCACTATCTTTCACTTTATACAATTTATGAACATTTCGTAGATGTATATTTTGTGGTGAAATTTATGAGTGTGATATACAGTGTTCTGTAAAATTTGAATTATCAAATATTCATTTAGCCAGATAACTAGTGAGTTATCTACCTAAATACCCCTGAATATAAACCTCTAAAAAAATCAGTCTCTCTCACTGTCATTGGGCCAGAAATTATTATAGCAAATTTTTAATCCAACAAGTATCAGATGCAAGTCTATCAGGACAAGATTTGCAGAGTCCAAGAAAAAAATGCACAAAAGGAATGGTTTTGTTTTTAATGGACAATCTGCTTTTTACATCAGGCAGCACAAGGAAAGAAGCTGCTTAAGTTTTTAAAGAAATGGAAATCTGCTGTTTCAGATGCTTCTCTTAGAACAATGCTCGTTATTAGGGATTTGCATTCGTTGGAAACAAAATAGGAAATATCAACAATTCCTATTTCATTTCATAATATTTTCAAAACAAAATGGAAGAAAAACCAATGAAATTTCATTGGTTTACTTCCATTTCATTTTGAAAATAAAAAAAAAATATATTTTTTTTTAACCCCACACACTACAATCACCTCCCTGTGCACCACCTCGTCCCTCCTCAAAAATAGTCATAGTCCCATCCAGAGGGGCAGGAGGGATACCCACTCATCTCCTGTGCTGAGATCACCCAGTTCAAGACTGCAGCATTTGTAATATGTCAAAATGGTGCCAGCTGGCAGGCCCGGCATCATTGTGTAACATCAACTGGTAACAGCTGGCCTGGCCACACAGAGAGACATTCAAAATGACACCTTCTCAGGACCAGCCGGCACCATTTTCTTGACAGCGCCCGGGCTCAGGGGAGGCACCATTTAGGGGATTTCTTTTGTTTTGGGGGGCTGTTTTTGTTTCAAATGCTTATTTCGTTTCTGTTAAGAACAAAGACAAAATACACATTTAACAATACGAAAATCAGGAAAATAAATACCCAAAAACTAAAGAAAGAAAATACTAAACAAAAATTTTCAGGCTGCACACCTCTATTCATTATCACAAACTGACAATTGGCTTGCAGATGGAAAAGCTGCAAAGGAAGACAAGACATCTTACAAATATCTTTCAATGGTTTTCTCATGAGGTCATTGTAAGTGACAAGTAAGCACAAAGGTTATACTCCAGTCAGGATACATATTACCTCTCAGCAATATCTGGCAGACCGAGAGTTTCCTCCACTGACCATTTTGCCTTGGTTAATATTATATTCTTGTCAGTAATAATATTCTACGGAAGTTCATCATTTCCAAGTTTGATGACAGAGAGCAAATAGCGTCCAAAATATGGTCATGCAATTCCTGTGTAAATCGATCAGTGACGGCATCAGAATTCTTACATTCAAGAACTCTTACAATCAGAACCATCAGAACTTTTTTTTTACACAAACACACACACAAGCTCTCTCTCTCTCACAAAGACGAAACAGAAGACGATGACAATTCTAATTCTGGAACTCCAGCTAAAGTGCTAAGAGTTAGTTGACTGAAAGAATTTTATTTTATTGGGTAGCTAGCTAAAGATTTACATGTGTCTAGAGCTGGTTATTCCTCAGTACTAAGTATAACTGGGTATTGCATAATACTGTGTTATTCTCAGAATTTCCTCTCTGTCTATCACTCCACAATAAGCTTTCTGTTTCTGTAACACTTCCAGTTCTGCCATGAACAGCCTGGCATGTAATGCCCACAGTAGTACCCTGGATCTTTAGATAGATGTCATTGAATCTGAAGTGGTCAGGATGAATTTGATTAATTTTTAAATCATTTCTAGTGTGTACTTGTGATCCAGGGTGGATGTCTTTAGAAATATGTAACAAGCAGTCATGCCATCTGCATGGACAATATTGCTCTATAGTGATTCTACATTCACTGTAACAAGGAGAGTATCAAGAGGTAGTTCTTCATTAACCTGTTCAGGAAGTCTGTGTGCTGTGCTGTGTTGTGTTCTAGGCTTCTGAGAATCCCCTCTGTCAGTACGCTAATACTGGATTTGATTGGTCTGCTAGGGTTTTTGTGTTTATGGATTTTAGGTAGCCTGTGGAAAGTGCCAAGAGAAAGATGGAATGGTATCAGGTTTTCCAGCTCAGCCTGTATCTGCTTTGGAAGTGTGGTGGGTATGATTTTTCAGATGTTTACTGTATTCCTATTTAGAAATGTACTTACATACAGACAGGATTTGCTCCCATCTAAGACATTCTGCACCACTTGCGTCCTTCACATCATGCACAGCACTCACTTAAATGGTCCTATGGAAACTGGTAATACACACTAGACATATAATAAAATAAAACCACTTTACTAAATTTCAACAATGTATCTGATTTTGTGGGCCCTTTTTGTGGCTCTCAAAGGTGCTGCAGATAGGGAAAATCAAAGTCTCTAGATTCCCTGCTTCCCCTCTTAGAATTCTGAGTGGGGCTGCTGAAGAGAGGTAGTAACACCTGCTTCTCTTCCTCCTCTGATGTGGCAGGTTCCCTGCCAGGGAACCAGCATATCAGGGTGGGCTAAAAGGAAAATAAACCTTACTCTTGATCTTCACTAACAAAATGGCACCCCTATGTCAACATTGACAAAAAAGCACCTCAGAGTCAAGATACTAATGAGACAATATAGCTGCATATCCAAAGGGTCAGCAAGACTCACTCTTATCAGTGGCACCATTGCATGAATAGATCTGTGATCCTGCCGCCTCATAGTAAATCAGAACATTAGCTATATGCATGAAAGTGGTTACAATAAAGAACCCTTATCATTGTTTGTGGACATGTTTCTTAAAGATGAGGTCACCAGAGCTAAATTTTATGCAAAGGATTGAAAACATATGTTAGACATTTTAGCTTAGTGGAACTGGAGAAATCAGATTCTATTTTAGTGACCTTTAACACATGGGGGCAGATTTTAAAAGGGTTACGCGTGTAATATATGCGGTTAACCCTTTTAAACCCGCTCCTGTGCGCGCTAAGTCTATTTTGCATTGGCCTGGCGATGCGCGCAAGCCCCGGGACACGTGTATATTCCGGGGCTTGAAAAAAGGGGCGAGGAGTGGGCGGGGAGGTCCAGGGGCGGGACCAAGGCCTCCTGCACTGTGGCCGTGCCGGGGGATCGCGCGCTGGCACTCGGCCAGCTCGCACAACCTATGCCTGCCCAAAGGCAGGCGTAAATAATAAAACAAAGGTGGTGGGGGGGAGATTTAGGTAGGGCTGGAGGGCGGGTGGAAGGAAAGTTCCCTCCGAGGCTGCTCTGATTTCGGAGCGGCCTCGGAGAGAATGGGGAAAGCCATCGGGGCTCCCCTAGGGCTCGGCGCGCAAGGTGCACAAGTGTACACCCCCTTGTGCGCGTCGACCCTGGATTTTATAACATGCGCGCGACTGGTTGTGCGCACAAATCTACCCCCTCGTGTAGCTTTTAATATCTGCCCCATGTTCTTTATACTAAAATTCCCCAGGCAGCCGCTCTGCATACGGTGGCTCGATACTTGATCAATATCTGAAGCCTCAGCACAATCCTTCAGTTTGTTCTAGACATGCAGAGAATAGTTTTACTTCATTATTATTTTTGTTTTATGCAGGATTTATATTTACAACATAATGGCATTCTGATGGAAGCCACGATGTTTCCAAGCATAGGCAACACCTATGAGCACATTTTGAAGAACAATTTTTATATCCTTCCCCTTTTTTCAAATATATTAAATATTGGTCCAGATATATCAATGATATACTTTTTCTCAGGATGTCAACAATAGAACAACTACAGGTGTTTGTGAACTGGTTGAAAACGGTGGATCCTAATTTGCTCACTTTGAATTTTAATTTTTAAAGCATTCAGTTGCTGGACATTTTGATCTATAAACAGCATGACAAATTGAGAACATCTTTATACCATAAATCCATGGAGAAGAACAATTTATTATGCTTTGCAAGATGCCAATTGGACAATTTTTGTGCATTTGCCACATTTGTACCGACAAAGAAGATTTTTAAATCCAAGCTCATGAACTCAGTTCCTGTCGGTTAGCAGGAGGATACACGTTTTCATATATTAAGAAAGCCTTCAAATAGGCATGTGGAATACGAGTGGCTCTTGCTTAATCATGTAGAATCCTCTAGCTCTAGGACGGTGTAGGTATAACATTATTCTCATATATGCAAACTCCTCCCCAATTCATACAAAAAAATCAAAAAAAGGAGAAGGAAAAAATAAATCTCCCAAACAATTATTTAACTAAAGAGAAACATTAAATACAAAAAATATTAGATAATATTAAATGAGCGAAGACAGTATCAGAACAAAAAGTGCCTCTGTTTTAATCCACTGTCTCTCGCCACGCAATGGGCCTCAGGCAGTATCAGCCTCCATGGCACTATAATTGTAACCATCTACAGTCACCCTCATAAAATGTAGTTTTATTAATTTTTAAAAAATCTTTGCCTTTAATTTTTTTAAAAAATTATTATTTATTACCACCTTACTAAACTAAGGAACTAAAAAAACACAGAAGATTTAGCTCATGTCATCCAGCGTTCAACAAAATTTCTGCTGTTTGAAATGTTACCGAATACTTAGCTCCTATAATCCGGTGTTCAGCAAAATTTCTGCTGTTCAAAATATTCCCAACATGGACCATGTTTCGGCCGACAAGCCTTCTTCAGGGGATGAAATTTAAATCAATCATCACCACAACGCCAAAATATTCTCGAATGACCACTTCCTAAAAATGTATACAATAGAAATATTTTTTTATATGTATTATTATAAAAAAACTTCTTACTCAGAAATACATTCAAACCCCAAGTGAGCACTACAGATCTTACCTTCTTTAAAATATGTGGTTCTCACAAATGGCACCATAATGCTCCCAGCTTCCACCCTACATTTCCTTGATTTAAATGCCTACTATGCTACGCGTCACCGGAAGTGCACCTCAACGCCGCTGTCAATCAGCTACTACTGAATAGAAACATTCAAATAGAAACTCAATCCAAAAAATCAAAATTTGGGACATTATCCTTGCCAAAAATGATTGGTCTGTGAACAATTTTTTTCTTGGAAGATCCTTCCTTTTTTTAAAGGGGCAATTTTCAGTTATGAGCCTGCAGAATTATTCCTCTGTAGGTGTTATATATGGTATATGGTGCCCCTGTCTGCTTCTCTATATAGGCAAAACTAAACGCTGTGGGGCGGATTTTCAAAGGGTTACGCGCGTAACCCTGAAACCCGCTCCTGCGTGCGCCAAGCCTATTTTGCATAGGCCCAGCAACGTGTATGTCCCGGGGCTTGAAAAAATGGGCGGGGGAGTGGGCGGGTCAAGTGCGGGGGAGGGACCGAGGCCTCCGGCACAGCGGTCGGGCCGGCACGCCCAACCTACGCCTGCCCGGAGTCAGGCAGAACTTCATCAACAAAGGTCGGGAGGGGGTTAGATAGGGCTGGGGGGAGGGTTACGGAGGGGAAGGTGGGGGGGGGGGGGCTCCCCTAGGGCTCAGCGTGCGCAAGATGCACAAGTGTGTACCCCTTTGTGTGCGCCGACCCCGGATTTTATAACATGTGCGCGGCTACGTATGATTGAGCATCGTAGTGCGATTATGAGGAATCGGTTGAAAGCCCCTTTGGTCCAGCACTGTTTGACTCAACAACATTGCTTTGCAGATCTAACATTTGCTGTAATAGGAGATTTGGATAGGTATTTGTTACAGCGTGAACAGAAGTGGATTTATTATTTTGAAATTGTTACACCTTGAGGATTGAACAAAGAAATTGACTGGTCTGTTTTTTGATTTTTTGGATTGAGTTTATTTGAATGTTTCTATGCAGTAGATTGACAGCGGCATTGAGGTGCACTTCCGGTGATGCATAGCATAGTAGGCATTTAAATCAAGGAAATGTTGGGTGGAAGATGGGAGCATTATGGCGCCAATTGTGAAAGTTCAGTTGTGAGAACCACATATTTTAAAGAAGGTAAGATCTGTAGTGCTGTATAAGGCTCACTTGGGGTTTGAATTTATTTGTGAGTAATAAGTTTTTTATAATAATACTATTGTATACATTTTTAGGATGTGATCATTCGAGAATATTTTGGCGTTGTGGTGATGATTGATTTAAATTTCATCCCCTGAAGAAGGCTTGTCGGCCAAAACATGGTCCATGTTGGGAATATTTTGAACAGCAGAAATTTTACTGAATGCCACGTTAAGGGCCTCATTTTACACGCGAAAAGTCCCTTATCGCGTACGATACTAGGATGGGGGTGGAGTCGGGCGGAGTCGGCCCTTACCTGTTCGCGGACAGCGAACAGGTAAGGGCCTTTTCGCTGCAGCTTTCGCTCCCAATAGCTACACCTCCTATGGTGGCGCTATTGGGTGCGAAACTGGCAGCGATCGCACCGCGACGGTACGATCGCTGCCGGCTAGTGCAGGCCCTCTCCCTGTTTCGGTCCCCGCCCCTCATCTTCTAAAGTATCGCAGGCCTGCGATACTTTAGAAAATGAGGCCCTAAATGAGCTAAGCATTCGGTAACATTTCAAACAGCAGAAATTTTGTTGACCGCCGGATGACATGAGCTAAATCTTCTGTTTTTTTAATTTCTTAGTTTAGTAGGATGGTAATAAAAAATAATTTTTTGAAAAAATAATTAAAGGCCAAAAAGTTTTAAATTAATAAAACAGCATTTTATGAGTGTGTCGGTAGATGATTATAATTATAGTGCCGTGGAGGCTGATACTGCCTGAGGCCCATTGTGTGGTGAGAGATAGTGGATTAAAACACTTTTTGTTCTGATACAGTCTTCACTCATTTAATATTATCTAATATTTTTTGTATTTAATGTTTCTTTTTAGTTAAATAATTGTTTGGCAGATTTATTTTTTCCCCTCTCCTTTTTTTGATTATTCTCATATTGTGTCCTTCTACAGCCACTGGGATATTTTTCAACTACATGCAGTATTTGAAAATCTCCAATGATAGCTTATACTAGAGGGAAACATATTAAAGACTCTGTGGTACATTCCTTTCTGCTTCCTGACTCACATGCATTTGACACACTGTTTATAGGACATAGAGCCTACGGCAACTGTTCCTTTTGCATTCAACCATATAGGCAATAGATGGGAAGACCCACAATCGAAAAATCAGTTTAATCTAGCAGCTACAACAGATTGTATCTCTTCATTTGGGGTATATTTTATAGTATGTTCATTTAAAAAAGTTTACATAGGTAGGACAAGACGAGTACTCATCCGCTTAGTTGAACATAGAAATTGTTTGGCCACTAAGAAAATTCAGGCTCCCCTTGTACAGCGCTGCCTAGATAACAATCATGTGATGCAGTGAGGTATTTTGGAACATATTCCTGATTCTTCTAAGGAAGGCAATAATCAGACACGTTCAAATCTTTATTTTCTTTTTAAATACAGTGGTCTCAACCTTGAAGTGGCTTGGTATTCTGTGATCTAATTTTTATTTTCTGTTTGCAATATTCCACCTTACATCTCTATACAGTGGTCTCATAGATTTCAGTTCCTTCTGGTTTAAGAATTTTAGCATGGAAGTAATAGATGCAGAGTACTGCGTCAATGGAGTAATTTTAAGTGAACACTATGGGGCGGATTTTAAATGCCCTGCGCGCTTAAATCCGGCCGGATTTACGCGCGCCGGCACGCCTATTTTGCATAGGCCGCCGGTGCGCGCAGAGCCCCGGGACGCGCGTAAGTCCCGGGGCTTTGTAAAAGAGGCGGGGAGGGGGCGTGTCGGGGGCGTTCCCAAAACGATGCGGCGTTTCGGGGGCATGCCGCGGCATTTTGGGGGCGGGCCCCGGCCCGGGGGCATGGTCGAGGCCTCTGGACCAGCCCTCGGGTTGGGTGACGGCGCGCCAGCAGCCTGCTGGCGCGCGCAGATTTACGTCTGCTTTTAGCAGGCATAAATCTGCCAACAAGGTAAGGGGGGGTTTAGATAGGGCCGGGAGGGTGGGTTAGGTAGGGGAAGGGAGGGGAAGGTGGGGGGAGGGCAAAGGAAAGTTCCCTCCGAGGCCGCTCTGAAATCGGAGCGGCCTCAGAGGGAACAGGCAGCGCACGCGCTGGGCTCGGCACGCGCAGGTTGCACAAATGTGCACCTCTTTGCGCGCGCCGACCCCGGATTTTATAAGATACGCGCGGCTACGCAAGTATCTTATAAAATCCAGCGTACTTTTGTTCGCGCCTGGTGCCCGAACAAAAGTACGCGATCGCGCAAATTTTTAAAATCTACCTCTATTTTTGTACCATACTGAGAATTCATAACTATGGAAGATCAGTACAAGATTTATTGGGTGACTCCTACATTTGTTTCCTGAGTACCCTCTCATGCAGATCATATTTAGAAACATGGACCCGTGTTGGGGTAATTCATGGAATAATATGCTGAAGAGTGTATCAAGATAAGTGATATTATGTGCATTTAAAATCGAATATCAAAAATTTTGAACAGTGGACATTGACCATAGATTATTCGTAAGGTAAATGAAGGTGTCAAAAGTGCGAGCACCTAGTATGATGGTCTTTAGGAATATGAGATCAATAGCTACTGGATAAATTCTTAATGGAGGAAGCATCATGTTCTATGTGGTTTTTCTTCTTTTGTTGACACTATTTGACTGTTGGATACAATAAAGAGTGAACCATGGAGCAATATGGCAACTGAGCAAAACATTCCCCATTCTAACCCCTGGATCAGAAACAGGGTACTGTCTGTTTCTTCCCTGATCTGTAGCATACTAACATGAAAGACGTTTCAGACAAATTAAAGAAGTGGAAGTATATCACTATAAAAGTATAACAGAGATAGAGATAGCAAATGTAGGACACATCAACTAGGAAATAAACTCTTTGCTAAGATATCAAAAAGACTTTCATTTTAAAAAAATCTTTACTTACCAGAGTGGATAAAAGAACCTACTAGCTGCTCTCCTTGGTATCCTGGTAGATGTCCAGGAAGACAAAGACCAAGTAGCTAAAGAGAAGGGCAATGCGATGTGGTGGAGCAGCCATCTCAATATCAGTCAAGCAATGAGTGAAAATAGCATGAGACTAGCATTTTTATAGCCTTGTGACAATGCAGAGGAAGCTGGAGGGCCCATCCCCTTCACTCAGCATTTTATAAAGCTGATACTTATCAGGTAATAATAAATTGCAAACAAAAGTCATTTGTTATAAACAAGGCAAAAGTTGTGATTTACTCATCTTCACACTGACCTAGCTAAGATGAATGTGTCTGTAATACACGTATCTCTGGATCTACAAGTGACTCTTGTTTTATCAATAAATAGGAGAATCTTTTGTTATACACTGCATCTGCAGGAGCTGAGAGAGACAGAAAGCTTGGCTAAGTTCCACCTGATCTGACCTCACTTTCTTCCAGTTGGGTGTGAAGGTATATGATTGCATAGGTTCCTGTATAGAGCATCCACCATAGTTTTTCTACAAATGTTAAAGTGATGATCCCTCTGCATTGTGTGGCTGCTGACGCCTTCCTGAGATAGCATTGATTAGCCCTATCTTCAGATTTCTCAATTTATTTTTGGATGCCACTGGTGCCAACATGCTGACCACATTATTATTTCTGTACATAGCAGAAGCTGAGATGAAAAGAACCTTCTGTAACACACTTCACTTTCCTAAAGTGTTCAGAAATACTGACTGCCCTCATAATTGCCCGATTTATTTTAGGGTTCAAGGAGTCATCTACTGCAAGGGTGGGAAAACTATGGCCTGTGGACCAAACCTGGCTTTTTTGCAGCTCACTTACCTCTATTATGATCGCCATTAGCTCCAGCTCTCCCAATGCTCTAATTTGACAAGGAGGGCAGGTGGTGCGATTGTGGCCGTGCTGGGTTAAAGTGTCATGCCACGGAGGTCAGGCAGCATTGTGAAGGGCACTGACTCTACAGGAAGTGACGTGATAAGCATGGCAGGATGACAGCCTGAAGAGGAGCCAGTTCGGAGCGAGAACATGGAGCAGTCAGAGCAGGACAGTCGGCAGGGCTGGAAGCAAGCCACTACAGCCTCTAACCGTCTCATCGGGTGCAGGAGTCTCTAACCCAGTAAGACACAGAAAGAGCTAGCCCCACTGAAGAGAAGGCCTGCTCTTAAAGGGACAATACCAGAGGTAAGTGTAACTGTACTGGAGAGCCAAATATTTGAAAGAACCTGGGGACTGGTGCATAAAACTCAAATGGCTGATGTAAAGTAGGTTGCAAACGTTACAGCATACATCAAACATATGAGTTTTACGCTGTAGGAGCTCCAAGGGGGCCCCTCCCCCCAACTGGAGCTACTGCAAGGGGACCCTCCCACAGTCCCTAATGCCAGAAAGAACCACAAATGTGGCCCTGCCTGAAAAACGTTCGCCCACTCCGATCTACTGGAACCATACACATTACCACAGCCTGAACATGCAGATATGCTGTGACCATTGCTTTCAGATGATAGATGTGGTGGCCAAGTTTCTTGGGTCCCACCATAACACCCAAATATAAAAGCAAGGCACATGTGAGATATTACAAGTCATCCAAACTCTCTGAGCAGAGTAGTCCTAAGTATATCTAGAAGACACTGAGACCTTAGTGTGGTTTTAGAAACATGTGACATGAGTTGTTGATCTCAATGTGTGTCTTTCTTATTCTGTTTGTAGATAATAAAGGGGAACTGTGGCTCCTCTGGCTGTTCGCTCTGTTCCAGAATCCATGATCTGTCTCCGACTAGCACTACAATTGCGTTCATTACTCAATCAGGGCTGTTAGACAACACATATTCGGCCTTCTGAAAATCAATTAGCAATGCCTTGACCACACCAGTGACTTCCTGCCCCTCAGACTCTGGCCAAAACATGCCAACTGTGAGGTGTGCTGCATGCTGCACAATCTAGATCTGAAGGGGGTGTCTACTTCAATAGGACAAACGCAGTAGAGGCCAACTGCTAGGAGAACAAACAGCAGAAAGAAGCTTCCCTGTGCTGGCTACAAGCCAGATTTCAGTACTAATTAAAAACCTTTATTCTGATTTTGAAATGGAAGTATTGCCCCTTGCTCTCCCATAACTTTCCTATCTAATTAATTCACATATTCTTCTTGATTTTCACTCCTCTAGCTATAATAAACTCACTGTCCCACACATCCAGTCATCTCACTTTCGTACATGTTCACTTTGGGGTAGATTTTATAAATTTACGCGCGTGCGAACAAAAGTACGCTAGATTTTATAAGATACGTGCGTAGCCGTGCGTATCTTATAAAATCCGGGGTTGGCGCGCGCAAGGGGGTGCACATTTGTGCGCTGCCTGTTCCCTCCGAGGCCGCTCCGAAATCGGAGCGGCCTCAGGGGGGAACTTTCCTTCTGCCTCCCCTCACCTTACCTAACCCACCCCACCCCCCCCCCCGGCCCTATCTAAACCCCCCCTACCTTTGTTGGCAGATTTACGCCTTCTGGAGGCAGGTGTAAATCTGCGCGCGCCAGCGGGCTGCTGGTGCGCCATCACCCGACCTGGGGGCTGGCCCGGAGGCCTCGACCACGCCCCCGGGCCGGCGTCACACCCCCGACACGCCTCCGGCCCCGCCCCAAAATTTCCGCCGCCCACCCGACACACCCCCTTTGCAAAGCCCCGGGGTTGCGCGTGCCGCCGAGCCTATGCAAAATAGGCTCGGCACGCACAGGGGCCTTTTAAGAGGGTTACGGGCATAAGTTATGCGCATAACCCTATTAAAATCCGGCCCTTTTTGCTTTCCACCTCTGGAATGCAGTTGTAAAATTTCAAAGCAAGACTCTAAGCTCATTTCTTCAAAATGGCTTTTACGTGGTTGCTCTTTGCTCTTCACTTTATTTTTGCACTGCTATTTTAAAATATCATTTATCGCATGTTATAAAGTTGGTGCGTCCATGTGCAAGCACCGGGAACCACGTGCACGTAGACGCCTGCGTGTACGTTTGAAAATTTACCCCTAAGACTCCAATTTACAAGTCTAGATGATATTCTCTTAAAAGAGGATGAGTATACTCTTGAAATTATAATGAAGTGATAAGTGCAACTATGCGGAAAAGTATAAATCCTCAGACTAAACAAGTATGGTAGCAAAAGAAAAAAAAAAAGCACCTTCATAAGTACCTCCCCAATCAAAGAAAATTTGCTAACAAACACTTGATGCATTTTGTGGTGGGCATTATATTCCCCTAGTGAGTACAAAAAAGGCAGGCTGTAAGGTAAACCTGGGAGGGAGATCTAGTATATAAAAGAAACCAGAATAGGAGACGAACTCCAACTCCCAGAAGGCACAAGGGTTGAAACTTCCCAGGCTGCCCTATTGAGAGGATGAGGGAGCCTGGGCGTGGTGGGAGAAGGGTGAGAGCTTGTCTGAAGGAGGGACAGGGCAGGAACAGGAAGGCGTCCTACTAGAACCAGATGAAGAGACAGAGGAGATGGAGGTAGAGTTATTGAGCAGCCCTGAGGATGAGCCAGAGCCAATGGATTTGGGGGACGAGTGGTGGAGACCCTCTCCAGAAGAAGACACACTCAAGGAGAATGCAGGTCAGGATTTTTAAGTGATCCCTGCTGTGGGGTGGATGTAGTTGCGGCCATAGTGAAAGAGGAAGCACAAACCCCAGCTGCAGACTATGGTGGGAGGTGGTAGTGGGACCTGGTTTCCTGAGAACCAGGCCCATATCACAGCCAAGCTTTGGCTGTGCAGGAGGATTAAGGCGCGAGTTTGAGACTGATGTGGTTTGATGAAAGTAAAGCTATAGAGACTTTAAACTACCAGGATAACCGGGGACTGTGTGTGCTTAAGCCCAGCTCTCCAACTCGGGTGAGAGGATTTGAACCCGTAACTGTGGCACCCCGGAAGGAACGGGATAAAGTAAAGCTATAGGGACTTTAAACTATAAGGATAACATGGGGCTATGTGTACTTAAATCCAGCTCACCAACTGAGGTGAGAGTTTTTGAACTCATAGCTATGACACCCTTGAAGGAGCGGGATAAAGTATAGGCAATAGAGACTGAATACTTAGCCTGAGGAGCCTCCGCAGGGGAAACCGGGGAAGCTGCAAGGAGGGGTCGTGCAGCGGGACCGTGGAAAAGCACCCTCCAGAGGCTTAACCAGTTTCTTATGTATTCCAATGGAATTACAACTGGAAGAGTGGCCGGTGGCACAAATTCACAACACTTTACATGAAAATCCAAACACAGGCAAGACAATCCATCTTTGGTCCGAAGTGTGCTAGCACTGGCTTGTCAGAGTTTGTCCAATAAGAGGCCAGTACTATTGTGCAATATGCTGCTTTGCCTCACCCTCACTTGCTCTTAGGGCTACAGGTACAGAGACACCGTGCAAGCTCTAAGAAGCTGAATTACCTTAGCACAGCTGAGGCCAGAATGGAAGCTCTTCTGGCCAATAATTATTTTTTAAGGGGTTCAGGGGCATGGTTCACCAGTGTAGGGTGAGGGACAGACTAAATGAAACCTTAAGAGAAGGGGGAACGAGAACGGAGTAAGCAACAAAAGGAGAAATGGAAAGGAGAAGAAAGTGATGAAAATTTCTCCAAGAAAACCAATCCCTTATTCAGGGGGGTTGATAAGACCTAAGCTCCTTTCTCTTCCAAAATAAAAAAGAGTGGAGTGTGCCTAAGCTTCCAGGTCAGCTGAGGTATTTCAGTCCCCATCGTCCCAGCAAAGGTCCAAGCCAGCAGCATAATCTTGGCATTAATAAGGAAGGCCATTTTGAGGCCTAACAAGAAAGAGCGATACTTTAGTCACAGACTACCAATGTGGAGGAATTAGGGTACTAGAAGAAAGATGAGGGCGTGTGGAAGGAAAGTGGAAACAAGAAGTTCAGAGTTGGAAGGCAGCCAGCAAGGATCAGAAAGCGCCAGACAGATATGCAGAGAGACATGAAAAAAAGTAAAAGAAATATAAAAGGGAGAACTGAAATAGAGAAAAGAATACAACAAAAACATCAGCGGCAAACATTGTTTTAAAACTTTGTATCTGGAGTCTACATTCTGGCAATGTTCAAATGATTATTTTTCAGATTTCTACTGTCTGTTTGATTTCTGCCACACTGACTCAATCTTACACAGTAACATAGTAATGACAGCAGAAAAAGACCAAACGGTCCATCCAGTCCGCCCAACAAGCTTCTTACGGTAGTAACTGCTGCTCCGTGCAGGTTACCCCCAAGCCTTATGTTAAAGGTAGTAATATTAAAAATCAAAACCAAGCAACTGTCAAACCCACAAAATTACTGCTAGCAGAGTAAGCAGCCTTCCTGATAATTCATACAGTGCTGCTGCTTGAACGTGCTTTGCTTTTGGACTTAGTCGCAGAAGGAGTCCTGCGCTTTTTCCCTAATGTCTACGTATCAGTACCCTAGACCATAAAAGTCAGGGCCCAGTATTGGTCATCGCCTGAATCCAATTCCCCTTTTCTCTCCCGTCCCCCCGTTCCCCACCGAAGTGGAGAGCAATGCTGCAGTTGCATCAAAACTACGCAAGCTAATTGGTTAAGGGTAGTAATCCCCATGCCTTCTGCTGCTCACCTCCAAGCACCCTTTTCTTAATTTCCAACTTTAGCCTTTGGCCATCCACAGTGTTTATCCCATGCCTTTCTGAATTTGTTTACTGCTTTTGACTTCGCCACCGTCTCCGTGAAGAAATATTTCCTGATGTTGGTTCTAATTTGCCCCCCTCCCCCTCTGAAGTTTAAAATCGTGACTCCTAGTTCTACTGTTTGCTTTCCTCCAGAAAAGATTCGAGGAACATACATCATTAAAACCATTCAGGTGTGCATGATTTTAACGATGCATGTTTTGTTGTCACATGACCATTTACTGATTAAAAAGTGATAGCCAGATATACTGTATTTTTAAAGTTGCCACTAGCCAATGAATTTGTGTCATATCAAAAATACAAAACAAACAACCCTGTAAAATTTCTTTATGGGTGTCATTCTATTCCTTTGCTATCCTTCCCTCATTGACCTTTCCAATTCCAAGTTTTCTTTTATCCCTCTCCATTTCTGCTTCCTGTCATCTTTCCTCATTTCCCAGCTACTGAAGAGTTGCAGTATTTTTAATATTCCCAGGGCTAAGTCTTTAACAACAGCTAACACACAGGAGGCAAGTCAGAACCACTACCTTTTAGAAGAGAGGACAGCAGATAAGATTGGAATAATTCTCTGTCTAGCAGCTTTTCTTTCCCCATTAACACACTTTATTTCAGCAGGAGGCAATGTCTGGTCTTTGTGCAGTTGTATTATTGTTAGTCCACGCACAGAGGTCCTTTCCAAGCCCTGATATCTATAACCATTCCCTTAGGGACGCCTATTTCCTGTTTCGGTGTATACGGACTTCCCTTAATGCAACATCAGTTTCAGTCCTGACATGTAACCTCTTCCTTAAAATCCACTGAATATTAGCTGAAGGTCAGTGTAAAGAAACAAGCACTATCCTTGGACCCAGAACCAGCAACTTTCTGGACACAGTGCTCTACCTATGGGCAAGAATCAGACAAGCTCTTTCCTTAGCTAAAATTCTCTCTTACTACTACAGATTTTTTTATTTTAACACATTCCCCCTTCAACAAGCACGCACACACACAAACACAGGCAATTAACCATGTTAAATATTATTATTTTACTTACTTAATTACTACAACCGAGAGCATCTGAGGGTTCCAGGGATTGAAATCCACAACCAGGCACGACTGTGAGGAAATCGGTCCCAGACAGGACTAGAAACAGCAGCCTTCTGGTCTAGAGTTCTACCGATCAGCCAAAAGGAGGTTCTCCTAGAGGCCAAGCAGTAGAAGCTCAGTTATCACTCCTCAGCTGCAGTTACCTCTCACCAACAGAGGGTGTTTATTACACCATGAATTACTCTTGGAGGAAACAGGGGGCATTCGGCTCAGGCCTTGAACCTTGCAAGAAGCACCCCATATATCTGTGGCACCAGAAAAAATACAAATCAGTCCTGTGCACTGGCACTCAACTTCATAGTGCTTTTCTTTCTTATACAATTTAGTACAGATTTGGGAATTTTGAGATCAAGCTCGTACTAGGTATATCGCTGCATATAACGGTAATAAAACAAGACAGAACTTACCTCTGTCCTCCATAAACTTATATAGCTGCTGCAGAAAGTTCTCTCTTTCTTCTGGAAAAGGTTCTATTTCCTCCTAATTGAAGCAATAAAAACATGCATAACGTCTACCATCAAGGATATTTTAAGCATATGTTTTGTACAATAATAAACATAATACAATATTACAACATAACACAGAATGCTTTATTTGTCTAACAAAATAACTCTTGGATGCACTGTAAAAGATGATAATGATGGACAAGTAAGCAAAGTATCTAGGCATGGATAGGAATATTATCAAGTATTTGTATTAGACTACTACAATATGGATAGGACATTAATAAAATGTTTATTTATTTTCAAAGTTTTAATATTCTTCAACCCTACAAAGCAAAAGAGTTGCAAAACTTAGTCTTTAACAGTAAGCAATCACTGGTTATTAGAGCATCTTTCTATCCTACAACTTATCTCTGATTTGCGTAGTTACAATTCTCAATCAACATGCAGGCTTTAATTAGCTATAGGGGCAGATTTTCAAAGGCTATGCGCGTAACCCAAGAAAATCTGCCCCTGCGCTTGCCAAGCCTATTTTGCATAGGCTCGGTGGCGTGCACAAGCCCCGGGACGTGCATATGTCCCGGGGCTCCGAAAAAGGGGCGTTATAGGGGCGGGGGCCATGGGCGGGGCGCTGACGCGTTCCGGGGGCGGGACCGAGGCCTCCGGAACAGCCACCGTGCCGGGGGATGGCGTGCCTGCAGCTGGCCGGCGCGCGCAAGTTACGCCTGCCAACTTCAACGATAACAGTGGGGGAGGGGGGGTTTAGATAGGGCTGGGGGTGGGTTAGATAGGAGAAGGTGGGGGAGTGGAGGGAAAGGAGGAAGCCTGCGTGGCTCGGAGCGCGCAAGTTGTACAATTGTGTACCCCTTTGATTGCGCTGACTGTGGATTTTATAACATGCGCGCGCTACCGCGCGCATATGTTATAAAACTGGGCGTAGATTTGTTTGCGCCGGGTTGCGCAAACAAATCTACACCAGCGCGCAGGTTTGAAGATCTGTCCCATAATGTGAAAGCGACATCATCCAAAGGCGCCAACAGAGACCCAGCTCTTGTAAATCAGTAAAAACCTTACTGAGCATGTGCGGGGTTTTCAATGCACACATTGCCTCATGAACCCTTCAGTTTTTCTTCATCCAAGCCACCACACAGACAATTGTCTCTCGACAATTTTTGGCTTTTGGCCTTAGTTCTGCTTTTATTGCTGGACAGGCCAAGGCACTGTCATCAGCCCAGAGATGCATTTCAGGGCACAATCATAACACTTTATACGACACATCAAGGGCACCATCAATTGTGTCGGAGAAGGGTGCTTCATCACATAAGCCCAAGAGTCCAGCTACTGGCTTGGAAGGAGATACTGCTAGTGCAGTAATGGACCAAGGCGCCGTTCGCTGGGAGCTGTCAGTGCAACTGGCAGGGAGCACCTTAGAGCCATCCACGGCCACAAATGCAGCTGCTACTGCACAGAGTTCCTCCTCAGCTCTGCAGGCAGTCTTTAATGAGAATGA
This sequence comes from Rhinatrema bivittatum, assembly GCF_901001135.1. Taxonomy (NCBI): domain Eukaryota; kingdom Metazoa; phylum Chordata; class Amphibia; order Gymnophiona; family Rhinatrematidae; genus Rhinatrema; species Rhinatrema bivittatum. The sequence goes on from NC_042617.1 coordinate 154,641,255, forward strand.
GAAGATTATGGATTTCTGAAGAAGACCCCTCAGCCAGTGAGAGTCCAGCTATCAGAGCTAGTGAAGAATGTGTTTGTCTCCTTAAGCTCTGAAGACCAGCGAGGGCTCCTGTTCAAGATGGAGGAAATTTTCCCACACAATAGAGTCACCAAAGTCCCACTTTGCTGCATACCTCCCCTCAAGAGCTTCCAGCATGAGTAAGTCCTCACTATGTGGTGGTGGATTCTCATCCTCCAGCGGAGTACCTTCATGAATCAGAAGGGGAAGAAGTAGGATCAATTCACTCTGAGTTCCTACCACACTTTTCCCTCTCAAATCAGTGGAGATCTCCTCCTTTGTCATCCTCATCATCGTTGGGGGTGATGGTTTAGTCTTCCCCCATGGTCAAGAGAGGAAGAAGATTCTACAAGGATTCCTTCAGATCCCATGCCATACTTGCCTCAGCATACATCTCCTGCAGAGATCTCTGCTACTGCAATTTTTGAATAAGCTGGCAAAAACTCTATCCATCAATATCAGGAAGGAAAAGGAACCAAGAACAGATGCTTTCAGGCTTTTTCAATTCCTTCAAACTCTAGCGGACTCCGTGACTATCCAGCTCACAAAATCCTCAAGGACCTACAGATGACACTGTAATTCTGAGTCTCCTCAGTCTATAACTTGGGGGTCATCTTCAACTCCTCTCTCTCTCTCTCAACTTCTCTACACATATCCCAAACATTGCTAAAATGTGTCATTTCTTTCTCTATATCACCAAAATCTGTCTCTTCCTTTCTGAACAAACTACCAGAACTTTTATTCATTCTCTCACCATTTCCTGCTTAGACTATTGCAACCTGCTCTTCATAGGTCTCTCAGTGAGCCATCTCTCTCTGCTACAATCTATCCAAAATTCAGCTGCACAACTTAACTTTCACCAGAGATGCTATATCCATATAACCCTGTTCTCAAGTCACCTCACTGGTTCCCTATCCATTCCCACGTACAGTTCAAGCTACTCTTACCTACAAAGGCCTTTACTCTGCAGCTCCTCACTACCTCTCCTTTCTTATCTCTCTTTACACCCCTCCTTGACAACTCTGCTTATCAGGCAAGTCATTCCTATCTATGCTCTTCTCCTCTAATGCTAATTCCCAACTCCATGTTCTCCACCTGGCTGCATCATATGCTTGGAATAGACTTCCTAGGCTGGCATGTCATGCTTCCTCTTACCTTATTTAAATCCCAACTAAACACCCACCTTTTTGAGGCAGCTTTAAAATCTTAACCCTTGATTATCCTGCTTACAGCCTTATTAATTTTTAATTATTGTCTTAATAAATGAAATTACCTGTCTTTTTTGCCCAATACATTTGTTTTGATTAGATTGTAAGGTCTACTGAGAAGGTACTCTTTCTATATGTTTTTTGTACAGCACTGCATACATCAAGCAGCACTAAAGAAGTTTTTTGTTTTTTTTTTTTATTCTTTTTTTTTTTTTTTAACATACATGGTCAGCAAATCAATCCTGCTGATGAAAAGGTATATAATCCCAATATCCAAAATATTTTACGTAGTACATACATTCATGCTCATAACTTTTAATCAGAAATCACAAATATTCCTTTCAAAAGAAAGAGAAAACAAAAATATAAGTAGAAACATTTTCTTATTCTACCTAGGAAAAATTGTAACTAGAAATCATTCAGATTAGACATCCTGTTATAAAGAAATATGGGATCCAAGATTCTAATACGGAGCACTAGGAAATGGTAATGAAGAAAAAGAAGGTCTTAATATTTTTCTATCCCCATGGCAGGTTCAAGTTACATTATTATGAGAAGAATGAGAATCAAGAAATAAACGCAAATCTTGTGGATCAAAATACACAGATCTGTGACTATTATATTTGAGCACACATTTACTAGGGTAACGTATCACCACATGGGCTCCTAAATTTTTTGCTTCTTGAAACATCTGAAGAAATCTCCTTCTACGTTGTTGCGTTTCTCGTGTAATGTCTGCGCAAATCCAAACTTTTTGGCCTAAGTAGGTCTTCACTCTATTCCTCAGAAACATTCTCAAAATAGTGTCTCTGTCTGCTGAAAAAAACAAATGTAATACACAATGTCCCACGAAATTCAATTTGATCTTCCTTAGACTATTCCAGAAAGTCTGTAAGATTTTCCAGATCTTTTAGTTGTGTTTTTTTATTCTGTGACTCAGTTCCAGCTTTCTTCCCAAGATTTATAAAAAATACTTTTTTCCATTGGTGGAATTGCATTCAATGGTATCTGTAAATTTTCCAACATATACTTTTAAAATTGTTCCATTGGTGATATCATCTTAACTCGTGGAAAATTTAATACACGCAGGTTTTTATACCTTGCTGGATTCTCGATGTTTTCAATTTTCCTTGTATTAAATTTTTCTGCTTGTATTAAACCAGTCTGGACAGTCTGAATTTGAGTAACTTGATTTTGCAGACACTCCAATTTTTCAGAATTTTGAGATACAATCGGATCCAATTTTTGAATTTGGGTTTGTGTATTTAATAGAATATTGGACATATTCACTATTGAGTTTTTCAATTCAAGCAAAACTGCCCAAATATTCTCCAATGTTATTTTTGAGGATTGATCCACAAGCGAAGAAATAATAACGCTTACCCCACCTTCTTGGCAGCGTTCTTGCCTGATAATAGAGGCCGCAGCCAAGCCATCCGACTCCTCTGGTGTAGATGTTAGTGGTGCAGTTATGGTCTTCTCTCCGTTCTCTCTCAGCTGATATAGCAGAGAGCCTTCAGGATTCTCTGCGCCCAGTCCAGCCGTCACTTCACTTTCACCATTTTTCTCCCCGAGAGAGCCAGGTGCTCCCTCCTCATCGGGGCGAGCAATCTGACCCGAAATCATGGGTTGTGCGCGGCGAGGAGGCGGCAGCGCCACGGGAGCTCCGGGGCTTAAAGAGATATTCAGGTCTGGAGCCGCCGGCGTTTGCTCCTCTCCAACGGCTCCAGCGGACACTTCACCCGGGCTTGCTATATTCAGCGGTGTGAAGAAGCCCTGTATGGACATCTGAGACAGGGTAGGAATCGGGGTTGTCGGGGATTCAGCCCTAATCCTCCCTTTTCTCTTAGTATGGGGCATATTGTTCAGGAAATAAATTCAATTTCAGGAGCGCTACTTCATCCAACCTTCTTCAGGATCTTGGATCCTCCAGAAGTTTTTAGTAGTAGCACCAGATAAGGATGTGGCAGATGCTGACATTGTACCTTTTGGTGGCCCAGAAACCGAACTAAAAGTACAGGCTCCAGGCCTTCCCAGGGTTTAGGGTGGCTCAACTACTGCACCACTTCATGGTGGTGAGTCAGCATTGAAACGTGCTAAGTGCACTCAAGATCATGCCAATATGCCTCCTGAGAAAATCCCAAAAGCACTGGATGCATTTAAGGAAAAAAGTCTTCCAGGGATACATGCTGAGTACCCAGATTAAGAGCCACCAGCTCTATAATGTATAGGATTTGCATAAATGCATGTAAAAGCTAAAGTCTTTTATGGAACTGTCAGGCCCAGAGCAGGCAGACTTCTGCTGAGCAATGGAAGAGGGTGAAAAGCACATCATCCATTCGGTTTACAAAGATTTTGATACAGTAGCCAGGACTTCAACCTCTTCTATAAGAGCCTGAAAGTTTGCATGGTTGTGAGAATTGTCAGCATTGGTTCAAGTCCAAAAGAAAAATTGCACCTTAGGTATCTTACTGTGTCCAAATGGGGCATATTTTGACAAGCTAAGTTGCTTTGCTTTACATCATGTGGAGAGCTGTCTTCCTAGTGAAGTCTATGACAGTATTTTATGTCAACATGAATAGAAGTGGATTTACTGATTACAGACTGTTGAACATTTGCGCTGAATGGGGTTTATTTTTATGAATGAGTTTTCAATGTGATACCTAATAACTAATCTAATCCTGAATTGGTCAGTTTGTGATGTGATTTAAACCATTTATTGCATTTGGTTAATATTTTTCAAAAGGAATGTTGGTGGACTTTGGTTACATTCAATTTCAGCTGCACTGGTCTGTTCTATAAGTAGCTTGCACTTTCTTAAATGACTGCCATTTTTTGAATACTTTTTAGACTGATTGATCACTTCTTCTTTTGTGTGCCTGGGAAATCTGAGAATTTTTATATTTTAAGCCAATACGGACATTTCCTGTACAAATTTCATATGCGACACTGGTACTTTTTCTTCTTTTTCCAGGAAAGCCCTGAAGCAGTCATCATTGTGAAATGCTGGCCACCTTGTTTTGAGATATTTACCAGCTCCTTGAACATTTTTTTGGGGTTATTTTCTATAGTCTGCACTTACGAACATTCTTAGTCATGTGTAGACTACACAACTGAATTCTTCATTTAAACCAGTGTTGTCCAACCTTTTGGTTCAGGGGGCCACATGAACAATTGTTAAACAGCTCGCGGGCCAGATTAACAATATCGCTATTATTAAAAACACCAAATTACAACTTGAGAAAGTTTTTAGACCAGTATAGTCCAACAGTCTACTCTACTCTAAAATTTAGATTCTGAAAAGTTAACCAAAGTCTCTCATGTCATAAGGATGCAATGTCATAAGCTAATAGAGTTTGCAATGCGCAATTATGCTATTAAATGTTCTTGTGTAAGCAGAGACTGTGACTTTGTTTTTGCATTTTTCATTCTTGAAAACAACTGTTCGCAGCAGTAGGTGCTACCAAACAAAAAATGAGCTTCTTGGCATCTTGTGACAGATTGGGGAACCTGTGCAGTGAAACATAAGAACTGTAGAATCTCAGAAGATCATGTTCAGTAAAAGCTTTCTTCAAGTCACTGTCATTCTTAATGTCAGTGAGTTCCATCTGGTATTTATCAGCAGTCTTTCGGATCAGTCTGAAAACGGATTACTCAGTAGTTTCATGACATCAATATGTTTTCTGAAATCCTCGAACCTTTGTTTGAAGTCATCAATCAGTATGCAACTAATTCTGAGTACTTCTCATGTTGTACTGTGTCAGTAGGTCTCATAGAAAGGACTGTCAAGCGTACAACTTTCTTCTGAATCAACTGTGAATGAATAAGCTCCAATTTCTCAATGAATGTAACGACATGTTCGCACAATTTGTGCAACAGCTGATTCTTTCCTTGAAGTTTCACGTTCAAGTCTGCCCTATATTTGGTCATATCGACCAGAAACGCCAAGTCACCCACCCACAAATTATCATCTAGGAAACTTATATCATTCCCTTTGTTGGCCATGAATGTCTTTATTTCATCACGTAAACTCCAGAATCTGGATAGCACGCCTGTCCTGCTGAGTCATCAAACTTGGTTGAAGTAAATCACGTCATCATGACCTGACCCAACTTCCTCCAGAAAAGATTTAAACTCCCTGTGATTCAGACCTCTGGACCGTATGAAGTTGACACTTGATACAACTTTCTCCATCACATTCTTCATTTCTATTTTGTTGGCGCACATGTTTTCCTGGTGAATGATGCCGTGGTGTATGTCTACTTCCTGTGGCACTGATTTCTCCAACAAGGTCGCAAATCTGTTCTGCTTCCCTGCCATGGCTGGTGCTCCATCTGTTTTTATGCCAATCAGCTTGTTCTCACTCAGATTGAACTTCTCCATTACCTGCTTGACTTTATCAAAGATCTCCTTTCCTGTTGTCGTGCCCTTCAAGGGAGAGTTATCAAGCAGTTCCTTGACGACGGAAAACATTTCTGTAATTCCTCTTACAAATATTGCCAGTTGAGCTGTGTCACTTATGTCTGTGCTCTCATCAACTGCTAAGCTGTAAAACTCGCAAGCATCAAGTCTCTTGATCAAAGTCTCTTGAATGTTTGTCGCCAGGTCATCAACTCTTCTAGCAATAGTCTAATGAGAAAGGCTGACATTTTGTACCACAGACTTCTTATCTAAGCAAACCACATCTGTAAACAGTTCCAAGCATCCCTTAACCAAATTCCCATCTACAAACAGTTTTCGTCTCTTGGCTATGGTTTCTGCTATTAAAAAGATGACCTTTGTTGCTGCTTCGGAACTCTGATTGGCTACTTTAAACAAAGACTGTTGGCAAACAATGCTTTATTTCAACAAGTTGATGCGATCAGTTCATGGTTGACCAATGAGGCTATCGAATTTACTTGCATGCTTTGTGGTGTAATGTCGCTTTATGTTATATGCCTTTTGAACAGCAATTGTTCTTTGGCAAATCAAGCACAAAACTTTACCTACATGTTTCACCACGAAAAGGTTATCTATCCACGAACTTTTGAATATGCAGTTTTCGACATTAACTTTACATTTTTTTTTTTTACTCATCCCACTTCCACTCGCAGATGCAGCCATTTTTGCTGTCAATATTTACAACGGGTTTCTGTAAAAACTGGAATGGACCGAAACAGACTTTATCTCTCTCCCTCTGCCTCCCTCCTCAGGCAATTTCTCTGTGTTGCCTCCTTATGCAGCTCCTCTAGCTTCTCTCTCTCTCACTGTCCCCCTCCTCTAGCTTCTCTTTCTCTCCCTCCTTCCTCCATGCAGCAGCTTGTGTGCGCGTGCCTATACCTCCCTCCCTCCTCAGACAGCTTCTTCTCCCTCCATCAGCTTCTTTCTCTCTTTTGCAGCAGTTTCTCTCTGTCTCTCTCTCACTGTTCATCTGATCAAGCAGCGTCTGATTCCCTCAAGTGGTTTCTGCTCTCTCTCTCTCTGTCCCCCTCCTTATGCAGCTGCTACATGCATATGTCTCTCTCTCCTCAGGCAGCTTCTCTCTCTCTACCCCTCCTCCAGCTTCTCTTTCTTTCCCTTTTGCAGCAGTTTTTCTCTTTCTCACTGTTCACCTGATCATACACCATCTTTTATTTCTGATTCTCTCTTCAAACAGCTTCTGCTCACTCTATGTTCCCCACCTTATGCTGCTGCTTCTTGTGTGTTCTGTGTGTCCTTCTCCTCAAGTCCAGCACATCTCCAGCTCTCCAACACACACACACACACACACACGCACACCTCCCTTCAGGTCCAACACATCTCCAGCTCTCCCACACATTCCCCCCCTTCAGGTCCAGCACATCTACAGTTCGCTCACACACACACTGTCCTCTCCCCTCATACCCTCCACCCTCAGATCCCCAATTCTACCCCCTCACCTCCTACCTGCTGGGTCCCAGGTCAATTAGTGCCGGCGGCAAAGACAATTAAAGGTTTCCTTCATATTCTATTGCCGGTGTCTGGGCCTTTTCTGCTACACAGCTTCCTGCCCACGCGACAACAGGAAGTTGCATTGGGGGGGGGGATGACGCAGTGTAGCAGAAAGGCCCTGACGCTGGCAGAGTAAGGCGAAGGAAAGCTTTAATCACATTTGCCGGCGTTCGACCCGGCAGGCAGGAGATGAGGGGGTAGTGTGGGACATGGGAGGTCGAGATGTTGTCCGAGTGGTCCGTCCGCCCCCATTGCAGCATGTGGCTCAGAATGCGCAGGCTTGTTGTCCCGGAAGATTTTTTTTACGTTTTCCAAATCGGAGGGTTGGTTTTTTTCCCCCCGTCGGAAGGCAGCCATGACCCCAAATGAGAATTCTGCTACCCCATTTGGAGTCATAACCCACCATTTGGGAACTGCTGCTTTATGGCTGCTAGATATGGAAGGGAATTTTCCCTCGCACCCGATCCTCTCCCTGATAGTCCCAGCATCCCTCCCTTGCACCCGATCTGCAGGCCGGATAGAAAAGCTTGGTGGGCCCGTCGTTGGACAACCCTGATTTAAACCTAAGTACTGCACTTTATCACAAAGACTTTTAGTGACAATTTATACAGCAAGTTATAATTTTCCCCATGATTGACTACTGTAATAGCCTATATTTAGGATTATTTGCCTCTACACTACAACCTTTGCAGCTACTTCTAAATTCTGCAGCTCGTCTTCTTACCAATACTAAATGTAATCAACACATCAATCCAGCTTTAATGGATCTAAATAGGCTGCCCAATAAACAATGCATTGCCTACAAAGTCAGTATGCTTATTGTCAAACGACTGAACCCAAATACCTGCTCATGGGCGAATGCTCTAGTAAAAGTTTATAAACCATCCAGAGTGCTTCATTCGTCTCAGCAGGCCTTGTTAGATATCCCATCAGTTAAACTTGCTCATCCTTCTTCCACCAGAGACTCTGTTTTTTCTGTAGCGGTGCCAATGATTTGGAACTCCCTACCAATTGAATTGAGACTGAATCCTTGCAGTAAGATGTTTAAGACTATGCTCAAGAGTTTTTTTTCTAGAAGATTTTTGACTGCTTTCTCAAAGACATTTGATACAGATCTAGACCCTTTTGTAACAGACTTTTTAAAACAAGTTTACTGTTTTTTATATATACTTATTATAGCTGTTTGAACTAATTTTTATTTATGAGTTATTATTTTGTGTATGTAAATAATTTTATGTATGTTTTATTTTGTATATCACCTTGGACTTTTAATGTGAGGTGATTAATAAATTTATTCATTCATTCATATTTGGAAGGTTTTTCTGACCAATGATTGACATCTCAGCTTTTCAGAAGTGGCCACATTAGGTTGTTTTCTGAGGTCTTTTCCTCTTTTTAAATTTAAAAAAAAAATTTGTAAAAATGATTTTGGCCAGATGTTTTCACTTTAAATATTTTGCGTTTTGGTGCAGTTCACTTTTGGGTTCATGTCAGAACACCAAATGCCCATCTTCAAGCAATCTAACTTCCAGGAATCCAGAATACTTTGGCAGTCCACCTCAGCAGAGTGTTACAACTGCATGAGTGGTCTCTGGATCACTGGAATGGTGATGCATGTGAAGAAGGACTAGGCTTGGCAGGTGTCAAGGCAGAGTCCAGCTGAGTGTTCAATTGGTTGATGGCATTAGCCAAAATCTCCAGAATCCTTTGTTGTTCTGTAATTTGCTGGGCCAGGCCAGGGATGGCCTGGAGCGCTGAGACCTGTGCCGGGTCCATGGACTTGGCAATCTGTTAGGATTTGTGTATATATGGGCCCCGGGCCGAGGTGAGAGATGGTACTGCCCACGGGGAGGAGCCCTGTGAGCCTCACCATCGGGAGGCGAGGTCTCAGCTGAGTGAAGTGTAGAGCAACAAGTGCTGGAGAGAGAGAGAGCAGAGATGAGAGGCAGGGAAGCTAGAGGGAGTGACCCCTGGTGGTGGAGTCACGGATCGTCAGTGCAGGAAGCTGACACTAGTTCTAGCTAGAGAGTCCTTGAATCTTTATTAGAGAAGTAGATTAACACTGCCCGCGGAGCGGGGCGTGTGTGGGAGAGAGACACACAGGCGCTGGGGTCCCCCTAGGATCTGTGAAGTGAAGTATACTCACGGAGTAGTCCTCTGAGATGATGGTATGGCAATGGTCTGCAGAGCAGGGTACACTGGTGAGGGTCCTAGGTAGTGATGGTATGGCAAGGGTCCGCGGAGTGGGGTACACCGATGAGGGTTCCTCAGTAGCAATGGTATGGCAATGATCCGCAGAGCGGGGTACATCGATGAGGGTTCCTCAGTAGCAATGGTCCGAATAGCGGGGTACACCGATGAGGATTCCTCAGTAGCAATGGTACGGCAATGGTCCGAACAGCGGGGTACACCGATGAGGATTCCTCAGTAGCAATGGTCCGCAGAGCGGGATACTTAATGTAACAGAGTGAAAGTTCCAAAAAAGGCCCCCGGGGAACGGAACAGGCAAAAGTCCTAGGTAGAAGGCCCTCCGAGGAGCAGATAGCCAGAGACAGGAAGGGCCCCCGAGGAGCGGGTACCCAGAACATCTCACGCCACGGAAGCAGGAGCTGGAACAAGAGTCTGTAGCGAGCAATCTGGATTCAGCAATGAGGGAACTCGTTGCCAAGTCGTAGGTAGGCAGGGCCAGCCGGCTTAAGAGTCCTTGAGGAATGACATCATCCAAGGGGGACGCCCCCAAGGTTCCCGCCATGATGTGCATAAGACTGGCCAGGTAGCACGCGTGCCTAAGGGACTCTAAGGGCAAGATGGCGGTTGGCAACGTCCACGCTGTCCAGGGGGGCGATAGCTGGCGGAGGCCGCGAGTCGACCCAGAGGAGTCAGTGTAGTAAGCAAGAGGTGAGCAACAGCAGTCACAGCCGTCTGCGACCGACAGGCGTAACATGACAGTCACTTCAGCATAGCTTTATCTACTATACAACATGTGCACCATCATTATTTATACAATTCTCCCTGCACCATGAATATAAAGTATAAACAGAAACTAAAGGAATTAGTTTATTTAGCCTGTTCTTAAACCTAAAAAATATTTAAAATATTAAAATACCATTTTTCAAAATAAAGACACTTTTTTCAGTTATGTTACCATTTTATGAAACAACCAAAGAAACGTCTGTCCTCACAAATTGTAAATACAAGTAATTAAACATTTCTTGTTTTAACAAACAATAGTTGATTACACATTTAAAACACCCAAGAAAAGTAATCAGTTATTCAGTAAAGTAATGAGAAAGTGAAAAGTGATAGGAAGTATTATATAAATGGTAGTGTATTCAACATCCGACACATTATTTAGTTGATAATATCAAATATAATTATAATAAACAAAAAGTTTAAGGAGTTAAAAAAACAACCTTTATATTCCATAAGGACCATCCTGAAGAAGCCAGGGAGCAGGAAAGCTGCCCAGGTAACTTTACCCAGATATTCATCAGAACATACATGGAGAAAGTGACATAGATAATTTTAGGTCAACATCTTTGATCAGACTTACCCAGCTGTTTATCCAGCTAATGCTGAACAATGGCGCTAGCAGGATATATTTTAGTCAGGCTCCCAAAATGCCCCTGACCTAATTCTTTTTATCCAATTAAAATGTATCCACTGACAGCACGGGAAATTTAAAATGCAGGGTTTGTCTGGGTAGTTCGAAAAGTTACCTGGACAATCCCTTTGAATACTGGTCTCTATAAATTTAATATTGATAGCATAGACACCACCATAAAAAAAAAAAAGGTTCATAAAGCTCAGTTAAAATGTCCCAACATGAGCATATTTTGGCAACTCTGACGGCACGAGGAGTACACTTTTCTAAAAACCACAACTGTAAATAAAAACAACAGATTAGTCAAAGTCAAAAAGATTCCACAGTTGCCGAATTAAATTTCACTTCATATAAAGTTCAGCTGGATGTGCAGATCTCACTTCTACCCAATGTCCCAGGTTGTGAGATTTGAAACTGACACACACTGCAGCAACTGTTATTTCAAGATGTTCTAGATAATGCTCCAAACAAAATAGGTGAAGACCCAAAATCACTGATATACTCCAGTAATAGTGGTAGTGGTTGGGAAAAAGTTAAAGTCCACAAAATTCAGGGGCCGATGCAATAATGTTCGTGGAAAGCAGGCGCTGACTTTTCAGCGCCCGCTTTCTTAACACATGCATGGCGCCCGCAAGGGGGCACCATGCAATATGTAAATTAGGGGGTCATGCTAGGAAGGAGGCGCTAGGGTCGCTTGTGCGACCTTAGCGCCTCCTTGCTAACATGACCTGCCACGGCTGCCGGTTATGAAGACCGATGCCAGTATACTCGGTCTCGGTTTTCATAACCTGCCTGTCTGCCAGTAATGAGAACGTCCACCGAGTTTATCAGCGGCCATTTTCATTACTGACAGATGGCCGGTTATGAAAACAGACACCGAGTTTACATGTGGTCTTCATAATTCAGCGGTCTGCAGAGTTATTATTTTTTTTTTTTAACTTTTAAAAAAAAGTACAGAAAAGCAGTTTTATCTGCTTTTCTGTACTTTTTACCTGCGCTCAGCTATTAACGCCTGCTCCAGGCAGGCGTTAATATCTGAGAGATAAATGTGCGTCTGAGAAGCACATTTATTTTATTGCATTTGGAGTGAATGAGTAATAGCCTCATTCACATGCATTTGCATGTGATGAGCGCTATCTCATTCACTCCAGGTCGGACGCGCGATACATAGCGCTGATTCCCTTATTGCATTAGGGGTGGATTAGCGCCTACTTAACCCGTGTCCGACAGCGGGTTAAACAGTGCCCTCGTGTGAGCACACTGTATTGCATCGGCCCCTCAGATAAGTGTTCAAAGAAATGTTTTATTCATTCACAGAAGATAACATCTTAATGAATCATGTTCACAGTCCCCTGACACAGACTGTTTCGTTTAACTGCATTGGGACGAACCAGATCTCAATAAATTTGTTACAGGGGCTTATTGATAAGATCAACGCAAAGCAATTAAAAAATGTTTGTCTCTAAATTAGTCTATTTTACAAAATACCATAACTCCCCCAGTGTGAGCTTGCTTGAAATTTTATCACGTCCAAATGCATTAAACTTATCATGTAAACTGCTATAAGATAATTCTCAACGGTGGCATGCCCACGGAAAAGAACAGCTGACTAACTTTTTCCCAATCACTACTACTGTTACTGTAGATAATATTCCAACATGGTGTACCAGAAGATGCTTGAAATCCATTGATGCTAGCACTGTCTGCTGGTTGGCTTGCTCTCACGGCTGTTCTGGAACAGAAGTATTAATACTTCTGAAGATTTCACTTTGGGACTGTCATTTAGTCCACATTTAGGCAATCCAGGCAGAGTGAGAGTGTTATCAAATGCATCCTCACATCAGCTTTTCCCTTTAGGTCCATCACAGTATCATCCACAACATCATGAAATAACAAATGCTGCAAACAAACTGTTTACCCATCCCATCTGGGACCAGGGAACATGTTATGAGTATCACATTAGCAAGAATGAGGCAAAACTTCTTTTCTGGGCACTGTAGTACTGGATTGGCATTGCATCATCTGAGATAATAATTCTACTTCTAGCACCCTGTTAAAAAGAACAAAGCACTATATTTAAAAAAAACAAACAAAAAACCAGCATACAATATAGGGCAATAAAGATTTTCTACTAGCAGAGGGCACCAATGGAAGAGTGGCCAGAAGGGGAATTAATTTTGAAGGCTGCAGCACTCACTCAACTACTGGGCTCCCTGGCTAGTAACTGCACACATAAGGTTGCTCAAGTTTCAAGGCTATATTATGCTCCCACTGCTCAGATCAGCCCTCAAATGGAGGGCAAGTGGTACTGGGAGTTAAGGACATAAACAAGAGGTGGGGAAGAGTGTAAGAGGAAAGGAAAAACAGGAGAGGGGTATACAAAGGGAGAGAGGAGAACAGGAGAATGCTTGAGAGATGGGAAAAATAAAAACACACTAAGACAGATTGGTAGCTAACTCGTGGCTTTCCCCTAAGATGATATTAAAGAATAAAATCGAGCTGACCTAGCTCCAGTATTTTATATGTACAGAGCTAATGTAAAAGAATAGATAAGTAAAGCAGAAAGGCAGTGGTCTCAGCACCATCTACAAATCCAAAAGCAATGTTTTATAGCTGAACGAATTTCTGGCAAGCTTCATATCTAGATATGTCTAGGATACTGCATGACCATGAATAAATCAACAGTGTAGTGAAACTGCTTACTTGTAACAGATGATTTCTGAAAACAGCGCATCAGATCACACAAGTGGGTTACAAACTTCCAGAGATCTCTGGCAAAGCAAACGATTTTCACTGCTCATGTGCAGAAGTTCCTGTATTGCAGTGGACATAAAGTTTCCTCAATTCTATTTAACACAGCTTTATGCTGGAGGAAGAACTCCTCCCAAACAGAGAAGGACAGAATTGTGTTAATGGTGATCTGCAGCTTTCACAAAACATCTGTTAAGGGTAAGCAAGTTTGCTTTATCTGAAGTTAAGCAGGTTCATTAAATCAAAGATGTGGATCTGCCTAACAGGTGGAAAAAGCATTTTTTGTTGGGGAAAATACTCCTTTTACATTTAATCTTTTGCTTTTTTTTGCTTTATTTTTAACAAACAAGGAAGAAAACCCAAAATTATGAAAATAGACCTTTGGGGAGTTGGGGGGTAAAGAAGTTGAGTTCTACCCATCACAGAATGTGGAGGAAGGACAACCCAGACCTACGATTTCACTGGTAGACCGTATCCAAACAATGAGATGTGTTGACTGAGCTCCATGCTGAAGCTTTGCAAAAGGTGGCCAACATCACCTGAGACAGAAGCTTAGGATCAGCGTGGAGAATCACCTTATTATCATGACATTAACATTAAAGGAATAGATCATTGCCTTTGTGGGCTGAAATGATTACTTTCAAAAAAAGTAATCTTCCAAAAGTCTAGGGGCTCAAAGTAAGCTCCCATCAGCTGGATTAGTACCATGCTGATGTCTCATGGTACCATCGGAGACTTGATGGAAAGATTAAATTGAAGCAAGCCTCACATAAGCCTGACAACTAAAGACTATACTGAAATGGGGTTTCCTTCCATATGGGGATGATAAGACCAACTGCAATGAAATCAACCCTGACAAAGTTGAATTTGAGTACAGACTCTGAAGAATCTGAGCAAACCACAAGGTATTCAAGCAATTTTGAGTGGAAGCAAATAAAGGGAACTAGGTTTGTTGTCAGATGGCAAATCTATGCCATTTAAATTGATAAGACTTTCTAGAGAACTCCAGTAGTCTGAAAGTCTGAGACACTTTATTGGCGAATTTAAGAGAACATATTTCATCCACCTTAACTTTTAGGCTGTGAGGGCCAGAGTCAGGCTATTAGAATGAAGCAATGATCCCTGTGGTTCTCTGATCATAGCTGAGAACACTCCCAATTTGATAGGTTGTTCAGGCATAGTGGAAACCAAGCCTGCCTTAGTCAAAAGGGAGCTGAGGATCATAGTTTCCTTGTCCCTTCTGAGGTTTATTAAGATTTTAGTCACCAGAAGTAAGGGAGAATATAAGGAAGATGACCTATACCCTAGAGAAAGAAGGTGTATATTGCTATTCTGACATCTAATTTTCACCTCTTCCTGTTTTAGGCTAGTGCAGACAATTCTACTTCAGATAGTCAGCACTTGAAAACAATCCTGTCTGCTACATCCTCATCCAGAGGCAACTCCAAATTCAGATGGAGAGAGAGCCAGTCTATCAAGATACTATGGTATGTGGTTCCCACGGTTGTTCCATGATGATGGCCCAGTTCCACAACTTGAAAGTCTTCTGATAAAGGATGTGTAAAAGTCTGTTCCACTCTGCTTATATTCAACTAGACCATAACCACCTGTTTGCACAATAATTTTGTTGCCCATAGGATTTCTTAATGCCTTCTACAGTATTCAGTTCAATCCTTAACTCCAGAAAGTTAGGTGGAACATCTTTTCACAGAGGAACCAGGAGTCTTGAAAGCAAAGCCTCTGTAGGTGAACTTCATAGCAGAGGTTGGATGCATCTGTAGTAAGGACAATTTGGCAATGAGGAATGTGAAAGAGTAGATCAGAGGTCAAACTGGAACAGGAAATCCACCAAGGCAGGAAGCTTCTGAACTCTTCCATGACCCAGATGCTTTCCTTAATTCTCAGGATGACTTGGGTTTTTTGAGATTTTAGCATCCATTTCACTTTCACATGTGGAGATATGCCATGGACATTATGGAAGTCAATATCCCTATCATTCCCAATATAGATCAAGCTCATAGCTACTGACTCTGGATTATCTCTTATAATGTGGCCACACTGTCACTGGCCCTGTTGGTGATGGACATAGGCCATAGCTTGATTCATATTTAGCAGAGCCTCTATAAATTCTAACTGAAGTGACAGACTTAAATTGGATTTTGGGCAAGTACTGACAAACCCCAGCAACTGCAAAATGTGAATGGTGATCTGCATGGATTTGTCCCAACTCTACTTGAAATGTATTCTTGATCAGTCAATTATCCAGTAGAGGCACCCAACGGTGGGTTGCTTGATGCACCCAGAGAAGAATTCAAGACCAGAACTTTTTCTTCGGAGTGAGCACCTCAGTGATCACGTCTAGCTTCACCATAATAACGGCTTACAACAGCACTGGGGCTGGCTTCACAGGAGACTGAACATCTTCCATGGCTTTTTGGAGGTGTTGCTCAAAGGCTTCCAATTTGTTCTCTGGCTCAGCGGTATTTTAAGCTGGGATGCAAACTATGTCTCTTTGGAAGGCACAGTACCTTCTGGCTTTCAGAGCTGAGTGTCAGTTATGACAAAGCCTCCACTCAAGGCTCAGTACTCACTCTTCAGAAATATCCTCAATTCAACAGAACGCTTGCTACCCTCTAGAAGGGGAACAAGATTTCTCTTGACTTAGGCCTATCCACAGACTGAGAAACAACAGAGGCTGAAGACCTCTTTAGCAAGACCTTGTCACCAGTGCTATAATAGGATCACATCTATGGATCTTGTACCAAGGCTTTAAGACCAGCTTCAAGAAGCTGGACCACAAGGAAGGCCTAAAGCCTCTCTGAACCACTCTGGGCAACATCTCTGCAGATCCTGCAGTTGGCGTCATCATGGTCTTGTGCCAGACACTTTCACCAAACTTTAAGATGCATAACGGACATCTTTAGGTTGAACCTGGGACAGAATTTAAAGTCACTAGTCTGCTTTCTCACACATGGTGAGGAATACTGATGATGCAAAATCAAATAAAGGAATTTCCTGGTCTCAGAACGTAAGATTATCCACAGAGATCCCAAATCTACACAGCTAATAATGGTTTCTGGATGTTTCCTCCAGGAACATGTCTAAACGCATTTTAAACTCAGCTTTGCTAACTGCTTTCACTACATCCTCTGAAAATATTCCACAGTTTAATTGTATGCCGAGTGAATAAAATGCTTTCTTCAGTTTGTTTAAATGTGCTGCCTATTAGCTTATTAGTAATCAATACACTTTGAAGAAAAAAGTTTAAATGCACATGTGAGTTGTGTGATCATTTCATATACGTAAAGTTTTCCATCAGGAGCCTTCAAAATTCTTACATATAAGTACAGTGGTTTGGTCGGCAAGTAAAGCAAGCAAGCAGTTTATAAGGGTTTAAGTGGATTTGTATTAATTTTAACCTCAAAACAAGCAATTCTCTGCAATCTAGCAACACATTTTTAAAGCTGACATACTACAAAATAAAATAGATATCATCATACATATCGGTTTCTCACAATTCCACAGAAATGTGAGATCAGTATGGTTTTTTTTAAAAAAGTGTGTGAAAAAGGTAAGGATAAAAAGATGAGCATTTAGAAGGTAAAAGGAATCTAAGAAAGAAAAGGGAAAATATCTGGAAAAGGCTGGGGAAAATCAGGAAATATACTGAGGGCAGCAAAGTCAAAAGTAGAAGAAAAACTGTTAAAGTGCAAAGGTAGATGACAGGAGCACGGACAGTAAAGAGTTGACATCACTCTATTTACAGAGAAAGTGATTTTGCATGGAACTAGCAAAACTGAAATTGGACCATTTAATAGGTCTTGATGAGACAGAACCAAGGATGTAAAAAAAGTCTGAATTTCTAGCTACTCCACTGATAGTTGTTAACACCACTCTGGAGAGAGGGATGGTTAAAAAAGACTAGACTGTTGGACATCATTCCTCTTCATAAAAGGGGTATTATGAAGGTAGCTCACAACTATAGGCAGCCCAGTGAGTTGGTCATAGTTCAGTAGAGGCTAGTTTTTAGTGAACTGGAAGTGCAAAGAAGCAGAAAAACTACAGAACCCAAATTAAAAAACCCAAGGAGTTACACCCACAACTAAATGAGATTACTTACTAGGACACTACTGTGTTCTGCCCATGTGCACAGATCTCGAAAAACCCAAGCCCTGCGAGAATCCTTATGTCCCGCCTTGACATGTCCTGAAAATGAGGTATGGATAGGACGCCAAACACGAAAGATATTGGACAAGAGGGCACATGCAATCTCATAAACTTTAATTTCCTTCGGAAAGTAGGTTAAAAACTAGCTTATACCTTCTCCTCCAGAAGGCTGCTTCTCTCCAATCCAGTCTATCTCATAACATGTTTCTCAGTCAACAAATCCACCCTTCTCTCTCCCATCCCTCCAATGTAGCCTCTGATCCCTCCCCTCCTTCTCTACAGCTTCTCCCCCTCATGGCCATGCTATTCTGTTAGATTTTTTTAAAAATTGGGTAGTGCAGGCTGCATATATGGTGAGAACACTAGCAGTATTTCTGGCATACATGATTCATGAGCTTTTAAAAAGTATCACAGATGAGGAGAAGGTTGGTATTCTTGATTGGACAGGATTGGCAGAATTTGTAACAGACCCATAATTTGAGTTATAGAGGCTTACCAGGTGTAATGGACTAACTAATGAAAAGACAGCTGTAGATCTGATGAGGTCATTTACCCTTAGTAAGCTAATCTGAACTGCAAAGTTAAATACATCGCTGTTATAGAATAACTGCCAAGCCCCACAGCATTGCACAGAATCTGGAAGAATATTAACAGAGACTGGTTATATTTATAAAAAAACCTGTAAGTGATGGATAAAAGACCAGCATGAAAATGTCTAATCCAAAGCAATGCATACTGCACCAAATGTAGAAAAGGAAAATGTTCACATAAGCAAGAAGTTAGCTTATAAAATTCTAGAATAAGGGGTCAAGGTATGAGGCTGGAAGGGGTTAGACCTGAGTAGTACAAGGAAGTCCTTGGAGAAGAGAAATGACAGAGGGGGGATATGATAGAGGTCTTTAAAATCATGAGAGGTCTAGAATGGGTAAATGTGAATTGGTTATTTACTCTTTCGTATATTAGAAGGACTAGGGGGCACTCCATGAAGTTAGTAAGTAGCACATTTAAAACTAAACTAATCGAGAAAACTCTTTTTCACTCAACGCACAGTTAAACTCTGGAATTGGTTACCAGAGGATGTGGTTATTGTAGCTAGTGTAGTTGGGTTTAAAAAAGGTTTGGATAAGTTCTTGGAGAAGTCCATTAACTGCTATTAATCAAGTTGTCTTGGAGAATAGCCACTGCTTTTACTGGCATCAGTAGCATGGGATCTACTTAGTTTTTGGGTACTTGCCAGGTTCTTATGGCCTGGACTGGCCATTGTTGGAAACAGGATGCTGGGCTTGATGGACCCTTGGTCTGACCCAGTATGGCAATTTCTTATGTTCTTACAGAAAAAGTGGTAGATACATGAACAGACTCCCAGTGGATGTTTTGGAGGGAAACTGTATTGCGCTCACTCAGAGATTTCTTCCAGCCTCTGTGTTAACATTTTTCTCAGACCCCCAAGTGAGCTGATTAGGAAATCAGGGGTTGGCTTTCATATACACATTCATGACATCCAGCTTTACTGTTCTCTGGGTGAGAATGCCAAGATTTTCTTTGACATTAATGTTTGTCTGAAGCTATTTGGTGTTGGGCAGTTGAATCTAGTCAAGTCCAAAGTCTTGTTTATCAGTGATGCTACCATGCCATCACCACAGGACAAATACTGCTGAATGGAGTTTCCCTCCCTAAACAGAAGGAAATAAGGAACCTGGCCATCTATTTAAAGAGTAATTTGAATTTGCAGTCATACAGTACCCACAGTCTCTAGAAGTGCTTTTTGGCAACTCTGCTTGATCAAAAACTTGAAACCTGAATTTAAGGCTTCAGATTTGACTACTCTAAATTGTGTGTACATGAAATCCTGTTTGTGGGGATGCCTATCAAGATTTTGAGATGGTTACTGTAGGTCCAAGAATGTGGAAGCCTGTGTACATACCCTTGAAACTCTCTCTCCTTACCTAAAGCAATTACACTGGCTGAAAATTGAAAGTCGTGCTCAATTCAAAACCTTGTGCTTAAGCATTGAGGCCTTGAATTGAGATCAACTCCAATGGCATTTTCCAGCTTGCTCATTCGGATCACAGGATGAAAAAGTGTTGGTCACCCTTTCATGGCATACCATTAAATCCACATTAGCTAGAAAAGGGGCGCTTCACTGTTTGTAATTCAAACTTTGGAATAGTCTTCAAAAGGAGATCAGACTCTCTAGCTTCTTCCTTTTCGGAAGTTATTAAAACAAGTTTTAGCTTATGGCTTGAATTAGGTTAGGGTGAGTAGAGTAAACTTCTTTCTGATGCATAATAAAGTTTGCCTACATGGGTGTATGATATGATTCTCTCCACTGGGGAAGGCATTTGGTGAACTGGTAGGGGAATGAGGAATCTTTCTGTTTAGAGATGTAATTTAAGTACTGGCTGGTGCACATTCCCTTTAGTTGGTTATTGCACAGACTGCTTTTGTTCTTTGTGGAAGACTATAAATTTGCAGGCCGATGCACTTGAGCTCACATTTTCCGGGCACAAAACTTACTCCCGTTGCAGCAAGGAGTTCTGTGCGCAGAAAATGTGCATTCTTTGACGGGAGTGCTGCTTAGCGCCCTCACATGGAAATCCAGTGCAAATGAGGAAACTAAGCCACACACCCTGATGCCGCGAGCGTGCATCTGGCCAGCACACCTTCTTCAGTGCGGGAAACTTAACTCCTGGGTCACGGCTGGATTTAAGTTTCCAGTGCTATGAAAAAATAGTAAAAAAGAAAAAATCTGGAACTCTGGGTAAGTGCTGGCAGCCGCCACCACTTACCCAGAAAGATACTGATTGAGCCATCTGTCTGGCAGTTGGAGGAGCTGCCAGATAGCCGGATACGTCAGTACTTATCCGGCTACCTGGTGCAGGTCACTGCTACTTAGCCGGATAAAGTACTGACTTATCTGACAGCTGCTTCCTGCTGCCAGAGAGATGAATAAATCAGTATTTATCTGGTTAAGTGGTGGTGGCGGCGGCTGCTCCCACGTGCACAACAACTTGTCAGGGATGGCCCCCACCACTTCCTGAGTGAAAACATGCGTTCAGCCTGCGCCGAACACACATTTAAAGTTTTAGCACGGGTTGTTTTTTTTTTTTTTTTTTTTTTTTTTAACTCTGGATGCATTAGCAGAACATTATTTAAAGAAAAAGAAAATCTGAGCGTTAAAAATGTGTACTGAAAATCAGCATACATTTTCTTAGCACCCAGATTATTGTATTGGAGTCAATTATTTTTAATTGTATATGTTTTTGTTTTGTTAGATGTAATTTGAGTATGGCTGTTTTGATGTCTTTTCTGTGTATCGTATTTATTATCTTGGAATAGACTTCCTGAATTATTATTTATTTACTTATAGCCTGTGTTTCGGCACTTCAAATTGCATTCAGGCACAGGAGGCATTTCCCTATCCCCAGAGGGCTCACAATCCGAGTTTGAAACTAAGACAAAGGAGGGCGAAGTGACTTGCCCAGGGTCACAAGGAGCGGCAGGAGAATGTGCATCCTGGCTTCCCTGGTTCTCAGCCTGCCGCTCTAACCACTAGGCTGCATCGTGTGCCTTCTCTGGCCATACTCAAAACTAGTCTAAAAACTCACCTTTTTTGAGGCCGATTCTAACCACTTCTCTATAATAAATACATTTCCCATAGACTTGTTTCTCTTGACTAGAATGTAAGCTCCATGGAGCAGGGGCTGTTTCTTATGTGTATCTGAATGTCCAGCAGCTCTTCAGAAATGATAAATAGTATGCAGTAGTGGTAGTATTTGCCAATTAACCTATTTTTAATTGACCTTGCACTGATATTTTATATATATCTTGCCCAGGGGGCATCTTTTTGGGAGGGCAAATAAGCAAATATTTTTAAATAAATACTGACCTCCAAAGAAAGCATGAAACAAACACAGTAGAGCTTTAACTGTGGGGCAGCAAGGGCAAAGCCAGAAATCAATTAAGGTCTGCAGTACTGGAGTAGAAAGGGAAAGTGGGCGGACGAAAGGGATGGTTAATCATTATTTGCTTTACAATTCCAAAGCATCCTCTATTATCATGTGGTAACCAGCAAACTACACTGTCCGACATCACTTGCCTCTTCTTCACTGCTGGCATCTTCTGGGTCTGCCTCTTCCTCATCCTCCGTTTCACTGCTGGAGCTTTCTTCTTTCAATTCAGTTTTCCAAGCATGGGGAATTGTTTTGCTTTTATGGAAATCAAAGGCTTGCTCCATGGCTTTAAAAACAAAAACAAAAAAAGAAATAAAAAGAACGAAAGGAAGAGAACATGCTGTGTTAACACCGTTGCCACTGTTTCATGCTTCTTAATCTAAATATCAAAATTCTATAATGCATAATCATTCTGCTTCTTTTATAAATGCTATACTTTAACTATCAGACTAAGTAAACACCTTGAGGTCAATATTCAAAAGGGTTTGTCTGGCTAAGTTCAAGACTTAGCCAGACAAACCCCGGATTTTTTAAAGATCTTGGCCCCGCTGAATGGCTAAGTCGCTACCTGGCTAAAACGTAGCTTGATATAAAAGAGGCAGGAAAGTGAGGCATTCTGGGGCAGTGGCTTAAATTTACCAGGCTAGTGTTGATTATTGTTGCTCGCCAGTCAGTTATCAGGCTGACTATGGTCAGAAAAATTGCAGGACTAAAGTTAGAAGTTATTGTCTTACTGTTAGGAAGTTAACATGATTGTTTATGTATTTAGTAGAAGATTACTGGCTAATCTATAGGGATGCCTATAGCAATTCTTAGCAGGACTTGGTCTTTTCACCTGGAGTTAAGTGAACAAATGAATACGAACGTGCCGGGAAGCTATCAGTTCTAAGGCACCAAGTTTTCAGCCCAGAGGGCCACTTTTAGGGACTGAGGCAGGGGTGATTTGCCAACAGCTTTTTTTTTTAAGGTAGGGAATTGGGATTCTGATCGGCACCTGCGGGCATGCTAGGAATTTCCTCCCCCACAACAGTAATCAAAAGCCCGGTGGAGAAGCAAAGTTACCCGAATAACTTCATCTGGGTAAGGCTAGCTAAGTATATTCAGTGGAAGACTTACCCGATTAAGTCCTGCTGAATATCCTGATCAAAGTCAGGTGGTTAACTTTACACAGCTAACCTCCAGCTTGCCACAGCACTGAATATTGATCTCCTTAATTTTATACTTTTGAATTCTACTTTACTATTTTAGAACTGTTTTATTCTTAAAGATGACTAAAATATAATTTTACACTTTTTGTAACTCACTCAAGAAGAAGCAAAGACGAAAACATGCCATCAAAGTGGTAGCTCAGGTTAATAAAAAAGAAGAAATTACTACTTACCTGATAATTTCCTTTTCTTTAGGAGGGAAAGTTGAATCCAAAAACAGTGGGTTATGCACCTCTACCAACAGATGGAGATGAAGCAAACTGAGATCACAGTATATACATACATACATATATATATACATACATACATATATATATATATACTGTGATCTCAGTTGTCTTTTGCAGAGAATTCTGGTGGGCTGATGGCAAAAGCCAACTGCGGACAAACTAATAAAATTTTATAAGAACATAAGAACATAAGAAAATGCCATACTGGGTCAGACCAAGGGTCCATCAAGCCCAGCATCCTGTTTCCAACAGTGGCCAATCCAGGCCATAAGAACCTGGCAAGTACCCAAAAACTAAGTCTATTCCATGTAACCATTGCTAATGGCAGTGGCTATTCTCTAAGTGAACTTAATAGCAGGTAATGGACTTCTCCTCCAAGAACTTATCCAATCCTTTTTTAAACACAGCTATACTAACTGCACGAACCACATTCTCTGGCAACAAATTCCAGAGTTTAATTGTGCGTTGAGTAAAAAAGAACTTTCTCCGATTAGTTTTAAATGTGCCCCATGCTAACTTCATGGAGTGCCCCCTAGTCTTTCTACTATCCGAAAGAGTAAATAACCGATTCACATCTACCCGTTCTAGACCTCTCATGATTTTAAACACCTCTATCATATCCCCCCTCAGTCGTCTCTTCTCCAAGCTGAAAAGTCCTAACCTCTTTAGTCTTTCCTCATAGGGGAGTTGTTCCATTCCCCTTATCATTTTGGTAGCCCTTCTCTGTACCTTCTCCATCGCAATTATATCTTTTTTGAGATGCGGCGACCAGAACTGTACACAGTATTCAAGGTGCGGTCTCACCATGGAGCGATACAGAGGCATTATGACATTTTCCGTTTTATTCATCATTCCTTTTCTAATAATTCCCAACATTCTGTTTGCTTTTTTGACTGCCGCAGCACACTGCACCGACGATTTCAATGTGTTATTCACTATGACACCTAGATCTCTTTCTTGGGTTGTAGCACCTAATATGTAACCCAACATTGTGTAATTATAGCATGGGTTATTTTTCTCTATATGCATCACCTTGCACTTATCCACATTAAATTTCATCTGCCATTTGGATGCCCAATTTTCCAGTCTCACAAGGTCTTCCTGCAATTTATCACAATCTGCTTGTGATTTAGCTACTCTGAACAATTTTGTGTCATCTGCAAATTTGATTATCTCACTCGTCGTATTTCTTTCCAGATCATTTATAAATATATTGAACAGTAAGGGTCCCAATACAGATCCCTGAGCCACTCCACTGTCCACTCCCTTCCACTGAGAAAATTGCCCATTTAATCCTACTCTCTGTTTCCTGTCTTTTAGCCAGTTTGCAATCCATGAAAGGACATCGCCACCTATCCCATGACTTTTTACTTTTCCTAGAAGCCTCTCATGAGGAACTTTGTCAAACGCCTTCTGAAAATCCAAGTAT
The DNA here is from genome assembly GCF_901001135.1 of Rhinatrema bivittatum. Classification (NCBI taxonomy): domain Eukaryota; kingdom Metazoa; phylum Chordata; class Amphibia; order Gymnophiona; family Rhinatrematidae; genus Rhinatrema; species Rhinatrema bivittatum. Next base: position 154,665,811 of record NC_042617.1, read on the forward strand.
ACTATATCTACCGGTTCACCTTTATCCACATGTTTATTAACTCCTTCAAAAAAGTGAAGCAGATTTGTGAGGCAAGACTTGCCCTGGGTAAAGCCATGCTGACTTTGTTCCATTAAACCATGTCTTTCTATATGTTCTGTGATTTTGATGTTTAGAACACTTTCCACTTTTCACATTCCAGCAATTAGTCAACAGGAAAACACTGAGCACAGACAGAGTGTAATTCACTAGTCTAGGAACTATATAGACACTTACCAGTACTCCCCAGAACACGCAGCCACACAGAGGATAATAGCACCACTATCTGGCAGCCAAGGGCAGGAAGGTGGATTAACCTGTCCTTACTAAAGAAAAGGAAATAAGTAGTAATTTCTCCTCTCTTAGCATACGGACAAGTGAATCCAAAACTAGTAAGATTTTCCAAAGCTACTCCTGAACAGGGCAAGAGGCTGCCCACAGTCCTGTCAAAACCACACGTGCGAAGGCTGCATCCTCCCAGGCCAGTACATCCAGGCGATAATGCCTGGAAAAGGTCTACAAAGAGGACCACTTCGCAGCTCGGCAAATATCGACGAGAGACAACAATCTAACCTCTGTCCATGACACTGCCTGACCCCGTGGAATAAACCCTAACCTGACAAGGCAATGGCTACTCAGCATCCACATACGCAGCAGTGACTACCTCCTTAATCCAGCAGGCTACTGTAGCCCTGATACCAGCTCACCCAGTTTACTCCCACCATGGAGTATAAACAGCTGGTCCATCTTCCTGAGAGGTTCAGAAACCTCTAAATACCTCAAGATATGCCTCTCGACATCCAAAGACCATAACAGGTGATATTCCTCCACATCTCTTGCCCTGTCTAGAGATGGCAGGGAAATAGACTAATTCAAGTCAAAATCTGAGATCACTTTTAACAAAAAAGAAGGAACAGTACACACAGCTGTATCGCCCCTGGAGTCACTCGTACAAACGGTGCCCGGCAAGACAAGGCCTGTAATTCGGACACTCAACACGCAGAACAAATTGCCACAAGGCTCACCATCTTTAAGGTCAGTAACCTCAAGGAAAGATTATGCATTGGTCAAAAAGTAGGGCCCACTAAAAAATTCAAAACTACAATAAAACACCACCGGCAACTGCAAGGGAGGATGAAGATGCTTCACCTCTTTCAAGAAAAAGGACATATCTGGATGAACCAACAAGGGCTCACTATTCAACTGACCTCAAAAACAGGCAAGAGCTGCCACCTGTACCTTTAAGGAAATAAGAGTCAACCCTTTACTCAATCCATCCTTCAAAAATTCCAAAATGAGCGGGATCTTAACCGAACGAGAAAGAACCCCTCGATCTTCACAGCAAGCCTGAAACCAAACCTGGACATAGGCTAAGGAAGTGGAGAACGTTCTCGCTCGTAGCAAGGTGGCAATCACCGCAAAAGAATATCCATGCTTAAGCAACTGAGCACTCTCAAGGGCCATACCATAAGACAAAATCGATTTGGATCTTCATGAAGAACAGGCCCCTGCCATAGCAGATCCCTGTGTGCCAGAAACTGGAGGGGAGAGTCCACCAGGTGCCTTCGCAAATCTGCATATAAAGGTCTCCTGAGACAATCTGGTGCCACCTGAAGCACCATCTCCTTATGACTCCGAATCATTCTGCCCAACATGGGCAACAGGGGAAAAGCATACAGAAGCTTGCCCTCCGGCTACTCCTGCACAAAGACATTGATAACCAAGGTCTTTGGATCTCTCCTGCATCTGAAGAATCGAGGAACCTTCAATTGCAAGAAGTTGCCAGCAGGTACAAAAACAGTAGGCTCCGGTGATCCAATATTAGCTGAAATACCTCATTTGACAATTCCCATTCTCCTGGTTCCAGACTGTCTGCTGAGAAAGTCCACCCTTACATTGCCTTTTTCTGCAATGTGCAAGGCTGAGAACTCCCGAAGAAGCACTTCCGCCCATTCCATAAGTTGGCTATTTCCTGTGACACTTACTGGCTCTTGGTTCCTCTCTGCCGACTGATGAAAACCACTGTCGTTGCACTGTCCAACATTATCCAGACTGCTTGACCCTGCAATCTGTTGCTGAACCTGAAGTATGCCAACAGGACTGCACAGGCTTCCTGTCTATTGATGTTCCAGAGCGACTCATTTACACTCCACTGCCCTTGAGCTGTCAGCTCTTGACAGTGAGCTTCCTGCCCCTAGAGGCTTGCATCTGTCATGAATACTAGCAAGTCCGGTGATCTTAGAGAAACCCCCTTTCTTAGATGATCCGCTTTTAACCACCACTGTAGTTGAGAGCAGACCTCCATGGACAGGTGGAGACAAATCAAATAGTCTTGAGACTGTGGGCTCCAACGAGACAGCACAGTGCACTGAAAAGGATGTATATGTGCCCTCACCCACGGCATCACCTCCAGGGTCGCCACTATCAATCTGAGCACCTGAAGATAGGCCCATACTGTCGGGCAAATTGTGTTCATCAATAGACGCACCTGCGCTATCAGCTTCTGAATATGGCCCTCCGGCAGGAACACACTGCCCTGTTTCATGTCGAACTGAACACCGAGATACTCTAGTGACTGTGATGGCTGAAGATTACTCTTGGCCAGGTTCGTGACCCAACCTAGCTCCTGCAACAAGGAGATCACCTTCTGCAAGACTCGGAAGCTCTCTTCCAGACTCTTGACCCAAATCAGCCAGTCGTTCAAGTATGGGTGTACCAGGATCCCATCTTTTCTCAACTCCGTCACCACCAGACCCATTGAAAAAGTTCTGGGCGCAGTGGCCAAACCAAAAGGTAGCGCTCGAAACTGATAAGAGCATCCCAAAACCACGAAACGAAGAATCGTTGACGCTCTAGTCAGATGGGAATATGCAGGTACACCCCGGACAGATCCAGAGACGTCAGGAACTCCCCCAACTCTACTACCATTATCACTGAGCACAAGGGTTCCATGTGATAACGAGACACACGCTAATAACAACTGACTCCTTTGAGATCCAGTATGAGACGGAAAGAGCCCTCCTTCTTAAGCACAACAAAATTAATGGAATATCGGCCTGTATTTTCTTGAGACGTGAGCACTGGAACCACAGCCCACAGGCTGAGGAGTCTTGACAATGTACACTCCACTGCCTGTCCCTTCTTTGGAGCTGCAGGGAGACACCATGAACACGAGGAACACTGCGAAACTCCAGCACATAGGCATCCCTCAGCACCTCCAGAACCCACTGTTCTGTTGTGATCTCGACCCACCTTCAATAAAGAAGAGAGAGGCAACCTCCTGTCTCCTGATCCCGGAGGTGGGTCGGCACACCTTCACTGGGAGGATCGGGGTGTTCCACTACCTGAGCCTGCGCCCCATCTGGGCTGCTTGGGACAAAAGGACCGAGATCTACCCAAAGGTTGAGTGCTCTGAAAAGCCACTTCTCTGTAGGGTCAAAAACATCTAAAACCCCTAGCATGACCTCTCATGCTGAAGGATTGCGGCGTCTAATCGAGGAACTGGGGACTCACCCCACTTATTGGCCATTATCTCCAGCTCACTCCCAAATAAGAGCAAGCCTTTAAGGGCAACTTCGTTAAACAATTTCTATGCCACAGCTGACGCCTAGCCATTGTTACTGAAGCCATCCCTCTGGCCAAAGTGCGGACCAAATCGCAGCCCACATCTGCTAAAAAGGCAGCTGCTGGTTCCATCACTGCTCTGGAATTTACACCAGATTCGTCAATCTCCTGAGATAGCAGTAAACAAGAGTGAGCCACCAGGGAACAACAGGAAGTTATCTGCAAATTCATTGCCATTGCATCAAAGTCCTGCTTAAGGATAGCCTCAATTCTCCTATCCTGCACATCCTTTAAGGCATCTCCCCCTTCTACAAGAATAGTCGTCCGCTTGGTAACAGCACACAAGTTCATCCAGCTTCGGAAAACGTAATTGCTCTCTTGCAACTGGATCCAGGGGGTACAGTACTTCCAAAACTCGTCCCCCTTTAAAATTAACTTCTGGGGTGCTCCATTCAAGATCAATTAAATCTTGAATAGTCTCTATAATAGGGAAAAAGTATGAGGCTTTACGCAAGGAAATCAAAATGGTATCTTTCGTTGGCTCAGACATGTATTCAACCCCAGGTACTCCCAGCATCTTCAAGGTCTGGGAAATCAGAGCCGGTAACTCATCTCTATGAAAGAATCTCAACATAGTTCTATATGGCTCCAATCTAAGAGGAATTTCCCCATCCTCCAAGGAGTAGCAACACATAGGGCAAGGCACTTAAGCTTCTTCGCTATGGGCTCCATCAGTCTGCCAATATGCCCTACAGGTGTCTGACAACAGTAAATCCAAAAAATAGGTGCTCACAAATAAGGCACACAACACTGTGCCTATATAAGTGCCGAAACTGAGCTCCTCCAGGACACTCAGATAATGTGCACAAAAAGTGTGTGCATACAAAAAAGCTTGTGTGCGTGCCTGCACAAACGAGTGCGCTGGTAGGCACTCCTATGCATCTAACTAGTCACCATACTAGGCACCCAACCAAATGCACAACGGGCTACACAGTCGGGCACATAAGCACAATCCGACAGAACTGGAGAGGGCAATTTGTGGCGCACAAAAAAACGTGCAAAAACGCTGCTGCAGCCTACCACACTGCGAGGCTAGCTGCAAGGGCATCTAAACTCGCCACTCTGCCCCCCATCCCCCTGAACTCTCCACTGGAGGTGGGAATGACCTCTGGATCGTATGCTGAGCACAGAGACTGGGAGGAAGGAATCCCTACTCCAACTCCCCTTCGCTTTATCTTTTTTTTTTTTTTTTAATTACCCTTTACCTGAGCTCAGGCCATCCCAACTGAGTACAAGGTCTGTCTCTGTCTGCAGGGGAGAGGGCCTAAACTTTCACCGCCTTCCGCAGCTTCCTGCACCCGCTTGCCTTTCAGCTTTTTTTTTTTTTTTTTACAGCTAATTTCATGGCAATTGCAAAAACAGCTACCGGACCAAGGCACTCATCTGAAGGACCACGGAAATCACCTTAGGAAATCTTAACTGAGGGAGGGACCATAAGGTTTCACCACTGGAGAGCAGGGCAAATTAAATTTCCTTCTTTTCTCCTTCTAAACTTAAAGCAATCCCCAATAGGGAGATGCACGTCCACCATCTGGTGCAGACAGAGAATATTGGCGGGATGATGTCACTGCAGGGGTATATATACTGTGATGTCAGCTTTGCTCCATCTCCATTTGCTGGTAGAGGTGCATAACCCACTGGTTTTGGATTCACCTGTCCGTATGCTAAGAAAAAAATGCTTTTCTATGATATTCATTAAGGCCCAGATTTTAAAAGGCCCGGCCACGCACGTAAAGCCCCAAGGCCGAAGAAAAGAGGGGGGGGTCCGGGATCAGAGGATCCCAGCACAGTGGCCATTTGCTGGAAAATGTTCAGGGACTGACACTGTTCCCACTCCCCCAAGCCTGTCCCCACTAATCTCCCTTACTCTGCCAGTCCCCACCAGTCTCTTTCTCTCCCACACCAGTCAATCCTCAACAGTCTCTCTTTTTCCCCCACAGACTCTCTTCTCCCACGGTCTGCACTAGTCTCTTTTTCTTCTGCTCCCAGCCCTTTCCCACCAATATCTCTCCCCCCTCCGGACTGTCCATACTAGTCCTTCCCTCTTTCCCAAATCTGTCTGCATCAGTCCCTCTATCCCATCCCTCTCTCTAACTGCAATTTTATCTTCACTAGCCCCCTCTTTATCCTCTAGTCTGTCCCTTTCTCTCTCTCCCTTGGCTTGTCCTCAGACTCTCCTACCCAGCTTATCCCCCCCCCCCTCAAATGTCTCTCTCCTCCCTGCCTGACCCACCAGTTTTTCTCTTCCCCCAGCCTGTCTCCTCTGCCTCCCAGCCTTTCCTCACCATTCTGTCTCTGCCTCCCACACCCTCAGTCTGTACCCACCAGTCATTTTCTATCCCCTTACCTTGTTACCACCAGTTCATTTCTGTCCCAACCAGTGTCTACCTCTTATTCTCACCCTAGCCTATCCCAACCAGTTCCTCTTTGCCCACAATTTGACCCATCAGTGTCTGTCTTTTGCTCTCCGCAGTCTGACTCACAAGTCACTTTCTCTCCCCCTAGTTTGTCCTCACCAGTCTCTCACCTTCCAGCCTGTCCCAACCAGTGTCTCTCACTCTGACAGTCATGCCCATCAGGATCTCTCTCTCTCCCCCTCACCAGCCATAACTACCAGTCTCTTTTGCTCTCCCTCCAGCCATACCCACCAGTGTCGCGCTCTCTCCCACCAGCTAAACCTGCCAGTGTCTCTCTCTCTGCTCCACCAGAACGAACTACCAGTGTCTCTTTCCCTTTTGCCTCCTCCATTCTTTTTGCCTCTTCCTCTTGATCTCCTCTCCTCCCTTTGTCCAGTCAGGGCAGGAGGGCAACAGTAGGGGAATTGGGAGGATCTGGAAGGAGGGAGGATGGACAACAGCAGCAACACTGGGGAGAAAAGAAGGGAGAGAGGCAGGCAACATCAAGAAGCTGAGAGGGGGACAGCAGCAGTCGCTGGACAGCAATGGAAAGAGAAAAAAGTGGGCAATATCAGATAAAAAAGGGAAAGGGTGGAGGCATTGAGAGGATGACTTGTTTTATGTGTGCTTTATTTATCTGCTGTTTTTAGGTGTATGATTTTATCGTTCGTATCTTAATTAAATCTTATAATTTATTTTATTTTTGTTAAAAATGTTTATTAAAATTGTAAACTGCTTAGTACAATTTCTTTGCTTTAGGCAGTCTATAACAATTTTTAATAAATAGGGGGGGGGCAGTATTGGGAGGGAGGACACAGCAGAGTCAGGCAGGTGAGAAGGTTGCAAAATTCAGCAAGATACAGTTCTGTGCCTGAGGCAACACTGGTCACACAGGAAGGTTCAGAGGTTGTAACATTCAGCTTTCCAGTTCCCACTCTCAACCCCTTCATTGCCTTCCCATTCCTCCCACCCCCCTCTTTCACCAGCCCCTCTCATTCACCCCGTCTCTCACTCTTTCAATAGTCCTTCACCTTCCCATCATCTCTTACCCCATCTCCTTCCAACTAACCCCCCCATCCTCAATTCCCTGTGCTCCCCTCTACCTCTGCCCGCCCAATGTCCACTGTCCCCTCATTCCTATGTCTCCCAAGTCCCCACTCACTCCCCCCCATCTTGCCCTCTCACCTCCAACCTAATCTCTCTCTCTCACCCTAGACAATCTTTTTCTGGTTGAAGCTTTGTTGCAATGTGCATCTTGCTATAATGATGACTGAAGCAGTCACACAGAGGACTCATCACTTTTCTTTGTATGAACCTTCCAAGCTTCTTAAAAACTGAAATTGTGATAAAAGGATCTACCTATGTGTCTTATTTCCCCTGTGGACAGATCTAAAGTATATCAACAATACATCCTTTCAGTTTTCTATTTGTCAATTCATATATTGTTGCGAGTTCTCCACCTTATTATTTGCCTAACCACTGATTTATAACGTATCTACCATTATGCACATAACTTTGGGATTAGACATTCAAATGCATCTCTCTGAAAATCTGGCTCATACTTTCAAGCACGGGAATATTTACAAGTTCTTAAGGTACTAAGTGACATAACAGTTATTGGGTAGAAACTACATTAATTTTTTTCTTAAAGCACAAATAATTCAAGGACAAGAAGAAGTTTATTCTTATGTTATCTTCAAAGCAACCATTATAGGGTAAGGGTTTTATAAAGATAAGGGAATAAACTTATATTCAGGGTCATCTTATAACCGAGCCAATTCATATTTTCTTGTAGGAGCTAATGGCTGGATGCTGTCACCAGCTCATTATGGGTAAAAGGTACTTAAGCAAGCCTAGCCAAAGTGCCCTGGGCTCTTCCTTCACATCTAAAGTTAAGTGAAGGATTAGCCATTCTTTGCACAAAAACTGTATCCTGTAGTGGCAACCAACTCCTTGCCTTTGGAATAGAGAAGTTTAGAGGAAGGCCTGATGACAGTTTCTCTTTAGAACAGACTCTTCAGACCTATAGGAAAGATCCCAGGATTTCTCAAATTCAGACTCTGTAATTACCTTGTGAATTGAAATCTGGGAGGGGCCCTATGTTGGCTGATGAGTCTTCAGGACTGAACTGTGATGAACAGTGGAGGAGGCTTTTCTCTCCTGTTCTTCACTCATACTTGATGCAGATGTTGATGCTCGGTACTGATCCACTCAATGCCTAGCACGAGGTCTGGTTTCATTGGTACTTGTTTGGTTCTGGCATTATGACTTGCTTCAGATGTTGCAAGATAGCCTTGATCCTACTGTTCAAATCCTCCTTGAAGACTGCTAAGACTAAATTTGGAGGGGCTTTTGTGGGACAGAACAATTTCCTGGTTAACTAAATGGGGATTTAATTTAATTTACATTTTTTAAAATGTATATTCTGCCTTTTGTGACTGGTCAGCCACTTCAAAGCAGATTACATTCGCAAACCGTTACAGCTTAGACCCTTCCTGGAAGGTTGCGCTCAACTCCAGATGCAGGTGCTTGGGAGAATGGAGAGCAGCTGTCACTATCTCCCTGCTGTTGGTCTCTAGCACTAATGGAGATCAATGCAGTATTGGGTAGATGCATCAATAGATTTGATGCATCTACCCAATACTCAGCATCAATGCTCCTCGATCCTGAACTTGATGCTGACAGACCTTCTTGAGCATAAAGTGGTAAGGCTCCCTACTCCTGAACCTCTTCATGGTTTCTGACTTTGGAGGAAGATGATAGTCACTTAATGATGAAGGATCTCCAGTGGTCAGTGTGGTTCATGGGTGCTTCGGTACCAATGCCAGTGCATCCCGCTTCAATGCATTTTCAAATATATTCAATAGACATTGCTCAATTGCGTTGGGCAATATCTCTTTATACATGCCACAAGCAGGGCCATCATGATCCATGCTTAAGCAGTACATATATTCACAGTTACAACCCATAAGACATCTTGTCATTGAAGCATGGGAATATCTTAAAGTCTCTGGATCTCTTCAATGCCATGGTTGTGTAGGGACTAGCCAGTCACCCTAAAAAGAAGTGTGTGCACCTGTAAGCCAAACTAAGTGTAGGCCAAGCAACATAAAATGGAAGCTACTACTACTACTTAACATTTCTATAGTGCTATATGCCATATGCAACACTGTACAAACATACAAAAAGACCATCCCTGCTCGATAGAGCTTACAATCTAATAAGACAAACATACAGGATAAGAGACATGGAGTACAAAGCAAGATAATGTTTAAAAAGAAAAGAAAGTTATTGAACAAAACTAAAAGCAGACAATCAGGCATAAGATTTAAAAGTGGTTTCAAAAACATGGGTCTTTAGATGGGATTTAAACATGGCAAGATGCACCAGTTCAGGAAGACTTTTCTAAGCATATGGTGCAGCCAGGTGGAAATCATGGCGTCTGGAATTGGCAGTAGAGGAGAAGGGCACAGACTTATCTGACGAGCAGAGTGCATGAGGAGGGGAACAGAGAGATAAGAGAGGAGAGGTAGTGAGGCGCTGCAGAGTGAAGGCATTTGTAGGTGAGAAAGAGGAGTTTGGATTGTATGTGGGAGTGGATAGGGAGCCAATGCAATGACTTCAGAAGAGGAGTAATGTGAGCTTAGCGACTTTGGAGAAAGATAAATCATGCAGCTGAATTTAGGACAGACTGCAGTAGAGAGAGATGGCTTGCTGGGAGACCTGAGAGGAGCAGTTTGCAATAGTCTAATTGGAAGGAGATGAAAGAGTGGATAAGGATTCTGGTAGTGTATTCAGAAAAGAAAGGATGGATTTTGGCAATGTCATAAAGAAACAACCCTTTTAGCAGTGTTTTGGATATGCTAGACAAGGAGAGAGATGAGTCGAAGAGGACTCCAAGACAATGCTAAGAGAAATTAGGGAAGCTAACCAAATTGGTAGTGCAGTAATAATGGGAGACTTCAATTACCCCAATATAGACTGGGTAAATGTATCATCGGGTCACGCTAGAGAGATAACGTTCCTGGATGGAATAAATGATAGCTTTATGGAGCAATTGGTTCAGGAACAGACGAGAGAGGGAGCAATTTTAGATCTAATTCTCAGTGGAGCACAGGACTTGGTGAGAGAGGTAACGGTGGTGGGGCCGCTTGGCAATAGTGATCATAATATGATCAAATTTGATTTAATGACTGGAAAAGGAACAGTGTGCAAATCCAAGGCTCTCGTGCTAAACTTTCAAAAGGGAAACTTTGATAAAATGAGAAAAATTGTTAGAAAAAAACTGAAAGGAGCAGCTACAAAAGTAAAAAATGTCCAAGAGGCGTGGTCACTGTTAAAAAATACCATTCTAGAAGCACAGTCCAGATGTATTCCACA